>NC_138178.1:4260992-5460992 GCF_964165515.1 Mesoplodon bidens | reverse complement strand
CACATCTTAGTTCACAGAGTTCACTGGGGGACAGTTTTGTTTAACAATCCATCAGGACCTTTGATATTTGGAAAGAAGGCTTAAATGTTAATCCCTGATGATCTGAAGTATAGAAGAACTCAATTTTTTTTTTTTTTTTTTTGGTACGTGGGCCTCTCACTGTTGTGGCCTCTCCCATTGCGGAGCACAGACTCCGGACACGCGGGCTCAGCGGCCATGGCTCACGGGCCCAGCCACTCCACGGCATGTGGGATCTTCCTGGACCGGGGCACGAACCCACGTCCCCTGCATCAGCAGGTGGACTCCCAACCACTGCGCCACCAGGGAAGCCCAAGAACTCAAATATTTTTAAATGCCATTTTTTTAATTGGAGTATAATTGCTTTAAAATGTTGTGTTAGTTTCTGCTGTACAATGAAGTGAATCAGCTATATGTATACATATATCCCCTCCCTCTTGGACTTCCCTCCCACCCAAGTAATTTTAAAAATCAATCTCAATATAACAGGTCTTTCCTAATTAGTCATGCATTCAAAGCTTCAATTTTCTTACTGGTTTGAATTTTTAAAAATGGATTAGAGTACTGTGGACTCCAGAATATTAAACAACTCCAGTTATGCACATAGTTATGATAATTGGCAAAATATTATTCCACTTCTTTACAAAACCAAGGGAATATTTTAGCACAGCTCAAGAAAGATCCAGAAGTAACTAAACAATAATAGATTGAGTGAGCGATAGTCCTGTTTTTAAAAAGGATTTGAATGGCTTACGATTAGAAATCATGAGGCAGAGTGTGACACTAAGAGCTGTGGAGGAGGATAATGTGTTCCATAACAAAAGCTGTACGCTTTTTTTGCCTACTGTAATTGATCATTAAATTTTGTTCTTCAGGGGCTTCTGGTTTAAAGTAACTTCCGGCTCACAGGACAGGACACAGAGCTTCCTATCATTTACTGAGCATGGACAAAATGCCAGACTCTGCTAATAACCCACTTGGATTACCTTATCCAATTAGCAAAACAACCTCTCAGACATATAATATTATGAATAATACTATGTAGTTGTAATTAGGTGACAGAAATTCATTTGTATACTAATTTTCATCAATTTCTCTCATTATAAATACAGTGGATGCTATTGATATATAAGCATATAATATTACCCCTGTTTTCCAGATTAAGACACTAGAATTCAGAAAGATTATGCCATTTGCCAAAGTTCAAAGAGCCCGTAGTAATACAATTGGGATTCAAATTACCCCTCTGATTCCAAACCATGAAGTAATGCATAAGGAAAGAGAAGGTGACAAGTATTTCAATAATTCTAAAAACAGGAATGGGCAACACATTGCCAGAATCAAAACGGATTATTCACAACTAGAAGGCTAATGGAATATGTGCAAAACCATGATCAATGGCCTTTATCCCTTCCCCAACGTCTGCCCTGAGCTCAGAATCAGCATGATGAAAACCTGTGAGGCGTCCATTTATCACGTGAACTCCTGCTTTTAGAAGCAGCAAGAGTGCTGTGTCCACCTCCCTCCTCCACTCCTGTTTATACTCAGAAACCATAACTCCCAGAAAACAGTGGGGTAAGAAGTAGGTATATGAGATTCAGGACAAGCTCTAAAATGTGCTAAAAGCAGGAATAAAAGCAGGCATATGTCTCATCACAGTGCACACGGGATGCTGTGGCTTTTCCTCTTCTCCATCTGGGCACAGAGTGAGATAGGCAGCTGGGTTTGGAGGAATTGGATGCTCAGGTCGCTGGATGAGGTATTAGTCTAGAAGTGGTGCACTCAAAGCCACCCTCAAGCAACCTGTAGATCTTAGGAAGGGTCCCTCTCTTCTCCCTCCCTCCCTCCCCCGCTCCCTTCCTTTCTTCTTTTCAGCCAAGTTCTCAAGTAAATAAAGAGCAAACGAAGGACAAGCCACATCCCCTTGTTTGGGGCAGAGTGAAGAGGAAAAAAAATAAGTATTGAACCCATAAAAATATATTTCAAAGAAAAGGAATATGGACATTATATTAAAGGTTCAGAAATTTATTCTGAAAGTGATTCTTTGATGTTTTAACCTCCCTGTGGGGAAAAGACCTGTAATATAACATATGTGGTTTCCCCTAACTCAACGGTCAAGTCCCCACCTCAGTCAGCTCCCATGAAGCCCATGAGTGGACAGCCCCAGTCATGAACACAGAGCTTCCCATCGCTTTTTAGTACTTCATTCTTAAATATGAATGAACAGTCAAAGGTCATCGGACATTTAGGGAAACATCCAACATAAAAGGCAAAGAGCAATATAATAGGAAACAGGAACTTGAAGGAAACTGACCCCCAAAGGAGCAACACAAAGCTTCAAAATTATGATTAATATATTCATATATGTATGTGAATACATTGAATACATATGAATATGAATAGATTGAATATATATGATTTTTTTTGGCTGGGCCATGTGGCTTGTGGGATCATAGTTCCCCAATCAGGGATTGAACCCGTGCCCCCTGCAGTGGAAGCACGGAGTCCTAACCACTGGACCGCCAGGGAATTCCCAGAATATATATGATTTTTTAAATCTATATTAAATATATTCAAAGAATAAGGATAAAATAAGGATAATTACAGGTATACACATCCTCAAAAACTTTATCACCCACGCCCACGTCCTTAGGGAGCCACAGAGCATGTGCCTCGCCCAAAGAGGGAATTAACCAAGAACAGAAAATGAGCATATCATAAAGCCAGGCATCCAGCCCAGGAGACGAATGAAGGGACTTGCAAATTTGATGATGTAGGGAAATCTGGGCACGGCAGCGGAATCAGGCTTGAAGCTGATGGGCAAATGCTCAAGGAAGATATTGCTAAGGAAAATGAATAGAACTGATAGATGTGTTTTACTGTATAAGGTGGGGATGTATACCTGGAGTAGAAAGTGTGTGTGGAAGAATTAGTGGTAGATACGTGAAAAACCAAGAAAAACCATGAGAGTGTAAAAGGGACACAGTTATTATTATTACTTGGAAAATCAAAAGCAAGTGCTAACAGAGTACACCACTTGGTTTATGTGGGAGTGATGTTTTCATAATCATATTAATGTAAACCTTGAATAACAATTTAACAAAATCTGTGACAGGAGTATTTGGCGAGGTAGTTGGGGGGTGTTAAGTGAATTACGTGCACCCCACGTGCATTTGCAGTGATGGTGGGGAGGTTTTTGAAGACAGCTAAATCCTCACCTTCCACAGCGGGATGTGGATAGATAATGTCTAAGACAGAAAAAATAAAGTAGTAGCATAATAGGAATATTGTTTTGAAATAATGACATAAATACCAAAAGAAGTAGCTGAAAGAGTTGAAAAGTAGGTGCCTTTGGCATCTATGATTCAGAGATGGGGAAATGACAAGACATGATTCAGAATTTGTGGTTGATGCTGTAGATTTTATTTTATTATATGAGTTCCGAAAGTATGACTTTTCCTGTAGGGCATGTGAATATTCTGCTGGTACGATTCCTAATGATTATATTTCAATATGATCTCAAAGGAAAAAAAAATGTTAACATATACATCAAAATTTTAGTAATGGCTATGTCGAACTCCAAGTATTTTTATATTTTTTATTTTCTCAACTCTCCAAATACCATTCAATAGCATCCACTGTATTTATAATGAGAGAAATTGATGAAAATTAGTATACAAATGAATTTCTCTCACCTAATTACAACTACATAGTATTATTCATTGCCAAGAAAAGATAACAAAATGCTTCAAAAGATGATATAATGGGAGTGGTTAAGTTTTTTTCTACTTCATTCTTGCTCTGTATTATTCATTCAACAATAGGAAAAAAAATGTTCCTTTAAAATAAGAAAACTTAGGTCCAAAATTTCCTGGCTTCCAAATAAAAGAAAGCACACTGGGCTCCGTGATTTTCAATATCTGATAAAAGACGTTTCAGTCCTTCATATATTAGAACCAGAGAGCGAAATTTGAAGCCTAAATATGACCATTTTAGAGCAATACAAAGAGAGAGTAACATACAGAGGTGTTTCATATTTTTGAAATTCACTAAGCAGCAGGAGACAATGAAACTACAAACAAAAGTGGCTCATTTCTGAGAAGGGTAATGCTAGTTCTTGGACTGTTGATTCCTTCAACAATGACTGTGTCTATTACGTGCCAGGCACTGGGGATTCAGCAGGGAATGAAGCGAAGTGCGTGTCCCTGTAAGTGGAGCTTACATTCTAGAGGAGGGAGCAGCCAATACACAAACAAATAGATGCATGGACTGTCAGCTGGTGTGAAGTGCTGTGAAACCAGTCCAGACCAGGGTGGGGTGGGGTCTATTTAATGAAGGTACTTAGGGAAGTCTTCTCGGACCAAGTCATTTGAGCAGAGCCCTGAATGAAATGAGGGAGGGGACCAGGCAGCCACCCGGGGAAGAACATCCCAGACAGAGGCAACCGTACATGGGAAGTGCTGGTGGGTGCATCTTAGGGTAGTCAGTCAAGGAACAGAAAAGAGGTCATTGTGGCTGGGTCCTAGTGAGCAAAAGAGGAGGGGGGTTTGAGATAAGACACATGGGTAGAAGAGGGAAGGCACAGCAGATAATGTAAGGCCAGCTGGGCCATTATGAAGATGTGGGACTTCCCTCTGAGTGAGAAAAGAGGCCATTAGAGGATTTTCAAGGAAAGCCTCATGGTCTGATTTAGGTTTAAACCCATCACACTGGCTGCTGTGTTGAGATGCAGAGAGACAAGGGTGGAAGTAGAGACCAGTTGGAAGTTATTAAAATAAATCTAAATGAGTGGTGATGGCGGTCGCAGTGGATGTAGTGAGGAGTAGTTAGATTCTGGATCTCTTGTAAAGATCTAGCCGAGTGAGCTTGCTTATGGGTGCAGTTTAAGGTGTGAAAGAAAGGACTCCAAAACAGACATCAAGGCTTTGGACCTGAGCAACCAGAAGTTTGGAACAGTTATTTACTGAGATAACAAAGACTGGAGAAAGGGCAAGCTGGGTGGAACATATACTAATATTCATCTACAGTTAATACAGTATAAATGCATACATATCTGTCATTCACAGCTAACACTCAGGGATTTCATTAGGTTTCTTTTGCTAAGGGAAGCTAAGAATACTAAGGGTATTATACTCAAATATAATATTATACTCAAATATAATATTTGAGATTATACTAAGGGTATAATCTCAAAGCATGAGCTTGGCAACCTGGAAGACAGTCGACCTCGGTCTTCCAGAGGAGTCACTCGGTACATCCAGCAGAGAACAGTAATTATGCAGAACCACCCATCTGCTTAAAACTTTTGGTGATGGCTTATCCTGTGACTCTGGTCCCAATCACAGGCTTAACTTCTCGGTTTACATAGGTTTTTCCATGTGTAATGATCATTTGCTTGAAAATTTTTCCTGCCTATGACCCTGATGTAGGTTGAGACAACTAATAGTCTCTTAAAACAGCTTTTATAAAAATTATGGCAAACATTTATTGTGACTTTGTTCTAACTAAAATACTTAGAATTTGTGTGAGATACAGTTGCACGGAGGGGAATATTCCTGACCTAGTTTTCTGACTGTGATTTATGGGTCAATAAACTCCTTAAACAATGGACTATAACATCCCTGACAGCAGGGGACACTTACTATCACGTGCTCACTGCTGCAGAATGGATGGGCTTCTAGCCTCAGGTTGTCAAAAGTGAGGGTCACCCGCCGTCCTTCCTGCACAGTGATTCTCCATTCACACATCCAGCCGTGAGGGTTTGGGTTCAGGTAGTTGGGAGAAGTGAAGGTCCCAGCAGGGCCCTGGAGATCCCCACCACATGCTGAAGGTGGCGGGGGGCGGGGGGGAGAGAGAAGGAAATAAAAACCAAAACTAAGAAAAATTCCAATCCAATCCTATAAGGAATGTTCTCAAAAGTAAAGCATTTTTTTTTATTGTCCCACTGGACAGAATCAGTGCTCTTATTTACCACTGTATGTACACAAGGATTATCCCTGATATTTAATATTTAATCTCTGCTTCCATAGATGGTAGTTCACTGGCAGCCTTTTGTCATCATGGCCCAAGAAATATGAGAGTCCAGTAAGTGAAGCAATCATCAGAGTCAGGAAAATCAGAAGGCTAAAGTCATCGTCCAGTTTTTTCAAGACAAGATCTTTATTTCACCTGCGCTTGTCAGGGAATTCGGCACGCAAATTCGGAGTGACTGGAGCACTAACAGACTGGCTTTCTTAAGATGAGGAATGTGGTTCGGCTATCACCTCCTGACACCCCTCACAGCATTAGGTCCTTTCCTTTGTAGCACTGATTGCAGTTGTGATGTTTCATCTATTGGTGTGACTTTTTTTTTTTTTTTTTAAGTGGTACGCGGGCCTCTCCCGTTGCGGAGCACAGGCTTCCGACGCGCAGGCTCAGCGGCCATGGCTCACGGGCCCAGCCGCTCCGCGGCATGTGGGATCTTCCCGGACCGGGGCACGAACCTGTGTCCCCTGCATCGGCAGGCGGACTCTCAACCACTGTGCCACCAGGGAAGCCCTGGTGTGACTACTTGATTAATGTCTGCCTCTCCACTAAACTAGTCAGGCCCAGGAAGACAAGGGTCACGGTGTCTTTGTTTAGCTATTGCCACACCAGTGCCTAAGAGGAGTGTCTATCCAATGTAGGTGCTCAATTATGTATATATATATAAAAAATGAATCAAAGAACATACCTTCCACGCTGGAGTCAAACCGTAGTCTGAATCCTGAGGCAGTGAGAGAGCCGTCTGTGACAAACCTGACCAAAGCAACATTGCCAGAAGTATCTATGCTGTCAGGAATGGTGTTTCCACAGTATCTGCCCAATAGATTACCTGTGGGAGTCAAATAATTAAGTATTTATATGTCCAGGTGATTGATTTCATTTCACCTCTACTTGAGAAATTCTGCATGTACGAAGAAAAAACCAATAATAGATAAGACCCTGGCCAGGAAGAAATGGTGACCTCTGGCAAGAGAGGCAGGTCAAACATGAGTAAAAATCAATATATTCAAGTGTATGAGGAAGCGTAACAAAAACAGCAACCAAGTAGAGCCAAGGGCATCAGCACAATGCAGAAGGCTTGCTCATTTGGTTAGTGAAATGGTCCAAGGCGACAGAGTGACAAGCATCCACTTCATAATATTTCCAGGGTATATTACCCTTTCCCTCCTTCCCTTACAGGATGCCCCTCAAACATCTGAGCGTGGCCCTGGAAGGTCTCCCTGGAAGAGGATGCCTTCCAGACACAGTGCTCTCTCAGTGTGGTCTCAGGATAAGCTATATAATGACACTGGGGCTTTGGGCACCACTGTTTCATGGGTAAGAACTGAGGGAGAGAAAAGCTGGCACTGTCCAGAGCTGACTGATCTGCATTTCTCCGCAAAAAAAAAGAAAAAAAAGTCTTGCCTTACTTGGAAGTGAGGAAATTTCAGAGGCTGAACGAGTAACCTGTGAAAACAGATACCCCCAAAGACAGCAGACATATCCCACTGACCAGATGTATGGTTTTCCCAGATCTCCACGAAGTCTCGTTCACAGCCAGATGAATCCTGAAGGCTAAAGTCTTCAAAGCGGATGGTGAGATAATGTCCCGAGGGTCCCTGGAGATGCCACTCACAGAACAGGTCATCTGTATACGGAAGCGTTGGGTACCCGTTGCTTTCAATGACTCCACTTTGCCCTGTCACTCTTCCTCCACACTCGGCTGCAGAAAAAGAGCAATATTCTATCACAGGTTTTCTTTTTTTTAATTCAACCAGCACATTTAAAAGCTTTTAGGTGCCAAGTGAACATGAACTGAAGTTTTAAAAATACTGAAAATGTTTAGTTTGTGCTTCTCTTACTACATGAAATCTGTTATTGGTGTACAGAGAAATGATACCACAAGGCCAATCTAATAACGGGAAAGGGAAGGCGGAAAGATGTTGAATGGCATATTCTGTTAACGCCTCTTGAATTCTCTTGGGACACTAAGTAAGAGCTATTAGCTGCGAGTAGCTTTCATTCCAAAACCAACTGAGAGATTGATAGGGCCTGCCTAGTACCCTGTGTTAGTGATTCTGTAGACTAAGTCCTAGCTCAGCTAAAAACAATGCTGTGGTTGATTAGTCATGCCTGCCATTTCTGGTTTATCAAATAAACATGTTACTGTAGTAATGGGTATCTCAGGGCCTTGAAAATTACTATCCAATTATTTCTTATCAGCTGAGTGTGGGAGATTGAATTATATACAATTTGCCTCAGGCTATACAATGACCCATGGTGTAGGTTAAATATTGTTACAACTCGGCTTTTCAAGTTTTGAAGCATTAAAGATGTTTGGTTAGTGTTCAGACCTAACAGACACTAAATCCTATGTAGTTGTGACCATATTGTAGTGAATCTTCAGAATGCATTCCTTATTACTCATTTTTTAAAGGAAGGAAATCAAAACATTGAATGAATGACCTGGCGCTAGACATTTAGGGGAAAAAACATCTCGATTATCTATTAATGTTGAGGAGGTCAAAGTCACTGTTCTAAAAATAGTTATTTGATTACTAAAGAGTTTTACAATTTAATATTGTACATATTTCACGACAAGAGGAAGAAACAAGAATTTAACTGGATATGTTTTTCACTAACAAGTTAGGGAAAAATCCAAAATATTCAAGTTTACTAAAAAGAGTATTTTTAAATGGAAATTAAAGTAAAAATTAAAATTGATAAATGACTTTGTGGTTTTAAACATTCACATTCCTTACTTATTTCTATCATTAAAATAACTGTGAAAATTAGGCAGATAGAAAGGCTTCTTTAAAAATGGCATGATCAGGGCTTCCCTGGTGGCGCAGTGGTTGGGGGTCCGCCTGCCGATGCAGGGGACGTGGGTCCGTGCCCCGGTCCGGGAGGATCCCACGTGCCGCGGAGCAGCTGGGCCCGTGGGCCATGGCCACTGGGCCTGCGTGTCCGGAGCCTGTGCTCCGCAACGGGAGAGGCCACAGCAGTGAGAGGCCCGCGTACCGCAAAAAAAAAAAAAAAAATGGCATGATCATTTAAAAAGTTTGAACGCAATTATTCTGTCACTACTTTCTTATTGAATATAAAAATGTTGTTACCTATGGAATACTTGGCCTTGAATCCCACATGAGTGGGGCTGTTGTCAGACCGGAATCTCAGATACATCACCTCTCCTGAGGACAACTGACTGGCAGGCAGAGAAGCTCCACAAAACTTGGAAAGTATTGGTGCATTTGAATCAGCACCGTCTCGCAACTCAAGGAAATTGGACGTACAGCTACAGTGGAAAGAAAATTCTGTTTAGTTTGCAAAGTCTATGGCTTTGACATATTTTGATAATAAAGACTTCACTTTCTCCAAGGACATCATTAAATCATCATTTCTGTAGCGCTATGTACACAACACAGCGGAGACACTATGACAGAGTCAGTGTAGGTGGTGTGTCACTTCAAAATGCCATATGATATTTTTCTGAATTATACACTCCAATTTGTAGCTGAAAAAGACAGGTTTTACATGTACCACAATGAAGAATATTTATTCGCCTTCCATATTCTGTTGGTCTTAGAAATGTAAAACTCATTCTCGAATCAACCCCTAGGAATGTCAAAACACAAGTATTTTGTTTCACATGATGTTATGACACATTTCACACGACAAAGATGAACTCTCTCTTGCTAGCTATGTAACCGGGGCTAAGGGAGAATCTCAGCTGGAATTTTCCGTGTCCCTAAAAGAGGCCAAGTATTTACCGAGTATTTCTTGAGAAAGTCAACCAGCCAATTAATGCTCAGTGAGGGGAGAATGGCATTGTATCAGGAGTCCAGAACTGGTAAGCAAAAGCTCTCATACCTAAGCTT
This sequence comes from Mesoplodon bidens, assembly GCF_964165515.1. Classification (NCBI taxonomy): domain Eukaryota; kingdom Metazoa; phylum Chordata; class Mammalia; order Artiodactyla; family Ziphiidae; genus Mesoplodon; species Mesoplodon bidens. Next base: position 5,451,093 of record NC_138178.1, on the reverse strand, counting down.
TGCACCCTGCATGTATTCATGCAGATGTATACACACGTTTGTTAAATGAAGAGAAAGATACAGATTTTTTTCAATCTATGTAGTTATTCCATCCGCGTTCAACATAGTAAGACAAACCCTCTGGTTTGTAATCTTTAAAGATTCTTACTAAACAGAGATCGGGAGATCGTACTGTCCTTGCTTTAGTCCTGTTTCTGACACTGGTGACCCCGGGTGTCACAAATTTCCATTTGTTAAACAGATACTTTATCATTTATGACACTGAGTATGGGGCTGGCCAAATAAATATTCGTCTACCAGAGACACTCTCTTTTTCCTGTGGGAGGAAGAACGGATAATATAAATCTCAGACAGCCACCCTCCGCGTCTCTTGGAGGATGTGCACAGGGTCAGGAGGGACAGTGTCTGTTTACATCATCTGCTCAGCTGATGGGTGAGTGTCCGGCAGGCAAGGTTTTCCCGCTCCAGGTGTTAAGCATTTCCCTTCCCCGTCCCTAGATTTCCTTTGCCGTATATGCTGCTGAGCAAAGAAGAAGGACATTGTTCTGAGATGTGACAGGTAAAGAATACTAGCTCTGGGTAGGAGGAAACTGAAACGGAGGTGACCTACTTTGGTGTTACTTCGACATTGAATTGATCTTCAAACTGCAGCCTTATGAGCTTCCCGGGAGGAGCAGCTATGAGCCAGATGCAGTCAGCATGCTGCGGATAATTGCTGGGGTGGTTGGGGGAGGTTACGTATCCAGCAGAATCCGCATCGTGGATGTAAATATTGCCCCCGCAGGCTGTCAGGAAACACAGTTAAATCAACCTACCGTCTGGAGAGAGAGGATGCAGGCGCCTGCCACCTTCATTTTTAAAGGTCTCTTTATCTGTACCTCCAATCTTAATTTCCTTTCATCTGGAATTATCCTCCTTTTCTTTTTTAAGCAAATACATTCTGAATTTGCTATCAAGGGAGCTACCACATGTGTCACTTTTTAACTCGCCAAACCATATGTTCTCATTGGAAATTTCACTCCTTCCTAAAGCCAACCAAAAGATTATGGCGCATGGTGCGTGCAGTAGCTCATCATGGAAGCATAACGATATACCCACCACTTCGATAAGCATGTAAAGGCACCAGCACTTTAACTGCCCCCTGACCATTCAGGTCAATAGACTGATGTTTAAAAGACTAAGCAGATATACATTTGTACAACTCTGGGGACATTCACTCCTTATGTTTCTTTGGGATTTAGGTGCATTTGAAGAGCAAGAGTTGAATGGTATAAGAAATTTTATGAGCCAGTTTTTTCGGGAAGATAATGAGCTTTTAATACTTTTTTTAAAAGCCCAAAGTGTTAAGTAAAAATACTTTCCTTTTATCAATGAATTTTTTTTTTTTTTTGGCAATCTCAGCAAACAAACCAAGTAAGAACAATCTGGGTACTTACAACGCCAATGAAGTTAACCTGTTCAATAACTGAGCCTCACAGATACTGAATCTGCTAAATTCTATGGACATTTGTTTCCAACATCATTCAGCCACTTATGGGCACATCCTGAGTTGTGACATTACCTAGAACTCCTTCATCTCTGAAACCCTAGACTTTGAGCTCCTTTGACTGCCTTTAACTCCCTTGCCCCTGGTCTTTCCTTCAGATGCTCCTTGCAAAACCCCAATTCGGTGGTTGTGTTCCTCTCAAACCATTCATGGAAGTTGATGCCACAACAAACGCACGTTCTCCACTCTCAACGCTGCTAAACCATCCTCCCGTTTCATCATATAGATGAAAACAGCTAATATATAAAACCAACTCGACTCCCCAGACCCTTCATCCTCCCCATGCCCTCTCTCATCTCAGCACGCTACTCTGAGCCCTCTTTCAGAAAGGAGAAGTCAGATGAGAACTCCCTCAATTTGTTACCCCTTATTTGTTACCATCCTTAAAAATTCACCTACATCTCCACCCTCCTTTACTTTTCCCTGTACGCTGCCTTCATGTATCTCCGAGTTGGTCTCGCAATCCATTCTGTCTCCTTAGGGACCTGCTCTATTTATTCCCTCCTTTTATCCTGTGCTTTTAATCTCATTCTCTCTCTCTCTCTCTCTCTCCCCCTCTCTCTCTCTCCCTCTCTCTCTCTCTCTCCTTTCCCTCCCCCCTCTCTCCTCCGTGATACTTTGACCTTTCCACGTATCACAAGCTCGAGTAATTTACAGCCACTTTCTTTACGTCCTCCTTCCCCCTTCACTCGTCAGCCCTCTGAAAGCACCCTTTTCCTGGTCCCCCATCACCCCACACTCCCTTTGCCCAAGGATGTTTGAAATCATTGTTCCGTGTCCACAGCAGTTAACGTGTTGACCACCCCTTCCTTCTCTACACTGTTGCCCCTGAGCTGCCTGGACATTAGCTCTCCTCCTCCTCCTTTCATCCCTCTCACCATTTCTCCTCTGGTCCCTGGGTGCCTCTTTCCAGGCCTTTCCTGGCGTTGCTGGAGGTCCCCAGGGATCCCCCTGCAGGCCCTTCATCTTCTCAGGATAAATAATTTCCTGGCTAAGGTCATCCACCCTCGTGACTTAAACTGCAACCAGTCTTCTAACAGTTCCCGAGTTTCTAGATTCAGCCCAGATCCCTGTTCTGACCTCCAGACTCCTGGTCCAGTGCAGGTGTCTACTGGACATCCCAAGTGGACATCATTCAGAGATTTCAAACTGAACATGTGTCCCAGACGGACCTTACTACCTACCGCCGCCCAGAAGTCCGTATACGAGCGCATGACCCTCTTCTTACCGACCACCTCGTTTTCTCCTTAATACTTGTTGCCATAGGACATGCTGCATCTCTTATTTATTATCTGCATTTTAACACCGAAATTAAGCTCCATGAGGACATGGATTTTATTCGTTTATCGCTGTATCCCCGGGACCTAGCATAGTGTCTGTCACATGGCAAGTTCTTAATAAATGTTTGTGGGATAAATGGATCCACCAGCCAGAAACCTAGGGGTCATCTATGGCACCCTCCTGTCCCACATCCAAGTGCACTCAATTCCGTATTTATAATCTCTCCCGATATTCCTTGTCTTCGGTGTGCTTATCACCACTGCCCTAGTCCAGGACCTAATAATTCCTCCCTGAATTACTCTTTCACCTGGTCTCTCCACCTTAGTCTCTCCCCCTCCATGTGTTTTCAGTGCCACTGCCACACGGGTGTTTCTAATCTGATAGCGCCATTCGTGCTTTGGATTAAAACCTTCCAAGGGCCCCCACTGCCTTCCAGTTAACATCTTAACTCCTTTTGGTGCCGCCCTCAGCATCATGATTCCTGCCTGCTTCACCACCATGATGTTTAGCTCCTTCTGACTCTCTTCTCCAGCAGTCGTGAATTCTTTCAAATTCACGGAAATGCCTTGTCGTTGCACAGCCATTAAGACTTGATATGTGGTCACCTCCTTTCTTCACTGACTGGCAAATCTCTGTCAGTTTCCTTCCTCTGGGAGCCTTCTCCCACCCATAGCTCCCGAGAGCCCCTCCTTCTAGCCTCATCGTACCGTGCCCTACCTGTGCCTTTACTTGTATGTCTCCCCCTCTGCACTGAACTCCTCCACAGACTTGGTAGTTTGCACAGTGTGAAGCACTTTGTAAATGTTCAATTAATTAATTAGAACAGTCCATTCAGTGAGAATAAAAGCATCGAGCACAGGGACACAGAACTCTCAATCAACCATACTGAAGGAGTGTCCTTGGAGAACGATTGCGTAGAAGAAGGCTAATTCGATGCCACAAGTTGTTCACTGAATAACATGTGTTAAAAGCTGAGAAACTGAAGTGGCAAAGAAGTTGGTGTGCTGGAAAGATAGATGGGGAAGTAGAACTGACTGTAGTTATAGGACATGGTTGAATCAGAAAGTTGAGAGAAACAAGAGTGATCATATCGCAAGAGGTTTTGAAATCAAAAGACTTTTAAGTCTAATATTGAGGCAGAAAGATGGGGAGAAGGTAATGGCCATACCATTCTTGCATGAACAGAGGGTCGAAAAAGCAATGAAAGAGTTACAGTATTTGCAAATCTATAAGGCTCTCTAAAGGCTCAGGACCAAGTGAAATCACAACTCAGCAGCAAAGCTCAGAATGGAGATGGGGAAGGATGAGAAGCTCACTACCTATAAGGCAGCGGTACTGGGGTCACAAAGCTGTGCTGGTAAAGGCTCCTTCTAAGTGCCAGAGCTATGTGGTCTGGGAAGTGGTGAAAGGACATGCCCTGTAGTCATGGAATCTACATGAGGTATTAGATGATTTTCTGTGTCAGTTGGTGGAGACTTACTTCCTCTCCTCTCTTCAAATGAAGAAATTCTGCTGACATTTTAAACTCTCATATTTTGGAGAATGTGCGATAAAACATATGGCTCATTTAGATTAATACAGATTTTGAAATATGTCCAGGAATCTGTGATTGAGGTCATAGGGTTATCCTGAAATCCAAATTATCTAATTTTAAGGGGACAAAGACTTACTCTTTACAGACACCACTCCTTCCCTTTTTTGAAGCTATGCTTGTTTACTTATTTATGCAATTAAACGTTATCTAAAAATAAATGTCACAAAAATCAAATCATTACAGTAGAATTAAATAATTACAATCAAATATAATTAAGATAATTACTATAATATATAATTAAATGGGTAATAATAGAATCAGAAGATTATATGTTCATTTAAAAAGAAGCATACAGATGATTACAAAACAACGTAATTATCATTCTTATGTTTCTATAACTGTATGTAACTTATAATTAGACATTTTATAATGGAAAAGTCTAAGGAATTTCAGGGGATCATTAAGATCAGCTCAATTTATACTCATGGAGAAGTTCACTTTGTTCATTCTCTTGATATGTGGTCTTGGAACAATCTAAGCCTCATCTTACTTATCTGAAGAATGGGCACAATGAAGAAAATGTAGTCGTGATGAGATATCAAATGTATCAAGCATAAAGTAAGTGCTTGATAATAGGTAGCTACTCTTGCTAACATTATTATTGTTAGTTCAGAAAAAAACTTTACATATTTTTTTCTCCAATCTATTTAAACAAAAAAGGCCAAGCAATTGCAGGAAAAGTACAGACATTATTCTCAGTGAAAATACTTACCTAAACTCTTTGCCTCATATGTGATTTTAAATCCTCGTCCTTCATTACTATTATCAGAAATGAACTGAACAAACATTTGATTATCTGAGGTGAACAGAGTGGATGAAGGGTGACTGCCACAAAAATGCCCATTTCCTCCATGGGGGCCCAAGGGTGGAGAAGAGATATCAGGTCCATTTTTTAGCTGGAAAGACAAATTAAAATTGCACAGTTTCCTTCATACCGATAAAGATGAGGTATACAAGTTCTATCAGTTTATAGCCCAGGAGGAGAAACATCATCATTTTGTTTTCTGAATGAAGTGTGTAGAGAAAGTAGTTAGAAAAAGCAGCAAACAATACCTACCACCAAGTAATCCCCCTGGTTGCAAGAAGGGTCTCTATTTGGAATCTGGAAGGGCTGTTCAAAGTGGACAGCGATGGTCAGACCACTCTGAACCTGGACATGCCAAGAGCAGTTGAGGTTGGGAGTGTAGGTCTCTGCATACCTGGGTGACGTGATAATCCCTCTGTCTGCATGCAAGTATCCACCACAACCTTCCCAGGAAGAAACAAAGATAGCACATTTAAATAACACTCACAACTGGATTTTGATGCTTTTTTCTGTTTGTCTTGAGAATTTTCGAAGTATAGGCAATAGAAATGTGGTCTGAAACTCACTCGGGACCAAAAAATGTTGGAAACAATTAGCACAACAAGCTTGGATGGAGCACACGCTCCTGGGTACTCATTTTGTTTTTGTTTCTAAGATAGGGATGTAGAAGTAAGCAGTAGAGACAAATCCCTTAGCTTTCACGAAGCTTACTTTGTACAGGAGTCAGACGTACAACAAACACCTACATAATTAATATGTGAGGTGGTGATAAGTTCTACAAAGAAAGATGAGCGGGGAGAGGGAAGATGAACTATACTGCCTGGGGCAGTTAGAGAAGGCCACGCTACTGCAGTCATATGCGAGCAGAGACCTGATTGACATGGGGGATCGCATCCTAAGTGAAGAAAGCCAGACAGAGAAAGACAAATCCCATGTGTTATCATGTTTATGTGGAATCTCAAATACATCACAAATGAACCTGCCTAGGAAACAGAAACAGACTCACAAAGAGAACAAACCTATGGTTACCACAGGGGAAAGGGGTGGGGGGTAGGGATAAATTTGGAGTTTGGGGTTAGCAGATACAAACTACTATATATAAAACAGATAAACAACAAGGTCCTTCTGTACAACACTGGGAACTATATTCAATGTCCTGTGATAAACCATAATGGAAAAGAATATGAAAAAGAATGTATATCTTTGTATAACTGAGTCACTTTGCTGTACAGCAGAAATTAACACAATATTGTAAATCAACTCTATTTCAATAAAATAAATTAAAAAAAGAAAAAAGAGAGACAGGGAACCAAGACATAAGAGTGTTTGAGAGAAGAGCACTGCAGTCCAGAAAACAGCTGGCGTGAAGGTTGCTGTGTTAGTGGTGCACCACAGAAGTCAGAATGGAGGAGGCCAAATGAGAGATCTAAATGGTTAGCCCGGTAGGTCGTGCAGGACACGGCAAGGGCTTATTCTGAGTAAGAAGAGGAACACATTGAAGCCTTCTGAGCATCAGAACGGCATGATCGGACTTAAATTTTAAAGACTCACTGTCTGCAGTACTTAAGCTCTAAGGAAGGGCAGGTTAAAGCAGAAGCAAGAGGTCCAGGACGGGGGTGACTTCCTGAGTCCAAGGAGGGTTGACAGGTGCCTGGGCTACGACGGCAGCAGTAGAAACGGGGAGAAGTGGTTGGACTCTGGATATACTGCGAGGGTGGGACCACTGTGGTCTGTTGATGAATGGGATTGATGGAGCCAGAGAAGAAGAATGAACGGTGATGCAAGCGTCCTGGCTTAAACAGCTAGAAGGATGTACCTTCCACAGCCTAAAATTGAGAAGACTGTGGAATGAGCAAGTCTGGGGCTGGGGGAGGTAAAAAACGGCGGGGGGCAAGAGCTAGTTGCCCACATGTTAACTTATACAGCGCGAGCTGTCACGCACATGTCCACGAGCCACGTGAGAGAGTGAGAGGTTCGAGCTGAGAAGACAGCGATGGAGCAGACGCTTATTTGCCAGCTGTCAGGGACCGACCGGAGCATCAGCGAGTGAGGGCAGGGAGCTCCCACGGCTAGTGAAAACGCAGAGGTGGAAATTTACCTTAGGTCTGTCTAATTCCCAAGCCCATTCTCTTGAACCACTCTGCAGCTGGCCCCCCTTGACTGTGAGGATGATCGTTTATCTTCAATTGGTCCCTACTCTATAAAAGGCATACATAATACTGGAGAAAACATTCATTTTTAATGTCTAGACTGATAATCTACTTTAAAATTAGGTTTTTCAGTTAAAAATATGAGAGTCTTTAGAAATTTCACATTCTGTGGGCTACTTTTTAACTTTAATCCAGTGTGGGTTGAAAATGATTGTTTGGACTTCACATTTTGTCAACTTTTGAAAGTCTCAGTCACACTCCACACGATAGCCTGCCATATATGAGGCACATTGTCAGACTCACCAAATTCATATTTCAAGAGCAACAAACTCTTCCTGCCAACCTTTAAATGAATCATTTCAACCAAGGGATTTATGACAATATCTCCTACATTACTTTGGTAATTTCTTAGGTTGAAGATAACTCTGACTTACTGCTCCTTTGATGTGTTATGGATATGTACTGTCTTCTGGTTCCAGCCATCAGCGAGGCTGAAATTTTGTTTTAAACATCTTACTCTTGTGCCTACTGTGGAGGGAACATGCCCTGCCCAAAGAACTGAAGATGGGGGATCATTCACAAAAGTGGCCAGTTTCTTTCTTTTTTTTTTTTTTTTTTTTTTTTTGATTAAGACTTAATACCTGACATCAGGATAACCCCCAGAGGCTGGGCAGAGACCTGTGTGCTGACTTAGAAGCTGTGTCCTGGCACTGAAAAATGAGCAGAGTGTATTAGGGAGAGAGCAAGAGGAAGATGAGATGAAATGAATTTGAACTATGAGAACATATTACTCTTGTGAAACGATGCATTAAAGCCCGCCCTGGTTACACTGAAGTCCGAGGTGAACCGGACCACCATGTACTCTCCAGTAGACCGGATGGGTCCAGGGATCTCTCTGCCACAGAGAACCGCTAGCTCCTGGGCCAGGCTGTCGTCTCCTACGACCAAAGAAAGGAAATGTCAGTGTGAAAATATGATGTCTTAAGAGTCTCCTCCACAACTTATTTACAAAACAGAAATAGAGTCACAGACGTAGAAAACAAACTTATGGTTACCAGGGAGGAAGGGGGTTGGGGAGGGATAAACTGGGAGATTGGGCTGGACATATACACACTACTCTATATAAAATAGATAACTAATAAGGACCTACTGTAGAGCACAGGGAACTCTGCTCAACACTCTGTAATGACCTATATGGGAAAAGAATCTAAAAAGGAGTGGATACAGGCATACGTATAACTGATGCACTTTGCTGCACACCTGAAACTAACACAACACTGGAAATCAACTAAACTCCAATAAACATTTTTCAAAAAGAGCATCCTCCACCATCATTGCAACCCAGCCAAAGTGCCTCACCCATTATTCTCAAAACACCCCCGTTCCTAGGAGGTAGCAGGATTACCAAATAAGGGACATTCCAGGGGTTACATCATTGTGGCTCCAGTTTGTAATGGTGCCGCCCCTCTTTTTCTTTAACCTTTTTAATAACAACCTCTTTGCCAGTTCCCACTGCCTTTCCAAAAACTGGCTGACAGTTCTTCCTGGGACGAAGACTCAAAATAAGAGGATGTGAGACTGGGAAGTAACTGAGGACCAATGCTGATATGTGCAGTAGATACTGATCTAAACTATTCTGACTGCTGAAGATCAAGTATCTAAAAAAAAAAAAAAAAAAAGGTTTGATTCTTCAGCCCCAGATCCGATGCTAATGTTATAAGGTCATTTGCCCAGAAGTCTGCCTTCACCTTCAGAGGGGTTTTCTTTTTTCTTTGCATTATTTTGTTGTTCATTGTTTGTTTTGCCATTGTAAGGACACACTTCTCTCCATGTGTGGAGGATGAAAAAAGATAGTGTCAGCAAATGTGCACCTCTAGAGACATCAGGGAGAGCTGGGTGACCCCCACGGCCCTTTTTCCTTTGGCTTTTCTCTTGATTATAAATTTTGATCAGAACAACTGTATCAGTCAAAGCCTGAATGGAGCAAGGACTTAGATTCCTTGGCTGGGAAAATATGTTGTTTTTTCCCTAAGGCAGAGAATTAATTAATTTGAAACCTCAAAAAAGACAAAAATAGAATATGAGACATGAGGAAATTTGCCCTTTCACTCAACTAGCAAAATGATTCTTTTTTGACATTGACCACAACCTAAAACTTACTCATTATTAACTAGTTTAGAAAACAAGTTATCAAATGTAGTAGCACAGCTATAAATACACGATGCTTGGAAAGGCATTCTTTACAGGGGTTCTGACCTCTGGAAACTTTTGCATTTTTTATCATTCAAAAATTTATCTGTGACTCCTTTTGCATTGTTATCTTCATTATGCTATTTTGCTACACATTTCACCCCAAATCTGTTGACTTATTCTCTAATTAACTGCATCACAAAGCTTTGAAGCTTATTATATGTTGTTACTTATTTCACATGTGTATATTTTATCTCTTAATGAGACTGAGTTGGGTCTACTGATTTTCGTTTCTTTCCTAAAGAAAGAAAAAAAAAAGAGGAAAGATGATAGTTCTTCTGGGCAATGTGCTGATAGCAGATAGTTGATAGGAAAAAGGGGGAAAGTTATGGTTTACCATCTGATCACATTTGTATGACTGACTTGAGTCTTCACTTACTGCCCAGCTCCTACAGAAGGAAAATAAAGCACCTCTGCCATTTGCTTTTTCTCACTATACTTAGTGGGGGTCTAGGGTTAAGGGGATAAGGGGGACATGAAAATGCACATTAGCCACCAGTGGGCCAAAATCAAACACATGCTTTGGTCCAAAAAAAAAATGCTCTGAAGCATTTTTCATTAATCGCCAAAATTTAACAAACTGAGAAGTTCATAGAAAACTCTATTGCTTCTCATATCTCTTGGAAAATAAGATCCGTAACACCGAACCTGCACTCCTCGTAGCTGCCCCTTTGATCTGTCCTCCAGTTTACACCTGCTGTCTAGGCAGGCACTGGGGTTGCAATATGTGTCATGCAGGGCAGTGGGTCCCCAGCTTCAGAGACTCTACCACCGGGAGGCAGGGACCCGGGTCAGGCAAGGGGAGCACCTCACATTGGGGGCAAAACTTAAGGAGGTGCCAGAGACCTCAGAAATCAAGATAAAAATATTTTAGTACCATATTTCAAAAATTGAAATTTTATGTAAAATGAACAAAATATTAACATTTTAAATAAAGACAGGATCTGGGGCTTCCCTGGTGGCGCAGTGGTTGAGAGTCCGCCTGCCGATTCAGGGGACGTGGGTTCGTGCCTCGGTCCGGGAAGATCCCACATGCCGCAGAGCGGCTGGGCCCGTGAGCCATGGCCGCTGGGCCTGCGCGTCCGGAGCCTGTGTTCCGCAACGGGAGAGGCCACAACAGTGAGAGGCCTGCGTACCGCAAAAAAAAAAAAAAAAAAAAAAAAAAAAAAAAAAGACAGGATCTGACTCTGTACTTTGTCCAATCCTGCCTTACTCTCCTCACCCTGATCTTAACCTTTACTGGAGACAGATCTAGGACCCATGCAAGTTTCTAGTTTAGTTGGTCTGGGGTGGGACAGAATTTGCATTTCTAACAAGTTCCCAGGTGATGCTGATGCTGCCGGTCTGGGGACCTCACTGTAAGAGACGCTGACTAAAGGATGTGGCCTCCCTATTCTCCTCTGTTCCATGCAAATCGTGAAGCACAATTCTGTGCATCTTGCATTGAAGCATTATTTATATCCCTCACTCATTGCATAGCAATACCACACCTGGGTACAGAGGAAAAGATGAAAAAATATTAGCCCTTAATCCTACCCATTCTACCCAGAGATTCAGTACACAATAGAAACTTGAATACATTGCAATTTTAAATACTTTTCACACTTGGATCTTAAAGCCATAGGTATAAAATATCAAGATTTATTTCCATAGCCTTTCAACAAGAAAGCAGCACAACCTGGAAACTCAGATTATAATTTCCTACTTAAACCACAGGGAGTGTTTCCTCTGGGGAATGTAATGCTCTCCCTAACATAGTGTGTGGATTATCTTGCTCCAGGCAATTTAATGCTTTCCTTATGTTCTGCAGAAATGGTGGCCAATTCTAGTATCTCATGCTTCCACTGGCCATAATACCTGTGCATTTCCATGCAAATGGATGGAAGCAGTAAACAAGTATGATTATAATTGAATGTAACTAAATGTGTGTCAGGGTTGAAACTTGGTAGTTTTTTGTTTTATTTTGTTTTTTAAATGTTTCTCACCGTCTCTTATCACAAGTTTATCATAGCTGCATGTACTATGAGATTCAATGTCCAGGGAAAGGATGTTGAGCTCCACAGTAGAATCAGGAGCCTGGATAAGCCACATACAGTCAGCGCCATTACTGTAGCTTTCAGGCCAGCCTGGGGAGTAAAGAAAGACCGGAGCATCTCCTGTCTGCAGGAACCCTCCACAAGCACCTGCAGAATGAAAAGCAACACCGTTGAAATACCTCTGGCAGAAAAGAAGGTAGCATTTCACTTGAAAGCCACAGTTCTATACTGAAACAACCAATTAAAACAATTTTCTCAAGGAAATTTATACATATTTTATTAAATCCACTGATTCAGACAGCTGTGATTCCATAATGTTTTGAAGAAAAACACACTGTATTCTACTTTTTTCACCATAGTTTTACCACTTAACCCAATTATTAATGAGTGCCTATTATTTGTCAAGCATGAAGTCCATAGGGAAGACCCTATTATTATCGTTACCGAGGTAGAACTTTGTTCATGTTTCCAGTGTGCTTTAGTCTTCACCTTTTTTTAGCATAGCTATTCATCATGTAATTTATATTAGGCAATTTTGAAAAAAAATTCTATTTGGTGAAATGAAGCATTCAAAAAAGTTTGTGAGCTTATAACAACAGCCTTTTTTTTTTTTTGCTTTTTAAATAACAGTTTTGTTGAGTTATTATTCACTCACCATAAAATTTACCCTTTTAAATAGTAATATACCCTTTTAAATAGTTCAGTGGTTTTTAGTAGATTCACAAAGTTCTGCAACCATCACTGCTACCTAATTTTAGAACATATTTTCACCACCCTGAAAGAGGCTGGATACTCTTTACCACTGATTCTCTGTCCTCTACTCCACAAGTCTATGGAAACCACTAGCCACTACTTTCTGTCTCTATGGATTTACCTATTTAAGACATTTTATATAAATATAATCACACTATATGTGGCCTCTTGTGACTGGCTTCGTTCACTTAGCATAATATTCTAAGGTTCATCTGTATTCTAGCATGTATCAATACTTCTTTCATTTTAAGGAAGAATAGTATTCCACTATACGGATATACCACATTTAGTTTTTCCATTCATCAGCTGTTTGACATTTGGGCTCTTTCCTCTTTTTCACTATTTATGAATAATGTTTCTATGAACATTCGTGTATAAATTTTTGTGTGGACATATGTTTTCAATTTTCTTAGGTATATAACTAGGAGTGGAATTGCTGGATTGTATGGTAACCCTGTGTTTCAATCTTTGAGGAGCTGCTAAACTGTTTTCCAAAGTGGTTATAGGATTTTACATTTCCACTAGCAACGTACAAGGGTCCCAGATTCTCCACATCTTTGTCAATAATTGTTATTGTCTGTCTTACTGATTATAGCTGTCCTAGTGTTAAATACATATTTTCTAGTATGTCACTTTAATTCATTTGTTCTTTATTTAACTGTATATTTTCGAGTTTTTTCTGTGTGGTTGTTCAGAGGATTACAATTAACATCTTAAGTTAAGACAATGTAGTTTGGATTAATATTAACTTAATTTTAATAGTATACAAAACTTGGCTATAATATAACTCCATTCCCACCCACCCCCATCTTTTATGCTATTATTGTCATAAAATTATATATTTAAACATTATAAGACCATCAGCAATAGTTTATTATTATTGCCTTATGCAGCTGTCTTTAAATCAGATAGCAGAAGAAAAGAGCTACAGATGAAAATACATTTATACTGCCTTTATATTTACATATGTAGCTGTCTTCACTACCTACTGTCTACCAGTAAAGACATGCTAGGGTCATTTCATTTCATTCTGAAAGCCTCCCTTTAGCATTTCCTGTAGCATAGGTCTGTTTGCAATGAATTCTCTGTTTTCATTTATCTGGGAATGTTTTAATTTCTCCTTAGTTTGGAGGATACATTTTCTGGCTATAGAATTCTTGATCAACAGTCTTTTTACTTCAGCACATTGATTATGTCATCCCACTGCTCTGACCTTCATGGTTTCTGATGAGAAATGAGATGCTAACCTTGTTGAGTATTGTTTTTACAAGATACGTGATTTTCTCTTCGTGCTTTCAAGATAACCCCTTTTCTTTAGCTTTGATAGTTTGACAGCAGTATGTCTAGGTATACATCTCATTGAGTTTATCCTACCTGGAATTTTGGGGATTCTTGGATGTGTAGGTTAATATTTTTCATCAAATTTGGGATGTGTACAGACATTATTTCTTCAAGTATTCTTTTTTTCCCTTTCCCTCTTCCTTTACCTTGGACTCTCATTATGCGTACGTATGTTGGTATAAATGATAGTTTCTGAAGCTCTGTATAATTTTCTTCTTTCTTTTCCTCAACAGGATAATCCTAACTGACCTACATTCAAATTCAGTGATTCTTTCTTCTGCCTGCTTAGATCTGTCATTGAGCCCACCCAGTGAATTTCAACTCCAAAATTTCTAGTTGGTTGTTTTTTCTTTCAAAAATATCTATCACTTTACTGATATCTTCTATTTGGTGAGACATCATTCCCATACTCTTCTTTAAATCTTTAGACATTCTTTTAGATCTTTAACATATTTACAATAGCTTATTTAAAGTCTTTGTTAAGTAAGTCTGACATTTTTGCTTTCTCCAAGACAGTTTCTATGGATTGCTTATATTCCTTTGCATAGGCCATACTTTCCTATTTCTTCATGTGTCTCATAATTTTTTGTTGAAAACCAGACATTTTAAACAATGTAATGTGGCGACTCTGGAAATCAACCCCTCCCCCAAAGCTTGCTGTCACTGCTCTTTGTTCAGTGGCTTTTGTGCACTAATTCTGTAATGTCTGTGTTAATTGTTGTGTGTAACCATTGAAAGTCTGTGTTCAGGTTAGTGATCAACAACTGATTAAATAGAGATTCCTTTAAATGTCTTGAATCAATAATTCTCTCACTTTTCTGAGTGACTGTGCGTGTGTGTTTGTGTGTGTGTGTGTGTATTGGGATATGCCTGTATGACTCTAGAAGACAGTTTATAACTCTGCCCTAGAATTCACTTTCTACTTTCACAGAGCCTCAAGATCCTACAGAGGTGAGAGACTGGGGCCTTCTCGAGTCTCATGTTGGGCATGTTTATAGCCCTGCGCATGAGTGGAGGCTTCTATGTTCCCAGAAATATGTCAAAGCTTTTCAAAGCCCCCAATGGATATATCAATCCCCAGTTTTTCTTTTTATATTTTTGGTCAGCCTGTTATTAGCTGTAACTGGAATCACTGCCACATGCAGTTGTGATGTTAAATAACTTGCCACTGACGATTTCTAAAACACACCCCAGAGATAGGGCTTTTGCGCAGAGCACACTGAGTCAGGTCAGATGAAGACAAATCCTGAGAATGGAGCTTTTCTAGGAAGCTGCCAGGCAGGTTAAATGATAGCAATTCCTTAGGGATAGGATGCTTTCTGGAGTTCCAGATCTACTCCACCCCTTCCAATGGCTGTTAGGCTGCTGATTTTCATGGCTAACGTGGTTGTGAGGCTATTGTGAGGTTACTGCAAAGCTAGGACAGGGAGAGAGATGGGAATAGGGAAAATTAAGATGCCAGAAAGTTGTCTACTGTCCCTCAGACTGAACCATTTTTTTTGAATAAACACTCTTCAGATTATTGCAATTTTTAATTAATTTCCAGAGTTCTCAAAAGTTGATTTAAAATTTTTTTGCCACTGTTCTCATTGTTTTTCTGCAAGAATAGATTTTCAGAGGCCTTTACTCCACCATTCCAGAAGTTTATGACTCTTTACAATACATGTTTTTTGTTTGTTTGTTTGTTTTTTTGCAGTACGCGGGCCTCTCACTGTTGTGGCCTCTCCCATTGCGGAGCACAGGCCCCGGACGCGCAGGCTCAGTGGCCATGGCTCACGGGCCCAGCCGCTCTGCAGCATGTGGGATCTTCCCGGACCGGGGCACGAACCCGTGTCCCCTATATCGGCAGATGGACTCCCAACCACTGCGCCACCAGGAAAGCCCTACAATACATGTTTGAATCTTGCTAGGGCCACCAAGAAATGAATGTAAAATTTATAGGACTAGATCCTAATTACTTTATCCTATTACTATATAGGCTGTAGAAGTGTAAAAATAAAATAAAGTAAAAGCAATTTCAAAGTATAAGATCCGAATATTATCCAATATCTTCAAACGTTAAGATTTTCCTTTACATAAAATATTTCTTATCTTGAATTTATAAAAAGCAGTTATCATACTAACTAACTATAAGCTGCTAGTGCTGTTTGTCAAATATTCCATTTTTCCTCACTTCCAAACATACGGTGAAATTGCATTTCTTAATACTTCTGCGGTTGGGTGAGGCCATTTGACCAGTTCTGGTTTATGAATCATAAGAAAAATGACATGTATCACTTTTAAGCTGAACACTTTTAGACTGAGGCATGCCAGGGCTCTCTTTCCTCTTGCCATGATCACAGGTAATGTCCCAAACAATGTCAGATCCAACAACCAGTTAACCCAAGAGGGTAACATGAACAAGTAAGAAGTCCTGTGTTTTTCAGCTATTCAGAGTTTGGAATTATTTGTTACTGCAGCATAACCAAATATGTCCTGACTGATAAGCTAATATTTTCCTACTTGACATGTTTAATTTCCTTCACATGACCCTAGTCCACATTAGGCTTATTTTCCTTTGACTGCTTTTTGCTTTGTCATTTAATCATTTAGCTACTATATCATTATTTAACTGAATGCTTTATCTTTGCCAATTACTTTTGAATTCTTGGAGAGTAGAGATTATATCTTGGTTTCCTTTCTTAGTTGGTATACACTTACCTCAGCATGTCTATAATAAACCCTCTATAAATATTTGTTGAATTAAATTTCATGTATGTTCGCATAAGGAATGTTAATGTTACAGTGTTCAATATATTAATACAATTTAAAACAGTAAGCTTTTTTTTCACTTTAATGAAAGTGTCAGAATGTGCTATGATCATGAGATAATCATTTACACCAACTAGTTAACTATAAAATTTTCTTATCCTTTTATTTTTTCCTTTGCTTGTTTTTCATTAAGAGAAATGAGATTTATGATACTATACTATACTCACTCATCCACTTAAATCACATAATTATGGAATATGTGTATGAGAAGAGAACTTTTTTTTGAGCACTACAATATACTTATTGATATAATGTTTTTTTTTTTTTTTTTTTTTTTTTGCTGTACGTGGGCCTCTCACTGTTGTGGCCTCTCCCGTTGCGGAGCACAGGCTCCGGACGCGCAGGCTCAACGGCCACGGCTCACGGGCCCAACCGCTCCGCGGCATGTGGGATCTTCCCAGACCGGGGCATGAACCCGTGTCCCCTGCATCGGCAGGCGGACTCTCAACCACTGCGCCACCAGGGAAGCCCTGATATAATGTTTTGCATGAGTGATTTCTTCTGTAACTTGAGATTTGTGGACATAAAAGAAGCTTAACTCAAGTTTACTTATAAGAGCTATCCAGTCTTAAATGGATAGCTCTAAATTACATTTGGCAATCTTTCTGATGGCTCTTTGCTCTTAGATAAATAGATTAATATTTTAAGGAAGAGTTTCATAGTCAATGTTATGAAAGCACCTTGCAAGAGAGGTGAAAATAACATCTTAGGACAGAATGCTAAGAGGCATTAAATAAATATAAGTATGAATTACACCTTCATCTGTGATCTCTGCTGATACAAATTCCCAAGAAGCTAGAAGCAAACAGACTCTAATCTTTTAGTGTCTGTTTAGTCTTAGAACAAGTTCAAAGTCTGAATATTCTTCAATGAGATCCAATGATAATATGTCCCAATCAAATATTTCAAGGAGTGAGAATATGCCATGAGAAATATCTGCTGAATTTATTCTATGTCAACCCTCAAATTCACAAGAGCCATTCAAAAGTGTTTAAACAAATTTTCAAAAGAAAAGCACAGTCTCCCAAAACACAGCTTACTGAGGGAATTTTAAATGTCTTAAAAATAGTAAAATGAAAGCTTAAAATTTAGGCCAACTTTACCTTGAAACATGAGGGTTTACAACCAGCTAAGGACACAGTGAAGCATTTCTGAAGACACACTTAAAATGTAACATAGAGGAAAAACAGTTACTTTCATTAGTTGATCCTAGTGTGTGTGTGTGTGTGAGTGTGGTACCTGCAAACCAAACTTTCAGAGATCTCTAAAGCGATTTCTAGAAATTGTAAGGAGAGTATCTTATGGACATCAAACCCTTAACTATTATGGAAAATATAATGGGAAACCAGCAATTTTTTTGAAATAAACATCTAATCTCTAAGTATTTATGAAATTAAAAGGACACCTGAACATATGGAGGAAGGGTTTTGAGACTGTAATTACTCTTCTTATTCATTTGTGTATTTGGCCCTTATTAGTAGGAACTTTTGAAATATTAGTCTGCACATATCAGCCCCTAAAAAGAATTTCATTTATTACCAAACACACCTGTAGCAATGGTAGGTAAAGGTCCAACAGAGGCATTCATTGCAAACCACTCCAAAAGGAATCCTTTCCCTGAGACTGAAGAGTCAGAAGAAAACTGAAATGTCAAAGAACTTCCAGTGGAGCTCAAAGAGTCAGTCTGGGTACCACAGTAGGTTCCAATCAGGCGGGAATGAATGCCAGCCCCATCATAAATCTGCATGGAAAAGACAGAAAATAGAGCACTGAACTCAGGCAATCACTTCCATTTTTCTTCATAAATACAAAACCAAAAGGATAACTTATAATTTTATCATCAAGGAAAAAATGATAAACCAGTAAACATTATATATCAGTTTAAAATAGAAAGTGTCATGAAGTATAAACTATGATTGCAAGTAATTAAATGTGGTTTAAAATTATCTATATCTTTCCTGCAGAATTATATTAGTAATGATGCTCCATGTAATATAGCTCATTATTCGATTTACAGTAAAATTCATGGGTGGAAAAGTAGGAACCAGGATAGTGGCACAACAACAGTGCCTATTAAATGTGCTTTGGGGCCTCAAAAGGGAGGAATTAGGGAGAAAGGGGAAAAGTAACAAGAAAAAGGAAGAGTCTAATGAGAGAAAGTGGCCAGGTATCCTGAAGGAGTTCACATTTCCAAAGAAGTAAAGAAGCAGAATTAATAACAACAAAAGAATCACAGCTTGTGAGGGCTCAGCATACTCAAAGCACGCAAGAAATCTCTTTCATTTGGTTGAAAATGTTAGATTACATAGTTAGAGACATATTTTGTGATAGTTTCCAAATACATAACCTTGAGCATGTTTATTTTTTTCTTCACATGTGGATGGATCTCTCCAATTACATTTCATATCCTTCCCTCCATCTTGTAAATAATTTGAACAAGTCCGTTATAAGTGTTATTACATATTTCTCTATTGAAGCTACTATATAAGCTCAGATTTCAAATTAGCTAATAATTATTTCCAACTTACTGAGCATCTGTCAAGTACTAGGTTCTATGTGAAGCACTGTGGACCTAAAATAAATAAGACAGTATCTTGGCCCTCAAGAATCTGATAGTAAAATAGTGAAACCCATAGAAGCAGAAAGTAGAATGGTGTTTACTAGGAGATGGGGGAGCGGGGAATAGGGAGATGGTCAAAGGGTACAAAGTTTCAGTTATGCAAGATTAATAATTCTGAAGATCTAATGTAGAACAATGTGACTATAGCTAGTATTACCATGTATATACTTGAAGTTTGCTAAGAGGGTAAATCTTAAGTATTCTCACCACACCAGAAACAAAGAAAGAAGAGGGTAAACATTTGAGGTGATGGATATGTTAATTAGCTTGATTGTGATTATTATTTTACAATGTAAAATTATAAAATATCATATATCAAAAGACTTAGTTGTACATCTTAAATATATATAATATTTATTTGTAAAATATACCTCAATAAAACTGGATAAAAAATAATCTGATAGTGTTTCTGGAATTGATGCAGTTGCCAATGTCTGGATGGCAATGATCACCACAATTTTTATATACTTATATTTACTTACTTTAAAATGATTGTTCAAATTTTTAACACTCTAACAGGAGAATAAACAGGGTAATGGGATATAAGATAGAATAAATTCTTAATTAAGACACATATACATGCTTAGATAAAGCCCAACAGAAAAATTATAATAATGTGGAAAAAAAGTTAGTTACAGAATCAAAGATAATAATTATACTACCAGAATTACCATTGTTCAGGTAACCTGGAAGGGGTATTCGTGATGTAGGGTAGACCATCCCCTATGACTTGTAAATGCTTGAATAGACATTAACTTGGATCTATGGTTGCCAACAGCAATTCACCAAAATGTATAAACATCAGTTGCTCTTTGAAACTCACCTTTAGTTTGTCATAATAGCAGTTGAGTGTTGCCTCCATGTCCATCTCCAAGATTCTACCATGGATAACCTGAGATTCATCCACATTCACTATCCAATGGTAATTGGAGTTGGGGGGGTAATTTCCAGGCCATAAGGGGGAGGCAATTTTCCCCTGAGTTCCCACAATATTATCATTGCCAAATACTAGGAAGGAAAACAGAGTAGTAAATCAGACCTACTTAGAACAGCTCTTTAGTCAAATGAAAGAAACAAAAGGCAAGGGGTGTTAAAAAGGATGGACTTTTAATTGACTGCAATTTCTTTTCTGAACACTGAAAGAAATACTGCTTCCCTTTTGGTTTCTCTGCTATCTATTAATTCTTTGGAGAAGGGTGATATTGTGAATGGAATTCCATCTCCTTAGAAGACTACATGGTGTGAAAACAAGCAATAGCGTCCCATGTAAAATTGGGTTCCCAGACCCCAGGGAACTTGGTGACTTGGGAAGGGGTATTACCAGTCCTATTCTATAATTTTGGTTTACCTATTTTACTTCATGTTAAAGAAGAACGAAACATGTTTTTTTTTCTTTAACTATGTAAGAGAAACTGACATTTTCAAACAGCATATAGAGTAGCTATTAATATTTAACATTTTATCCTATTAGAAGAATATCCTGTTATTACAATATCTGAGCACTTAGGAATATCCTAAAGTAACAGTAAACGTTTCTTGTGTTTTTTTTAAATTAATTTTTATTGGAGTATAGTTGATTTACAATTCGTGTTAGTTGCTGCTGTACAGCAAAGTGAATCAGTTATACATATACATATATCCACTCTTTCTGAGATTCTTTTCCCATATAGGTCACCATAGAGTATGGAGTAGAGTTCCCTGTGTAGGTCCTGATTAGTTTTCTATTTTATGTATAGTAGTGCGTATATGTCCATCCCAATCTCTCAGTTTATTCCACCCCCCTTCCCCTTTCCTCCTGGTAACCGTAAGTTTGCTTTCTACATCTGTGACTCTATTTCTGTTTCATAAATGGGTTCATTTGTATCAGAGTAAACATTTTTAACTTGAGGGATATAGAGTTTATGGGATCAAATGAAACACATTTGATATAAGTATACCAAACTGAAACAATGATACATTAGAAAACTCTGTATTGCAATATCATGAAAAATGTTTAACTTAAAATCAGGTAGACACTAGAGCTTTAAAAGAATGTTAGAAGCTCTGAGAATGCTCTCCCTGGCTCTTTATGAGTCATTCATATATAATTTAATTTTTCTAGTACATTATATAATAAAGTAATTCCGCAGAGACATTAAACATAGGGGAATTGTTCTTAATGCATTACTGAAAACATTGCTATCCTTCTACTTTGTAGGACACATTCTGGAAGCCATCACTAAAACAGAACCAACTCACTGTTGGTAAATGCAGCCTGGAAGCCCATGCCACTGCCTGAGCCATCGGAGACAAATCTGATCCACAGGATGTGCCCAACAATGGATGAATAATTGAGAGGGAGGACGTTTCCACAGTATCGTCCCACCAAGCGACCAGTGGCGTTTCCTTCCCGGATCTCCACAAAATCTCTGCTACAGTCTTGAGACGCCTCCAACTGGAAAGTTCTGATTGGAAAAAACAAAATTAGGGATTTAACTGATAAAATAAATTTTGGGATTATCCTGAATCACTTGCTGGGTTGACCTGTTTGGTTTTTAAATTTTTTCTTTAACTTTAATCACAGTGTCTTTTAGCTAACTCAAAACATTTCTTACACTCAAATGTGTTGAAATGGCGATTCAAGAGATACAAAGACAATTAATACACTGCCTTCAGGGAGTATTCTTTCTGGGGGAAAATTGGGCAAGAAGATAGAAAAAACCATGTTAGAAGACAGAATATCATGCCATTAGAGCTATTTTGAGGCAGAGGTATCACATGCAATTGTGAGGTTCAGTAATAGCTTGATGGAGAGATTATTATTATTTTTTTTTTTGCGGTAAGCGGGCCTCTCACTGTTGTGGCCTCTCCCATTGCAGAGCACGGGCTCCAGATGCGCAGGCCCAGTGGCCATGGCTCACGGGCCCAGCCGCTCCGCGGCATGTGGGATCTTCCCGGACCAGGGCACGAACCTGTGTCCCCTGCATCGGCAGGCGGGCTCTCAACCACTGCACCACCAGGGAAGCCCGAGAGATTATTTTTTAAGATGGAAATGTAAACATAAGCTGGATTTAACGTGCAAAAATGGTGGGCAGGGAATGCGTGCTCACCAAAGCACATATGCAGAAAGAGTGGGACATATTTAGAAATCTGTGAGAGGTCTCGTTTGGTTAGAATACTGAGTACCTTTAAGAAAACATTAGAAGACATAGCTGTAGCAGTATGATGGGTTAATTTTGGGAGAACTTAAATGCCAATCAAAGGCATCTGTACTTAATTTCTGCAAAGGCAGAAAAAACATGGCATTTGCACTAAAACAGGCTAGTGTTCAAGCATGGCATATTCAACTTCTTTATATTCTGCAATTATGATGACATGGGGGAATGGAGGGTGGGAAATAAGATCTACCTCATGTAATTGTCATTAGTCACATATATAAAGAGTCTGGAACATGTAGATGCTAAATGAATGCCTTTAAAAATTGGCCTCGGACTTCCCTGGTGGCGCAGTGGTTGAGAGTCTGCCTGCCGATGCAGGGGACACGGGTTCATGCCCCGGGCTGGGAAGATCTCACATGCCGTGGAGCGGCTGGGCCCATGAAGCATGGCCGCTGAGCCTGCGCGTCCGGAGCCTGTGCTCCGCAACGGGAGAGGCCACAATAGTGAGAGGCCTGCATACCGCAAAAAAAAAAAAAAAAAAAATTGGCCTCAATGCTTAAAAAACTTGGATATAATCAAGGTAATATGGTGTTGGTGGGAGGGTAGACAAATAGATAAATGGAATAGAAGAGATGGTCCAGAGAAGGATCCACAAGTATAAAGCCAATTCAACCAAATTCACGGTGCCAAGTTTGGGCTTCAGAAGAGACTCTTAGGCTGTATTTGGAAATCACCTGTACGCATATGAAAATAGCTGAAAACATGGCTAGATTGGGGGTTTAGAAATGAAAAAGTGGGGAGTGATACATAGAGAGAGAAGAGATAAGAGCAGAAGCTTAGGGAACACCCATATTTTGAGTTCAGTGAAAGGAAGAGGAAGCAATAAACACAGGAACAGTGTGGAAAGTAGGATAAAAACAAGATCAGTGTCATGTCACAGAAGCCAAGAGAAAATTAAGGACAGAGTGATGAAGAGTGTCATATGACAGAAAGATCCAGGATTAAGAACAGGCTATAGCAGGGGTCTCCAACCCCCACACGGGTGAGCAAATGAAGCTTAATCTGCTGCTCTGCATCACTCCCCATCACTCACATTACCGCCTGAGCCATCCCCCCACCACCATCCCCGCACCAAGTCCATGGAAAAATTGTCTTCCACAAAACCGGTCCCTGGTACCAAAAAGGTTGGGGACTGTTGGGCTATAGGATTTGGTTACTCAAAGTAAATTAGTTACTTTTAAAGGAGCAGTTTTAGAGGGTCCACTATAGGATAATTTTTCACACATACTAAGAAGAAAATTAGATGATTTTTGGTGATTTCCATAAGACAATGAATTACAATAACAACAAGACAATAACAAGCTTCCTATAACACCCAACAATTAGAATTTATAAATTCTCTATATTTATATTTTTCATGTGCCCATTAACATGCATAAAAACGTATCAATATATAGTTGACAACACACCAAATCTCAGAAAATATTAAAACTATTAAAAAATATGTTCTCTGACCACTATAGAATAAAATTAGAACAGGCTAATAAAGAGATAACAAAAAGATCCTGCAATTTGGATATGCAAAATAACTTTTTATAAAAACCATGTGTTAAACAAATCATAATGGAAATTTAGAATATATCTAAGACTGAATGAGAGTGAACACATTATGTACTAAAACAGGCAGAGTTGAGCAGTAGAAGTGTGCTGGGCCCATAAAACTTAGGGAGTGTAGTCAAAGCATTATTTAGAGGGAAATTTATAGCCTTAAATGTTTATGGTAAAAAAGAACTAATACTAAGAAAAATGGACTAGATGTCTAATCCCAGAAGTTAGTAAAACAAAAAAACAAACATACAAACCACATAAAGGAAGTAGAAGAAATAACACAACATCTGAACTTAGTGAAATAAATGTAGGAAATACTAGAAAAGATTAAGAAACCAAAAGCTATTCCTTTGATAAGACTAACAAAGTATAAACCTCCAATAAGACTGACCAATAACAGAAGAAAGCTTAAGTGAGCAGTATTACTAATAAGAAAAGGACAAAACAACAGATATACTAGAAATTTTTTAAATTATAATGAAATTTACTAAAAACCTATGCCACTAAATTTGAACTTAGACAATTTTTATTAAAATACTATAACTAGTTGAAGAAAAAAATGGAAAAACCTAAAAATACCATTAAATCAAAAAATATCAGTATTAAAAATTGCCTGTAGACAAAAGGAAACAAATACCTGAGCCCAGATTATTTTATAGAGGAACTCTACCAAAGCTTCAATAAGTCAATATCCCAATCCTAATCTTGTGTAGATTGTAAAAAAAAATAGAAAAGAGGGGACAGGGTCCAACTTGTTTCATGAAGTTAATATAATCTTGGGAGCAAAATCAGTCAAGGAAGGTCAAAGAAAGAAAAAGTTTAAGTCAATCTCACTTAATGCAGATGAAAAATCTTACATAAAAGATTAGCTAAATCAATCCATCAATCTGTAAAATATGTAAATCTTAAAAAGGTTGGACTCACAATGGTTTAAGATGAAAAGATCTGTTACAACAATTCAACACACACACGTACACACAAAGATTTAAGGAGAAAAACAGATGCAAAAATATATGAAGGGAGAATCAGTGACAACTGCTGTAAAGCATTCGCTAAAACTGAACACCCATTAATCATAAAAACTCTTAGAAAATTAGGAATAGAGGGAAATTTTCTCAGCTGGATGAGAACTGCCCACCAAACACCTAGAGCAAATATACTTAGAGGTAAAAGTTTTTAAACATTTCTTTTAAATAAGAAACAACACAAGAAAGCTTGCTCATCACTTTGTTGCACAATATACCAAAGGGTTCTCCAGGGCAATAAGACAGGGAAAGGGGGAATGGTTGTAAGAATTGGAAAGGAAGTGCTATAAATCAATATTCAAGGGCACTCATTCATTCATAAATATCTACCGAGCACCTTAACATGTCAGGTCCTTTTCTAGGCACTGAAGATAAGTAGCAGACAAGAGACAAAATTTTTGGTGATTCTAGAGAATGGAACAGTGGCAGGATAAGATAATATGCAAATTTACAATGCTTAGTGTCAGTCTATTTATCTCTTGTAAAAATAAAATAGTGTGTGTGTGTGAAAAAACAAAACAAACAAAAAAAGATAATATGCAAAAATTAATAGGGTTTCCTTATACCAGCAAATGAAAATTTACAAGATGTAACTCAGTCAACACTCATTCAACAATACTTGTCTCTCTACTATATTGCCAAACACTGGGACAGGACAATGAAGAAAACAGACAATGTTCCTTCCTTCGGGGAGATTACATTCTAGAAGGAGAGATAGATAATAAACAAATAAATAGAAATATAATGAGGTAGTGATATGCTCTAGGAGGAAAAAACCAAGTGATTAAGGAGGGTTATTTTAGGTAAGGTGGACAGGGTACATTCATAATTTTTAAATAGGCGCCATTTTTAATAGCAACAAAAAATAAGATGCCTAGGAATAAATGTAACACGATATTTATAAGACTTTTATGGAAAAAATATGAAATTTTAGTGAAGGACATAAAAGAAGACTGAATAAATGGAAAGATACTCCAAGTTCAGTATGAAGAGTCAATAAAGATTCTCCCAAAATTAATCTATAAATTCAATGTATTTCCAGTAAAATCAGTAAGTATGATTGCATTTATGTAAAATGTAAAACAGAAAGCAATATTATGTAGTCTGTATGGAGACATGTATATATTATTGATATATATATATATATATATATATATATATATATATATAATAAAAGGATATACACATGCATAGATGTGATACACATAAAATTCAGAATATGGGTCACCTCTGTGATGAGAAGGTAAGGGAATGTGATGCTGCCCTGTAATATTTTATTTATTTAAAATTAATTTTTAAATAAAAAAGCAATTTAATTTTTTTAAAGTAAATGAAGTGAGTGCAAACAATTCTTTTTTTCAGAAGTAACTGAAAGAAATTTTTGCTGAGAAGAGGAAGGACAAGATAAAGAGAAGAAGAAAGAATGGCCTAGTAGGACTATAGAAAAAAACTATTGGGAAGGAAAAAAAAATGTCTCGAGAATAGAAAACTTACTTCCTTGCTGTGTATCTTTCACTCACTGCTCAACGTTATGTGAGCAAGACTTCACACGATGGTAAGTACAGCGCCCTCCCGGGGCTCTATCTCAGCTAGCAGGTTAGGATGCTTAAGGTACAGCTGACCAGCCTGGAGGTTCTGGGACCTCACTGCCCACTTTGGGTTCAACGTATCAGACACACCTCTGAGCCTTCACTGCCGACCAGAGCCCTGGAGCAAACCAGTCAGCTCTGCTCTGCCGCTGGCTTCTCAAGCCAGATACTAGCACTGGTAGGTCTCTAGCCAGACAGTGAGTCTGTGGCTCTCACAGTCTCACCAAGGTGTGTTATTACAGTGTAGATCATCTGGATCTATATTTCCGAGCACAGAAGAAATCAGGGAAGATCCACCTCAGGCTAAACAAACCACACATTTGTCTTACCTCCACTGTCCTCCTTGACAACTTAATGCCTCATGAGACAAAGTTCATATCTACAATCATTTCTGGCAAATAATTGTTCTGAATCCACCCTTAGAACAGTTGCCAGGTTTGGCTCTTACACTCAGGCTCAGCTTTATTATTATGTTCACCATAACATCATCCACAATGTACAATACGCTAAAATTGTGTTCTGATTTTCAGAAGAAGAAGCGGTGATCATTCTCCTCGGCAGGAGATTTATATGAAATTTTACCCCTAAATCTTTGCTACACAAAATGCTGCACGT
The DNA here is from genome assembly GCF_964165515.1 of Mesoplodon bidens. NCBI lineage: Eukaryota > Metazoa > Chordata > Mammalia > Artiodactyla > Ziphiidae > Mesoplodon > Mesoplodon bidens. Next base: position 5,423,932 of record NC_138178.1, on the reverse strand, counting down.
GGTTTACCAGCATCAGCATCACCCCAGAGCTTGTCTGAAATGCAGCATCAGGCCCCACCAATCAACTGAATCAGAATACGAATTTTAACAAGATCCCAAGTGATCAACATGCACAATAAAGTTTGGTCCGGTGGTCTAGAAGATCACTAAGGGCAAGGCTTTTCTGTTTTTTGTACCAGACTGGTATAATCCAATGCTAAATGTCACAAAAGACATTTCATTAGAAAGGAGGGAAGGATGATACCTGTAAGAATCAAATTAGACTTTTAAAAAAGTTTTATTGTTCTTGGAAGTCTTTGGTTTAGTCCGGTTCATTTTATAAGCAAATCCATCCTCTCTCCAAACACTTTGGCTCAGATCTGCTGGTAAAAATATGATGTGGAACAAAAATAGTACAATCACTGTTTCTCATTATTTCATTTTGATTCTTGAACCTAGATCAATCGCATTTTAAAAGGACTCTGCCAGCATAAAATATATTTTCTGTTAATTCCTTTAAATATCTGTTTTATAAAAAAATTTCTTTTGGGGTTTTATTTCTCCCCCCTCCTTTTGTGTTATAGATGCAACCATAATTTCTCCAGCTTTTCTCCCTACTCGATTTCACCACCGTGTCCACAATCCAAACCCCATATTTTAGAACTTGACATATTCCATATGTTTTTCATATGCTTCTCACCCACCCCAGGGGAAGTTTCCAAGCACCCATCTGGATATAGTTTAAACCACAGCAGAAATAATTCAGAGGCCTGGCCATAAAGCCCTTCTCAGTATCATCCACATAGAGGGGAGCATCTTGCATTCCACAGATTATACTTTAAAAATAAAACTCAAGCAAGGAACACAAAATAATCAAAATTAACTTCTTATGGATGAGAAAGGAAAAAGATGAAGCATTAAGATTTGTTTATACAATAATCAGGATTTACTGTCCATTGAAGGTAAAATGAAGGAAACTGGCTTTTTGTGTTTATCTTCCACCCTCTAGGAGGAAAGCCCAGTGTTGTTCATTCGGATTTAACTCTGAACTGCCACACAAGATACTTTAGAAATGGCAGAGTGAGAGAATTTAACATTCATTGAACATCAGATGTGCATCAGCCTTGTGGTATACATTTAAAATTTAACATCTTTAATCATACCTATGGCCCTATATGGATATGATTATCCCCTATAGATGAAATGAATCTCTTTAGGTTTTAAACAAATAGCTTCTTAACATTAACTTATTAGTAACTTAACAAGACATGGGATCTTGTCTGTCTTAAACATTCCCAGTACCTGGCCCAGTTCCTGAGAACCACTGAACATCAGATTGTTCGAGAATATGAATGTGGTAAAGACCAAGAGGAAAAAGACCAGAAAAGCCCTTTGATCTAGCAATTATGAGGCCTATTAAGCCATGTGAAGGACTTTGGACTTTATTATAAGAACAAGGTTCATGGTTTATTCATCACTGGATATAAAACGTCAATTATGGGAGTAACATGTGCTTTATATACGAAGCATCTAGCAAGGGTGTAACAAGTGCTTATGTGTATAAAGTAGGGGCTTAATAAATATTTGTTGAATAAAGAAACATATATATATATAGTTAGATACATATGGTCATGTATATATATTTTTTTCCCATACAAAATGTGTGCTTTTAGTAAAGACAAAAGCAAACAAAACCTCTTTCCCACGTGGCAACTTAAACTTGTATTGCCTTTCAGGTGTTCAGAGGGTGTCTTTATTTTGACACAATGCCAGCTGGACCCTGAAGAGGCACTGTCTGATTGATAGGCTAAAAGAAAGTAACTTGAGATGTTTGAATGTGGTCCACAAATAGGACTTCTCTTTCATGTTTAAAAATCCATTCTCGATGCACAGAATGGCATGTGTAGAAGAGGAGCAAGACTTTTTTGAATAAGCAGAGCAGTGTCTCCAAAACAATCTTCTCTCCAAGCAAGTTACTTCTTATACTCTTTGCAAGACAGAATTATCAACCCCAACCAAAGCCCAATAATCTATGATACAGTAAAACAAATAACTTTTAATTTAAAATGGCAATTGAAATACCAATGTCTTGGGACTTCCCTGGTGGAGCAGTGATTAAGAATCCACCTGCCAATGCAGGGGACATGGGTTCAAACCTGGTCCGGGAAGATCCCACATGCCGTGGAGCAACTAAGCCCGTGAGCCACAACTACTGAAGCCTGCACGCCTAGAGCCTGTGCTCCACAACAAGAGAAGCCGCTGCAATGAGAAGCCCACACACCACAACGAAGACCCAATGCGGCCAATAGATAAATAAATAAATAAACAAATAAATAAATAAATTTATAAATACCAATGTCTTATCATCCAATATTTATTAAGCACTCATTACCAGTGTGGCATGTCACAAGTATCTCTCTACTGATGGGATTAAAAGGTCCCATTTCATTTACCATGTGCTTTTCACTAACAACTTCCAGAAAATATATTATTGTTGTTTAATTTAACCTAAGACCACTCAGAATGTGGCAGGATCCTACTGTTGATTGCATGTCCATAGTCCATATTCAAAAAGGCTTACAGTTCAACGAGGAACATGAGAGTGATTTTACAAATCCACCACTAAATTCTGTAAAACATTAATAAACAGATACCTCAGTTATACAACGCTGAGAAACCAGAAGAAGGAGCTCTCACACCCTGTGAAGGTAGCAGAGCCCAAGAGGAAGAAGAAAGACTCCTCTTCTTTCCTGGCATGGACTTAGCCAATAAGAAGCCATGGACTCTTTGTTTACTGAAGCCCTCCCAGCTTCCTTTTCCCTGTATAAAAGCATCCTCCTTCTCCTGCTGTGCAGGGACTTGCAGGGGCTCACCATAGGTGCAGACCCTGAATTGCAATTCTCTGCTGATCCTGAATAAACCCATCTTTGATGCAGAAATATCTGGCATTCTACTTATTTCAGATCAACCTTTCATTGGTTTGATAAGCAAACAGGTATGGTACCTACAAATCCAGCCCACTGTCACTCACTGTTTTTCTCGCCAACCCTGGAGTTTAAAGGTATGTCCTTCTCCTGGATCCGAGCTCACCCTCTCTTAGCGTTTGAAGCTCTCCAGGCTTTATTCGGAATCTGTTTCAAATCTTCATCTTTCTGGTCAATGCTTTGTTCTGTACATGAGTATTCACTTGGCACTTCTATCTGATTTGAGATCAGGCTGTTTCAACTGAAACTGGCTAGACTTCGACCCATTCCTTCAGGAGCAGGGGCTGTTTCACTGAAACTGTGCCAGTTTTTGTCCAGCCTTCAGCATATTCCTTTGCAAAGGGCTATTCTCTGGACACTGGCTGAAAAAACCTTTGGCCTGGCTCCTCTAGGACCAAGACGTTTCCTTAGAATTGGCTGTTATTCAGGCTTCCAAGCTGTTTGAATTGAGCTGTGTTGTAAAACGTTTGAAAATTGTTCTTTTACTTTAGAGAAAAACCTCTGAGAAATGGAAGCCCAGTTTTTGAGAGTACCCACACCCCCAACAGGGACTCTGGCAGATCTGACGTTTAAGACTAAAGTCCTTCCTCATGCACATTTCTAACTAAATGGACCAACCCGATCAAAGGCAATTTAGGATATCAATGGCCATTATGGGGAACTTTTGAAATCTCCAAACTTAACTTTCTTAGAACCAAAGTAGACTACAATAGCTCAAAAATTTCCAGAAATGAGTGGAATACTTAGTTTGGTATTTTGAGGCTTCCCAACATTATCTGGAGCCTAGAATTGCCTCTCTACAAAATAAGATTTTAAGGCTAACTGAGGCAAACATGATTAATGAGAGATAAAATGGCCCCCAATGCCTCAGGGTCTTTTTCCAGCACCATCTGGTCTCTCCATTGGCTCCTTATGGTCAGACCTCATCTCCAGGGCCATCTTCCTCCTTCCTCACTACATGACCTATGCCTCCTTTGTACTGCCAATTCCCCATACTAATTCCCTTAACGAGCTTCCCCATTTGAAACTCTTCCCATTCCTGTTTCCTCTGCACTTGTCAGAATATGTCTGTTTACAGCCACTATGGAGAACAGTATGGAGGTTCCATAAGAAACTAAAAATAGAACTACCATGTGACCCAGCAATCCCACTACTGGGCATATACCCTGAGAAAACCATAATTCAAAAAGAGTCAGGTGCCGCAATGCTCATTGCAGCTCTATTTACAATAGCCAGGACATGGAAGCAACCTAAGTGTCCATCGACAGATGAATGGATAAAGAAGATGTGGCACATATATTCAATGGACTATTACTCAGCCATAAAAAGAAACGAAACTGAGTTATTTGTAGTGAGGTGGATGGACCTAGAGTCTGTCATACAGAGTGAAGTTAGAAAGAGAAAAACAAATACCGTATGCTAACATATATATATGGAATCTTAAACATAAAAAAATGGTCCTGATGAACCTAGCTTCAGGGCAGGAATAAAGAGGTAGACATAGAGAATGGACTTGAGGACATGGGGTGGGAGGGGGAAGCTGGGGCAAAGTGAGAGTAGCATCCACACACATACACGACAGAATGTGAAATAGTCGGCTGGTGGGAAGCAGCCGCATAGCACGGGGAGATCAGCTCGGTGCTTTGCAATGACCTAGAGGGGTGGGATAGGGAGGGTGGGAGGGAGGCTCAGGAGGGAGGGGATATGGGGACGTGTGTATGCATACGGCTGATTCACTCTGTTGTGCAACAGAAACTGACACGGTATTGGGAAGCAATTATACTCCAATAAAGATCTATTAAAAAAATAAAATTAAGCCTTCTGAGAATCCAGAGGCTAAACCCTTAATTTTTTGTACTCCCTGGACTAAAGTTGAACTGCAATCCATAGTCAAAGTTTTTCCCAAAGTAACTGGAGATGCTCACAAATTGCTGGAAAATTTAATACAGTCATTCAAACTTGTCAAACTGGTTTCTCTGACTTATATCAGCTAGTTCATATGCTAGTCAGTGAAGGCCAGGCTCAGCATTGGATGAAAACCACTAATTGGGGGAAATCCTAAAAGGTCTCTAGAATTACAGCTGGGAGACCAGCCTGCTATCTTTTTTTTTTTTTTTTAAAGATTTAATTTTAATTTTATTTATTTTTTTGGCTGTGTTGGGTCTTTGTTGCTGTGTGTAGGCTTTCTCTAGTTGCGGCGAGTGGGGGTCACTCTTGGTTGCGGTGCGCAGGCTCCTTATTGCGATGGCTTCTCTTGTTGCAGAGCATGGGCTCTAGGCACTCAGGCTTCAGTAGTTGCAGCACATGGGCTCAGTAGTTGTGGCATGTGGGCTCTAGAGTGCAGGCCCAGTAGCTGTGGCGCACGAGTTTAGTTGCTCCGCGGCATGTGGGATCTTCCTGGACCAGGGATCGAACCCGTGTCCCCTGCATGGGCAGGCAGATTCTTATCCACTGCGCCACCAGGGAAGTGCCCAGCCTGCTATCTTATTAATATGATCAGGCTTGGCCAATCCCTAGGTGGCTTCATCAAGCAGTTCCTAGGGTTTCTCCGAAACCTGTTGATTGGAACAAAATCCAGGCATACACACAAAAATCTGATGAAACTGTTCATGGTTATTACAATCAACTTCAGGTTATTTTTAAAGAAAATTCTGGTCTTCCTTTAGATGTTGATTCTACCCAGGTACTTTTTAACTCTATGTTTATTAATGGGCTGAACTGAGACCTTTCCCTTCTAGGAAAAAGGACCAGGATGGAATGGGAAACTATATCTATTCCAGATTTAGTTAATGTGGCAAACCAGCTCTCTCAAACTCTAGATGAGGCACCTCAGAGGAAGACTGCCAAAATTCTTAATCTTCAACCCCAGCAAATGAAGGCTCCTAAATGAAACCAAAACCCTACTAATTTCTATTATTGCAAAGAGCCAGGACATTGGAAAAGAGGTTGTTACAAATTTAAGTGCTTCAGGTGCCTTCAGCCCTCTAACCAGCCTTTCAACATCCTCCCAATTCTCATTGATGGGGCTCCAAGGAACTACAGGGATTTTCCCCAATTCTCCCTCTTAGTTGGCATGGAGGAACATTTCTCTAGATTGGGGATGAAGCTCTTCCAGTCCTAACTGACACCAGAGCCACACTCTCGGTGCTCAACCCCATTACTATAAAGCAGCCTCTGCCTCTGATAGTACTAGAGCTGATTCTGGAAATACTTATCATTTGTCTCCACTGAATCAGCTACCACCTTCCTTATGGGCAAAATCTCCAACTTATGCTGGAGATTCGCAACAACAAAATTCACAACCTCCCATCGAGATTTAAGTAGACCCCTCAAAACCTCTTCCCAGAATTAATCAAAAACTTAAAAAAATATATCTTCAAGGCATAAAACCCCTAATAGAAAATTATAAGGCTCAAGGCCTCATAATCCCTTGTACTGTACTCTGAAACACTACCATTTTACTGGTGAGAAAACCTACAGGTCAAAGGTGAAGGTTTATCTAGGATCTCAAAACAATCAACAACATTGTTATCTCTTGACATTCTGTTGTTCCTAACCCTTATATGATACTGACATCTTTCCAACTGGAAGCAAATTCTTTACTGTAATTGATTCATGTAGTACATTCTCTAGTATTCCAGTTTATGAAGCTAGCCAATATCTTTTTGCCTTTACTTGGGAAGAAAAACAATGAACCTGGACCGTGATGCCTCAGGGTTCTACTCAGAGTCCTTATTTCTCAGGAATCCTGAAGGCTGATCTGGATGATACAAAATTCTCTAGAGATTCAACTACTTTGTTGCAGTAGGTGGATGATCTGCTTCTTTGCACTCCTTCTCAAGCCTCCTCACAGGAAGACTCCATCCACTTGCTAAAGCTTTTAGCCTTAAAGGGACCTAAGGTAGCCAAAGGAAAATTGCAGTTTGCCCAAACCCAGGTTTGATATTTAGGGTATCTGCTACCAGAACAAAGGCTATATCTAGATCCAGATAGACTTCATGGTGACCTAAGTTTCCCAAAACCCCAAACTAAGCACAACGGCAAAGTTTTCTCCAGCTAGTTGATTATTGCTGAAATTGGATTCCAAATTTCTCTCCTATGGCTAAACCTCTGTATGTTGTACTCAACAATAAAAACCTCAATGCAATTTTAAGAGAAGAAACAGATGACATAGTCTTCGAGGCCCTAAAGGAGAGTTTGGTGAATCCACCTGCCCTTGGGCATCCCAATGATCAGATTCTCTTTTTCCTTTTTGTATATGAAAAGAATGGGAATGCCTTTGGGGTACTAATCCCAAAACACAGGGACCACCATTGACCCATAGGGTATTATGGCCAGCAACTGGACCCTGTAGCATGGGGATATCCCCCTTGCCTTAAAGCCATTACAACCACTCCCCTTTTGGTTAAGATCACTGAGAAAATTATTGTGAGGTCCCTTTTAACCATTTTTGCACCTCATACAGTAGAAGTTCTGACTTCTCATCACACTCAACATTTCCCAGCCAGCCACCTCGCCTCCTATGAAGTCCTTTGGTTAACTGCTCCTCACATAACTCTCTTACATTGTAATAACCTTAACCCGGCTACTCCTCTTCCCTCCATCACCAGCAAAGTCCCTCCTGACGCTTAACACTGGTGCACCACCTCCTGACTCCTCAGGATGATCTACAGGGAATTCCACTGGGTAATGCTGACTTCTCATGGTTCACTGATGGTTCTCATTTAAAAGGTGATAATGGCAAATACAGTTCTAGGTATGCTATTAAGACTCCTTTTGATGTTGTTGACGCAGCATCTTTACCTGTGGTTACTTCAGCCCAGACTGAATCACATGCTTTTACATGGGCTTATACTTTAGCCAAGGACAAAACTGCCAATATTTATACTGATAGTAGATGTGTTTTTGGAGTAGCTCATAATTTTGGAATATTGTGGAAGCAATGTGGCTTCCTTACGTCCAGTGGGAAAAAAATTTTAAGATGGCCCCTGTGTTTAGGAATTATTGGATGCAATAATTTCACCTGCCACTTTAGCTATTATTAAGATTCTGGGGTATTCTGAACTTGACTCTCTGGAAGCTAAGGGAAATCACCTTGCTGATATTTCTGTAAGGAATGTTGCCCTTAAAGGGACCAATAGCAGCCAAACTTCTGTCTTGGTCCAAAGGGAAATGTAGAAAAACTGGCTAGAGAAGCCCAGCAATCAGCCTCAGAAAAAGGAAAACAAGATTGGAAATTCAATAACTGTTGGTTTGATAAAAAGAGAACGCTCTGGTTTGCATCAAAGAACAACCTATTCCCACCCAACACTCTAAAACTCCCACTCCTCACCGCTGTACATGCATTAAACCATTGTTCTACTAACAGGATGATAGCCTTCATGAATCAGTATCAGAGGTGAAACATTAACAAGGCTGAAAAAAGTGCCAACCCTCACTTGTCCCACTTGTCCCCACTTGTCCAAAGCAGAACCAGGGAAGCCTGTTCGTACTGCTCCCAGACATTGGATATTGCCTAATGGACAATTCAAGCTCTGGTAAGTGGATGTCATACAATTTCTTCCTCTAACGGATATAAATATGTTTTGGTCATGGTCCATATGTTTTCACACTGGACTGAAGGCTTCCCTTGCAGACAGCCTACTGTCTCTGCTGTGGCAAAAGGCCTTTTGGAAAAGATGATCCCTTCTTGAGGAACTCATCTCAAACTTCATAGCGATCAAGGAATCCATTTTACTGGCCAGGTACTTTGACAAGTCTGCTCTGTTTGGCTAGTTTTACAACACTTTCACTGTGCTCACCACCCTTATTCCTCTGGTTTAGTCGAACACACTAACAGCATCATCAAGACTCAATTGGCAACATTTAGAGAGGCCCTCCAAACACCTTGGTCAAAAGCACTGCCATCTGTCCTTCCAAATCTTGGATCTTCTGCTTTTGGAACTCATAAACTCTTACCATTTGAGATAGTCACATAATTTCCAATGCACTTGGGTTCCCACTTCTTTTGATACACAACTGATAAAAGGAGAGATATTCCAACATTGCAAAGGATTAATTGCCTCTATTAAAAATAACCATGCTTTAACAGAGCAATCTTTTCATAGTGTACCCTTGAGAGATGAAGACATTAAGCATCACATCTTGCAACCTGGAGATTTTGTCTATTGCAAAAGAGTCCTCCAGAAGAACTCACTTCAACCTCATTGGAAAGGTCCCTATCAGGGACTGCTAACCAACCCTTGTGACACCAAGCTCTGAGAAATAGACTCTTGGATTTATGTAGCACACCTAAAGAAATCACTGAACACTGATTGTACCTGTACATCACCTGGTGACCTGAAAGTAACGATTTTCTGGAATTGAAGCAGACGACATCTGACGAGACAGCTTTCCCAAGATATACTTTTGAGGATGACATAAGGCTTCAGATGATCTCCAATGTCTATGATCTTGATATCATATGGACTTTAGATAAAAAGCACCTGAGAGTTCTCCCTCCTACCCCTCCTTATTACACAGACGTGACCTTAATAGACTTTCAATCTGTTCACTTTCCCTCCGACATGAGATACTATACCAGGAACGGTCCTTCCTGACATTGACACACAAAAATCCACCGAAACTAGAAACCCTGACTCTAGATCAGCAATGATTTCAGAGAAAGATTATGATCAAAAGGGGGAAATGTAAAAAATTAATAAACAGAAACCTCAATTAAATAGAGTCAGGATACCAAAAGGGGGAGCTCTCATGCCCTGCAAAAATAGCAGAGTCCAACAGGAAGAAGAAAGACCTCTCTTCTTTCCTGAAGGGCTCAACCAATGAGAAGCCTTGGATTCTCTGTTTACTATAACCCTCTAAACTTCCTTTTCTTCTTTATAGAAGTGTTCTCCTTCTCTCACAATACAGGGACTTGCACATGTCTTGCCATGGTTGCAGACCCCAAATTGCAATTCTCTGCTGATCCCAAATAAACTCATCTTTGCAATTTCCTGTTGATCCTAAATAAACCCATCTTTGCAATTCTCTGCTGATACCAAATAAACCCATCTTTTCTGACAAAGGTGGATTAGCATGGGGATAAGACATGAGGGTAGAGAAGGCTTAATTGAGATGGGGATTTCTGCTGGAAGAAAGAATGTTAGTGATGCTCTGAAAGAATCTAAATGTTCCTAATTTTGAAAAACAAGATAAAATTAATGTTATCTGAAAATGAGAATTCTAAAAATTAATGTACCAAGAGCTCAGGCATGTACTCTTGGTAATGTTAGGCAGGACTCTAAAACCACTGCAAGAGAATTTTAATGCTATTTATAACCTAAACTATGACTAAAACAGAGGAAATAAGGAAACAGACTTCCTGAAGTTCCCACCATATTCTCTAACGGTTGTTTGGACAAGTATGCTATTAGTTGTCCATCCTATTAGTAACACTGCTTCCTTCCTGCAGATTCATTCTCCCTGCAACAATATACCATTAAAAAGGATTTACATAAAAGACAGCTGGAGCTGGTTGCCAGGGGAACTGACAATGTTCCAGACACATTCCACATTAGAGGGATAAATTTCTGGGTAGCCAGGGCTGTTGAAGATGCCTTCAGCCATGTGGAAGATGCCACCACAAGCTAGAAGAAAAGAGAAACAAAGTGAGTGGCAGAGTAAATATTGAATACAAGACACCATAAGATAAAGGAGAAAGAACACTAGGAGAGCTGTTAGCAGTGTCAAAGGATGTGCCATTTTCATTTCATAGTAAAAAAAAAATCCATATCATATATAATAAGGAAAAGATTCTGAAACCTGAAAACTAAAAGCCACAGGGTATGGTGGATTAGAAAGAATCTCAGTAGTTTCTTTCCTAAAAGCCTTTTCTCCCTGTGAACTCTAACTTTATGTAATGAAAGACTCATTTTAATTCTGTAGTCCCTCAGTATTTCTGACCAGGATGATTTTCACCCCTGGCCTAGAACAGAAGGCGGTATTTCAGCTTTTCCTTCTCAGGAGAGCACGGAAACATGCACAAATCTCCTTGGTGTTCTAAGGCTTTTAGCTGCTAATAACAAGGAAGCCAGCAGCATTCTCCTGGCTAAGAGCCCCAGCACTGGGTGCCCCTCTTTCCCCTCCTCCCCATAAGCCACCATCCATCCTGCATCAGTGACAACAGCCAGCCCTGCCCAAGCGCAGCTGTGAGGCCAGGGAGACTAAAGAAGAGCAGTTGTCCACCCGTAAGAGATGCCATCAGACACTGTCCATCAGGGGCTCCCTTAACAAACATATCATGAAGGAGAACAAGGAGACACCGACAAGCAAGTCACCCAAGATCATTCCAACCAGTTCTCCCCACTTCCAGAGCTCATCCGTGTAGCATTAGTCACAATTGCCAAGGTATGGGAACAACCTAAGTGTCTGTCGATGGGTGAATGGATAAAGAAGGTGTGGTATAGAGTTCACTACTGTTAGACTTTACAAGCATGTTAACCTAATTTGAAAGACAGTAAGGTTAGCCATAGAGGTGATCTAGGAAACTAGCTCCGAACGCTGAATGTACAAGAATCCCAAATAATAAACCAAGGATTTTCTACACATTTCTCTTAACCTAGTAGCACCATTTGCTAACATTTCTTACCTGATGTTGATGCAGCATATGTGGCGTGGAAACCACCAAAATTCGCTGTAGAATCCGAGACGAACCTCAGTGTCAGAGCATTGCTGAAGGAAGTGATGGGGTGGGGCATGGAGGGGCCACAGTATCGGCCTAAATAATGAAGACGATGACAAGGAGAATGAATGATGACAAGTAAACACGTATTTTACTAGAATCACAAGCGACCAAAGCAAACAGAAGAAAACACTATTAGGAGAAACACTTAAATCAGGGTCAGTGTTGGGGATGATGCCTGATAATTCAAAATAAGCTATGAATACAAGCATAGGGGAGATGATTTATGAGCATGGTAAAGAATGTTAGGGGGAGGAAGAGTAATACGGATGACCTCCAACTGCAACTAATGCTAAACGCTCCAGTGCCGTAGGGACCTGCACAAGTAAACGCGCTAATACTTAAAAGCAACACATAAGAGCAGAGAAGCCTGTGGATGTTGGAACCAAAACACCTGGATTCAACTCCTGGCTCTGCCACTTACCAGCTACGTGACCTGAGTCAAGTTACCTAGGTGCTCCGTGCCTCAGTTTCCCCACTTGAGAGAGGGGAACGTTGATAACCATGAAATCCTATATCATAAGGGTATGAGGATTAATGGAGTTACTGTTTATAAAGTTCTTAGGATAGCACTCAGCACAGGCGTTATATACGTGTCCATTAAATAATACAGCCTCAACCTCAGTTAAATGCCTACAGACAAAAATCTCAAGGAATACAATCAGAAGTCTGCAGAGAGCACAGAGTATTTCTCAATTGCCTGTTACCATCGCAGGCACTGTTCTGGGCACCGGGAATAAAGCAATGAGCAAAACAAAGTCCCTTCTCTGATGGAGCTTGTCTTCTAGTGCAGGATGAGGACCTTGGATGACAAAGCTCAAGCCCTCCCAACTCAGGCACTGACACTGTCCCTAACTAAGGCCCTGACACTACTCCTAACTCAGGAGTGACTCATGGAGAATGTTTAAATAACCTGAGATTATTTTGCTTGAGAACATTTCCGAAAGTATTTAGCAGCCATCCCTAATTTTTACTGGGATGTTTTACAAACAGAACTCTAGATTACCTATCTACTATCTATCTGTCTCTCTATGTGTTATTTTGTTTCCACTGAGGACAAAGCCTAAAGAAACATATGCTCAATTTGAATACGAGCACTGTGGTCAAATGTTAATGGGAAATTTCTCCAAGAATGCTACTTAATGCTGGAATGGACTGCAGTTCACTACTGTCTAAAGCAATCGCAACTCTCGATTAAAAAAATATATATATATATATATATAAACTCTTCGTGTCCTTGAATATGAACAAGCTGAGCTTCTTGAACACCATACTACATCCTGCGTTCTTAGCCTCTCATTATCTTTTCATGGCTTAGGCTGCTCTTCATAGTTACTGGAAACATTCTAACCTGGAATGACAGCATATACACATGTAAGCACAGAAACTGTAAAAAGCCAAGGCCACAGATGTGAGCGAGTGGGCGCGGCAGTACCTCGGGGCGGCGCGTCATCGTGGCTGCCGTCCAAAATCTCTAAAAAGTCTCGGGTACACGTTGTGCTGCTTTCAAGCCCAAAGCGGCTAAAGGAGAGGGTGATGTGACTGACTGAAAGGGAAAAAGAGGAGCTCTTTTCATAACGTTCTGGCAAACAAAACACACAGGGAATGACATCTCACCTCTGATCCTTTCTCCTGCTGGTTCTCCAGCAGGGAAGCCATGAATCTGGCAGATGTGCACGGGGCTGGGGGTGCGGGGTGAAGAGGAAAAGTAACAACCGCTCTGCTAAAAGCTTTCCTTTGAAGAGTAATTGAATCCATGCTTTTGAAAATGTCTGTAGATTCTGAAACGCTGGGACTGGGAAGAGAACCCTTGGAGAACCCTTGGGTCAGTTTATTTCATGGACGATGGGGAATGGATCCACTGTTGCTGTGTTCCTCTCAGAAGTATTTTTCTTAGTAGTTCCCTTAAAGTCTGATTCTTTACCTGTGCTTGTAAATAAGACACATTTGCCTCTCCAGCACACGTATCCTAGCATTCTCAGCGTTACTTTAAGGCCAGAACTGGGGAAATGGAAGTTCATTCATTTATAAAGAGGGCTTTGAATTAACTTGCAGAAAGGTACGTGCCTGGGTACATTTTCCTTTTGTTTTCTTCCAGGGTCCCAAGTCTTCAGAATAGGATCCTTCCCTATTGCTGTCTTTACACCAGTGACCTCTTTCATCTAAATGCTTTACAACTGTTTGCAAGTGATCCTTAGGTGCAAGACTGTGGGACTCGAGGCAGGGGACTTCTTTATTCAAGGCTCAGTTCCTGGCTACTTTCTTTGCCTAAGGATTACATCACTGACTCCCAAATGACAGGCAGGGCAATAAAGATACCCTTCTGTTAATGCTTAACATGCCTAGGAAAAATGTTAGAGAATATTTAAGCCAAACTCTTCTTTTTTTAGATTAGCTAATGGGGCCTCATCAGCATAAGTGACTTTCCTATTATCACACAGGTCATTAATTAGAGAGCGGAGTAAAGAACTTAATGCCTTTCCCACATTATGTCTGAAATCAATTTTTCCTGAAAACCTCAAGGAAGGGCGGGGCTCATTTGAAACGGGATTCATAATGGCCCTGGGGTCACCCTCTTCGCAGTCATTGTGCTTGAGTCCTTAGGGGTCTCCCCACTTTCTCTGTCAAATGTGGACAGTAATCCTTACTACCAGATTGTTACCAGAGCAGAAAATAAGATTCTAGGATTCTAAAAAGAACACAATGTAAGCACATATTAAATGTTTCTTAAGGCTTATGCTGGGATTTTTTAAAAATACGTGCATCGCAGGAGAGACCAGGTTTTATAATTAACTTCCACCTTGATTGAAGACCAATACGTTCATGGCACTCCATCTCCAAACTATGAGTTATTAATTTTCCAGTCTATGGTTCTTATTGTTCATGTATTCACTTAGCAACTGCCTTGAGCATCTACTACACTCAAGGCACAGGTGTCAAAAACTATTTATTTATCCACTAGTTTTGCTTACCCCCAATCTCGCACGCCCGTCATTTCAACTAGGTTATAGGTTTTTGCTTTGCTTCGTTTCCTCTGCTAGGCCTTGAAATTTAAAAAATAATTAAATGAAGAATAAACAGTAAAAGTGACTTCCTACCAGATTAGGAAACGCTTGTTCTTGTGCATAGCAGGAAATGGGGCTTCCAAAAACAGGAGAGGAAGGCCATCAATTGTTGCCACCGAGGAGATAAGGACATGAGTCATAGCTGGACTTTCCCACAGACACCAAGCGTCCCGGATTCTTTTTTATTTTTGTTACTTACACGGAGGCTGGGCTTGAATTATCCAGCTGCAGTTCTGATTGTTTGGATAGTTGGCAGGGAACAGGGGAGAGGATATCGTATCAGCGGAGTCGGTGAGGATGTGGTCGCCACAGGCTGAGGGACACACAAGCACACACACGTCACACACTTTTGATTTCTGCTGACTCTCCAAAACAATTATTTGAAGAATGAAAGCATAAATGATGTTTCCTTATTTCTAAAAGGCATGTCAAGGAAGTTCTCTGCCAAGAAAGCTGCACATAAACCATGAGAAAGTGGCAACAGACTCTACATTTATAACAGTATTCTTCAGTTACAGGAAGTGGGGAGTGGCACGGAACAACAGATTCAATGGCTATGAACTGCCTGAATCACTCAACAAAACGCTGGCATTGGTTCACTTACTCGGCCCACTTGCAAATTACAGACACAGGGATAATCTCTTTACGACTGACTTCTTTTTTAGGAAAATAAATATTCAGTTGAAAGAGACTTCATAAGGGCGGCTGTGTGTCATCAGGGACGTGCAGAGCCCTGTGGGAGTAGAAGACGGGGGGTGTACAAGGCATCTCATGGCGCAGACAGCGCTGAAGGAGGATTTGGGGGGCGGGGAGGGAGAGTGGCCCAGGGCGGCCCGGGCAAAGACAGAGGAGGGCAGGGGCTGCACCACACGCGCTTGGCTGAAGCAGGGGGCGAACGAGGAGGGTCGAGCGATGCTGGAAAAAGAGCAGGGCAGGTTCTGTGCCCGTGCGGAACATGCAGAGAAGCCTGGGCTCCACGCCCTGGTCGGTGTGGGGGCAGGACAGACCACGGAGCACTGAAGGTCAGGATCAGGACTCGCTCCTGCACGTTGACCTTGGAGGAATATGGGAAAAGGGCAGGTGAGACCAGGAAGCTGCCACAGCAGCCCAGAGAAGACCCGCTGGGGACTTCTTTGCTATGAAGCAAAACGTAAGTGATTAATTAAATGAAAAGAAAGAGTGTTCAGAAGCTGTTCTTTCTTTGAAAGAACTTCGCAGTCTGGCTTGCTCCAAAGCCTACAGTGCACCTTGGGGAGACCTCAACCCAGAAACTCTTCCTAGCCAGGGCTCTTTACTGCAGAATCCGGGCAAGCAAGTCCACTGAAACAGATGAAATGACTAAATAGACCACACTTGTTTGAAATGACAAGGATCCTCCCAATAAAAATCAGAGGCGTATTAAGGGGACAACAACCCGTCCAGCTCTGGGTTCCATCTCTGACAGTGGAGTAAAGGGTCAATCTCTAAAATTCCCTGATGAAAGGCAATGGGTGAAAAGGTCTAGTAGGAAGTGGTGCTTTAAGAAAAAAAAAAATGGGGAATTTCCTGGCGGTCCAGTGGTTAGGACTCAGCGCTTTCACTGCCGTGGCCTGGGTTCGATGCAGGCCGCATAGCGTGGCTAAAAAAAAAAAAAAAAAAAGAAAAGAAAAAAGAAGAAATCAATGGAAAACAATACTGATTCTTCAGATGGAGGGCAACCACTACCTTGAGGGTTAGAGGGTTAGAACCTGACTTTATATTACAAGAAAGTCTTGTAATTTATAGTAGCGTATCTCTTAGCTTAAAACTTTGGATAAATACTAGATAATATATCTGTGAATAAATGAATCTGGATAAACACTTCTTTAATAGTGTCTCTAATATTAAAGGCACTTTTAAGTGTTATTCTGAAAATTTGCTTGAGAGATACAGAGAGCCCAAGGAAGTTCACGTCACCTAAGTTAGACAAAGGAAAAGTTAAAAGTATCAACAGTTGGAATCATTGCAAACCACGGTTCCTTTGTTCTACCTAAATTGTCGCATGTTAAGTAGAAAGCTGGGACCGATTTCTGAGGACGGTCTCATTTTACTGCAGCACCAAGAGGGGCACTTAAGAACAGATGGTTTGTGCTTCCGGGAGACCCACGCGGAACTTGCCTTGTCTGAAGTGAGCGCGGAACCCCCGGCTCTGTCTGGAAGGGCCAGACTGAAATCGCAGGAAGAGGCTGTTGCCCGAAGAGGTGAAGGGGTTCCTCAGCTGCTGTCTTCCACACACACCGGCAAGGAGAGGGGCTGCAGAGCTTAAACCATCAAATGCCTACAAAGAAAGACAACAGAGAACACAGTGGTTCAGAACCTCAGATCTGCCTGTACAAGGCGCCTGTTCCATGGAGTACCTGCACCTCGGTGACCTAGCAGAAAACACATTTGCTGGAATCCAGTGCTTCATTTTATTGTCCTGTCACTCAGGTCCATTGGAGTGTCTGAGTCTTTGGTCATATCTAGGAAAACTGTAGGGATTTCAGCAGGAGTTTCTGTGCCAGAGAAACTCGCCATTAGATCCCTGGCTGTCTTTATAAATGCCATGCCTTTCCCTGCTTTCTTTCTCTCCTGACTCCAGGGCAGTTACATCATGGGCCATGCTCACATGTGCTGATACAAGAATGAATATGGAGCAAATGCATAAGAAATAATGAGGAGGAATCATTTGTTTTCAGAAACCCAGCGTTTGCTGGAACTTTATGCTCTTCATGGGGTCATGGTCAAGAGGAAGAGAAATGGTATAATTCTTTCAAATGACATAGTGATGTGAGGCTGATTTAGAAAATTACCTCATTATTTAAAAAAATATATTGGGCTCTGTGCTGCCCAGTTCTGTGCTGGGACTTAGCTGACCTTCCATATGTGCCAGTGGAACAGAGTTTACATTACAGACCCCCAAAACTGCTGTACTCGTGTGTGAAATTGAAGCTTGCGCATTTCCTTGGGACTCTGTGTGTCTGGTGTGAATCTCTGAAGGCTCTTATGTGTAAACCAGGGGGAAATGAGTTCTTTGTCTCTGGACGATGATAATAATGACAGCAACCATTCACTAAATGTTTTCTAGGAGCCAGGAACTGGATTCAGCCTTTCACATATACTATCCAGTTTCCTCCTCCCCAGATTCCCTCTGTTTTCAAGAAGAGGATAACGGATGCACAGAGAGCTCACTGATGTGAGCAAGACACACAGTTCCTAAGAGGGAGCAGGACGTGGTGAACCAGACAGCTAGGTTCTGGAGTCCAGAATTAAACCTTCCGTTTTGTCCAATGCAAGATTTCAATTAAGCAAGATAGATGCATCAGCTGGCCAACCACCAGGGTGGGAGTAAAAGTGTGAGGTTAAAATATGACTGTTTCATGCAAAATGAATTGCCATTTACATTTCATAAGAAAGCCCTGGGAGAAAACAGAAAATCAGGAACTTAATACAAGGAAGGTACACACTAATGACTTTAGAATACCTAGTGATGATTACAATCAGTGTTCTCTTTAGCACGTAAGTATGACTGGGAGGCTATTCTCAGTTTAATTTATATGAGCACATGAGTCAAACATCAATAGGATTTTTAACTCTCTAATGAGGGGGCGAAAACTTTTACAATAACGAATTTCATATAAATGCTCTGGAGCATCACTTCTTTTTTCTTTTTCTTTGTTTCCCTCAATGTCCTAATTTTAAAATCTATATATCCAATAAAACTTTAAAACTGATTTTCACTCAACATTTAAAGGTTGATTAAAAACTAAATTATAGGGCTTCCCTGGTGACACAGTGGTTGAGAGTCCACCTGCCAATGCAGGGGACGCGGGTTCGTGCCCCGGTCTGGGAGGATCCCACGTGCCGCGGAGCGGCTGGGCCCGTGGGCTGTGGCCACTGAGCCTGCGCGTCCGGAGCCTGTGTTCCGCAACTGGAGAGGCCGCAACGGTGAGAGGCCCGCGTACCGCAAAAAACAAAAACAAAAACAAAAAAACTAAATTATATATTCTCAACCAATTCAAAATATAGTTTCCAATCTAGTGTGACTGCCTCTTTTGAATACCTTGCATACCTTAAATAGGAGCCAAAACCACACACAAACCATCATTACACAACCTCTTATACTACATTTACACTGCAAACTACTCTCAAATATTACCACCATTGGTTTAATCCAAGATTTATTTATCTCTGTACTTGGTTTTAAACTTTCCTAAGGTTATAGCTATAACAACCTAGGATTTCAGTAATGTTATATTAATACTATCTTGCTTTAAAGAATACCCTCTTAGAACATCTGGGGTCCAGGGGTCTGGGGAATATGGCAATTGACCCTCGGTCAAGACTGCTTGTACAAGACTACTTGCTTTTCTCAAGGTGATTGGTTTGTTTGCTTAAAAGAGCATTTCTTAAACTTTAGTGGAACATGGGTTCTATGAGGTTTATAGACATCCCCAACAAAAACAACAAACAACACCCAACGATACACACACATTCAGAGGATTTTTACAAGTCCATGAACTCACAAAGGCAAGACTCCTCTAGCTTCCTTTATTTCTCTCCAAATTTAGAGGGCTAGGGAGTAAGTAGATATTGTTCCTTCCCTTTCTAAGTTGTCTTTTTCTCTCTGAATGGTTGAAATCCTCTTAAGGCAAAATAAGGAAGGTAGAAAGTGAAGGCGAAAGTCATTCAGAAAGTCACATGAATGAACCATTTCCCTGGAGGTTCTTTAAAAGAACACATCTTCTAGGAGGTCTACATGTTTCCAGCCCCTCCTACCCCCGAGATCCTGGAAACACAGGACTCTGGCTGAAATTCATACACCTGGGGCATTACTTCACAAGGAACAGATCCAAGATAGAAGGTTTCCAATGTCCCTAAATCAAAATTATATACCAATGTCACCCTACATTTGGTTAGCATGTTGTAATTTTACAAGCACCAGTGCAAACATCTCTAAAACTAGTCCTCAACAGCATGTGATGTTTTTCGTTTTTTTTAGTGAAGAAAGTGAGACTTCACAAGTGTGCTAGCTATTAAACTATTGTCTCATCCAATGGGAGCCAGTGACCCAAGATCACGGAGCTAGTGACCCAAGATCATGGAGCTAGTGACCCAAGATCACGGAGCTACTGAGGAGCAGAACCAGGAACTTAATTCTTCTCTCTCCAAATTCTATATTATATCATGTTACTTCTCTTTACAATGTGTATGATAGTTATTAAGTTATATGTTCCTAATTACCATTTTATGAAAGTGTAAGACCTCACGTTATCAAGGAGACAGCTGGGGTCTTTTTTTTTTTAACAGTTTGGAATAGCAGTCCTTTTATTTGAGAGTGTTCTTAATATTTGTAATATCAAATCAATTTAAGCTTTAAGTTATAAAATTATAAGGAATCCAACCTCCACTGAGTTATCAAGCTCCGACCCCAATATGATTCTATTTTGCCATAATCCCATATTGAAATGCTGATTTTACCAATAGGTACTTGAAAAGATGCTCAAGACAATTAATCACCAGGAAAATGCAAATCAAAACCAGAATGAGATATCATCCCACACCTGTCAGAATGAAGGTCATCAGCAAAAAGACTAGAAATAAGTGTTGGTGATGATGTGGAGAAAAGGGAACCCTTTGCACTGTGGGTGGGAATGTAAATTGGTGCAGCCACTATGGAGAACAGTATGGAGGTTCCTCAAAAAACTAACAATAGAGCCACCATATGATCCAGCAATTCTACTCCTAGGTATTTATCCAAGGAAATGAAAACACTAATTTGAAAAGACACATGCACCCCCAGTGTTCACTGCAGCACTGTTTACAATAGCCAGGACATGGAAGCAACCTAAGTGTCCATCGACAGAAGAATGGATAAAGAAGATGTGGCACATATATACAATGGAATACTACTCGGCCATGAAAAAGAATGAACTCTTGCCATTTGTGACGACAAGAACAGATCTAAAGGGTATTGTGCTAAGTAAAGTAAGTCAGACAGAGAAAGACTACTACTATATGATCTCACTTATATGTGGAATCTAAAAAATAAAACACATGAACAAATATAACAAAACAGAAACAGAGCTACAGATACGGAGAACAAACAGGTGGTTGTCAGAGGGGAGTGGGTGAGGGGAGGAGAGAAATAGGGGAGGCAGATTACGAGGGACAGACTGCCAGTTACAAGATAAATGAGTCATGGGGGTGAAACATACAGTGTGAGGAACACAGTCAGTAATAATGTTGTATCTTTGCATGGTGAGGAAGGGGGTCAAAACGTACAAACCTCCTGTTACGAGATGACTAAGAACCAGGGATGTGATGCACAACATATGATAAACAGAATCAACACTGCTGTATGTTATATAGGAAAGTTGTTAAGAAGGTCGTCAATCCCAAGAGCTCTCAGCACAAGGACAAATACTTTTCCTATTTCTTCTCCTTTGTGTCTATATGGGATGATGGGTGTTCACTAAACGTACTGGGGTCATCACTTCATGATGCATGTAGCTCACATCATTATGCTGTACACCTCACCTTACACAGTGCTGTGTGTTAATTATATCTCAGTAAACCTGGAAGAAAATAAACTTGATGTAAAATTCGCAAAAAGAAAAAAAAATTATAAGGAAAAAACTGCAGGGAAGAAAATAGGAGAAATCTTGTTGCTATTTTTTGAAATTCTAAAGTCATAAAAATTATCAGTATGCCTTTCCTTTACTTCCATTTAGTTCCCAAGGCAGAGCTAGCAAAGTATATTATTACTGGCTATACACATAACATATTCACATAGCTTATAGATATATAAGCCTTATTTAAGTCTACTGCCAAGTGTTTCCTGGGCCTGGGAATTGATTTTCTGATCTGTTGCTTAGGTGGTAAAAAGAGAAATATATACAGCAAACAAACAAAAAAACTGCACATTGCAACTAACTCATTTCTAGATAACTCCAGTAAAATAAAATTTTGAAATGGAATCCACAAAGGAAAAAGTAGCCACCATCCGTGGGAGTTCCAACCACAGGAGCTCTAAAAACAGGCAGATGGAGTTAAGCAGTAATCTAATTTCTTCACTAAAGTTAATCAGTGTCTTTACAAAGTATCCAGAGTCTGTCAGATTTCCAGATACCAGCACATACACTAAAAATACCTAGGGCTTCCCTGGTGGCGCAGTGGTTGGGAGTCCGCCTGCCGATGCAGGGGACACAGGTTCGTGCCCCAGTCCGGGAGGATCCCATATGCCGCGGAGCAGCTGGGGCCCGTGAGCCATGGCCGCTGAGCCTGCGCGTCCAGAGCCTGCGTGTCCAGAGCCTGTGCTCTGCAACGGGAGAGGCCACAACAGTGAGAGGCCTGCATACTGCGAAAAAAAAAAAAAGAACTTAACCTTTATCATACAAAAATAGGAGACGTTTTAAAAGAACAGAACCAGGCACATAACAGACAATAAACGTCTGATGTACAAATGAGTAAGTAAATATCATATATAAGAGTATATGACCTCTGAGAACAAAGGACTAAGGTTGAGGAAAACCCAGAGTTATGAAAAAAAGCTGCTCCCTCTCTCGTGGATTGGGCAGTATAAACGCACAGCAGGCACGATAGTGGGGAAGAGGTTATTCACGGTGGGAAAGAGGTCAAGTGGAGCTGCTTTCCGGGCACAGAGGGCAGTGGAGGAGGCTCCAATCAAGGTCAGGGGCCAGGCCACACACACAGCACCCAGGTGCCCTCTCATGGCCTGTGCCAGCCCTTCACCAGTACCACGAGAGAAGGAGGATGGCGGAAGGTGGGTGGGGGACGCCGGACCAACCCCCAAGGCCCAGAGTTTCCAGAACCCATGACATTACGGTGCCACCGGGGACCCTCTATATACCCTGAGCTGTAGCCAGAAGGTAGAACTGAGCCAAACATTTATGAACTTTAATACTTGATGCTTTATAATGTTAAGGAGATTTGTGTAAATATCTGACACGTGTCAACTTCAGCACAAGGTGATGGGGAGGCAAACCATTCAAGTGAGAGACCAGCACCCCTTCCTGATGGTGTTTAGAGAGGCCAATGGTCAGAGCCCAAGGACCGGCAATTTGAGAAAATAAAGGAGCCAAGCAAAGGGAACCTTTTGCCTTTCCATATACTTACTGATGATGGAAATATGTATTGTTTAACAACATGCATTCTTTAAAAGCAAGTGGCGGAATTCCTTTTAAAGAGAAAAAAACAGAAGGTGTTTATTTAGCAAAACACCCTCACAGGCTCTCAGAGGACGACTGCCAGGGGAGAGATGCTACGCGACGTTACTGTGGACGGGTCTCTCTCCTCCCTGTCCTTCAGCTGCCTAAGCTGTAAAACTGGACTGACATGAGAATATCGTTCTACTGTTCATCAGAATTAAATAAGTTAAAAGACATAAAGGTGCGTCGGGTCATTTCTGGCACACAGTAAGTACTTAATAGATATTAGCCTCTGCTATTAAAGTGGGACGAAGAGATCGCTAAATTGCTGTTTAAGAAATGGATAAAACATCGTAGGGAGGGAACGGGAAAGCTAGGGAGGCAAAGACAAAAAGAGGTCCAAAGATGGGGGTTCATCCAGCAACACGGGAGCCTGAGTTGGACATAATCCATGAAAGCTGCCCAGCTGGGGCGGTGGGGTGGGCATAGGGTGGCAACTTCTGACCTGGCCCCCAGTGCTTCATGCCCTGTGCAGCCTCCTCCCTGGAGGGTGGTATGGACCCGACGACCTGCTTCTGATAAACAGGACAAGGTCAGAGTGAGGGGTGTCACTGCCATGGCTCGGTTGGGACAGATGGACCCTCGCATCTTGCTGGCAGCCTCTCTTGTTGGCACTGTCCCCTGCGCCCTGTACTGCTCGCCCTGATGAAGCAGCTGCTGTGTTGTGAGATGCTCTGCAGAGAGGCCGCGTGGCGAGGGGCTGAGGGAGGCCTCTAGCCACAGCCTGCAAAGAACCGAATCCTGCCAAGGGCCACGTGGTAAGTCACACCAGGGTTCCTGACCCGCAGAAACTAGAATTATTGTTGTTTTGAGCTATTACGTTTGGGGATGCGTTTTTAGGCAGCAACAAATAACCAATCCAGGGGGTGTGAAATGAGGGACTGAGCAGGGAATGAACACTGGAGTTTTTAGGGCAAGGATGTCTAATATCACATTTTAGCTCACCTGCAATATTTAGGCAAAGTCTACCATATAAAAGAGCCTCACCTGTGTAGTATTTTGGAGAAATAAAGAAAAGAGGTCTAAATCCCAACTTTTTCTTAAAAAGGGGTAGAGAGAAAGGGAACGGCCATGAGAAGCAAGAGATAGAGGGCTTGAAATGTAAACAGTGACAAGAAATGGACACCTGGGTGACCACTCCCCCCAGCCTCACTTCTCCACACAAGAGTCCCCGGAAATATTATGGGATGATGGGTTTCCCAGGCCTCTGAGTCTCCTTTCCCTCACCTGGAGCGACCCCCTGTGTCACCTTCCACTGAAGGGACCAAAAGTCATTCATGGAACTTAGTGACTTGGAAATTACTTGAGGTCTAAGGGGTGACTGGCTGTAGCAATGGGGCAGCTGGGGTGTGGGCTGAGTCGTGTACACAAAGGGAAGAAATGGAGACAGAGTGCCATCTCCACTGTCCTTGGAACCGCTGGCCCTCCCAGAGGAGCTGCTGTGGTGAGGGTGACCTGTCTGGCATGAGATGCGCATTCAGCAAATGTGTTACCCTGATGGCGAATGCCATTGTTTTCTTTCCTTGTTTCTTCCTTAGTTCTTTGGAAAGTAAAGCTATCACAGCTTGTTCAAGAGTTCATAAGATCCGTTAATGTAGCAGGTTGAGCTGGGGGATGACAAAGTATCCGGTCTAGTTCAGGAAGAACAGTGATTTCTTAAAAAATCTCTGTGTTCCTCTCCAAACATTTTCCCTACAACACCAAACCCGGCTCCACAGCACAGCTTCACAAATATCCAAAAAGTGGAGCCTAAGTGGATGTCAACACTCACACTCATCTCAAACCACACTGTTCATGGCCACTCAGTGCTCAGCCTTCACTGACAGGCTACGTACGGGATTCAGCCCATCTGACATTTTCCATCTGACCAACTAAGGCCCAGAGGAGAGCACAGTGATCTTAGGTTCAGAACACCTGGGAAGCCCAGGTATCTCGTGATCAGAACACCTGGAAGCACTCTGAGAGTCAGAACACCTGGACTCCAGTCCTGGATCCATCTGGAAGGCTTGTCTGTTCCTGCACTTCAGAAGCTTCTGGTTATGAGTTTCATCGTCTTAAAAATGGGGTAGATAATATGAAGGTAAGTTTCTCCTGTTTCATGATAGGAATGCTCACGCATACATTTTTTTTTTTTTTTTTGGCGGTACGTGGCCTCTCATCGCTGTGGCCTCTCCTGTTGCGGAGCACAGGCTCCGGACGCGCAGGCTCAGCGGCCATGGCTCACGGGCCCAGCTGCTCCGCGGCACGTGGGATCTTCCCAGGCCGGGGCACGAGCCCGCGTCCCCTGCATCGGCAGGGGGACTCCCAACCACTGCGCCACCAGGGAAGCCCATGCATACATTTTTTAGTGGAATTTGGCAACATGGGAAATGTAAAAGCTAGCTCTTTCACTTCCAGGTGTCTACCGGAGACAAACTCTTGCATGATTGTATTCAGAAATATGGACAAGAATGTTCCTTGCTAAGGGTTGCCATAGTACAATATCAGAAGCAACTTAAATGTGCACGAACCGTACATGGGTACGTGACGCATGGTATGTTGATAAAAGTTGATAAAGTGGAACCTTGTATGGTGGCAAAAAGAATGCATTAGATCTGAATGCACCACAGTGTAGAAAAACGTTCAAGACAGATTGTTGGATGAAAACAGTGGATGGAAGAATACGTGTTATGTTGTATTATGTTCATCAAATAAATAAATTATACATAATAATTTATTTACTTGATGAACATAATACATTTACTTGATGTACATAATACAACATAACATGTATTTGTAAAACATGCAAAATAATATTACATACTGTATACAGATGCACACACACAATGAAAAAGTACCAAAATAACCATGGGAATTGTAAACACAATTTCTCATAAATTGGTTTCCTCTGGGCCAGGGGCTGGGAATGGAACAGTGTGGGCTACACATGGGGCCTCAAAAGGAATGCATTTCTTTGGGGGGGGGGAAAGAAGAACTTGAAGCAAATATGGCCAAATATTGAGATTTAGCAAGTAGGATGTTTTTGTTCGTGCTATACTTTACATGCGTTGTGTAGTTGATACTCTTCTGTATACTTAAAATATTTCATAATGGAGTTTTCAACTAAAAAAGGAGAATCTATATAAAGGAAATAATGGGAAATGTAGATTAAGATTTACATATAAATATGCTCTTCAGAGCATTATTATAACAAGAAAAGAACAGAAGTAACCTAAGTGATCAATGATAAGCTAGTGGTTAACTCAGTTCTACGGTGTCCATGTAACTGATTATAGGGCCAAAGAAACTATGCTTAAGAAGAAGCATATTAAATAAGCTAAGGGAAAAAAGGCAGGATATAAAACTATATGCAGTTTTATATTAACTCTCTTTGTGTATGTGTGTATAAGTGTGCATGTGTGTGTTTCTGTAGGAAATGAGCCAAAATGTTAATAGTTCGTCTCTGTATTGCAATATTATGGATGCCATTCATTTCTTATTTTTTTCTTTTCTGTATTTTAGAAACTTAGTATGAGGAGCATATAAAAATTTAAAATAACATATATATTTAAAGTGCTTAAGTGTTTAGCAAGACGGACATGTAAATGACCCCATACAGAGATAGGAAAATATGCTACTCATATAACTGTACTGCAGTATCTTAGCCAGGTGGATATTAATGCCATTTAATGTAGCCTTTTGCTGCCTGACAGGAACGTATCAAGGATATGGCTTCTGTCTTAAGATTTCCAAAACATGTGTTAGTTGGCTAATACGTACAACTGTAGTCCAGCCCTCTCTCCAAGCTCTAGGCTCAGCTATCTGACTGCATTCCAGACACCACTGCTGGTATGTTCCATCAACCTTGGAAGTCAATGTCTCAAACTGAAATCATCGCCCCCTCCCCCTAATTCCTCCTGCACCTTCATTTCTTTTTTTTTTTTTTTTTTTTTTTTTGCGGTACGCGGGCCTCTCACTGCTGTGGCCTCTCCCGTTGCGGAGCACAGGCTCCGGACATGCAGGCTCAACGGCCATGGCTCACAGGCCCAGCCACTCCGCGGCATGTGGGATCTTCCTGGACCGGGGCATGAACCCGTGTCCCCTGCATCGGCAGGCGGACTCTCAACCACTGCGCCGCCAGGGAAGCCCCAGTTTCATTTCTTGCCTCAGTAAATGCCAGAGTATGTACCCAATTGCCAAGCCTTTTTAGATCCCTCCCTTATCCCCCAGTGGAATGGATCCTTATGTTCTGTTGACTCTTCCTCCGACGTGTCTCTTGGACCCCTTGCCTCCACCTGCCCGCCAGTGTCTTGCTGTGGGACTTCATGCTGTCTTGCCTAGGTCACTAAAGGAGCCTAAAATTTCCCCTGCCTGAATTTGTGTCCCCCTTTAATTCAGTCTCCAAACAACTACCCCTGAGCAAGGAGCTTTCTAAAATGTAAAATCCAATACAAAAGGAAGGTGGAGTGTCCCAATCCATTTTAAAATTGTACTGAATAAAGACGAGCAGTCACGGATGCCTTGCTTAGAACCAAGAAGAGAGGCTGATAGGGACGCAGCAAGTAGCCCCTCCCCCAGGATCAAAGCCCTGGTGATGGAGTGACTCACGGTCCCCTCGCTGAAACACTCATCACTCACAGGCCAAAGCACATGATGAAGGGGGAAAACGAACACTAGCTTCCCCAGTAATGTTTGTATTTTCATTTCTAGAAACTGGAATATATGCCCTCAGATCGTTGGAGAGCAGGAGGTGGGAAAATATTCCTACCGCATCTCCTGTCTTCTTCTTTTACTAAGTTTCATCTTGCTCAGGGAGAAAATAAACCAACTATACGTGTGGGTTAAAATTAGTATAAACTGGAGGAAGAAGAAAGCATTTCAATTCAAAAGCAAAACACACAGCATGTTTTACATTCCCCAAAGTATGCGAATGCTTCACCTTAACTTCAGAGCTAAGCTTTCCATGCAAACAAATTATAAACGTATATGAATTTGCTTTTATTTTTATTTTCTGCACTATCACTTTTTTCCTTCTTAACTCATTTGTGAATCTTCTAGAAGGTATCAAAATAAGCCACTTATGAAGTGAAAAAAATTTACTGAGATGATATATCGAAGAGTGTGTGAAAATTTTTATAATATATTTTTTAAGATTTAAAAAAATACTTTAAGATAAAATGAGACTGTTCACAAACTAATCATGACAGTTAGCAATGAACTAAGGATTATGGATCCAGGTCTGTGTACCTAAGGTTCACAATTTTCAAAAAGATAAGTTTAGACCTTTAACATAGTATAGTAGTAATAGAAGTAGTAATAGTAGTAATAGAAGCAGTAATAGTAGTAATAAAAACATCAGGAGCAGCAGCTAACACTTATCTGTACCAGACACTGCAATTAATGCTTTAAGCATATTTTTTAAAATTCCATCTTTCTTTCTTTTTTTTTTTAACATCTTTATTGGAGTATAACTGCTTTACAATGTTGTGTTAGTTTCTGCTGTACAACAAAGTGAATCAGCTATACATATACATATGTCCCCATATCTCTTCCCTCTTGTGTCTCCCTCCCACCCTCCCTATCCCACCCCTCTAGGTGGTCACAAAGCACCAAGCTGATCTCCCTGTGCTATGCAGCTGCTTCCCACTAGCTATCTATTTTACGTTTGGTAGTGTATATATGTCCATGCCACTCTCTCACTTCGTCCCAGCTTACCCTTCCCCCTCTCCGTGTCCTCAAGTCCATTCTCTATGCCTGCGTCTTTATTCCTGTCCTGCCCCTAGGTTCATGAGAACCTTTTTTTTTTAGATTCCATATATATGTGTTAGCATATGGTATTTGTTTTTCTCTTTCTGACTTACTTCACTCTGTATGACAGACTCTAGGTCCATCCACCTCACTACAAATAACTGTTTTGTTTCTTTTTATGGCTGAGTAATATTCCATTGTATATATGTGCCACATCTTCTTTATCCATTCATCTGTTGATGGACATTTAGGTTGCTTCCATGTCCTGGCTATTGTAAATAAAGCTGCAATGAACATTGTGGTACATGTGTCTTTTTGAATTATGGTTTTCTCAGGGTATATGCCCAGTAATGGGATTCCTGGGTCATATGGCAGCTCTACTTTTAGTTTTTTATGGAACCTCCATACTGTTCTCCATAGTGGCTGTATCAATTTCCATTCCCACCAACAGTGCAAGAGGGTTCCCTTTTCTCCACACCCTCTCCAGCATTTATTCTTCGTAGATTTTTTGATGATGGCCATTCTGACTGGTGTGAGATGATATCTCATTGTAGTTTTGATTTGCATTTCTCTAATGATTAGTGATGTTGAGCATCTTTTCATGTGTTTGTTGGCAGTCTGTATATCTTCTTTGGAGAAATGTCTATTTAGGTCTTCTGCCCATTTTTGGATTGGGTTGTTTGTTTTTTTGATATTGAGCTGCATGAGCTGCTTGTATATTTTGGAGATTAATCCTTTGTCAGTTGTTTCATTTGCAAATATTTTCTCCCATTCTGAGGGCTGTCTTTTCATCTCGTTTAGGGTTTCCTTTGCTGTGCAAAAGCTTTTAAGTTTCATTAGGTTCCATTTGTTTATTTTTGGTTTTATTTCCATTTCTCTAGGAAGTGGGTCAAAAAGGATCTTGCTGTGATTTATGTCACGGAGTGTTCTGCCTATGTTTTCCTCTAAGAGTTTGATAGTGTCTGGCCTTACATTTAGGTCTTTAAAAAAATTCCCTCTTTCTTACAATTCCATTTTGCAGCTGGTAAAATTGAGGCTCAGAAGACATAAGTAACTTGTTCACAGTCACACACTGGGTAGTGTGGAGCCAGTATATGAATCCCATCTGTCTGACCTCTGATCAATTATCATTAAAACAACCAAAAAGATAAAATCAAGTTTTCTTCACTGACAATACTGAGAGATCATGATTCCAGGAAGCTAGTGACATGTCCGTCGTCACCTAGAAAGAAAATCCGGGGAAACAGAGTGGAAGTCACCTCTCTCTTCCCTAGACTTGCAAGCAAGCATCCTCAGTGGCCTTTCAGAAAGTCTTATTTGGGGCCCGGGTGGATTTTGGAGTGGCTGGCACCTGTCATGCATTCCACCCGTCATGCATTCCACCCCACTGTACATGCACGGGATTCCCAGCGTGCTAACTGAGCCGGCTGGAACAAAAGGGGCACAGTGCCCAGGACCAGTCACTAAACCTAACACCCAAATCCCCGATTCCTAACTCGGCTCTAGTCTTGGATCCAGATATACATCCACTCCTTGTCCCTTCCGGGTCTAACCACAGTCTCATTAGACCAGCATGGCGTCTTTGCTCACCTCGCCCCTGGCCTTACGGCCTTTCAGCCTGGTCTTTCCCCTGTACTTCATTTTTTTTTGTTTGTTTGTTTGCGGTATGCGGGCCTCCCACTGTTGGGGCCTCTCCCGTTGCGGAACACAGGCTCCGGACGCGCAGGCTCAGCGGCCATGACCCACGGGCCCAGCCGCTCCGCGGCATGCGGGATCCTCCCGGACCGGGGCACGAACCCGCGCCCGCTGCACCGGCAGGCGGACGTTCAACCACTGCGCCATCAGGGAAGCCCTGTACTTCATTTTTAATTCATTCTCGCAACACGTGTCTACTGCTTGGATTGCCCTGAAGTTTATCGGGGTCAAGACATGTGGTGGATAAGATCTCAGGGCAGAGAAGACATTATTCACATCAGGCTGCAAAGTCCGTCTGGAGCATGAGAGTCCATGAAATGTATTCACGTGTGGCAAACGGGAGGAGAGCAGCATAGATGCTAATGGAGCCCCGTGTTGGAACGGTAATTGCAGGCGGAGGAAATACTAAGTGACAGGGAGCAGGCTCCACCAGGAAATTATCCAAGCTGTTAAAGTCATAAATTTAGGTAAGGAAGGAAAGGGAAATATTGCTCATTACAGCAGCTTTTCTTGGGGGTGGAGGGCGGAGGGTGGAGGAGGCATCGGTTTCCTCCGTCAGTGATATTTTCCAGCTACGGGCCTCTGAAATGAAATCCCCAATTCACAGCACACATCTCGTGTCGGGACTCTTGTCACTCCTGTTTCTTTGTTTTACAGGGTGGCACTCCAGCTCCAAATTTTACAGGAGACAAGAAACTCTCATAATTTGCAGTTGTTGTAAGCAGGGACTCAAAGATTACTGCAAACGTTGGTATGAAAAGAAATCCAAGAAGCTCATTTTATTTTCACGAATAAACATACATTTAAGGAGATTCTGAGCTGAAACACAAACAAAGCTTGTGTCCGCAGATTGAGGACAGTGGCTCCAATTCAATGATTCTTTGGTTTGGGGATGTAAAGTATCAGCGTGGCTTTTGGTAACTAACTTGGCACCGGAAGGCAAAATGGCTAAGGGGTTACCAAAAGCAAGCCACAAAATAAAACATTTAAAAGAGATTACTGGAGATCTTCCTCAAGTATCAAATGGAAGGTAAACTTTCTGTGGTGAGAAGTAAAGGACAAAGGGAAGATATGAGAGGGAGAGAGAAAGAGAGGGAAAGAGACTGGTTTCTGTCATGGACCTATTTGTAAAACAGTACATATTTAAAGAAGAACTGTTTAAGAATTGTTTCTTTGAAGTACTGATTTCTATTATTCCTGTGTCTATTTGCTCGGGTTTGGAAATGATCAATGTTTTAAAAGGAAACACATCATAGGTAGTGTCTTAAAAAAATAAAACGAAATACGGATACTGTGTTTTATGTTTGCCCTGTCCCACCCTGTGCCTTATTGTCAGATAGTGTGAACAGCAGGCACTGCAGTTTTGGCGTGGGGGGGAATCTGGTTTTCTTCAGTTCAAATCCAACACGTTGCTTTCCTTCTCTTAGAGCAGCACGAAGAGCTTCAGAAAGAAAACCGTGACTCATGATATGCCTGTTTTTTTTGTACCAGGGCCTGTAGCCCTAGTGGATAGTTTCTCCAGATGAGAGGCTGGACCAGGACTGTGGTCTGCTTGCTTTTATCTGTTTCTCACTGATTCTCACCAGGCAGACATTCCATTGTGCTGAGCAAAGAGGATGTTGAAATCAGAGGCCCGGGGTCTCCGGGGGCCAGTCATGCCGCTGATCTGACTTCTCTCTTCCCCTCTCACACTGGGCTACAACCCGCATCTCTAGGAGTTCAATAAGAGCTCGCAGAGCTACGTGAATTTAAGGCTCAGGAGAGAGCCTGTAATTAAGCAATTAGGCTGTCAGTTGGAGGTCAAAGGAAACCTAATGGAGCCGTTTTCATGCTGACTGTACAAGTTCTGTGCAGCCCGTGGGTCCCGCTGCTGCCTTAGCAAGAAGCACTCACAGTGTGTCCTTCAGGAGAGCCAGAGGTTAACGATGCCAGGCACTGAGCGAAAAGCGCACACATATTAATTACCAAATGAGTTGAAACCTGAGTGTAAATTGAGCTTTCTGATGAGTTCCAGATGATGCCATCACCACTTCAACTGCAGTCAGAAAAATCTAGTTTCTCTCTTTTTTTATTACAGCAGCATGAAATTCTAGAAAACACGCTTCTGCGATGTTATCTAAGTTCTCATGTGGCTCAAAATACAGAGCTCAAGTATCAATAATCATGCCAGGGAGTGAACTCCACTCAACACGCGCCCAAACGTGCCGTCTGCAATTTTCCGCTGAAGTCTGGGACAGCTTTCTCTGGCATATGCGCACATATCTTCCTAACACTATTCCCTGCATCCTGTCCTTCTCCTTACAAATAATTCTGAGAGATGGCTGGGTCTCCAATGGGACTCTGCCACTAACTGCGGTTTATCAAGCACATCACTCTGGACTCTGGACCTCTGAGTTCTTACCAGTAAAATAAGAGACTTGGACTGACTAGGTGGCCTCCAAGGTTCCTTCCACCCTGTTAATTCTCTGATACTCATTTAGCTAGCGCCCTGTTAGCTAAGCCAGAGGAGTGTGAGTGAGGTCCAGAACTGGGTCGAGATGCTTGCCTCATACCTGTCCATCTTATATTCTCAAAACTCTTCAGGGATGGAGGACTTGGGCCTTTTTTTTTTTTTTTGCGGTGCGCGGGCCTCTCGCTGTTGCAGCCTCTCCCGTTGCGAAGCACAGGCTCCGGACGCACAGGCTCAGCGGCCATGGCTCACGGGCCCAGCCGCTCTGCGGCACGTGGGATCTTCCCGGACCGGGGCACGAACCCGCGTCCCCTGCATCGGCAGGCAGACTCTCAACCACTGCGCCACCAGGGAAGCCCCTGGGCCTTTCTTTAAACCCAAAGCCAGAGGATTGGGTTCTACCTGGGAGGAACAGAACTGCATGTTTCTTACAATAAAAGCTACATTGGGCTTCCCTGGTGGCGCAGTGGTTGAGAGTCCGCCTGCTGGTGCAAGGGACACGGGTTCGTACCCCGGTCTGGGAGGATCCCACATGCCGCGGAGCGGCTGGGCCCGTGAGCCATGGCCGCTGAGCCTGCGCGTCCATAGCCTGTGCTCCACAATGGGAGAGGCCACAATGGTGAGAGGCCCACGTAACGCAAAGAAAAAAAAAAAAAAAAAAAAAAAAAAAAAAAAGCTACATCAACTGAAAAAAAAATCCCAGTCATTGTAGGAGCAGAGACCAAAAACATTCATGTATTCCTGTGTTTGGCCATGCATCTGCTAGTCATTCACGCATCAAACAGACTGGTCGTTTGGCATACAAAGACTGCTGCTGTGGGTTCCGTGAAAGGGGATGGAGGCTGTGTATTACTGCTCCGCGGTTAAATGTTCATCTGTTTCTTCTACTTGCTGGAAATTGTGCCTCTAGTTCCACGCAGCCTAGAGTGATGGCTTAGGGCTCCCTTGGGCTGACGCTGCCTCCACTTGGGGCCTCTGGGGACGAGACCTCCTACAAGAAGAGCTCTCTTCTGTACAGCAAGTGGAGTGTGGAGATGACCCCTTAGCCACGGTCCATGGACTTGTGCCCCAGGGGATGAACAGAAGCCCAGTGCTGTGGAGTTGGACTGTGGACCCCGGAGCGAGCCCACTACTGACAGACCCTTTGTGTCTGCCCCTCCAACTCCCCCCTTATTCTCCTCTTCTGACCCATAGATACAACTCAGAACTGGATCCTCTCCCCTAGGTCCCCTCTTACTGCTTGCGTTCCCCAGGCACTTGATTTTATAAATGAGCAAACTAGCATCCCCAGGCCGTGCAGAGAGTTGAGTGGCAGTGCTGAGCCTGGAGACGACCTCCTGGCAGCGTCTGGAACAGAGTGGACACCAAAGAACAAATGGATGGATGGAACCCAGACCATCTGGCTTCATAGGATACCCACTTTGCAGTTCATGCTTGAGATCCTAAAGCTTTTCCCAATATTGATAAATGAAGTGTGGGTTCATCAGAAAAAGAGTTCAGAATGGTTCCAGAGTAACCCTAGTTTTATCCCCCCCCCCTATTTTTTCAGTTGGACTTTACCCTGTGACAGTCCCCTGCATGTAGACTGTGATTTTTATATTTTACCAAAATACTTACTCTTACTTTAGGTTCCCTTGCATCTTAGTGCTGGTCCTGCTGTTAATTTGTACCTGGTCTTGATCCTGACCTCTCTGCACCACGACTTTCTTATTTTTCATATAAGCAGATGACAGTAAATTATCTCTAACCTCTCCTCTTCCGATCTTAACATTCTATGTGTCCATGTGTTTACAGCAATAAACACGATGACTTTTCAAAAGAATATTTCCACTTCTGACAATCTAAACTGATATAGGAGGTTTAAAACCCTGATGGCTGGTCCTATCCAAGCATAATTTACCTTGGTATTGAATAATACACTTGAGCTCTATTAAAAATCCCATGAACACAAACATTATCTGGCAGCAGCATTGGCAGCTGAATCTTTTTCTCTTTGCTACTGATTCTGTCTAAGTAGCAGGACCAAGAAATTAACTTGAATGTCTCCAAAATGAATGACTGGCTTTGTATGCACTTAAACTGCAGAGATCTTACGTAAGATACTGGATTTTCTGGGGCATTTCGCATCCAGTGTCCATCTAGCTATAAAGATAAATGGCTGGTGCCTCAACGCCTGCCTTCGTGAACCCCTGGACAGCGAACTCTAAATTGGAGCCAAGCTCCCAGCCTCGACAGTGCATTGCCTGCCTGTTTCTAAACCTCTGCAGACCTCCATTCCCATAACTGGGTCCACATGGCAACCGCGCACAGCAGATCTCTACCCCAACTTATCCGAACAGTCCTTTTTCACATTTATCTTTTAGTAAAGGTGAGCTACAAACTGTACAAACAAAAATGACTTAGCTTGTATATGACTTATGCAGATTTCAATATAAATACATTTGCAAATCAGAAAAGAAAACTTATGGTTGGCCATGGGTTCAAATGTCTCATTCCGAAAATATGAGATTTATAAAACCAGTCTGGCCCTTCCTCAGGTCTCTGCCCTGATAACATGACTTCCTCATTTACTCCATTGATCTCTTACACTCAGCTGCTCTTCTATCCCCAGCACCCTGCCCTCCCGGCATGCCTAAGCTTCTTCACCACTAAAACAAATAATAATAACGACTTTCCTTTGATCCTGACTTACCACGGGTTATGGCCCTTTATCCCTCTATACCATGCACTTTCATAATTCTGGGGAAAAGCTGAGAAGCTCCTGTATCTCCTAACCCATCGTGATCTGGAGTCTTCCAGTACTACCCACACCAGTCCTGCTTCTTACAAGGTCATCAAAGACTGAATCTGGTGGCTTCATTTCAGCCTCATCTGCTGGATTTGACCCCTTTGCCCACCCACTCTTAAAACTGACTTCACTGTTGGTTGCCATGCTTCCATTCTCTTCTGCTTCTCCACCCATCTCCTTGAGGACCCTTCAGTCTCCTTGTCCTTTGTTTCTCCATCTTCCCCCTAAATGGTGATTTAGGGCCAAGAGTTTACTTGGCCCTTTTCTCTTTACAAAACTCATATATAGGATTCCATCTACTTCTGTGGTTTTAACAACCATCCAAGGATACAGAAATTATCTTCAAGTGGATATGTCCAGCTCAGACCCCATCCTGAGTACTGAACCCATTTGTTGAACTCTGTAAGGGACGCAGTGTAGACCTTCAAACTCAAGTTTCCAAATCAAACTGAGTAGTCTATCCCTTTAGTACTCTCTTAGTCAATGGCATTATTATTTACCCATTCTTCAAGCAAATCGTCTTAACCCCTGCATCTCTATCACCCCTCCCCCAGACCCTCCACGGTGTAACTAGCCTCTAGGTTTCGGTGGCTACACCAACATGAGCTTGCCGGGACATCCTTTCCCTCGACTCCCAAGGCCACTGCCCAGGGTTTTTCCATAGCTCTCCAATCAGCCTTTATACCATCCTTCTCTTTCTCTGCTGACCCTAGCCTCACACGGCTGCCCTGTTATTATCATAAAACACAGTTTTGAGTACATTACAGAAAACGTTCATCAACTCCCCGCACTGGCTATAGGATAATTTCAAATTCTTCACAGAGCACAAAAGAGTTTGTCCAGTTCGGATGTTTTCTATAGACCCTGGGTCTCCACACGCTCCCCAGCACAGAGCTACAGCCCAAATGTCTGTGCACGCTCGCACCTCTGTGCACAATCTACCCTGTTCTCTCCCCAGAGCTTCCTCCCCTGGCTTCTGTGCCACACGTCTACTAGTGAAATTCTGCCACGTGAATGTCATCTTTGGTGTGAAACCTTCTCTGGCTTCCAGGCCCAAATGAATCACTCCTGTTTCCTCGTGATCGTTATTCCAGTTTATTGAGTCCTGGGTCCACGAAATGCTTGGCGCTGTGCTCGCAGAAAGGTTCACAAACAGGCTCTTCTTTTACTGAAGACCTGGAGGCCCAGGACCCCAAGCTGCTTGTTCGTCCTCGTATTCCACAGCACCTCCTCCACCACTGCCCCCGGAACAGGCCTCTCTGGGGATGCTCACTGTGACTAGGGCTGGCACGAATGGAGGGCTTTCTATGTGACAAGCAGTGTCACCGACATGACCTCCACTATCCCAACAACAAATCTGACACAGATACTCTTACTGTCCCCGTTTCACAATGAAGGAAACCAAAGCTGAAAGATTCGCTTTCTCCTAGGCAACTCAACTAGAAAATGGCAAAATTCAGGCTCAGCCCCAGGGCCACCCGACCACAGAGCTGGATTTCTTAACCACAGCACTGTGGTGACCCACACTGCCGGTGTAGTTCGCTTTCTGTATCCATGTGTTGCTCAAGTGCTTAGCAGCATCTGCTTCTGATACTCGCATCTCCCCGCAGGCGGGGTTACCCCAACTACTTCATACAGGATCCCCTGACCCTGACAACTTGTTTGGACTATTACATTTTGTATTTTACCATATCTGCCAGACTGGACTCCTCCCAGCACCTGTATGTGGGTTTATTTTCTTATCTCTATGCCTAATGACCAGATTATATTTGAGGTTTTACTTCCTCCTGTCTGTTTCCTCTGGCTACAGTTTGTGAAGTCAAGCCCATCTGTGTGCTGAGATATGGCACTGGTTACTAGAAAACCCAGTTTGTGTATTTATATCTCATGCAGGTGGAAAATCCTACTCACGACCACAGGAGGGAAATAATGCAGCCATGTTGGGTGTGCCTTTGACCTAGGCTTTCTTTGGTTCACATACCTTTGCATGTTGCATCTTATGGATTAGGGACTTTACCAAAGAGAAGAAACTATACCTGGAACCATACAGACTGGGAGAAAGTGATGGAGAATTGCCCACTAGAGACAAAACTGTAAGGCAGACAAGCTGTCTCTGGCCCCTTCGACCTTCTCTTGAAGGCACCTCTACTGCTTCAATGCTTTATTTCACCTTCATGTTTCAAGGTTATTTGAGGAGAGTACAGAGTTCCTGATTGATAGTTATTTTCTTCCTTCACATTTAAGATACCGACTCTTGTCTTTTCTCCTTCCAGTTTTCACTGTTGAAAAGTCAGCATTCAGTCTGCCACTTCCCAAAAGATAATTTGTTCACCCGCTCACCTACTCTTCTGGACGATTGTAACAGTTTTTTCTTTATCTTTTAGATAAAGATTAAAATCTTTAAGTTTTTCCAGATAAGTATGTCTCTCTATTTATCTTGCTTGGCTGTATACAGGGTCCTTTGGGATTCTTGTTTTCGTAAATTGATGTCTCTCATCAGTTTTGGAAAAGTCTTAGTCATCAGCTCTTCAATTATTGTTCCTGCTCCATTTATAAATGTATGTAAATGTCTGTTACATCTTTTATATGTGTCCTCTATTTGTCTTAATCTCTCTTCTGCATTTTTCATCCTTTTGCTTTGTTTTATTTTGTTTTTCCTGGATAGATTCTTCTGGTATCTTCCAATTCACTTGTTCTCTCATCTCTGTCTAATTTGCCTAATATAAAAAAACAAACAAACAAGCAAAACACCCCAAACCCTTCCACTGAGATACTAATTTCAGCTTCTGTGTCTATCCACTTTAAATTTTTCAGTTTTTTAAAAAAAATATTTGCGATGCCACTTTTTATGATTTGCAGTCCTTGCTGAAAGTTTTAATTTTGACTTTTATCTCCATAAGCTTAGTAACCATAGTTGTTCGCTAACCTGTGCCTGGTAACTTTAGCATCTGGACTCTCCGTGTCTGTTTCCATTGTCTGTTAGTCATGTTGTAACTCATTTATGTTGCAGTGTCTCCTCCTACACATAAGTATCTTTGATAGTGTGCTTGCTGTTGCATATGAGAATTATTGGCAGAAATGAGGTCTGGGATGCTTCCATCTCCCTTTGGAGAAGAGTTTAAGTTGCTTTGGCCAGATGTCCACGGCCTAGATGCATTAGCAATGCAAGGTTTCTCTCACGATTCCATGGCTGGAGATTTAGGGAGGCCACTCAGATGAATCGACGCTTGGATGCAGTCTTCCTGAAAGCTGCTACTTTCATTTTACCTGGGATTCAGGAGAGTTTACCAGGACCCACACCCTACTCAGGTCCTGGACTCAAACGTTGCTCCTCTTTGCCCTGAAAGGCTCGGAGAAGTGCCACTAACTCCTTCTGGATCAGCAAATGCCCCACAGGCAAAAGCAATCCCACGTACCAAGTTCACATCTCTCTTGGATATTAACTCAGAAATTTCACACTACCTTGTGAGTTCCTTGTTGCATTTAGGAAAGTGTTGTAAAATATCATCCAAAGTTTTAAAATTGTCTTTGTCAGGAGAGTTACCATTATGGAAAGTGGATGTCCTACACCTTAAGTTTGGTGTAGGACATAATGCTTTGCTAATTTAGACTCTAAAGATTCATGTTAAAAGGTTAATACATAACCATAAATCAGCTGAACTTTTAAGTAGATTAATGATTTAATCTTGTAAAATAATACTTGAAATCATACTGTTAGCCTGGACTACTTTGAAAATTATGAAACAACTTTTGAATTCTCCTGAGTTAAATTTGAAAGTTAGCCAGTTGGAATTTGTATAAGAAACGGTCAGGAAACTAAAACAGAAAGATCCATTAGCCAAGAGTATCTGGTTTATATTTGAATGAAATATCTCTAAATACAAATGAAAGATGGAAAACCTTGTGTTAAAAAAAATCAGGTAACCAAAAAAATTAAATTAAAGACAAAAAGAAAATTTCAAAATACAACCTCATTCACTCTTACATTAAACATATAGCATTAGTTTCAGGTGAAAATGTATGAAAGCTGTTGGTGGTGATGGAAACTTTTTGTCACTGAACCAACTAACAGCCATATCCCTTTTCCTCCACCCACTGTCTCCCCATCTAGTCTGTTCTATCAGACACTGATTTGTTCAAGTAGCAGATCAAGATATCCTGATCTCAAGAAAAGTAGAACCCCGTGAGAACCCCCAGAGAGTTAATAATAATTTATTTAAAGTGGTTATGATAAATCCATTATCATAATTCACTAAACTTTCCTAATCTCTTTTGCAGCCACTTCTGGCCAATGATCTGTAAGGGGGCTTCTGTAAAAATTTTGCATTCTTGATTTAAAAAAAAAAACAAAATAGAAACAACTAACACTATTCCTTCTCGTCTTCTTCAGATCTGAACTTAGGATGTTCCGAACTGCTGTAGCCATTTTTGGACCATGAGGTAACAACCACAAAATGAAAAGCCAATTCACTAAGAATGGTAGAGCAGAGACTGAGTTGCTAAACAAACCTCCTGGTTTATATTTAGGTAAAAATAAATGTTCTTATATTTTAAGTTGCTAATAGTTGAGTTTCCCATGATTTGACATAGAAAACATTCATGACTAATACATTCAATAAACATGCTTTTATGGCAATGTTTTGACCCAGGTTTGACTGGAGACAGTGCTTGAGATTTGTGTCACTTACCATAATACAAGAGTCCTGAGGCTCAAGGTCAAAGTCAGTGAAGTTCAACAGAACACGGTGATGTTTTTCCACCTGAATGACCCATGTACATTCAGTGTTGCTCCTATAAGGACTGGGATAATTTGGAGAATGAATCTCTCCACTGGGAGCTTGGAAAATGCCACCACAACCTGTAGATGGGAGACCCAATTCAATAATGAGAGGAATCCCTGATGCACAAAACTTTACACCGTTACCCGGGAGCACAGAACGATATGCTACTTTGTTTGACCACCATTTTTATGTAGTCTGTGCTAAACATCCTGAAGAACTGAATGTTTGCCATTAATTCACGTATCCCAACAAAATGAAGAAGTATGCCTAAGAAAAGACTTCAAATACTGATGCCAAAGGTTATTCTAAAAATACTGAAAAATAATGCAAATAAAATCATATTTTCACAAAGCCATGAAATGCCTCTTCATTGTTCTCTAAAAATATAACATACTGTAAGAATAACACATCTCCATCTAAGAATTTTGATAATTCAGTAGTGTACGCTTTTATAAACTATTTAACATCTGTCTCTTAAAATTTAATATTCTGGACCTTGTACAGTCATTCCTTTTTTAAATTCCTATGATATAATCAAATATCTATCAATGTCTAACTCTATGACCCATCATTTCTTGGGTTTATGATAATATAAACTAATAATGGGAAAATTCAGTATCATTTTCTGATAACTGAGAATCACTTTTGGGTAATCTAAACACCATGTAAATATAATTTTCATTAAATTCATGCACCATTAACTTTAGGAAAGCTCTAGTATACTTACTATATCACCTTTGGCCTACAGAAGTGGGGCCATAAGGCAGCCTGGAGTCATGTCTTTGCTTTGGCATTTTTTAGCTGTGTTACTTTGGACAGACCACTAACTACTCTAAGCTTCCATTTCTTCATCAGTAAGATAAGGACAAGAAATAACCTGCCCTCAGAGGGTGGCTGTGAAGATTAAATGAGAGAGTCTTTGTAGAATAGTTAGAAAAATGCCTGACATACAGTAAGCGTTCAATAAACGTTGCTATTATTAGTAGCTGTATAGATTAACATCTGCCGAAAGATTTTGTGCATTAATATTTTATTTTTAAAACTCTGAAACAGGTAATTTATTTAGACAGCCTAAGATCTTGGGCAGAAAGTCACTATATAACAAAAGGTAATAAGTCCTTGAAATTCACAAATTTAACATTTGCAGTTTTGGTATTTGCCAAGCCTCCAAATGCGTGGCAGAAAGTAATTTACCACTTTGTTGATGCCCAAATTGAGGCTGGTGAACAGGCAGAAGTCCCTCGGAGAGAAAGCGAGTCTAACCAACCACCCTGCTTCTGCTCTCAGCATGGATGTGCACACTTGCATGGGCTGGTTTTCACGTACGAGGTGACTCTTTGGAAGTTAAACTCTCTTTCTCAGGGAAGCGTATGTGCCATTAGAGAAGTCACAGAGCTGTGACGGAGGATGTAGCCGTCACATCGCTCTCTGAACACTTCATGAAATTTAACGAGGGCTCAGCTTAAGTATTTTGAGACAGCTCCTTGGTTCACCCACCTCCAGGGACCGCTCTCCATGAGATGTTGAAGCCTCTCCCATTTATGGACCAGTCAGTCTTGAATCGGATTGCCAGCTCATTTCCAGTGCTGGAGACCTGCATGGGATTCTCAGACGATCTTTGCACACACAGCTGGGATATCCTGGGAGAGTGGAAATCAGGGCCTCCATAGATCTATGATGGGACGGAGAAAAAAAGAACTTGAGAGAGATACTTAAGCAATTACAAGCCTTCCGCTGATTCCCCTTTAGCACCAGCGTTTGGATCCTATTATCAGCAGAGATTGAAATCTCAGCCTCCCCATGTGGGGACACACTGTAAACTTGAGCTGGATTTTCCAAGGCACTCCCTCGGCCCTCGTAACACACAAGTTCAATCACCCATGAAATGCCTGCTTGTTCCCTCAGCCAGAGCTGCAGAGCTGAACTGAGTAGATTATCCCAGACTCTCCCCTATCTCCCCTTCCCCTCTTCCAAGTCCACATAGGATCCCCTGCTTTCTTTGGCAGAGGCATGTGGCAGATAAGCCAGTATCAGGTCTGATCTTCTAACTCTTCTGGGCGCATAGGAATAGCCTTAGCATAAAGCTATTTTGTTTGTTCACTGAAGGCTATTGATCACTGCTACATTTTTAGGATTTTCCACTTTGCAACCCGAATGCTTTACAAGATTAGGCATTTAATATGATATTTTTGCCCCCTCAGAGGGAGCAAAAAGGTAACCTCTACCAGTGTGTTCTGCAGTACCCTCAGGGAGGGAGTCCTACAGGCCCCTCCGGACCTTCTCCTGGCACGGACGCTCACAGGAGCAAGACGGAGAGCGTGCACCTTCTGCTCAGGAATCGCCCTGGACTCTGCCCCACTAGGTCCATCTCACTTGTCCCAAGATCTCCTGGGCTCCTATAATTTGCAACTATCTGGCTGGATGCAATACCCCGGCGACACATTCCTCATGGCAACTGATCCCTGGATCTCACGTCCAGCATCTTGCAGGAGGTCTGGCCCAGCCCACGGGGGCCTCCAGAATGCCTCACACACAGGTTTCTCAAGGGCCCCTTGGATAACCCATGAGCGGGCGTGTGGGGGGAAGATAAGAATCCCACAGAAGGTGTGGACCCCCGACCTTCAATCTCTCGCCACCCTTGCGTTAGTGTGAGAACGACCAGTTTTGCTGACAGTTCTCAGGCACACTGGCATCTGAGCCCTTCCCCGCTCCCGGCTGGAACCGGACCCGGGAAAGGTGGCCCAGGGGGTGTGTGTGGTGCCCTCCCACCCGAGCATCTGCCCACCCTGAGGCCCCGCGCCCCTGCGCCCCCGCCCCCACCCCAGGGCGGCTGCTGACTGATTTGGGCATCACTCAAGTGTCCTCCGGGGAGGGAGAGAGAGAACAAGCAGCCTGCTTTCGGCGAGGAGTGTGTGATTTGAATCCATAATGATTCCTTTGTCTGATTAAATCCCCCGGCCACGCGGGAAAGGCCGAAATGAATGGAAGCACTGTTGCAGGAGGGCCGAGCGCAAGGGCTGTGATTGCAGAGGAATGAAGTGAGCCAACCGCTTCGTGCTGGTTTTCGCTTGGAAGAGCTCTGTTTGTGTGGCCCCCGAGTCCCAGCAGAGGCAGGACTGGAGGGAGAGCCCTGTGTGGCCCTTCCCACGTACACATACGCAAGTGGCACAAACCAGCCTGCTTCTGGTTTAGCACCCTGGAGATTGCCCTGCCCCCTGGCCTGGGGTGGAGCTCAGAGCCTGAAACCCACAGCCTGGGCTCCCCATCGCCCACCCCGCGAGCAGCACATACTTGGACAGAACACTGAGCGCAAGCGTTTAGTTCTAACAAAGAAAACTTGCAGGTCAGCAGAATATTCTGGTTTCCCTGCTCAGGGTCCCCTTGAGATTGCAAACGAAACGGGTATGAGTCGGCGGGGCCTAGAAGCCTCCAGAAGAGTAAACACTGCCGCTTTTGACATTCTTTGCTTTCCCTCTTACTGAGCTGGGTTCACAAAGACAGCGGGGGAGAGCCCAGGGGAGGCTAACTGCCCGCACCAGGCAACTGTCTGGGTTTACTGTGCTGAGGACTGGCTTTCCGTTTCTGCTCTGTGCTGTTCAGGCTCCTTTCTCGAGGACTGAAGTGAAATCAGCCAGTGTTTCTCTAACTCAAACAATAGAATGGTACTTTCTGCTTCCACAAATTAAAAGCAACAGTTAGCATGTGACTCTTCAAAAGAGGAAAAAGATGGAAAGAATTTCAGGGTGTGCTTCGTTGGATTACAGCCTATGACTCAACTTCGTGGGGAAAAGAATTGGTCTGATGATCAGAGATTAAAAAATGTGTTTTTAGCCAATGCTCAGGATATAGAACATTTCAAAGCCTATGGTTTTAATCTGTTTTGAACAGTTCTTTCTGCTCTGTTAGCTCCATTTACTGTTACAATCAAGTCAGCATTCCAGGGTTATGAGTAACCAAACGGCTGTTGCTTAATGCAACTGGCCACTCTCCGGACACTGCTTTTTGAGAGAAATATAGATGGGCTCTTGGTTAGAGCAGGTGAAACTCAGGTAAACCGGATACCTGGAGACAGTGAGGCCCTACTGGGCTCAGAACAGGACGCGCTGGTAAACAGGACGAGCTGATAAACAGGACGGGGACAGATGGGTGGAGGGAGTCAGCGATGTTTCCAGGCCACACACCCACCAGGGGTAAAATATTGTGAAACCTGTTGCTAACATGTTATCAGCGTCCACGTGATAGGGATGGAAAAAAGTCATTTTATTGTCATTAACC
Organism: Mesoplodon bidens; assembly: GCF_964165515.1. Lineage (NCBI taxonomy): Eukaryota > Metazoa > Chordata > Mammalia > Artiodactyla > Ziphiidae > Mesoplodon > Mesoplodon bidens. The sequence continues at coordinate 5,379,239 of NC_138178.1, read as the reverse complement.
CAAACTGATGACAGTACCTTCTTGAGTATTTGCAGAGACGTCCAACAAGGTTTGGAGGGAAAATGTCAGGGGGTTAACTCACTTCAGCCTTAAGAAAAAAACTCGCCCCAATATTTAAGGGCTTCAGAATATTCCCTCAAACCCTGGTTGGATGGGACACGGGAGCCCACCTTGTCCTGATACAAATAAGCCCCAAGCAGGCCGCAGCCTCTTCTCACGGTCCTTTCCGTGCGGGACCCCGTTGGAACGCTGCTGCCCAGAGGCCTTGTGCTGGACCTCTGCCCCCAAGGCTGCTCACAGGGAACAGGCCTGCTCTTGGCTCTCTCACGTAATGGGTGGGACAAAACCAAAGCACAATGAACCCTATTTACATGTCGCCCGGTAGGCAACAATCGCACGAGCTTTGCAAGATGAAAATGAAGGGTGAGGAACGTGTCACGTTACCGTGGAACCCTCTGCTGCCAGCCCTTTGCACGGGTTAAGGGTTTTCACGCGACGGAGGAATCTCGCCCGCGGGAGGGAGCATCTCGACATTCCCCACGTGAGCGTTATTCCTGCTTCACAGTCTGAGCTGCGCGTGAGTTTCGTGAATTTCGGGAGCCACCTTATTCTCTCCTCGGAAGAAACTGGTCCTCTCCTGAGCTGGAGTCACGCCTGGGCAGCCGGACTTACGTGAAGACGGGGTTTGGGTTGAACCCAGGGACTCACCGGCTCTGTCTCCAGCCCCACTTACTGCAGCATCGTCCTCCTCTGCAGAGATTCGAGCCGCTAAATGGGACTCGTAGTGACACTGCGTCTACTCAGTGCGGACGTGATTTGAGAACCCCATTTCTTCTCAAGGAGACAACTTGGTTTGTAATTAAATAAGGTTTTTAAGTTTTAAAGTTTCCTATACAGTCCTGTCAACAAGCCGCTCCTTTCAGTATCTTGCACACTGCCCACATCTGTCCTTCTACACTGGCTGACGTGGCGTGTGAGGCGGGGATGGATTCAGTTCTCAGCTTTTCCACTCACTATCCTTATGGTTGTGGAAAAACCCAGCAATCTTTTTTTTTTTTTTTTTTTTGCGGTACGTGGGCCTCTCACTGTTATGGCCTCTCCCGTTGCGGAGCACAGGCTCTGGACGCGCAGGCTCAGCGGCCACGGCTCACGGGCCCAGCCGCTCCGCGGCATGTGGAATCTTCCCGGACTGGGGCACGAACCCGTGTCCCCTGCATCGGAGACAGACTCTCAACCACTGCGCCACCAGGGAAGCCCCCAGCAGTCTTTTTGAGCCTCTGTTCTGACAACAGTGAAATGGGGAGCAGTAAAATCTCCCTCTTACCTCAGAGGATTAGTTAACATTCAAATGGGAAAATGGATGTTGAAATCCCTTTGCAAATCACCATAAATGTACATTATCACTGCACAACAATTGGAGAGGTGATGCTTTCGTTTATCCCACAAATATATATCAAGTGTTTACTATTTGCCAAGTCCTCTATGGCTCTGGGGGTATAGCAGTGAAACAAACCAAAACAGAACAAAAACAGACAAATACCCAGCCTTAGTGGACTTTAAGTCCTACTAGATACAGAACCTTGCCGTGAGGCAGTCCCTACCGCTGAGGCGGCAGGAGTTTCATGTGTACTTGGAAATCATCTATGACTAGATTCCTGCAACAAACCGCTGATTATAACCGATTCTCAAGGGCCATCTTAATGACCCGAGATAAAGCCATTGCAGCAGTCTTGGAAAAGTTGCGGGCACTTGCTCAGCTCCCTGCCCTGTCCTACCCCGAGCACCCACGTCTTCTTTACACTCTGCCGCCCACTGCCTTTCCCAAGGGAGCTTTCTCAGGCTGGAAGTGTGGGGCACTGACGATCCCAGGTTCCAGCAGTAGGGACGGGAGCTGGGGGACCAATGCCTTGTGTCCTTAGAGGGATGGTTCTGAGCAGCAGACCGCATAGGACCTCGGGGGTTGCAGCAGGATGAAGCCCACGTCACCCACAGGGGCTCCCTTCCTTGGCTCTCTCTCTCCTCAGCCTCCCCCCATGGTTCCCTCCCTTCTGCCACCTGGTACCACCTCCTAGTTACACGACCTGCCACCCAGCCATTTGGGCACTGCTTTTAGGGAAACCCAAACTGAGATATTAACCCCCTTTGTCTGCAAGCATCATTCACCAAGGGCTAATGCTCATCGAAACGTCTAAGAATAGAACACTGCTGGCCCCTGGAAAGAATTTAGGGTTTTCTTCAGAGTGATTTCCATTCTACCCCAAATCCTATAATGTGCGGAAAACTATCTAAATTCCTACCTCCAGGACATCGAAGTTGCAGCTTGCATGATACTCCACATCAAAGTCATGGATGGTGAGCTGAACGCTGCTCCCAGGGGCTGTGTGAATGTACCAGATACACTCCTTGTTGGCGGGGTACCTGTTAGGGTAGCCGGGGCTACTGAAGGAGCCCGTGTCCCCAGACAATTCTTCACCACAACCTGTGAAAAGAGCAAGGCTCAGTCAGTTCAAAGAGGGCATCGGCCACTGGGAAAAAGTCAGAAATCCAGCTACGCAAAACATAACTCAAAATGCACAATGCCTAGTTTAGGAGAGAAATTATAAAGTCATAATAAAGTTATAATGAGCAGTTATAAAACAATGAGGAAAAACCATGGCTACAGCTTATTAAATTCACTCTTTTAAAAACATTGATTATATCATTTGGTGCGATAATTCTCAGCTCTTATTCTCACCCCATCAGCTATTATTCTCAGATATCTTATTCTCAGATATCTAATTCTCGATAATTCTCAGCTCTTATTCTCACCCCATCAGCTCTTATTCTCTTATTCTTATTCTTATTCTCAGCTCTTATTCTCACCCCCATTTAAACCTTTGGTAATATTTTCAAAACGTCAACCTAATTTTTAGATCTTTTTCATTATATATAGGTAAGAATTTCCTGGTAGGAGGTACAATAGACTGTATGAGCAGTCAACACCAGGTCCCTTGGTCTTCAGTTTCCTTGTATCTAATGTATTATTTCTAAGTCCTTTCAGACCTAAGATGTGGAATTCTAAGTGCTAAAAATCCTTACCTTTGTATGAGAGACTGTAGGAAATTAAATACACATATATATGATATGTCTACAAAAAACCTTCACAGAGATGTTTATAGCAGCCTTATTCTTAATTGCTAGAACTTGGAAGCAACCAAGATGTCCTTCAGTAGCTGAATTAGATAAATAAACTGTGGTCCATCCAGACATGGGATATTATTCAACACTAACAACAAATGGACTATCAAGCCACAAAACGACACGGAGGAGGGCTTCCCTGGTGGTGCAGTGGTTGAGAGTCCGCCTGCCGATGCAGGGGACACGGGTTCGTGCCCCAGTCCGGGAAGATCCCACGTGCCGCAGAGCGGCTGGGCCCGTGAGCCATGGCCGGTGAGCCTGCGCATCCGGAGCCTGTGCTCCGCAACGGGACAGGCCACAACAGTGAGAGGTTCGTGTACCGCAAAAAAAAAAAAAAAAGACACGGGGGAAATATATACGCATATTAAGACATGAAAGAGGGACTTCCCTGGTGGCGCAGTGCATAAGATCCTGCCTGCCAATGCAGGGGACGCGGGTTCCATCCCTGGTCCACGAAGATCCCACATGGTGCGGAGCAACTAAGCCCGTGCGCCACAAACTGAGCCTGCGCTCTAGAGCCTGCGAGCCACGACTACTGAAGCCCACGTGCCTAGAGCCCGTGCCCGCAACAGGAGAAGCCACCTCAATGAGAAGCCCGTGCACTGCAACGAAGAGTAGCCCCCGCTCACCGCAACTAGAGAAAGCCCTCGTGCAGCAACGAAGACCCAGTGCAGCCAAAAATAAATAAAATTAAATCTAAAAAAAAAAAAAAAAGTGAAAGAAGCCAGTCTGGAAAAGCTACATACTGTATCATTCTGACTGTATGACATTCTGGAAAAGGCAAAACTATGGAGACAGTAAAACGACCAGTGGTTGCCGGGGGCTGGAGGGGAAGGAGAGATGAATGGGTAGGGTGCTTTTCCTGAAGATTTTTAGGGTGGTAAAACTACTCTGTATGATACCGTTAGGGTGGACACATGTCATAAGTTTGTGGAAACCCATAGAATGTACAACATCAGGAGTGAACCCTAATATAAGCTGTGGACTTTGTCGATATAGAGTCATCAATTGTAACAAATGTCCCATTCTGGTGGAGGAGGCTGATAATGGTGGACTCTGTGCATGGGTGGGGACCGGGCTACATGGGAACTCCACCTCCCACTCAGTTTTGCTGTGCACCTAAAACTCTTCTAAAAAATAAAGTGAATTTTAAATAAAAACAACAACAAAAATGATACAGGTCCTGGCCCTGGGAAACGTACATCTAAAAACCAACCAAACCAACAAAAAATGGACGTATTAAACCCAAGCATGGAAAAAGACGCTAGCATGTGTTTTATGAATGTATACATCATGCCTTAGAAAGTAATTAAGGCAAATCATTATAACAAATAATCAAATGCTACAACACGTGGTACACAGTAAAACACTGCCACTGCTTACTGAGCGCCTAGATGCACTTTATAGATAGTTCCTATTTTAACGCTCGTAACAACCACACGGAGCAAATATCATTATCTGCATTTCTCAAATGAGCAAATCAATGCAAACACAGGTAAGTGGTTTGTCCACGGTACCGAAGTCGTGAGGGGTGGAGCCACCCATGCGCAGAATCTCACGCTATCAACCGATCCATGCAATCGGCAATGCGGGGTTCTTAACTACCACGCTCCACAGACTCACATAGTTGGTAAGAATTCAGAGATTTCAGAATGGAAAGGGAGATAAAAATTTATGGAAGAAGTAAAATTTGAGGAAGGCTCAAATTTTAAAAACAAAATTAGAAAAAAATAAAGATAAAATTAGAAAAAAAAGATAAATTTTTTTCTAAAAATTCTGAATTTTTTTCTTTTGTCTTCCAAAAGCAATTTTCGGTGATTAAAAAAAAAATGTTTGCTCTGTTAACATATCTCCCTTTTCTATTTTCCAGAATATTCTTAATCAGTTGGTAAATTCTTCCAAGCACCTTCCCTTACTGAGCGTCAAGTCTTTTCATGTTTAAAAATGACAATGCCTCCTCACTCCATTGTGAATGTATGTGCATTTTCACATTAAGACAATAAAGCTGAGGTCATGTCTACTATCTACCTTTGCAAATTTATTTGTCTGTACAGGGAGTTAGAAAAAAGTGTTATAAAAATTCAAAAGAAAGAGTCTTCATACAGAATCTCCACTTAACTGAAAAGAGCTGAGAATTCCAAGAAGAATGCTGATTGTGTAAAAAAATCGGATTCCAGCTCAACATGCTACCATCTTCTTGAATGGCCAGTTTCCTGCTTCCATTTGAAAAACCTCTGTGTTTTCAAACTTTAAATTTGTTGCACAGGACAGTATCTTTTCTATCAAGTTTCTACTTTTATTTCTGGTTAAAGTCCTGCGAAAAAGCTATTTAAAATTAGACGTGTTGACATTGTTTGTAGCCTGTGGTGAATGTTAAAAAAACATAAATGCGTGAAGATTCAAAAATATTTTTCCTACTACAACCATCCACGGAAAATATTCCTGAAGCCAAAATCAGCACAGATTGTATATGTGCTCAGCACCACTGCACAACCCCAGGGGGCACCAGTCGCAGTGTATTCCATCAGATGATGCTCCCTGGAGCTGTGCAACACAGTGGCCCATTGAAATCATCTCTTACTAAAATACATTATAGGTAAGCAAAGCCAGTCTGTTACCCCCATTTTTTTCAACCTACATTTTCAGCTCCTATGGTTCTTAGTATCAGTTGCATCAAATAAGCAAGCCAATGGAAAAAAAAAAAAAAAACCTTTGGCAGAAAATAACTTTGTGGTCACATAATATAAAAGAGAACAAGGAAATGGAAGCTTGGATACCTCACCTGCATTTTTATTTAGATTCAGCTCATCAGATAATCTAATTCTTTTAAAAAAATCATAGTCGATTCACCTAAAAGTCTGTATAATATTTTTCCATTGTCTTTTCCAATTGTTTTAGGTTTCCTTGTAAATTCCTTTGCAAATAGCAGGATACTAATACCCTTAACTGAGTTGCTGTAAGCTAGAATGATAATATCAGATTCTTGGCAGTCAATGATGCTTTGAAAAATTACAGTACTTTTTTATTTACCCACTTACAGCTCTGGAGACCCATAGTGTACTTTTCCCTAAGGTTTAAAATAAACATAAACAAGGTTTATAAAAAAACAAAGCACAATTTTATTCTTAGGTATGCCATGCTCTTTTCTCATGAATAGCACTTATGTGTGGGTCTCCTAAAGAGAAATTCCAATATTATTAAAAGTGATACCATACTGGGGAAAAATACTGTGGTGCTTGTGAGGAGGAGACAAAGAAACTGTTGGAGCTTGAAGACTCTTTGCAGCTTTTTTTTTCTCCTTCATAATCTCACTACCTCTGAAGTTTAATTTACCAAAGGTAACAACTTTGATTTAACAGTTCACATCAAATGCAAAATAGAACAAATTAATTCAGTGGCATTTTATGGTAAAAACTATAAAGTACAAAATATAAAGTTAATTCTGATAATTATGGTAGAAATTTAATTCCCTCTTTGTATTTCTAAATTTTGAAAGACATAAAGTAACTTTCCAATTCCCATCCATCCATCCATCCATTCAATCAATATTTATTGAGCATGTGCCATAGTACAAGCAGTGCTAAAGAAGCCAGGTATATTTAATGTCCCTGGGGGAAAAAAAAATCCATCTGTAGACATAAAAAAAGTGCTATTACCACATGCCCTCCTGCAAATCATTAAATTCTTTTTGCTTTTCCTTCAGTTTGCAAAGAGTAATTTCAATAAGTTTTGATTTGAAAAAAAATAGTGAATTCTATTTTATCTTTCACGTGCTAATTGATGGTAAGTTATAAATAAAAATAAATAAATCATTATGTCGAATTGCCAAAAGATATTTTAGAATTTGCTAGTTTCAATAGTACAGTGTTGGCATAATTCTCTTTTGATACTAATTTCATTCCACAGATGAGAGACTTTTATCAGCATTTAGCCAGTTATGCTTCACTCTCCTGGGTATCATTTCTTTTTCCTAGATTTGGAAATTCTTTAATAAATGTGTACTTGGTATCAAGCAAAAAAAAATTTATGTCAAAATATATCTTTAAAAAACTGAAAAAATGGGGGAAATGTAAGATGGAATGAAGTGAGAGAGTGGCATGGACATATATACACTACTAAATGTAAAATAGAGAGCTAGTGGGAAGCAGCCGCATAGCACAGGGAGATCAGCTTGGTGCTTTGTGACCACCTAGAGGGGTGGGACAGGGAGGGTGGGAGGGAGACGCAAGAGGGAGGAGATATGGGGATATATGTATAGCTGATTCACTTTCTTTTTTTTTTTTTTTTTTTTTTTTTTTTTTGCTGTACGCGGGCCTCTCACTGCTGTGGCCTCTCCCGTTGCGGAGCACAGGCTCCGGACACACAGGCTCCGCGGCCATGGCTCGCGGGCCCAGCCGCTGCGCGGCATGTGGGATCTTCCGGGACAGGGGCACGAACCCGTGTCCCCTGCATCGGCAGGCGGACTCTCAACCACTGCGCCACCAGGGAAGCCCTCACTTTCTTATAAAGCAGAAACTAACACACCATTGTAAAGCAATTATACTCCAATAAAGATGTTAAAAAAAACCAAAAACTGAAAAAATGAATGATGTCTATTTTTTCTATGCTCTCCTTAAGGGACAAGGGAAAACATATTCATAACAAAATTGAGAACATTTCTATTAACCAAAGAAAAATGAAATATGTAATGATTTATTTGATAATTTGTTTCATAAATTCAAGCTATCTTTAGGTTAACAGTGAAACATTAGAATATGAATTTGGAATTAGATAATTATAGATAAAAATGAAAAATAATAAATTCACACCAACAGTTGAGTTTTTAAAATTATAAATGAAAAACAAAAACTATAATTCACAGTAAATAGTAGAGTTTTTAAAAGAGTATACAATGTGAATCTTTTGAATTGTATTTATACATCGTTTTCTATTTAATTAGCTGTGAAAAAGAGACTGGCTACAACACAGGAAATGTGACTTGGAACCTATATCAACACATACTGTCCCACTGCCAGTTAAAGGAAATAGCAAGACAGTCCAAAAACCCCTATTGTGTTTAATTCTAAAGGAGAAAAAACATGTTCCAAATGCTGAAATGAATCAAAAGCAAAATAATTTAATTCTGCCTCATCAACAATATCTTGTTTATATTGAATAGCAAAGCTGTTCATTCTCTTTGCTTTACTATTTCTGCACCTCGTGTGGTAGAAACAAGTTTTGGTTTTGTTTTATTTTTAATAAAGAGTGTGGAATTCAGGGACTTCCCTGGTGGCACAGTGGTTAAGAATCCACGTGCCAATGCAGGGGACACGGGTTTGAGCCCTGGTCCGGGAAGATACCACATGCCGTGGAGCAACTAAGCCCATGTACCACAGCTATTGAGCCTGAGCTCTAGAGCTTGCGAGCCACAACTACTGAAGCCCGCGTGCCACAACTACTGAAGCCTGCGTGCCACAACTACTGAAGCCCGCGTGCCACAACTACTGAAGCCCGTGCTCCTCATCAAAGAGAAGCCACTGCAATGAGAAGCCCGCGCACCACAACAAAGAGTAGCCCCCACTCGCTGCAACTAGAGAAAGCCTGCACGCAGCAACGAAGACCCAGTGCAGCCAAAAATAAATGAATAAATAAATTTATAAATAAATAAATAAATTTATTATAAGTTTATAATAAATAAATAAATGTATTTTGTGGAATTCAAAAATCTACTTATTTGGTAAAAGCTGCTTTACCTATGGAGCGGTCCCCAGTGTTGCTGATGTCTAATACTAAAAACCTTTCCACATAAACAAACATCCTAATTTTACTTTCCTATTAAATTTAAGCTTACTTGGGGCCAGGAAAGAGAAAAACTGTTTGTTTGCTGCACTGTCTCCCTTGGTGTGAGATTCAGGACTTGATGGTCTCTTGTTAAAATACACTTTCTCCTGGGTGAGTCACAGAAGAAAATCTCTTTCTAAATCCAAACAGCTACTTTGGAGATGGAAACAACAAGGCTTCCAGAAAATCTCAGGTGCCTACATTTTATTTAGAGTAGAAATAATGGTATAGCCACACCTGCAAATGTTAAAACAAATGAAACTGTGGAAAAAACACAGTTTAGCAGGCTGTGCAATAAGTTTAAAAAATCATGTCATTGTCAGTCATGTCTGTGACCTTGGATGAGTGACCCGGGGATCACAAGAAGGGTAGGAAAGGGAGGACAGACAAGGCTGGAGATGAAAGAAGTTGTATCGACCAATAGCCAACGGGAAATGACATAGGAGGTGATGGGTAGACTCCCAAGATCCTCGTCATCATCACGTTACCTGTCTGGTTGAATGAATAATCAAATGTAGGAAAACAGAGAAGTTTTCTATAACTGGGCTTCAGTCATCTAAAACAGAGGACAATGATTTGGGAAAGCACTTCAGAGGTCTACATGGAGAAAATAATTAAATGATGAAAATACTAACCAAGGAGTAGAATGGAGTGATGAATAAAGAGCTCTGAAGGATACATATTCAGAAGAAATAGAGAGAGATAGGGGCTCTTTGCACCAACTGGCAAGAAAAGATTTTCATGGAGGAGACACGATTTTAGAGTTGCAAAACTTTTGGAACTATAATAATATACCAAGTAAAGCACAGGCCATGGCATAAGACAAAACATTCCAGCCCTGGCTATGCTACTCTTTGGATAACTAATTTAACCTTTCTAATCCTCAGTGTCTTCATCTGTAACAGTGTTACTCAACCTCTAGGGTTGTGATATTTAAATGAAAAGTCCGAAGTAAGGTTTTTAGCTAAGTGTCTTGCATAGGACAATCACTCCATATATACTGTGTATTACAACTGAACAGGAGTTTATCCAGATCTGGGATGAGATGAGGGAAAGACCTGGAGCTGGAAGAGGAATTACCACACCAGCTAAAGAGCCATCATGAACACCCGATAAGACATAAGAAATCAATTGTTCATGAAGCTACAATAAAGATAGTTCACATATGTATGGTAGTGCACAGTTTTTCAATGTGCTTCTAATGAGCACGTTATCTTATTTGAAATTCGTAACAACTCTGCGAGGTAGGCAAGAGCGATCATATCAGGCCCATTTTAGAGATGAGCAGAGTGAGGCTCAAGAAGGCTGCTGGACTTGTAACTCACATAGTGAACGGCGGATCTGGGGCCAACCTCCCCCCGCCAACCCCTCCTGCCCCTAAGCCCCTCCTCGCAGTTCTGCCTTCTCTCCGCTATGCCTCGTTGGGCATTTCAGCCCTGAGGCCCTGGAACGGCAGTGTTGAACACTGCCCTCATTATTGTCCTGCCCATCTACTGAGGAAAAAAGTCACCATAGCAACCAGAAAAAAATAAAGCAAAATGCTTTTTCATTTAATTTGAGACAAATCTGACAAATCTAATATGCTAACATCGTCAGATATCAGCTGAACTGGAATAAAATAATGTCCTGAAGAGAATCATATGTTTTTCAGTTTTAATTAGTTAATCTTTATAAAACTTTTAGTACTGGTGACTGATAATCTATTTGATTCTACTTTCCTCCAAACTCCCAGCCATCAACTGAAAGGAAGCGCTTACGTTATCAGCAGGAAGCACATTGATCTACGGAACTCATAACAAGAAAGAGTTAAAAGTTGTTGCTAAACCTGCTTACTTGTGAAGATAACTTAAATCTTTTCCATATATAAGCAAATAAATAAAATAAAATTCAAAAAAACAATAAATTAAATTAAATTAAAAAAAGAACTTTGCTTACACTGTATTTTTGGGGGGTTTTTTTGTTTGATCTAAAACAAGAAACGAGTTATAAAATTCCAGAACAACAACAACAACAAAAAGCATAGTCTATGTATGTTCTATCCTCAAGGTTTGGGGTGGCTGTTGATTTTTTGTTTTGTTTTTTGTTTTTAATAAAAGCAAATTAGCAATGAAACGGCTAGATGGAATTACAGGCCCAAAGTTTTAAAAGCACATCTGTGTTTCCTGCAATTACAATTGCTCAAACCTCTTTACACTTGGCATTTTCCTGAAACTATGTTCCATAAACCAACAGCACTGGGAGGGCCTGCCCGCTTGGAAGTGACTCTGGGCCAAAGCCCCCTGAGGCTGGAGGAAAAGGAACAGAGAACGGACCCCAACAGGACATCCTCACATCCTTATCCTCTAATTTTGGAGGCAAATGTCTGAGAGATCAGGGTAAATGTGAAAAAGGAGCTGAAAAGCCAAAGTATAGTAAAAGAATAAATTTTAAATAATAAATGATGATGCTCACATGCTTCATCAAAATGAATGATTTATATTTTAATAGTTTTTCTACAATGTAAAAATAAAAACCTTCTCTTCTGCAAGACCTGGAGAGGAGACTCACTGGTCTGTCCGATTCCCCTCTGACATGCAAAAGGGCAGCAGGTGAAGGGGGCAGGGTCCCAAGGAGGAGTTACCAGTAAGGACTCTTTTCATAGGAGTCAGGCATGGGGTGGCTATAATGAGAAAAGGTAACTAGGAGCTCAGAATTTGGGAAAGTCCGACCCAAAACAAGGTTCAACTATTTCCTGCAGTACACAGGCCTCACTTCTTTTTTTTTTTTTTTAATAGTTGACTTACCATGTTGTGTGAGTTTCAGGTGTGCAGCAAAGTGATTCAGTTATATATACATTTTTTTTTCAGATTCTTTTCCCTTATAGGTCATTACTAAGTATCGAGTAGAGTTCCCTGTGCTATACAGTAGGTCCTTGTTAGTTATCTATTTTATATATAGTGGTGTGTCTATGTTAATCCCAAACTCCTCATTTACCCCTCCCCCACCTTTCCCCTTATGGTAACCATAAGTTTGTTTTCTATGTCTGTGGGTCTATTTCTGTTTTGTATATAAGTTCATTTGTATCATTTTTTTTAGATTCCACATATAAGCAATATCATATGATATTTGTCTTTGTCTGGCTTACTTCACTTAGTATGATAATCTCTAGGTCCATCCATGTTGCTGAAAATGGCATTATTTCGTTCTTTTTTATGGCTGAGTAATATTCCATTGCATATATGTACCACATCTTCTTTACCTGTTCATCTGTTGGTGGACATTTAGGTTGCTTCCATGCCTTGGCTATTGTAAATAGTGTTGCTATGAACATAGGGGTGAGTGTGTTTTTTCAAATAATGTTTTTCTCTGAATATATGCCCAGGAGTCAGATTGCCTGATTTACCTATGAGACATACAAATAATGTAATTAAAGCAATTTCGAACAGAAACTTTCAGGTTAGGTTGGAATGGAGATGGAGACAGATACGAGCTCCTTAAAATGGACAAAGTTGTCTTATGGTGACCATGGCACATATAAGAACCAAAAAAAGTCAGCAATTCCTGGTTTGGTTTTACCAGTTAATCCCCCAACAGTCTAAAAGTGCGTGGCACAGTCCCGAGGTATAGGAGAAAGGCAAGTGATAGGTATCCATCCTAAGAGAGAAGACTAAAATCAGGTCAACACTCCTCTCTGAAGACAAAGCCATGAGTGGGGCCCCCAAATTCACCTGATCTTAAGGATTTGCAGATTAATATTCTGGGGGATTTTGTGGGTTAGACTGATTCTGTGAGGACAGAGAGGGCACCAGCTGGAGCAATCACGAGATTAAATCAGAGAAGAAAACCAGGTAATGTAAAGGCCAAGGAATGGGAAATTCTCCAGAGGAAAAAGAAAGAAGAAAGAAGACAAAGCAGGTGACTCCAGGAGAGGGGAAAGTTGTCAAAGCTGCAGAACCTCCTGTATTGGGTTGAACAGTGTCCCCCAGAAATCATGTCTACCTGGAACCTGTGAACGTGACCTTATTTGGAAATAGGGTCTTTGCAGACGTTATGAAGTTAAGATGAGGTCATACTGGATTAGAGGGGGGCTGAAATTCAATATAACTGATGCCCTTCTAAGAAGTGAGAGATTTGGGCACAGACACACAAAAGGAAGAGGGCCATATGAAGACTGAGAAAGAGACTGAAGTTACACATGGACAAAACAAGGAAAGCCAAGGATGGCCAGCAACCAACAGAAGCTAGAAGTGGTGAGGAAGGATTCTTCTCTAGAGCCTTTGAAGGGATGGCCCTGCTGATACCTTGATTTTCGACTTTAAGACTCCAGAACTGTGAAAAAATAAATTTCTGTTGTTTTAAGCTACCCAGTTGTGGTATTTTGTTACAGCAGGCCTAGGAAGTGAGGCTGAGGGTCCTCTCCTGGGTTATAGACCTCACACGGCAGAAGGGGTGAGGTGTCCCTCTGGGGCTTCCTTTATAAGGGCACTAATCCCAACCATGAGGGCTTTGCACTCATGACCTCATCACCTCCCAAATGCCCCACTCCTAATACTATCACTTTAGGGGTTGGGTTTCAACACGTGAATTTTGAGGGGACATAAACATTCAGACTCAGCACAAAGTCTATTGTTGAGAAAACTAGAGACAAACTTAAGCTCAGTATCACATTAGGAGAAGCCAACTCAAGCGTTTAGGGTGAGGGTTCAGAAAGTTTCATCTTCCATAAGGATTTCATCCCAGACCCAGACTTTGTGATAATCATTTTGTCTAAATGTATTCCATACAGCAATGGATACAGAGTAGGGTTATCTATTTTGAATGGTAGGGACAAAAAAAAAAAAGAGTGAAAGAATAAGGTCATAACATGCAGTTAAGGACTTGGAAAATAGATATAAGGATACAAGGAGCTCAGAAATCAATGCCGACCATAGTTATAAAATGACTTTTAAATTACCATGTAAGATGTCACATTAATATTCAAAATTAATATTTTCATAGCCATCAGACTCTCTGAGATGTTCTGAATCTGAATATTGAAGTGTTTCACCTTAGTATACCATTAAAAAGACATGAAGCCAATGTACCCATATTTTAGGACTCTTTACATAATATAAATTTTAATTTCCTTTATATGAAAGTTTAAAAATCTTTCCTTTTGACCCAAACAAGTATAGTTGATCTTGTCATCTTTTCATTTTGATTAACTATATCTTTTTTCATCTAATCTACTCATTCCAACCAAGTTGAAAAATGGTTTCCCAGTAGAAATTCTTTGCTTACAATTCAGGAGAAATCAATCAATCATTCTCTCTCTCTTACACATTTTTGTAATTATTGAAGATTTCTGAACAAAATATATAAAAACATCTTCCAAGGAAATGAAATGAGACCAAGGCAGCTGGACTAACTTCCCCTAAAATAAGTAGTCATGCATAAGACTACCAATAGCTACTTCATGAAATCCCCCAAACAGGCAAAGACAGAGGAAACATGTTCTCTTTATGTGATTTCCAAGTTCAACACTCATACTAAGTATTCATTCAAATCCGGCTTTGTTTCTATTTATTTTATTTATTTTTGGGGCCACGCTGCACAGCTTGCGGGATCTTAGTTCCCCAACCAGGGATTGAACCCGGGCCCTTGGCAGTAAAAGGGCCGAGTTCTAACCACTGGACTGCCAGGGAAGTCCCTATTTCCACTGAATTATTTTGGTACACAGCACGTTTGCAGGGAGAGAAGCTCACCGCCTCCCCACAGGTCTCTGCGTCACTCGCCCTCACCCACCCCCATTCCTTCTCTCACCTCCCCCAACCCCCAGCCTTTCTTCCACAGCAAGGTTGCCCCTGATGGACCAATGGACAAGTGTGGGCAGCGCCATGCCAACGGTCATGGTGTCCTCTGACCCTCCAAGCTCTGTCCAAGCCTGAGCCATGAGATGATGTCCTGTGAGGACAATAGGAAGGGTGCTGGTCCCTCACGGGACACATGCCTCGGGCATCCAGTCAGCCCATGTCCCCTCTGACTGGGGTCCTGAGTTAACCAAACCCTCAAGCGCTCCACCCTCGTCCAACCAATCTATTATGGGGTAGCTATCCTTCTCCTTAATAGCACTTCTCTTGTAAGCTCTTTTGTATAACTAAGCCACGGTAACAGATTAGATGACCTCTGTGGTCTATCCCAGCTCACAGTGTATGATTACAGCAACCATATGTAGCCACGCCAGAGAAAGAACACTGTACAAATGAAGAATAAAGCAGACACTGTGTTGACGGGCAGACAAGCAAACTCAGCTATTTTGAACCAGTTGTTGGCTAAGTGCTGCACTTCACCCCCGTCACTGCTACGGAAGAAGGAGCCGTGCAATTCAGCGGGGAGACCTTGGAACTGGAACACTATTTACTTGGGAAAGACAGCACACGTTCTTTCAAAAACAGCCATTATCCTCAGTGGGAATTTAGCTGCAAAATTACCTGCTATAAGCTCTGACCTTCTCTGCGTTGCAATACCATCTCATCTTTTTTTTTTTTTTGCTGTACGCGGGCCTCTCACCGCTGTGGCCTCTCCCGTTGCGGAGCACAGGCTCCGGACACACAGGCTCCGCGGCCATGGCTCGCGGGCCCAGCCGCTCCGCGGCATGTGGGATCTTCCGGGATCGGGGCACGAACCCGTGTCCCCTGCATCGGCAGGCGGACTCTCAACCACTGCGCCACCAGGGAAGCCCTCCATCTCATCTTTTTTGCAATGAAAAATTGTGGGGAAAAATCATTTGCTTGTAGGCAGAGTGCAGCCGTGTAAACACTTGGGAGTTCGACACCACACACTTGGTTGTGTGTCCTCATTCTCTCTTTGAGTTTGGGGAAGTCACTTGACTTCTCTAAGACTCCTCCCTCGTTTTCTTATCCATAATATGTGGATGATGATGCTGCTTTCAGAGGATTATTAGGAGAAGACAAGAGATCGTATTTTTAAAATGCTAGCCAAAGGCCCAGCACATGGTAGAAAGATAACACCAGCTTTTCAAAAATTATAATATCAACATTTTAAATGATTACTTGGTCCAGTAATAATAAATGAGGTGTCAAGTAAGTCAGTGCACCAAGCATTTAAATCATATTTTCGTTCTCTCTTAACATGGTAACGTGGTTTTATTTTTATCACCATTAACGTCTTAAAATAAATGTAAAATTACATTTAGGTAGTATTGATAAATCTGTATTATTTAGCCTGTGAGTAGTCTGAAAGTATAACTAGAAGGAGAAAAAAATCAGGGATAAGGTATATCAATGTCATCACTTATACAGAGAATACAGAATTAGGTTAAATCTTCTGGAATGTAATTACTATCCTACACCAGAGATTCATTCTTGGTTTTGTGAGTCAAGGCCACGGAAGGCTGGCTTTAGTTTCTCTGAATATCCAGCAGCATATACAAAAAAACAAGTCCTTGGATACATAATGTCAGAGATAAGTACGGCATTATTTAAGTAAATGCTCAAAAAGAGAAATCTCCGGGGACAAAAATTATGTTCTACACTGAACATCGTGTTTATTCTGTGTTGGTTTAGTCATTTGGGGCTAAATTTGAAACTGTGGAAAAAAATGCGTGGTTTCTTTTTTCACGTTGTACAGAAAAGTGTGGAATCCCCTGGAAAGTAAGTGCAGTATCTATCAGGGGTGTTGTTGCTAAGGAACCAGAACACAAACAGAAGGTTCAAGAAAGCCCTTCTTTTTGGCCCAAGGCTCAAGGACTATTACAAATTGTGCAATATATGATTTGGGAAGGTCATGGTTGTTTGAGGGCTACTTTCTTCTTTTTGTAACTGTTTGAAAGAGTAGCAGTGGAAATAGAGCTCAACCTCTGCAAACAGTAGTGATGTGGGAACTGGGATGCCAGACTGCTAAAAGGTTGCCCCTGGATACGAGACTCAGAGCCAACATTACATGAAGGTCAACTCTGTGTGTGTGTATTTTCCTTTGTCGTCAAGGAGGCAAAGAATGTCAGGATTTAGCTTTTCCGCTCATAGTGAAATGTCTGCCTAGGTTTAATGCTGCCTCTGGTTGCTAGGACCTTGCTGGAAAAATTGTGAAACCGAGGCAAAAAGCACTGCAGGATTTTCTTAGTAAGTGATCATCCCACTCTTACAACTTTATAAACAGATTTTTTTTTACATTAGCATCATCCATTAAGAACTTCTTTCTAATACAGATGTTAAGTGAGAACTTGCCATAAATAAAAATCAGACACAGTATCATAATACAGCAATCTGTGCCTTGGTTCTTCACTAAGACTGTACTCGCTTTCAGTCTCCAGGCTTAAACATTTTCTAAGAGTAACGCAAAGATGAAAGTCCAAAATATCAAATAGGCTGAAGTGGCCAGAATACGTAGGGCAGGATAGAGCATGTATAAATGTGAAAGAAAGCCTAGTTAGCAGTTAGGGAAATCACTTTTAAATTCAACAGCACTAAGGTTTCTTAAAAGCTTCTCTTTTACTTAAATTTTGACCCACACTGAACAAGATTTCTTTATCTCATATCACACAACATAATAAAACAATCGCAGGAGTCTATGTTTTTCCCCATCTGTCTTTACCAAGAGCTTGCTTACAGAGTTACTGAACAAAGGGCACATTCTTGATCGCAGCTGAAGTGACCTTAGGGGCAGAGTGGGAGAGGTGTTTTACCGCTTCTTTCTCTGTGACGGTCTATCACTGCCCAGCAGGAAGTGACACTAGGAGAGGGAAAGGTCTCTGCCTGAGATGAGGACCAGACTGCGTGATTCACACCCTGGCCTTATGAACCTGCCGCAGAATCTCTGCTGACCACGATTCAAAAGTCACTCTCCTGGCGAGCACCGTACCTCCAGGTTCCTGCGAACGTTTGCATACGGTGCAGGAGCAGGGCTCAGGACAGACACGGGAAATAAAAGCCGAGTTCTTGCGATGGTTCCCATCAACCGGTCTTGGACAACTTGTCCTGCCGCACCTTCTAGCCTCCTTTCAGCTCCGTATTTCTCAATCGTGTGTTCATTATTGCTCTTCTAAGGAGGCTTTTTGGATATTTTTCCCCAATGGCTCAAATAATTTAATATCGCAGATATAATATATACCTGCTGTGTACTCTATGTATCTGTGCTTTATACATGAAGCATAAGATATTTTCACCCTCCCAAGAGGCAATTTGCACCCCCTTGGTGTGGGTGCTGGGAGCGTGTGCTTTAGCCGAAACACGTACTGGTTGAAAACCTTTGCCGTAATCAACCCAAGCCTCCCTGCTTCTACTTAGAAATGCCTTCCTCTCCCAGATATTTGACTGATTCTTGTTTATTCTTTAAGACTCAGCTCAAGTATCAAAGCGGCCCGGAGGGCCTCTCAAAGTCCCTGCGGCCAGCCTAGGTCTCCTCCCTGGCCCCCCAGCATCACAGATCATGGATTCTGCACTTGCTTTGTCTGTCTCCCCTGCTACTGACCGACGCCCTGAAGTCGAGGATACTGTCTCCTTCTTCTCTGTTAGGGGCTGAATTGTGTCTCCCCCAAAATTAACACACTGAAGCCCTAACCTCCAGTACCTCAGGATGCAACTGCGTTTGGACATTGGGCTACTACGGCAGTGATGAAGCCAGAATCAGGCTCCTAGAATGGATCCTAGTCCAATCTGACTGGCCTCCTTACATGAATAGCAAATTTGGACACACAGAGCCATCAGTAGGTTCCCACAGACAAAGCCACGTAAGGACACAGTGAGAAGGCTGCGGTCTGCAAGCCAAACAGAGAGGCCTCAGGAGGAACCAAACCTGCTGACACCTGATCTTGGACTTCCAGCCTCCAGAACTGTGAGAGATAAACTTCTGATGTTTAAGCTACTCAACCTGGTATTCTGTTAGGGCAGCCTGAGAAAACAAATACACTCTCTACATTTTATAGACGCCCAGCCCAGAACCCAGTCATGAATGAATATATTCTGGTTGGTTGGTTGAATGAATGACTGAATGGAAACATGTCCTCAATACATGTCGCAGAGGCCCCAAGTAATCATAACACAAGATGCAGAACCACAAACTGTTCTTTGAATTACAAAAGATAAAACCTTTGTCCTCAAAGGGTGAACCTCCCAGAAACCCCAGCACACATACTCTAAATCGCAAAAGGAATAAAAAACGACAAATTAGAAGGAATTCCCCTGAAAGACCAACAATAACAAAGACTACTGAAATGCCCACGTGAGGAGGGAAAGAACTGAGGGAAGGTTTACGGGAAATGTTGCTGACCTCAGGGAGGGTCTTTGCCAGGGCTCTCAAAATGCATCTTTTAGAAGCGCTTTGACACAGTGCTGCGTGTCCACAGGTGGTCCAGAAAGCGCTGGCTCATGTTCAAACCAAGCCAGCCATGCAGGATCAGGATACAGCTTTTATAAACCCCGAGCTGATCTCTGAAAAACCCTCAAGGCTTGAGAAATCTCGTTAATAGCTGAAAAGATGAGAAAATGGAACCAGCCCCCATTCAAGAGGCTGATGTCATCTATCTCCCCGGAGAAAAGGCCACTCTCTCCTTTGTGAAAGCCCAGGGTGACATCACCCCCTGATCCATGCACTTCGCCCTTCCTCTGCTGTTCCCAGTTCAGGGGTTTTCTCCCTTTGCAAATGTCACTCTTTCACTCACAAAGCTCCTTGACCTTGCTTTTTTGCCGGATTCCACTGCCAAGTGAAAGAGGGCCCCTGGGAGGCGTGATCAGAAGAGGCGAGGGGTTTGCGCAGCTGGCTGGGAGGCCCTATTCACGCAGCTTGCAGAAAGTTCTATATTCCCTTCAGCAACCCAGATGCAGGTCCCCGAGGCCAGGCCAAATTCAGCCCCCAGACAATGCTGTCAGCGCTGAATACTGCACACCGTTTAGCCAGACAGGGCAACTGTGGCCATTTCTTTCTTTGCAGAGTGGGATTCTCTTTGATGCTTTGCATAAAGGCGACGCAGTGTGGTTAATCTCACACCCGCAACACCACTTTAAAGATGTGCCCACAAAGAAAGCCCAACCGTAGATCCATTTTCTCAAAGCAAATAGAAGATTTGTGTGGGCGACAAAGAGGCACATTTTGTGAGCGGGTTTATTTATTAATTGGCCTCATGAATGAAGCACATGGGGAGTCTTCTTCGGCAGCATTGGTCGGGAAATGATGCCACTGCAGACTCTGAACTTGCAGCGAAGAGGTTTTTGGATTTCTCACTGCATAGTTTGGAAGAGACGGGGAGGAGAAAGAGGGTCTGAAAGGAGATTTGATTCTAGTGAAAAGAGGCTCAGAGTTTAAAGGCACTTGCTCTGGCTGGTGAGGAAGAGCAGCTTCCCGGCCAGTGTCAGCCTGGGTGTCCCGGCCCAGCACTGGAGCCTGACTCTGAGATGCGGATCTGAAGAGGCTGCGCTCAGACAACGTTTCTGAATTACCTACACAGGCACACGTGCATGTGTGCACAGGCACATTCAAGAATATTTCTCTTTAATTTAAAATTGAGACTAATTTTTAAGTGTATTTTGGACCTTGTATCTGTTTAATATTTATTTACGAATATTATTATGAATAATATTCATAATATTATGATGAATATTATTTATTGAATATTTTGTATTCAAATCCCACAACATGCCATGTTGCTTCAGTGCTTCCAGATGCTACTCAAAACTCATTTCTCTGTAAGTCAAAGACAAATGTTGCGTAATATTGCTTATACGTGGAATCTAAAAAAACACAACAAATTAGTGAATATAACAAAAAGAGAACAGATTCACAGACAGAGAGAACTAACTACCGGTTACCAGTGGGGAGGGGGGAGGGGCAGTATAGGGGTGGGAGTGGGAGGGACAAACCCTTGGGTGTAGCACAGGCTCAGGGACGTGCTGTACAACACGGGGAAGACAGCCAACATTTTGTAATAACTGTACATGGAAAGTAACCTTTAAAGTTGTATAAAAATAAATTTTTAAATGACAAGAAAAAAAAGGAACTGAAAACCAACATTTTATTTCAAGTAAACATGTTTTTTTGTATGCACATGTGATACTTCAATGTCATAAGTGCTTCAAAGCTCAATGTCCAGATAATCTCCCAAATAAAGATGCATAAAAAGAAGAAAAAACTCATATTTCTCTGAAATCTGAAGGGTTTACGGGAAAGAGAGGGTATGAGCTCGTCCCTGCCCGAGCCCCTAACAGTGAGGGACCCAAAGGCCACTGCTTCGCTCTCCGGACCCTCCTGCTGGACCTGTGACACTGGACTCCAGCCGCCCTGGACGTGTGGATCCCCACGCGCACCCTGCCCCCTCCCACCACAGGGTCTTTCTTCTAGTAGGAACCCTTTTCCTTCTCCTATTTGCCTCCTTAGCTCCTGCTTATTCTTAGATTTTAGTTCAAAAGTTGCACCCTCATGCAGGACTGCCCTGGCCTCCTGTGCAGGTTGAATCCCCTTTTGTATGCTCCTGTGGCATCACCACACCGCTAATTTCATGTCTATTTATGTGCCTCTTGGCTGGATGGCTACTTCTCCCAGTCGCCTGTAAGCTCCAGGAGGGTAGGAACCAGGCCTGGGGCAGGAGTCACACACTAACAGTCCCTTAGAATCTCTGGAAGGAACACAGGGATGACTAGAAATCGGATTTATGTCTTCAGGTTACCAACAACAGGTGAGAAGTGAGGGAACGTCTTCCATTGGAGGCCTCCTCCCTGACCCTTCTCTTTTCTGTCAGCCCCTCTTCTCGGCTGTCTCGAGTTAAAGACATAGTTCAGATGCTGAGTATAAACTCAGCATTGCGTAGCGATAGTATATGACAGTTAATTTTGCACAGATCTAGACCTCTAACAGTCTCCTTCCAGAAGGTTCTTCCCAAGCATAATTTACATCTAGTGGCACAGAGTTAAAAAAAAAAAAAAATCAGTTCTGGTCCTATCGGGCAAAATTTTGTTGCACAACTCTGGTTCCAAGCTTAGCAAGTTTTCAGCAATTGGGAGTAAGTTTTGAAATAGTAAACAGGATACGAGAAGAGACAGAGGATGTCTTTGACTCTCCCACATGAAGACAGATTCCAAACGGGACTGGAAGAAAAGAATGTTCCCAACCAAAACTCAAAGCCGTGCCTAGTGTGTTGGCTGGAGAAACCCAGTCGTCCAGGGTAGCCAATAATGACCATGAAGTCCTCAGTGTGGCCTTGGGCTAGTATGGCTACAACAGCCTGGAGGGGAGACGAAGCAGCGCACTGAGGAAAAAGATATCACCAGCAAAATAAATCGCTTCTCCTGAAATGCTCCGTCCTAGCTGCATGGCAGAATTACTTAGGGAGCTTTTCAAAATTAGCAGTAGTCAAGGTCCCACCGCAGACCAATGGAATCCTATCTCCTGGGTTGGAACCCAGACACCGGTACTTGTGAAAACTGCCAGGCAGTTCCTGCGTGTATCTCGGGCTGAGGGCCGCGCCCCTAGGCCCCGAGCCTCGGCCTCCTGGTTGGCATTTCTCGCTTTCCACTCTCTGACTCAGTGTCAGTAGGATAAGGGCTGGGGCCCCAGTGAGAAAGAACCTTACCGCTTCAGAGATCAGAGAAGAGAAAGCTCTTCAAGTGTGGTCTACAGAGACACGCCAACGGCATCACCTGGGAGCTTTTCAGAAATGCAGATCCAGGGGCCTTACCTCAGCCCTCACATCAGGATCTACATCCTAACAAGATCCCCAGTGACGCATATCCATGTGGAAGCTTGAGAAACACCGTTCTGGAAAATACCCCTTGCCCTTCAGAATCTGGGTCATGTCCCAAGATTTTCCTGTTTCTTCTAGGTCTTTCCACACTGTCTCTAGTTCCCTCAGAGTCAGGCTATTTCTGAGTCACACAATACTAGAGATGGGCTGTATTACAGAGATGAATCAATCCAGCTCCTTCATTTAATAGATCAATAAATTGACATTCCAAGGTTAAATCTACCTGTTTGATGAAAAGGACAATCCAGAACTTCCACAAGCTTAATTATCATAGCTCATGTACTTTGGGAATTTATAATCTGTATTTCAAGTTATAAGTAGCTGTGGATTACCACTGAATATTTTTAAATACTGAAACACCCTATACGTATATTTTAACGAAATAGACTCAGGCTCCAGTTCGTAATAATAGAACGTCTTACATTCTCAAGTATGTAATAGGGCTCTTCAGTTGTGTAAAGTGCTGTGATGCAGATAATACATGTACTAGGATGTTAAAAACCCTCAACACACATTCATGTCTGCTCGCCCTGGGCTCACCCCTGACTGTGACAGCGGGACCACAGTGTGGGACGTCTGTGTGTGACTCCAGGTATAACATGGCAACTCCACTCCTCTTTCAAGTTGATTGAACCCTAGTAGTGAGCCCTAAGCTCTTGGCCGAGAACTGCTTGTATAATATTCACGAGGACGGTATTTTTCAGGTCTAGATCACTATAGGAGAGTGGTCTTCAACTTTACTCGCCAGGGAGACTAGTTAAGACACAGATTATTGGGCTTCCCTTCAGAGTTTGCCATTCCATAGTTCTGGGATGGGGCCTGAGAATTTGCATTTCTCACCAATTCTACTGCTGCTTTGGGGGACCAGGGTCTGAGAAGCACTGCCCTGGGGTCCTCTGCCTTTCGACTGGCCCACATGAGGTCAGTCTAGAAGTTTCAGAACTTGTGCTTAAGATGAATTTTCATCTTCAGAGGAGTGATGATCCCTACCTGTTTTCGGAACCACCAGTTCGTAGGCAGGCTCTTACCTGCCCCTACTCGTTTGGCAGATATGACCCCCGTCCTTGGCTTAGTGCACCACTGGCTCAAGCTTTCTGCTCAGGTTCCCCTCACAGCCCAATCCTCTCCCTCCCCCTTCTCTCTCTGACCGACACATCCTTCCCTTCTATCCCCGTCACTCCTTCTCTGCTCAGTGTCAGGGTGAGTCTTAAATCGCATTCTGCTCCACTCCCCCGAGAGACGCCATGGCACCCTGTGACCTGCTTGCCACACCCAGGTACAGGCCTTCACCCCTGGAAACTTCCTTCTGCTTCCACCTTTCTCGTAAGCAGTTTACGGTTGCACCTCCTGAAGCAGTTACCCAAATCCTGTCCACTTGGATTTCACTTCCTGTCTTAACCCCAACAGGATTCAACTCTCCAAGAGCCCCCAGCGTCTGAGTAAACTTTCTGAGGCCTGGCACTAGATTACCACGCAGGTTCTGAGGCAGGAGATAGACGGGCCCCAGGCTGAGCAGCTGGAATCTGTCCCTTGTGGACAGACGCTCCATGATAAAGAGAATGGAAGGAGCGAGGAGAAGCTGAGCCCTGCTTGGAGAGAAGACAGAGAGACCATATATTCCCCGTTCTTTTTTTTTTGTGGTACGCGGGCCTCTCACTGTTGTGGCCTCTCCCGTTGCGGAGTACAGGCTCCGGACGCACAGGCTCCGGACGCGCAGGCTCAGCGGCCATGGCTCACGGGCCCAGCCGCTCCGCGGCATGTGGGATCTTCCCAGACCAGGGCACAAACCCGTGTCCCCTGCATCGACAGGTGGACTCTCAACCACTGCGCCACCAGGGAAGCCCTATTTCCCATTCTTGAGGTCAAGGAGACCTCGCAAACTACACACGCACAGAAAGGGTCCTCAGGGCTCGGAGAAGGGAGGGGGCACCAGACCATAATATGTTCTGTCAACTTCCCAGAGACCCTTGAGCTGGAATCCATCTTGGCTAAAAAGTGCACGTGCACACAGGGGAGGGCCCCGAGTCAGACCAAATACGGACTCAGAGCCAGACAAAGCAAGATGATTGGCCAGAGGAGACCCGGAAGAACTGCCCCGTATAAGTGATTTAAATGACCCCAGAGGCACAGCTCTCTCTCTCAACCTGAGCCCACCCGTGCTTTCTCCACACGTATTCCTCTCCTAATAAACACTTTACCTGCTTCACTGTTTTCCATCTCTTTGTTAAAATTCTTTTTGCAAAGCAGACGAGAGCCGGGGCAGCACCGCGGCCTGGGTTCAATCCCTGGTCGGGGAACTGAGATCCCGCTTCAAGCTGCCACAGCCACGGGCACCCCACAGCCACTGAAGATCAGTTCCACTATTCGTGGATGGTACTGTTTCCAAATATAGAATTGCAAAGGGAACGGTTCTTGGTCAAACAGCAACTACCAAATACAACTGAGATCAGCAAAGGGCTTACCTTGGATGAACCACTGCATCTGGAATCCTTTCTCATGGTGACCGACCCCGTCGGTATAAAACAGCACTTGAAGCCTGGAGCCCGTGGTGCTCCCTGAAGGTGGAATGCCTGCTCCACAATAGCGCCCCATGCGCCTTGGGCCATCATAGAGCTGCAATCAGAGAGAGACCTCCCAGTGTGAAAAGCTACAGGGCTTGTCAGATGGAAAAAGCAAAGTCCACTCATGCAGCAAAAGCTGTTCCTTGGTTCAAAAGCTACGGGTAAATCTACTGAGGTGGGTTGAGTACAGGAATTAAAAATAGATAATTATATACAGAGAGTTCATTTTGGCCAACCCAATATAATCCAGGCACAGAAGGAGGAAATGCTGGGCCAGGTGAGATGGGTTCACATATGAATCACACATGAGAGATGTTCAGTGAATATCAGTATTATAACTGTACGCTATAAATTTTTAAAATAAATACTAACTCTAAACAATTAGACATTTTGGAAAACTCTGAAAGGAAGATACAAAATTTAATCCCACTGAAGTGAACCACAGTTAATATGTTGTTAATACCAGAAGCTTCTCTTACCAACATTTTTTTCATTAGTTTGTATATGTACATATATACATATGTGCGCAGGGGAATATGTGAATATGTGTGTGTATCAATTTGGGTTACACATTTAATTGTGTTCCCTGCTTTTCACTAAGCCTGTCACTAAATAGTCTGTGTAAACATTTTTAATAGTGGCACAAAATACTACTAATATGCTGTATTTACATTATAATTCTACTGTTGTTCACTTAGGATATTTCCAATCTGGGGGCCAATAAATATAAGTCTTTGTTTGATGGTTTAAATTTCTCTTAGGAAAGATTCCTATAAAGGGAATGAATTAAAGAGCATGATCTTTCATGGCTTTAATATATATTATTAAACTTCTTACCAGAAAGTTTATACCAATTTATTCTCCCACCAGCAGTTTCTGGAAATATTTTATGACTGCTATTATTTTAAAAAGTGGGGCTAATTGTGAAAATTTGTTTTCTTTTTGTAATTGTCTTAAGTTGTTACTTTGGGGTTGAAGTTTCTTTCATGTTTATTGGGCATTTCTTTTTCTTCTCTTGCAACTTTTCTGTGAGGTCTTTGCCCATTTCCCCACTGAGGTACTTATGCATCCTGTTGGGTACCCTTTATCTGCCTAATTTCATCAGATACATATCTCCAAACTAAAAAAATAAACATCTTTGCCATACCTCTTCAATTGGTAAAAATAATGATAATCCAAAAAGATTGGCTTCCTCATGACTCAGGCCACTACATTTTCTTTTAATCCCCAAATGTCCACATTAAATGCTTTGTTCCAGTTACCCTTGGGATGAGCTGCCCATTATAAAAAAATGGAAAGTGTCTGATCATGGACTTCCTTTATTATTCTCTTAAAGAGTACACACGTGTGAGTGTATGTGCTTGTGTGTGTCTGTATGTAAATGTATCATCTGGATTCAATAAATTCCACACTGACCAAATTATTTTTATTTACTGAAATGTTATGATAGAAAATACTGTTTGAAGCATGTTGATTTGAGCATGGAAAGCTTCTTAATCAGATTCTACAAAGACCCTCCATGGAGCCTTCCCTAATCCCTGTAGCCGGTCATAAATTAGTTTTCCTTTGAAACCCCTCAGCTTTTCATTTGTGCTTCTTTGTGGAAATGGGCACATTCTGGTGATAGGCATATGTGTCTCTCTCCCCTACTGATGACGAGTTTCCTTAGAGCCCAGACTACCTCTTACATCCCCTCACAGCCTAGCACAGGGCTTTGTCCAGGGCAGGTTCCCAATACAGCTTCAGAGAAGGAACACAGCCATCTCCCCGACAGCTGCATTGCTTTTAATGGCACTTAATCTGCATTGTTACTTTAACGCTGCACAGTTAGATACACGTTAGGGTCTTACAGTCCTAAACTTCAGCATGCTCTTTTCAGGCAGCAAAAGGTCTGCATCCTTTGTGGCCACTCTGCAGAAGGGCCTTGTTCAAGGTCATAATAAAAATCGCAGGTTTCTAAATTTGGGTCGTCTCACTGAGTTCTCAAAACGGGCGGCTGACCAGCCGTACATTTCTGTGCGACGCGGGGAAGGTCAGTTGAGGCTTAAAAAGAGAAACTCAGAAGTCCGTTATGTCACTCCGTCTTCAGTACTAAACTTAAGCGTTTTATGCACTTGATAAAGGTGAGGTTTAGTTTTCAGACCTGTCCCTGCAGCTTCCTTTTCATTTTTTAAACACCGCTGCTTTGAATGTGTGTATTTATGATCAAACCTCTAATACTGTAGGTGGTTGACAGAAGACATGAGAAGGGAGCAAAAATGAGAGAAAGAATAAAGCCACATAAAAAGAAGAGGAAACAGAAACAGCCCCGCACCTCCCATCTCCAGACCCGCCACCCACTGCAGGAGGTAGAGGGGCAGGAGGGTCCGTATGGTAACCTGTTTATTCCTAAACTACTGCTTCCCTGCAGGGTATTTATTTCAGCCACAGAGTTCCTATTAAACCTAGGGTATGAATTCCAATTCAAGACTAATTAGTACACAAATAAACATACTGTTCTCACGCCAAAGCATAATAAACAAGAAAACAGCTCTACTGGTTTCCACTCCAAAAGGCTCATTCTAAACTTTGGATTGTACTGCAGTGACCAAAACTTTAATTACTTCATCTTTAGCCAACAAAACATGAGGTAAGATCTCTCTAGAACTATAATTGCCTTCGGCTTCGTGGATCTTCTGAAACACTAGGTAGCGACATTTTGAGGAGCCCTAGTTTAGATTCTGTGCACGGTCCTGAAGAGTGGAGTGCTTCTGCCTCCCAGCTCAGCAAGGTTAAGAAACGTGACACTTTCACATGACTTGGAGGGGATGTTTTTTTTTCTTCCTTCCGGATGGAATTACTTCATTGAAGGAGAGCCCCTGATCCCAGTGGCTCTTAAGTAACTGTGAATGGAATGGGGGTTGGGGGCCAAGGGAGTAGGCCTGGGGGGAACAGTGGTGAATAACAAGTAGTTTCTTTTTGCCTTTGGAGGGAAGAGAAAGATGCGTTGAAATAAACATCCAATAGACGTTGATGAAAATACTTAAGTATAATGTCAAATAAATTAATGACTTAATTAGTGTAGAAAAATACCTCTCTAGAAGAAAAAATCCCATACCCCTAATTTTATGTCTTTCTAACGTTTACACTTAATTAAATCACAGGTTGTTGTTTATAGTCACACAGATGGCTAACATCACCTCAACAATTCATTCCCGCGTTAAATTTACCACCCAAAAGGGAACAGTCATTTTTCAAAGTACACAAATACCGGTTACCGTGGAAACCAGTGGGTGCCTGCTGTTCCTGATTCTGTTTTCAGAACAGAATGTTAACCACAGGCCATCCCAGCTGTGACTCACGGGGACTACTGGCCAGCATGTGGTTCTGTCTCACTAAGGGTACCATTCCTGGCTTTTAGAAAGCCCCAAGATTTACCCCATCTGAACAGTATTTGAGGCCTTGAGTCCATAGGAAGGAGATTAGCAGAAATTAAGAAGTGAAAGACTGAGATTCTTACTTTGAATATGAAGATCGAATTTATATAACTGTGTTTAGAGGTTTGGGTTTTTTTTTAATACTTGAAATGCTGTTTACATTTTCAAGTTGCCATTTAATGTATCTTCAGATGTGCATATGTATATGTACAAAACCTGCTGTATAGAATCTTTTCAGTTATCCTCTTCAGGAGAAGATTCGTTTAGGGTTTTTGCATTTTAGATCTTCCACCCCCGCACCACCCTGAAACATCTCAACCACTCTTACAACACTCAAAGAGGAAGGAAATCTCTTGCAGAAGTCTCACTTGCCAATTTCTATCTACTTCCTTTGCATGGGTTTGATAATTTGGTGCATGCATAGTTGATGAGACCATTAGAGATTTCTGACTACGCTTGCAACATGAAATGATCCGTGGACTCCTAAATAGTACAGACCCATGCATACAAAATGGAAGACAGAAAACCAAAGACATATCACTGACAGAGTGAGATTTTTGTAAGATTAAGGTTTTTGTAGGTACTTTACGAATCACTGGAACTCAAGTCTGGAGAAACCCAGGGTCAGCTAACCTGTTCCCTCAGCAAGAATCAACTTTATGAACTGAAAGAACTCTCAGAACAGAAATGTGCTTTTCAAGGGCCTCTTTGTTGCTAAATGGTTTTATGATTTTGAAAATTTGTGATCCTAATGAATGAAATTATAACTAACTGTCTCCTATCTCAGTTTGGGATGTATAGATAGACTTCTTTTCTAAACCCACTTTAGAATCACAGTGAGTAACAACTAAAACTTAGCCCTTTCTATTTTAGATCAGCATCAAATTCACACTTTTTCTAACTACTGTTTTTCCTATTTACTTGAAATTTTTCTGGAAGAAAAACATTTTTATAGTGGAGGTTTAATCGTAAGAAGAATTAAATATAGTCCATATAAAGAAATTAAATCAAGAGTTTCTTTGAGATGGTATCATTAAAATATGGAGAAACTTCCAGAAAAAAATTTTGGTCCAGTTCCTATTACAAATCTTTAAAAACCCCAAAAGAACTTTATCCTTTAGAGTTTAATATGTAATTGAAATAATTCATCTGCCGTGAGGGAGAATTCTAGGTATAGTAGAGAATGCCTGATAGTTTTAGAGAGCAAAAATTCTGGTCAATGTCAAGAAGATGGTTACATTGCTGAGAACTATACTCAGTGAGTTCACAGAGTGGCTTTTTGAAGTCAATATCACTAGTAGAAGATTATATTTCAACTGAGAGCCGGACAGTAATTTTACTGTAGGAACACACTACAGTATATTCAAAGTGGTCAGTGTCAGGCTCTCGATTCAAAGCCCAGTCTAGCTCTAAAATTTGCTTAGAATATAATCTTGTGAAAATTACTTAACCTCCATAAGCTAAGATTTCTTTGTAAACTTGGCATCTTAATGGTACTTATCTCATAGGGTTGTTGTGCTTTTAGCAAATGAGACAAACCAGGTAATAGGTTGAGGATGAGTCCTGGCATATGGAAAGTACCCCAAATGTTATTCTAACTCTTGGTCAGAGGCAAAGGGAACCAACCTTGTTTCTAAAGAAACCATACCAGAAATAGTTTTGAGAGAAAAAATATGATGGGTAGGTAGAAAGAACTTGAACTGACTCACGTAAAATATTTCTCAGAAATCATCCCTGGCAGACCAGACAGGGAAGCAACAAATCAATGAATCACTTGTGAGGAGATGGATGGCCATCAGGGGCAGCGTGTTGCTATGACAACCTGGTTTTTTGTGTGGGGCACAGTGGGGCAGACTGACCGTGGAGTGTGTGTCTGAGTGGAGGGAGATGGTGGATCATGGCAGGGCTGGTGGCGAAGAGGACACTGGGGAATCTGTCAAGGCTGCCCTGGTGAGTGGATCAGGGAGAGACCACCAGTGAGCAAAGTGGCTCTACCTGTGTTTTTTCCTGTTGCAGCCTCCTCTCCCCTTTCCGTCCGGCCAGCCTGCAGCTCTGGGTGCTTGGCCCCTGGAACTCCAGAGGAGTGGGAACCGGTGAATTCTTGGAGCACCTCTTCCGATTTTCCCCACCCAAAAAACAACTGTACCAGGAACTATGGGAACTGCTTTATTAGAACAGCTGTTGAGAACATTGTTGTCCAATGTCTACAAACAAATCTCCTGGATAAACTTGGAACTTTCAGAGTTTACCTTAAATTTGAAGGGCTTTGAAATGTTCCTGTAACAATAGGAGAAATTGCCAAGCAAGATTCATCAAGTAGGGTAAAAGGCTCCCATTGTGGGTGAGAAGAGCCTCAGGGGTAAAAAAAGAATCCAATTGTGGGAGGTAAATTAGGCAAATGTTTAAAGGAAAGCACATCAGCAGAGCATGGTAGGCTCTAGAGGGCTCTGTGATGGCCCTGGGAGGTGAAGGCTCCCCGTGAGACACCGGGGCGCCCGCAGTGCCCTCGGATACAGAGGCACACATCTCCCCTGGCCCGGGAAAAGCCGCACTGCCACGTGCTGCAGGCTGCAGCAGGAAGCATGAGGTACCATCTAAAAGGAAACAATGACTCAGTGCTGGGCTTTGTAGGAGACCAAGAAACACCGCTGAAAGACCACATTCTGAGTTATTTTGTGTCACTCTGAATTACAGGTCTGTCTCAAACACAGACCATATAGTCTCCTTTCCATGGGGTGGCTAGCTGCTGTCCCCTCTTAATAGCGCATTGATATTTATTTTTGCTTTCTACACATTACTTATTTTAGAAGCCACAAAGGCCGATTTGGGTTTGTTTGTTTGTTTAATCATTGTTTAATCATGGATGTATGCAAAGGTTTAACTACAAAGATGTTTTATCTCAGCTTTGTTTATAGTAGTGGAAATGTGCAAAGATTCTATGTGTTTTACAACAAGAATGGGTGGCTGTATTGTGACGGTGGAACATTCGATGTTGCAAATGCTGTGGTGTAACAAGGAGATAAATAAATAACAAGGAGAAACATTCACAAGCTACCGTTACATGTAAAAAAGTCATTACAGGGCTTCCCTGGTGGCGCAGTTGTTGAGGGTCCGCCTGCCGATGCAGGGGACACGGGTTCGTGCCCTGGTCTGGGAGGATCCCACGTGCCGCGGAGCGGCTGGGCCCGTGAGCCATGGCTGCTGAGCCTGCGCGTCCGGAGCCTGTGCTCCGCAACGGGAGAGGCCACAGCAGTGAGAGGTCCACGTACCGCAAAAAAAAAAAAAAAAAAAAAAGTCATTACAGGACAGTATGTACAAAATGGTCCCCTTCAAATGTTAAAATAAAATAAATACATAGGATGAAACTACAGGAAATAAATACCACCAAATATTATCAGTAATGATGTAATTTAGGTTATTTTTATTTTATCTAGGTTTTTCTATATCTTCTAAAATGTCTGCAATGACTGTATTCCTGTGTAATCCGGTAAGTTTATTTTTAAAGCATTGTCTCTGGGGACCTCTGACATAGCAATGTAGATGTGCACTGGTAATGTTTTTCCAGTGCCAGAATTCCCTACCCTTTTAGGTTCTCAGATCCCCAGCTGGTCTACTAAAAATATTATATTGTCTGTCTCCATAATCCTTTTTATGTGTCTCAAGATTATCCATGAAAATTAGCCCATTAAAATGTTATTATATAAGGTAATCTCCTCCAGCATTAATTTAAAACCATATTTTGTCACCAATGCTTCCTTTTTTAATCATAACTAGGTTTTTATTATTAATTAGACTAATTCGTTATTAAAAAAGCATTCTTTCAGATGTTCAGGGACTAAAAAGCTCTCACAGACATAAGTTTTGATAGTCACTGATGGACCAATAAGTGCCTAATTCCCTCCCTAGTGGGAAGTGAAATGCTTTGAAAGCCAAGCATCTTCTCCCTCGTATATACATGAACATTTAATTCCATGAATCGCAGCCTTCCCTCTGCCAACTCTACCACTACTGTGAAGCACTCAACATTTAAAAAAAATTATTCTGCCTCTTAAAAGCCTAACCATCTGCTACAGATGGACTCAGAAACAGGGAGGGACCTATAGTACAGCATGAAATCCTAGAACCTGGAGCTGGAAGGACCGAAAGCCCTGCCATGCAGACTCTTCCCCAATTGAGGGAGGGCGGGAGAAGAAAGCCTGTTCAGTACATAAGTACATGTAAGAACTGAAGGGTGAAGATGTCATTTTTGAAAAATTTCTGAAATGTTGCGGGTGGAAATTGTTCCCATTGTAAAAAAAATAGTCAATCAGTGTAATTAACTGAAATCCACAACAATGACCACTAATGTTTGAATTTAGCCTTCTGCTTCATGCCATGTGTCTGTTGGATGATGGAAGAGACCTTGCATGCACTCGATGCCTGTGGTCTGAGACGCAGAGCTAGGTGAGGACCACCAGGAAAGGAAGTGTGGATAGAGCAATTTCAAGTTTTGAGCATCAAATGGAATTTTCACTGGCTTGAGGGTAGTGTGGAACTTATTGGTAGGTCTGATTATTATTTAACCTGATCCTGTCCTTCATGTTTGAGAGGATACTTAGAGGGGAAACACACAGTTTCTTTTGAATCTGAGAGCAAAGGCTCTCTTTTGAAGGCGGCTGTATTTGCCTCAACTGCAGCAAATTAATGCAATCACAGGAAAATTCTTCATTGTGAGGGATGGTGACAAATGATCAGCATTTTCCTTTGAGGAAAGGGATTTTGATCACACTGAAATAAACATCTCTCCTTTTAATTTTCTGTAATTAAAAAACCTCACATTTTACTTGGGCATTTTACTTGGGAGTCTTAAAATTCTTCTAAAATCCTTCTTGTTGCACTTAATGACACTACAAAGTATTTGGCTTCATTAACCAACGGATACGCTTCATTCTAAACTCCTTTTGAATCATGATCCTGCTTCGTCCAATGCTACATTCGTATCCGGTAGGGAGTCTTCAACTGGATTGTTTGGCACACTGTTTTCACTTTTTACGTGTGGTTTTGAACAGCGGTTGTCCTTAGAATTGAAATAGCTTATCTCTGAATTCTAAGCAAAATGCCAGGCATCCTAGAAGCAAACTTCCTCTGAGGGACAGTTCCAGGAAACATGACTCATCTGCCCAGGAAGTGTGCCATGGAAGCGCCATGATAACAGAGTCAGTGCAGATCAATCACTGCTAAGACATCAGATCTCCTCTGCTTCTCTGCACTTCTCCAGCCAGCAAATGGGATTTTTAACTACTCCACTCTTCAATTCGGATACCCAGGCCCTGTGGCTTTTGGAGGAAATCTGTGAGGCCAGGGAAAGGGAGCCCTGCTTTCAACAGGTGGGGCCAATCTACGCTAATCACGCTGGGAAGGCTGTTTTGGAAATCAAATAACCCATGAAATTGTGTTTACGTTTAAGAAAATGATAAATAATATTTATTAGCACTTACGCTGTGCTGTGTATCACTCTAAGGCCTTTCCATGTTATTACCTAATTTAAAATTCCTAGGGGCTTCCCTGGTGGCACAGTGGTTAAGAATCCTCCTGCCAATGCAGGGGACATGGGTTCGAGCCCTGGTCTGGGAAGATCCCACCTGCTGTGGAGCAACTAAGCCCGTGCGCCACAACTACTGATCCTGCGCTCTAGAGCCTGCGAGCCACAACTACTGAGCCCGTGCACCACAACTACTGAGCCTGCGCTCTAGAGCCCATGCTCCGCAACAAGAGAAGCCACTGCAATGAGAAGCCTGCGCACCGCACCGAAGAGTAGGCCCCGATCACCGCAACTAGAGGAAAGCTTGTGTGAAGCAACAAAGACCCAATGCAGCCAAAAATTAAAAAAATAAATTAATTAATTTTTAAAAGTAATAAAATAAAATTCCTAGCAGCTCTATAATGCAGATAACATTTTTATCCCCACTTTAGAATTCTGGAAACAGGTATAGAGAGGTAAGTCAACATTTCGAAAGGCGTCAACAACTCAAGAAGAATCGTT
The DNA here is from genome assembly GCF_964165515.1 of Mesoplodon bidens. Lineage (NCBI taxonomy): Eukaryota > Metazoa > Chordata > Mammalia > Artiodactyla > Ziphiidae > Mesoplodon > Mesoplodon bidens. The sequence goes on along the minus strand of NC_138178.1, from coordinate 5,344,535 downwards.
CTTGTTTCCTTCATTGGTAATTATTTTTTTTAAAAAAAGAATTGTTAAATTCAAAAATAAAGCAAAGTCCTTATTCTCTCTGATAACAGAGAGTAACAAAAATAATTTTTTAAGTAACAGTGATAACACCCAAAACTCCTGTTATTCAATGGAATCAACATTTTGTTCACTCTATTTCTTAATAGAGCTTGGAATAAAATAAGTGGACCAAAATGTTGGCTTTATCATTTATCATTTACCCTTTGTGAGAACTGGCAAATGCATTAGTGAAGCAGGCTGTAGACAGAAAGCAAGAGGAAAATTAAATGTCTTGAGAAATGAACTGTTATTTATATCTCAGCCTAAAGAACTGAATGCTCTCTATTTAGGCATTTCTTTATACCTAACTGAGGTGCTGGGGCAAATAATGACATTATGTAAGTGTTTACTATGTGCCAGTCTCTTTATATATAAAAACTCTTTTGTACTGACTATCCCATTTTACAGATGGGAAAGTGGGCCACTTAGAAGCTAAATAACTCGCTCCACATTTCCTGGCTAGTTAGCGGTGAAGTCCGGGTTTAAACCCAGGCTACCTGGCTCGAGAGTCTATACTATACCAAACTAAACAGGTGCTGAGACTACTGAGCAAGATTTCATGTTCTATTATGGAGACTGAGTGCCTGCAAGACATCCTCTAGTGAGTGAGCAAGGTGAGTTACTAAATCTTAGTTTACTATTGGCATCCACAATAGTCTGCAGATAGAAGAGAGCTGGCCTGAGCAGTTCAGATTCCAGGGAACGGCCCAAGAATGACAGAAAGATCAGGGTCTGGAGCCGCTTCCAACTGTGGTTTACCTTTAAACCAAAAAGTCGGGAAACTGAGGCCATTGTTTGTGAGATCTGTACAGAATCAGCTGTGTCTTCATGAGACCAGCAGTGATGCAAACACAGACATCTGTGCACACTTGGCTTATTAGAGAGGATGCAAAGTCTTTAAAAGGATAAAAGAAGTCAAAGTCCTCCCAAGAGCTGGATGGTGGAGGAAGGACACTTGGAAGAGAAAGAGAACAGACTCTGAACTTTTGGAGCCAAACAGACCCAGGCTGTGCCTGGGAGAGGAAGTCAGACCTCAGGAGGGAGGAATGGCCACTCATAACCGAAGAGTCACGAGGAAGGGAGACGACTTGTCCAAGAGATGGAGAGACAACGCTCTGAAAGGTAAGAGGAAGCATCTGAATGGCCAAGAGGGAGTCATCCCCTCTGCGGGCTGAGCACGGGGGAGGAGTAATAAACGTTTCTGGAGTACTCATACTTGACAGCTGGGCAGGTCGCTTCATTTGATCTTATAACAACTTCGTGAGTAGTTGTAAGTACTTTTGCCATTTAATACATGAGGAAGCTGAGGAAGCCAGAGGTTAAATTCTGTGCCCAAGGTCACAGCTAGTGAGAAAGAGCAAAGCTTCGAACCCAAGTGGACTTCAGAGCCTGCTGGTTAGAGCGACCTGGGTCCATCAGCTCCTGCCAGTGTGATCTTAGCGTGCGTATTGTTGCTTACCTGAGGCCCAGTTCTCCTGCCTGTAAATGACCACAGAACCACCCAATTGCCAAATCATCCTGAAGATAAGCAATAATTATCTATCAAGGTGTCTATAAGAGTGGCTGGCACATAGTAGACATTGATTACTGTGAATCTTTTTAAAAAAATTTTTATTGGAGTATAGTTGATTTAAAATGTGTTATGATTACTGTAATTCTCAAAAGGGACGTTTGAGATGTGAAGGAGAATTTTCTAATCTCTCATGAACTTGAACATTTTGCTTCTTTGTATGAGAAAATGGGGAAAAAAATTTAGAAAACATCTCTAGAATAATGTTTCCCTAAGAATGTTCTGTGGATTACAAATGTCCAATAGGTGTTAGAATTCTGGGCCAAGATGGAACCCATCTGGAATGCTGCCTTTCGTGTCCCCCTGAGTGTCTCCTCTCCTGGTTGTTGCTCTGCACACAGTTCTATTACGCTGTATCCTGATGTCTTTCTTTTCGCTGTGTTATCATGCCTACCCCATCCAGTGTTGGTCCAGTTCGGTTGATTCTACCCCCCAGGTGCTCTCAAATCCCCTGTCATTGACACGTTCTCCCTCCACAGCTGTGTGAAGGGCTGGCCATCTCGCCCCTGAACTGCAGCAATCCTCTTTCTGAATCTCCAAAGTTCCTCTTATCCCTCCCACTTATTCTCGAAGCCAGAGTGTGGCAAAGTGCCAATCCAGCATGCTGTCTCTGCTCACACTCTGGAAAGATCTCTTGCTGCCCCAAGCGGTCACTGGAACTCTGAACCTGCACACAGGGCTCTAACCTGCAGGTCCCTGCCCAGCTGGGAGCCTCAGCCTTGGCCTCAGACACGCTGTGTCCCTTCGGTTCTGACAGATGTTCTCCTCGACCGAACTCGAGCCGAGCTCCTCTGAGCCTTCCTAAGCCTCAACCTCGGCCTATAAAGAATGCAGAGTCTCCGCACAAATGATTTCATCCACTTATTCTCCCCAAATTAAAGGACCGAAACAAACACGAACGTAGTTTCTAACAGCTCAAGGTCACATCCCCAGGATGACCCCAGCCCCCCTCCAAGTGCCTGCCTGAGAAAGCTCAAGGCCGCCTAAAGGATTTACTGTTTGTTCCAGCCAACACCTGAGGATAGGCCCCTGACCACCCTTTCTTGGAGCACATACTAAAAAGGGCTTAAAATTGTGAGTCCTTCTCCTGTCCTTTTGAGATATATTAGATTTGTATGTCCTACAACTCAGAGTGTCTTTCTCAAGGATCTAAACTCCATTCCTTTGAAATGCAACCGTTACGAAGGACAGGCCCCTTGCCTCCCAGTCTCTGTGAGAGGATTGAATCCTTACCTCCGTCACTGCCAGATACAGACACAGAGGCCTAACCACGCTCATGGTGACCAACGCTCGCTAGTTTTTCACATCCCTGACTCTGCTCGAGGCCCCGCGGGTCCCCTCCCAGCTCCCTGATTCTCCCTTTGAAACACCCGGTCATCTCTGTACAAACTGAAGTTCAGCTCAGTTCATGCCGGACCTGCTTCCCTACTGCAGGAGCAAAACGCTGATTAAAACATGTTCTTTCAACTCTGACTAGTGTCTGGTTTTGTTTACCTTTGACAGTTCCTCAAACACAACTTCCCTTTGTGAACCCTACAGCTCCCTGACACCTTGCTCAGTTACCCGTCCCCAGGGATGCGTCCTCTGACCCACGGATGAGCCGGGTCCTCCTGCTTTGTGTCTCTGGAGCTCCCGATGATATTCCCTGATAGCGCTTCACACGGCTTGTGACTAACTTTGTATTGTGTGATAAATGAAGGTCTGTCTCCTCCATGAAAACAAGAAAAACTGATGCTAGAACGGTTTTATTTCCACAGCCTATGTGTCTAAATTATACTTGAATGACTGAATGAGTGGATAAATGAATGAATGATGCATATGTAGATGGTAATAGCCTGAGGAAGTACTATAGCAAAAACAGAACAAAACAACTGATCCTGTTACATTGTGTTTGATTCAGCATTTCCCAAATTTATTAGAATTTAGGTCTCTTTGTTTGTAAAACATCTGTGGCAGAGAAAGCTAAGTGGTTTCCCCAAATCAAATTCCCCTTTGTCTGGCTTCCTGAATCACTATGTGGAAAGCAAAGGAATACCTACATTGGTCTCTAACATGATTGAGAAATAAACTTGTATTGTACTAAGCATCTAAGAATTTCCAAGTTCTCCATAAAACAGCTAGTATTCCTTAACTAATTACAATAGCCTGTGGGTCTGATGTTGCACAGTTGCAGTGATGGAAAATGCTGCTCAGGCTGCAGACTTAGACAACATGGATATAGGACTGGAAGACTGAGGGACATTAGTAATGTTTTCATCCATTTTTTTCATTAGCAGCGGCTTATTCTGTCACTGAAAGGAGGACATGGAAGTGCAATAAGCAATGATATAAACATCTGGTGAACAGGATGACATCAGAAAGAGGAGTTGGCAAGACATGAAGTGAATCTTATAAAGACTAGAGGGAAATGCATTTGACAGAAGTCACTGACATAACTGAGGGGACTTGAAACGGACATCAGTGGAGAGGGGAAGGCATCAGAAAGATATGAAAGGATGTCATGCAAGATGATAGTGGCAAAGATGCCAAATAAAGAAAGTGGAGGAGAAAGTTTAGAATCAGAATTCACACATTGTAAAGTGAATCTGACATTTTTATGTAATGAGATAAACATAATAGCATCACCAGGCCTTGGTGAGTCAAAGCATATAATTCAGCTGTAGCAATGGAAAAGTAAGACCTACTGAAAAAGAAACGTGTAATAGCACTCGAAGGTATATGTTAAGAAGATACCTGTTAAAATACTTACTGCTTCCCAGGAGAGAGCTTTGAAGTGAGAATAAAATGTGCTGTCACGGTGGAAGTGAACGATAGACAGTGGCCTCAGCTCCTAGACTAAGGCTTAGATGGGGTTTGCTCTGTTGGGATTCCCAGGGATTTTGATTGAGTGGGTCTGGGGTGGGGTCTGCGAATACATATTTCTAACAAGATCCCCAGATGATTCTCGAAGGCAGCCAGATTTAGCAGCCAGTTATGGGGGCTTTATCCTCCACCATCAGCTTCTCCCTCAGCAGAAACTTTTTTTTTTTTTTTGCAAAGGAAGCATATCAGCACTAGTGGAGCAAAAAGACACACAGGAATGGCAACGGGCAGATGTCTTTCCAGACACCTCCCAGACACCTCTGGTGTCTTGTTCTTAAAAAAAGCATAGCATTTGCTGAATTCTTTATATGCTGTCCTCTGTCAGAAAGTAAAGAGTGAAGAGAAGTGCTCTCATGGACTAATCCTGACCAGCAGAGAAGTGGTTGTTACTGTAGAAGTGACCAAAACGTTAGGAGAGAGTGATCAATTTCCCTAGAGCCTGTGATAATGGGACACATCAGTCATGAGCTTGAGGCTTGAGAGAGTGAGACTTTGCAAGGAGATATGAGCCCAGGGACCAAAAACAATTTAAAAATTAAAAATTAGGGACTTCCCTGGTGGCGCAGTGGTTGAGAATCCGCCTGCCAATGCAATCCCTGGGCCGGGAAGATCCCACATGCTGCAGAGCAACTAAGCCCGTGTGCCACAACTACTGAGCCTGTGCTCTAGAGCCAGTGAGCCACAACTACTGAGCCCGTGTGCCACAACTACTGAAGCCTGCACGCTCTAGGGCCCGTGTGTCGCAACTACTGAACCCGCGTGCTGCAGCTACTGAAGCCTGCATGCCTAGAGCCCGTGCCCTGCAACAAGAGAAGCCACCACAGTGAGAAGCCCGCGCACCGCAACGAAGAATAGCCCCCGCTCACCACAACTAGAGAAAGTCCACATGCATCAATGAAGACCCAACACAGCCAAAATCTTTTTAAAAATTTTTAAAAAGAACAAAGAAAAATAATAGATAAAGGAAAGGAAATTCAAGAAAAATGACAAATTCTTAAAAAATTAAACTCTGTCCACAAAGTCAGGAATAATTTGAGGAGCAGTAAAAGGGAAAACCTCAGAAGAACTCAATCTAAGAAAAAAACCCATGGGGCTACCCAGGACCCTTCTGACCATTTTATGAGCACACATACAAATTAGCTAAACTTTGGGATATGGTGCAATTAGAAAAATATGTCTATTTTTTAAAGCTATGACTGGGGCAAAAGAAAGATGAAAATGTTAGTTGGACCAGTGCTTACAGAAGATAGTGTAATGTGGTGAAGATGAAGTAGAAAGAGTCCTTGTATGATTTTGAAACTGGAAGAAGAAACACTGAAATCCAATTTAGAAGATAAGACAGTCAATTCCTTTACATGAATTTTTCCAGGTTTAAGTGCATTACATCCTATTGAACTGAGAGGTGCGGTCATTGCAGAACTAATTTTGTAATCTTGCTCGCTTCATGGGTAATTCAAAACAACACTTTAGGGGAATTCCCCGGCGGTCCAGTGGTTAGGACTCCGCACTTTCACTGCCGAGGGCCCGGGTTCAATCCCTAGTTGGAGAAGTAAGATCCCACAAGCCGCAGGGCACGGCCAAAAAAAAAAGAACAAAACAATGCTTTAGCATGCCGGCAGAATCCTCATCCCTGCTGGAAGGTTCTGCCTCTTCCCATAGACGTGAACTGTGAGCAATGCAGGCCAGAGGGCTGGGCCTCACTGCTCCTGGTCAGAGCTGGTCAGGCCGCCTAGAGGGGCGCTCATCCATAGGCAGGCTAGATCCATGCCTTGTTGTCAAACTGAAAAAGATGAGCCACCCATCCTTGTAATTTGTCAAGGGAAAGTCTAGTTGGCTGTGAGCACTTGAGGTCCATGGTCACGTAGTGTCATGGCTGGGGTAGCCTTATTTAAGCTAAAACTGTGAGGTTGAAGAAACTCAGAGGAAGCTTTGGGGATGAAAGATAGAAATGGACTATACGTACGCAGGGAGAAGCAACAAAGCCAGAAGAAAGGAGAAAGAAAGGAGAGGCTACTGAGCCCCCTTGGTTCCCGCCCTCCCCCGGCTTTTCAGTTGATCCCGTGGCATGAGGTTTCTCCCTTTCTTAGGGGAACAGCCCTTTCCCAAACACTAATCTTCTCTCCATGGGTTAGTGTGAGTGTGTACCTGTAACCAAGAGTATAAGGCAGAACAGCAGGACTGCCAGAGGTCTGAAGGGAAAATGTTTCAACTTCCAAAATGTGGGAAAGATTTATTCTGGAAGCTCACAGATGAGTAAGATTGATGGTAATTTCGGGAAAAGTTCTAAATTGGACACTGGACGTAAGTTGTCGGCATGTAGCAAAGATATAGCCAATGACCACTGCTTCCCTATGAAAGTGTCACGCTAAATAACAGGAATTCCTCTTGGTGACAGTGTCACTCGAGTGGTCAACCTGAGGGTTCCATGGAGACCCCCTCTTGTCACCTCTGAGAGTGACAATTACGGAAGAGAACACGCATGGAGTATGTGTGGTGTCACGGCTCAGAGCATCAGTCCACAGCCACGGAGGCTGGTGGAAGGCCTGGCTTCGCTACTATAACCTTTGTGACTACAGACAACCTGGCTTTGTCTCAGTTTCCTCACCTGTCAAATGGGAAAATGACATTTCCTACGTCACATGGTTGCTGCGAGAATTACCTGGCAAATAATGTGTTCAATAAACACCAGCTATTATTATTACCAAGTTGTTTGAATAGTGCTATCCCCAAAACGTTCAATAACAGATGCATTTTAATCCAAGAAACCTATCATTTTAGAGTATTTGAAACAGGTAGCGTCTTTTTGATATTTTTATCAATTATTTTTGGAGAAGTCATAGGCCAATGGCCAATGAGTTTATATGCAAATGAATAATGCTCTAAAGACCAGAGAATCAGGATTTAGAGGAATCATGATGAGATGGAATTCTAAGGCAAAATAGTGAAATATAATTTAATAGAAACAATATCCTATGTTTGGCTATGAAGCCATTGCCATTCATGTAAAAGTAACCTGGAGATTACAGGTGTTTAATATCATCCAACATTACGACTTGGCTAACAACAAACCTACAATACCAGAGCACAAGAACCAGATAATATGGTCCAATGCCAGGTTAGCGGGAGTGTTGAATCCAATCCAGTGCCACATTTTAAGAGACCCTGACATACAAGAGAACACGAAGAGGAGGGTATCCCACGAGAGCTGATCTTTCTGGACTTCCTGGGAGCATTTCTCCTTGTTACCTGTGTCACAGTCTCTCCCCTCAGCTTCCATGATACCACAACCTCGTAGGTTTCCTCCTTCCTCTTCTCCCCACCCACATGCTCCCAGATGACCTAACACTGGCTCTGGATTTCCTGTACCTCTCTGTGCTGATTTCTCCCAAATCCGTCACTTTTGTCTGTATATTCAATACCTATGAAAAATCTCTTCTTCCACATAGAGCCTCAGACTCAAAATAAAAATGAAAAAGTGAAATCAAGTTATAAAATACAAAAGAAATCCTTAAGGTTGACTTTCCCAAATTGCATGGGCAACATGGTCTTACTCCTTTAAGCAAATGACCCTTCCTCCCACTGAGTATTTTATTTCTAAATCTGAATCATTTCATTTTGCCCAGAGGACAAAGTAATAAAGGATGGATTCGCTTCCCAGTGGGATCTTTACCAACCCACACCTCTCAGCAAGGCTGGGCACAGTGTCCAACCAGCACCTAATCAAGTCCTTTCATAGTTTCAATTCTGTTAATTCAAAATAACTCAATTCTGGCTGCAGTAATAGCTACTCACTTTGGTCTTGGCTAAGTCACTTGAAAAAACCCTTGAACTAGAAGTTATTAAAATAATGAAAACTAGGCTTTGTGTTTGTGGGTTTTCTCTCCTTAAGTGGTTATTTGTGCTTTTAAAATTTCCATCATAAACCAGCCATTGTAGAGGTTGCTCTGGTCTTGCCCCTTGGCTTAAAGAAATGGAAAACCTCTCCTCTCTCTGGCAACAGTGTGATTCTTTGGAAGGCTTTGCTGAACTTCTGGTTCTCATTCTGTGTTTTTGCTGCTTTCACCATCAATGTTGCTTAAGATACACATCATCTGTGGACGGCCTCTGATTAGTGGCTCGGCCATTGTTGGAACAAGTATTTTTCATTTGACAGTTTTCGAGCACTTCCAAAAATTATCTGATGGGCCTTTTTGTTACCATTCCACCCTCAAGTAAGTCCAAAGAGCTGGAGTACGGTCCCTGGAAAGGTTTCAGCTCAGTTCCTCCCCATTCTTTCTGCCAAAGCCTCCTTTCAAACCCAGTTCAAAAGCTTCCTCCCCGCCCCGCTCTCTCCACTGTGCTTTATCAAATAAGGCACCCAGCAGATTGTTAAATGTGCAACACTCTTCACGCCCACGAATTGTATTTTGGGTTGTGCTTGAAATGGCTGAATTGCAGTGACTGTGTAGAGATTATACAAAAAGGCCAGTTTGGAATTCAGTGCTTTCTCATTAATTAATAGCTCTCCTTAAGCTGATGCTAAAATATGACTGCGATATTCAGTTTAACCTGAACTTACTGAACCCCTATAAGATCCCAACTCTGTAATCAGTGCCTGGGTTACAAAGTTAATCAGAGACAGCTCACACCTTCAGAAAGCTCATGGTCCAGTAGGGCATGTGGACACAGTCACAGAAGTACAAACATGATATGATAGACTGCTGGGTTTGTGGTATGAACACGTGGCTTTGAAAGCAACCTGTGCCTTATTTTCCCTAAAGAATGGACAGTGTCTCACCATGTGAAGAAAAGAAAACGGTGATCACTCCAGGTAAAGGAATGAGACAAACATGCCTTTGTTAAGCTTGTGAAGACCACCTGAGCACTAGATCAAGGAAAGGAGACTTTAAAACCACTGCCAGTTTCATGCTTGTTTTATGTTTGTTTTACGTTGTCTCATATTTTCTTTGAATACTAATAAATATAACTTTCTGATGGGTAAACACTATGCTTACTATTTCTACCATACTGAGTTTTTCTAAATATAAAGCAAGAATTTTTTTTTACCCAAAGAAAGTATCCTTCAAAAACAAGGGAATCCATAAATTCGGCACCTCACAAAGTCTCTCAAAGTATGGGAAGCTTTCTCTTCTTTGTTTTGAACAAAAGTACAGTTTGGAAAAAATATGTCAATCTCAAATGACCTCGATCAATGCTAGTTTGTTTTAAAGAATTGGTAAAAAAGAGGGTTAAGAAACTTTTACAAAGATAATGGTTTTTTCCCTGGGAATATGGCCTCAAAGTTACATGTGCTGAACGTTGGAAGCCTTTGCAAGCAAGACTTCCAAAAATCACTGACCATCTTAAAGAGAAACACACTAAACAACTGTGTTGTGGATAGATGGGTTGAGGGGAAATGTCCTAATGTTATCACAGTGGGTACTGGTCTCTTCAGAAAAGATTTCTAGTGAAAACATCATACGTGGATTCAGAAGTATTATATATTAGCAATGTAGACGGAGATAAAAGATGATGTGTTAGAGGACTCAAAAAGTGATTTTATTAATGATGAAAACTAGATGGCAAAATATATGTAAATAGCCTGAGTAAAATTGTTTCATGAAGTGTGAAAGTGGAAAATAATATTCTAAACTAATATAATAGTTTATAAAATATATAATTTTATATATGAATGTATAACTACATTTGTAAAGTAAAGTAAGTAGCTGCCTACTTGTTCAATCTATATCTCTACAAAGTTGCATATGCAAGTTAGCAAAAAAGCTTTGGTAAATAAAATATTTTATCATAAAAGTAGCAGATTACCTCATATTTTGGGTTACCTAATTCTCAAGCAACTTTTATCACATAGCATTGTATATGGAAAGTTCAATAAATGTTATTGGTGGTCATTATTGTAACAAATAGAAACTTCCATTTTACAAAAAGAAAAATTAAATGAACTTAAGTTTAAAAATAAAAAACAAGAATAAAAATCATGATTCCCAGTATCAGGTAAATTAAGTGTTAAATAAAGCCATGATACTTAAATACTTTCTGATTCTTTGTTTACAGAGAACAAACATTTAAACAACCAACAAAAACCAGAAGCTATTCTTCTCCTTCTGCATTATTTAAGCAATACGAGATTACTCAGTCCAGAAGTTACACTGAAACCTAAAAACACAGTTATTTGTGAATATAATTTAGTAGATTAAATATCCTTACTATCAAGATGATGCAGTGAAAGAGACATGAAATATACCTGTTCAAATACCATGGGTATTTGGCATACTATAGACATGTAGGCAGAGTGACAGATTCGGTTCTATGAAGCATGATGACTTTTATCTTGGCTTGCTAACTTGAGCTGAAAATGCAGAGATTTATTTAGCTTCAGAACACATACCTCTAAGTAGTCGGTGTAGCAGTTTGGGTGAGGTTCCAATTCAAAGGCTAAAAACGTATAATTCACAGTGTTTCCAGTTGTTGCTTGGATGGTCCAGTTGCAACGCTGATTGACGGAATAGGGATTTGGATAATGTATACTCTCTAAGATGCCATAGGTCCGATTCACAATCACCACGTTCTCACACGCTGGAAAAAATAATGATTGTTAAGAACCACAGTCATATATATCATAATTGCTCCAAGATGTGTGTGAGATTTTCCTTTAGGAAAACAGCTAGGTTAAAAAGAAACCTATGGGGCTTCCCTGGTGGTGCAGTGGTTAAGAATCCGCCTGCCAATGCAGGGGACACAGGTTCGAGCCCTGGCCCGGGAAGATCCCACATGCCGCAGAGCAGCTAAGTCCATGCGCCACAACTACTGAGCCTGAGCTCTAGAGCCCGCGAGCCCACAACTACTGAGCCGGCATGCCACAACTACTGAGCCCGCACGCCTAGAGCCCGTGCTCCGCAACGAGAGAAGCCACTGCAATGAGAAGCCCGTGCCCCACAAGGAAGAGTAGCCACCACTCACCGCAACTAGAGAAAGCCCGCGCGCAGCAACAAAGACCCGACGCAGCCAAAAATGAAAACAAAAAATAAGTAAATTTATAAAAAAAAGAAACCTATATGTATGTGAGTGTGTGTATATATGCAGACACACGCACACATACATGCATAAATACACATGTGGTTGGTGCCGCATCTTTATAGAGAAACGGTTTCCATTTAGAACACATGTGAAATAATACTTAAGTGAATTCATAAGCCTTAAATTGTCCTTAAAATTGCCTGCGTTAAAATAGGCATCAAATTCCTGTGAGTCGGGGCAGAGCAGAATAGCTTAGCACGACTCAGACATCGGTCTCATTTGTTTGTTTAGAAAAGCGTATTAAACATTCCATGCTTCTGTTTTTCTAACTAGCATTTGGAAGGGACAGAAATCTTGGCCTTTAAATTCAACAGTTTAAAAACACAAAGTCCTATGTGAGGGCTAAAAATGAATAACAACATGGCTTTGTTGAACCTTCAAAAGTCAGCATGAAATCCATAATAAAGACTCTGCTATTCCTCCAGTTAGTCATCAGGAAGTATCAAACGAACAGAAGCCATGTAAAGGATTTGAAGAAGAAATAAAAGCACTAAATTCTGAAAAAAGTCTTCAAGCCAGTGGTGGCATTTCCTTCAGCTGAATTTTCAACAAAACCATGCTAGTGACTTCTAGGTACGGGGTAGTCCTGGGAGTCAGTGCCAAATTCCGCCAAACTAAATGGCTTGAATAAGGCCTGTGCAGGCCTCTTCTGGAGTCTTTTTCATATTGTATGATGTGCAATAAAAGAGAATGGGAAAATAAATACTACATCGAAAACGTTGTCTCTGAAAAACGTGGTTCCTAGATGAGTTTCTACTACACTGCTTCTCCACTGGTGGCTGGGACATCATTTGTAAGCTTTGGTATGGACAAGCCTACATTTGTGGGTCTTCAAAATCTTCCTTTGCTGGAACAAGGGAATAAAACTCTTTCTTCTTAAAAATATTTAGGTCACATTTTTGCCCACCAAGGTTTTCTAAAGAAGAATTTTGTTGTTTTGGATGCCTGCGAGAAGTCACAACTATTAGGCAGGTAGGTACCATGGGCCTCAATGACTACAAAACAGGGCAGGGGAAAATATATTCCATTAAACCCTATGGGTTGTCTCCCAGTGCTCAGACATTATACTATCTGCAAACCTCCAATTTCAAATAGCAGATTGCACAGAAAATCTCACCGGTTAGCTCTGATTCTACCGTTAAGGACCTATATCCATGTGCACTACGTTACTCCTTCAGTGTTCTGACATTATTAGAGAAAAACAAAATATCACAGGAATACAAAGAAAAGAAAGGGACCTTTAATAATCAACATGACTATAATCAAGAAACAAATTATCACAGCAATAATAATATTAGAGAATGATTATATGCTCAACCAAACAGATACATCCCTTGATAAAACTGGGGAGAGATTTTCATATACTAACGATGAATTTCTGAAGAACAAAGCCATATATCATTAAAACTCAATATTCAAAACTACCTAGAATGTAGCCTAACTCCCAGAAGTAAGTGAATGTGAGCCTTCAAATTCATACATTTCAAGGTTAAATATTAATACTCTTTCAACTAATCCAAAGGGCATAATCTGCGTATTCAGATTATGATCTTATAATTTTCATTCCATTTTTAGGTAATTGTGCCAAAATTATTGATAAATTTAGCTTTGGTGGGGCAACAAACTCTACTTTTTAAAACACAAATGAAGTGTTTATTAAATAACATAAATTAAAGGAAAACTTATTTTCTTGAATTTTCATTTTGAAACTAAATTTAGGAAGGATTTAATTCTAGTGCTAGAAGGGAGATTTCCTGATCAACTAATGTAATCTTTTTTTATGAGAAAGTCATGCAACCCCAGAGAAAACAAGTGAACTTCCGAGGGACTTGGGGGTCAGGACAAACACCTGGAACCCTTGACTCTTTGTTCAATACTCCTTTAGTTCCACCATCATGCCTCAAGGGAAAGCAGATTTTAAAACGGCATCTCTACAATGACCAGATTTTTCCACAGCAAAGAATGTGCCTACTTCACATATGATTCATAAGCATAGTCTCCCTTAATAAAATTTAAGTACCTTTTGAGATAGAAGACAAAAACAATAGTGTTTGATACACTTCGGTACAATGGAATAATGTCTAATTAGAAGATTGTAATGTTTAATCCAAATGAAAACCCATTAGCTGTTAACCTGTTACACTGATCTTTAGCTGAATTGCGACTGTCTCAGCATATTCCCCTTCCAAGTTTCTGTAGCTTACCACGTGCTTTAGTTGCACGACATTAAATTCAAGACGTAAGCATTTCTCCCTCAGATAGAGTTAAATTTTTTTTTCATAAGGAGGTAAGATTTCTTTCAGTTGCTCAAACCAATAGTTTATACTTATTTCAATTTGCTTCATTCATCCAGAGATTGAAGACCCACTATAGGCACCAAGCAACTGGCACACACACTTACTCTGGTGGTATTTAAGCAGGAAGCCACGTCCTTGCTGACCTTCATCTGTCCTCAGTTTTAAAGACATGCTGTCTCCACTAGAACGGATGACAGGCGGTTTCTCATTCCCACAAAGCTGAGTTACCAGATGAGAGCTGGTACTTGGCCCATCATATACCTTTAAGAAAACGTTTTAAATGTCAGATGATTATGGCTATAAACACTATCTAAAGGACACTGTATTTCTTAAGAAGTGGGGAAGAAATACAAAATGATATGACAAAAGAAGAGTCCTGAATCAAAATATCTTTTAAAATTATATTTAAATGTCTATAAACTTGAGCCATGAACTCAGAACCCAGGTTGAAATGTAAAGATTGAAAATGAAGGATTATTACATGTTTTGGAGACCATAGCTATTATCAGTAGTGTTCCTTGCTTTTTTAGTTCATAGTTTATAATTTATTGCACTTTAATACATTTTTTATTTAGATGGTTTTTCAGTGGACGAGGGTGACTTGCTGATACTACAAAAAGTCCTGTTTCGATGACTTCAAATATCTTCTCTAATTCACCCTCTAATACATCCTCTAGATTGCTAGTTTTCAGTGTATATATAGAAATTATGTAGATAATAATTATGATAAATCTCACAACCCCTCTCAGGAGATTTTAACCATATCTTAACAGTGCATATTTAATATATTGATATTTTAAGTACTTAGTGTACCAAGACATTCATTAATATATGCTGTACTTAGAAGGCTATTTTCATCAAATTTTCTTTTAATTGTTTATTCTGTTTAAGTTTTTAATATGGATCTTTTGTTTAAATGTTCCCCTTTCCCGAATCTCAAAAATAAAAAATGATGCATTAAGGTGTGTTGGGCCAGATGGAAGCAGTGAAGGCTACAAGTGAAACTTTATACATACGGCCAGATAATCTGAAGTGCAGTTTGGATGATACTCCAAATGGAAGTCTTCAAATTCCAGTTCAAACGGACTGCCGTGGCTGGATTTCAACCACCAGTGGCATTGGGAGCTGTGGTGGTAGGGCATCGGGTAGTTGGGAGATGTGAACACGCCGGTGGGAGTGGTGAGGTTGCCTCCACAACCTACGGGAGAGAGACATGGGAGGACACACGTCCTTTTCTTTCTGGTAAAACTGCATCTTCTTGTCTATATCAAACTGGTGCTACTGTTGCTCCCCTTTAAACCAAGTTGCAAAACAAAACTGCACCACCAAGCAGTAGCTAGCCTGTAACCCTAATTCACATCAATGTACTTTCCTTTTCCTACCCAAGATGGACAGCTTGATGAACTATACCAGGGAACTAGAACATTTTCCCTTACTTTGTCCTTCAAAAATAAAAATAAAAACAAAACGGCTACTGTTAATTCAGAACTATTCACAATGTTGAAGTTTATTATAAATAGTACTGACAAAATACAGCTGGAAAAAAAATAGATAAGAGCACAGCAATGCAACAATCAAGATGCCAGTTAGACTGGACTCTCCAATAAAAGACAAGTCTTGGCCATTTACCTGTTAATGACCCATCCCAGTAAGCCGAGAATCCAGGCCCTGAGCCAACGACGTCACTCTTAAATTTTAACCATAGTTTGTTACTGTGGGAGATGATTCGTGGAGGTGGATTTGAGCCACAGTATTGCCCCAGGGGTGGTGAAGTTTCATAGCCTCCATTCCTGTGACAAAATACAGATGTGATCATTTGTTAGGGTATTGATAATATTACGATATAAACATTGAACGTTAATTGAACTTTGAGATCAAAAACAGATCAGTTTGTCAGTCAACCTCTCTCTCAAATATTCTAAAAACAATTTCAATTTTTCACTTCATTAAATAATATATGAATAATAACATAGAATAACCATCATGTATGGTTGGCATGACATTTTATATAACCAGTTGCAAATGGAGAAAAAGTGTTTAATCTTCTCCCTCTCAAATAAAGCATCTGGCAAATGGGTCAGAGAACAAAGGATAAAGAAACCATAATTATTAACAGTAGAAACAAATGTTGCTTAATTTTACAGAGAAAACGTAAATGTTTTTCTTCTCATTTGAAAATTTTCAAAATTTAATATATTTGACATAGTTAAGCAAAATTTTGAAAATAATTCTTTCCCCAAGAACTTTTGGGGTCTTAAATCTAGTTTATAATCTATAGCTTTTTCAAGCCTAGAAAAAAAATATTCACTCAACATTAAAGTCCAATGATTGCTGAAAATTACGTTGTTTTAGCATTACATGGTATGATAATGCTTTATTGTTTTAGTATCTTACTTTACATCATAGAACAAAACTTACTGTAAAATAGTATACGATTCTAGGCTTTTGAAATGCCAAATAAAAAATTTAACACAGATGCACACCAAATTGATTAGTCTAATTTAACTCAATGTAATGATTTGGGGAGATATTAATGTATAACTTAACTCACCTTTACTGCAAATGTAACTTTTAAAACCCATTCTTTCAAAGCACTAAAGAATTAAAGAAAAAAGCCTTGCACTGAAATTCACAAGCCTAGAATTTATTATCTGAACACAAAAAAACTTTGTGAAAACTTTATCTTACCATGATTTTTATAACAAATTAGACTAAATGGACAGTAAACAGCCTAAAATTTAAATTGATTTTACATAAAGTAGGTATTCAGTACCTGAATTGCAAGTATCTAATTTCAGACCAGTAGTATATCTGTTTACTCTGCCCAAATAAAATTCAGAGTTTATTTTTAAATATTCCCAATAAAATAATCACTTCCTAATAACCACCGAATCTTATGCAATTTTCTGTTTTCCTACTGTTAAGCCAGGTTCCAAATGATAAACTTTATTATTTATTTATTTATTTATTTTTATTCAAACAGAAAGTCACAAAAATTATAATCATCCTCATCAGTTCACTCAGTCCCAGGTAATTAATTTTTTTTTCATCTTGATCTTTTGTTAGCACTTTTATGAGTTCATCAGTTTTCCATTAGAGTTCTGAAAATGCTTATTCATTCAGTTCAGCAGTATAGAATGACAAACTTTATATCTTGCAAGAAAGAGCACAAAAAGGAGCTTTACAGAAAATTTCTATATTTTTTCCTTAACCTTTCCAAGAAAGATTATGAATGAAAATAAATAATGAAAAAGATTATGATGAAATAAAGGTGCTCACTTGATTTCCACATAATCTGCTATACATATTCCACCAATGGCCTCCTCCAAGGAGAAGTTTGTGAAGTGCAATGCAATCTGTTGGCTGGTTTTCACTGTGATCCTATAAATGCATTCTAAGTTGTTGGGATAATTACTGGGGAAGTTTGGAGAAGTGAAAGTCCCAGATTCACCTGTATAGTCTTCCAAGCACACTGTGAAAAGAAACAGATCACAAGAGAGGAAATAAAAAATATTATACTACATTTACCAGACATTCGGTAATATACACTTCATTAATTTTTGCCAAGATACTTGATTTTCAATAGGCCATTCGGGGATGTTCAAAGAATGATTTCCTTTCAAAACAAAGTTTTTGGTCTCAAAGGCAAAAACAATTACTAAATAGTAAACCTAAGCTGTGTAGTGGAATTTGTTACATATAATCGCGACTTTTTGGTTCATGGAAGTGCTATAATTTTTTTAATCCATGCAAATTATCATAAACATTAAAAATTAGGCTCAACTGCAGAAATCACAGGGGGAGGCCTAGCAATAATTCAGTTCTGTTCTTCTTTTTGTACCCTTCTTTCAAAATGGTTTTTGTCAAAGCATGAATTTATGAGAAATGACAAAGCTGGTACTGAGCCACAGGGTGAAAAATAGGAGATGAGACCCAGGGATCAGAGTGACCTTGAATCAATGCCCAGCTCAAACAATGACAAACTGTACAAGCTTAGGCAAGTTGCTTCACCTCTCTGACCCTCATCTCTAAAATGGAGTTGTAACTATCCTTGAGTGTACACCCAAGCGTCAGAGATAATGCAATTAAAGGACTTGGACGTGCTACGTGCTCAGTAAATGGTAGTGATCATCATTATGCTTTGAAATAGAACAGAAAAGTGTAAGAAAAGCAGAGCATAAATGTGAGGAATAAATTAGATCATTCATATGAAATATTTAGATAGTACCTGGATAAGTTTATGTCCTAAATAACTACTAACTGTTCTACTTTAACAGTTTCAATTTGACCTCTTCAGTCCTTCAGACTCTCTAGTCACTAACCAGCCCACTCCAAATGCCCTCCAAGTCTGAGATATTTTCCAAAGAAAGTCTGGTTTCAATGCATTCTTAATGTATCTTCAATTGTATCCAGTAATAACATAAATCTAGGATCCAGGAGTAGACACAGGTCTTTGACTGACAGGTTTTGGAGGAGAATAAACTATTATACTTGATGATGAATAAAAAGAAGAAAATGAGGAAGTTCAGGTGTGCTATTTCCCCCAGTTTCAGCTGTATAATCATACTCAGAAAAGAAAAAAGGAACCACTGGCTTTGAGAGCACAGAGATGCACAGGAAATACTACAGGTTCTCCTACCTACGTACGGCCTTCAGAGTAACTGGCATTCACCATGCATTCGGTTTACTCGATTTTAAACAGCAAGTAATCAAGGCTTAATTTATTGAAGGAGTTGACAGTGATATTTAACTTCAGGGATGAATGTTGTATATAATTCTATACTTTTCTACAGTCTGCCAAGATATTTCTTCAAGGGTCAAGGAAGAAAAGAAGGGAGGGAGGAAGGAAGGGAGGAAAAAAGGAAGGGAAAAGGCAGAGAAAACGCAGGGGAAAGGAGAGGGGCGGGAATGCGTGTGAAGAGGTGGTATATTAAGTATTTCAGATCCACTAATGAGTATTACTAAGATAAAAATTGATGGATCAAATGGACAGTAAGTGAAGGCTGTGACCCAGTCTCCCTGAGCTGACGAACTTACAGACTAATTGACCACCCCTGCATTCAAATGGCTTTAGCCAATAAATCAAATATCGAGAGCGAATTCTCTGCTCATTTCACTGGTTCTTAAAAAGATATGGTTCTTGGGCCTCCCTGGTGGCGCAGTGGTTGAGAGTCCGCCTGCCGATGCAGGGGATACGGGTTCGTGCCCCGGTCTGGGAGGATCCCATATGCCGCGGAGCGGCTGGGCCCGTGAGCCATGGCCGCTGAGCCTGCGCATCCGGAGCCTGTGCCCCGCAACGGGAGAGGCCACGACAGTGAGAGGCCCGCGTACCGCAAAAAAAAAAAAAAAAAAAAAGATATGGTTCCTTGCTTTCCCACTCTACCCCCAGAGGGGAGATACAAGTGCACTGAGTATTTTCAATGCAACTTGGAATGAGTCTGCAGGAGAATGGCCTGTATAATCAGGTTCCCAAGTAAAGGAAATTTTAATGAAAAATTTTGAGAGGTAATGCTGAGTAATTTCCCTGTACCTTGTCCCTATGCAAGTGATTAATGTAGTACTTTTAACAGGCGGGTGGTTGTGAATCCCTACTGAAATCCTGATTTACACAGCAAGCTTCTTTTCCATTGTTGGCACAAAGGTAAAAACGGTCCCTGAGGTATTCAAACGCTCTTCACGCTGTTCACTTTGTCTGACGTGCTGTATCCGACAACCTGCCCTCCTTCCCCAACACGCCTATAACAAATAAACTCTTACCCATCATTCAAAGTCAAATTCAAAGATCACTTCCTCTGTGAAACATTTCCTGATCAAACAGAATTCATGTCCTTGTGCTCAATAAAACTTTATGCAAATTGCAATCTGAACCCCCAATATATATTTTATTGTGATTGTGTTTATGTGAGTATATTTCCTCTACTAAGCCTTTCCTCTCATTCATTGAGATTTGAATGGGACCTTGTTAACCTTTATTAATTGTCACCACAGTACCCGGCCCAGATCACATCTAATAAATATTTGTTAAAATTATATTACTTAATGTGCTGAAAACTAAGAAGTGGGGGACGAGTATCTAACTTCCTACCATTGTCTCTACGCAATCCCTACTCCTTCCATTTTTCTCACCTCATTTTCCTCTATCCTCTCTCCTGGGTATATTGTGATTCTTTAATATTTTATAATATTTACTAAATTTAAGTTATAGGAATCTCTGTTTCCAGCCATGGCAAGTAACTAATACTAGACTAGCCCCTCTCCATAACAACTATAAAACTGGACAAAATATTGGAGGCACTGGACCACAGGCAGTCCAAGACTGCGATCCTTGACAGAAAGAAAATTCATGAGGTAGGAGTCTTGATTTCCTTGGCTTTTTATCTGGGCCAAGAATTTTCTGACCACAGCTGAAGCCAAAGTAGTGAATGACAGTTCTGTTGAGCTGAGGAAGCAGGGATCAGAGTGTAGGGCTTCCAAAGGCACTGGCACTGCTCCAGTGAGGAAGACACATACAGAGAGAGGAACCAGGCATCTGCGGCAAGTTCCCTATGAATTCCTGCCAGAGCCTGGACTGGGTAAGCATGAGGTGAGACTTCAAAAGTCATGCCAGACAAAACGGGAATGAAGACGCAGACCTACTTGAGAATGGACTTGAGGATATGGGGAGGGGGAAGGGTGGGCTGTGACAAGGCGAAAGAGAGGCATGGACATATATACACTACCAAACGTCAGGTAGATAGATAGTGGGAAGCAGCCGCAGAGCACAGGGAGATCAGCTCGGTGCTTTGTGACCGCCTGGAGGGGTGGGATGGGGAGGGTGGGAGGGAGGGAGATGCATGAGGGAAGGGATGTGGGAACAGATGTATATGTATGACTGATTCACTTTGTTATAAAGCAGAAACTAATTAAAAAAATGAATAAATAAACTTAAAAAAAAAAAAAAAAAAAAAAAAGTCATGCCAGAGAGTAGCTCCTGCTAGGCTGGAGCGGGTACACCTGCTACAAATATTAAATGATAGAATATTTAATGTTAAAATTTGACTGTAGTTTTATGAGATTCACATATCTAATTTGTATTACAGAGAGAAAAACAATGGTTCTCTAAACTTAACGTACTTGTTTCTTGAAAAGTTAGTAAGTCCTCTTATCCAACACTGAAATCTGTACAATGTTCGCGTGTTCTTCCCTTGACAGTGTAAATTGCTGTTTAGATAATAATATTGATACTGAGAAATATCAGTAGGCTTATGCTTAGAGGCAGTATACTGAGAATACACTAGACTTTGGCTTCCTCTTATGCTTTGCAATAAACCATAAATAACTAAAGTTGAATATATTCCCATAAAAGGATATTCATGTGTTGCCATGATGCTTCTTACATCAACACAAGATATAAACACGAAAAATGCCTTTTGTTTATATCTTATGTAGCCAAAGGAAAACTCATATCCAATGGCAGTTTGCCTTTTATTATGGTCTAACAACATTTACAAAGAGATGAAGAAGAAAAGTAGATTTCTTCCATCCACTAAATTCAACTGAACTAGCAGTGGAAAAACACATCTCTGAAGATCAAAGACAGCTATTAGTAGGCCTCTCACATCTTTCTTTCTGACCAACTTCAAAAGAAAAAAAAAGGAAAGAGGAAGTACACAAACATCTGCTGTGGACCACTACAAAACCGTAGTTTTATAAAAATCACAAGGTGTGTCTGCCTCTACTAAGCACCTTTAAATACGTGTTAGTAACATAGCATTCAGCTCATTATCCAAGGGAAAATTCAAAACACAGATAATCCTCCAACTCAAAAAGCAATGATGGTATTGCCCCATACGATTTGGGTGACGGGAGTAGGATAAACTGACCCTGTAGATAGAAGAATGTATCTTCTAGGGAGACCCTAGATTATGGGTAGCTGCTCCACCACCTCCATGCTTTGGCTTCTGAGATAACTTTTGTGATTAGCCAATCACACTAGGGATCCACCTATAGGTGGTGCTTTCTGAAATCATTTATGAAACTTCTTGTGTTTACGTGAATACCTATGACCTCAGATTTTCTAATTAACCCCGGAACCGCCATCTGCTTTTATTGGCATATTTGGTTTAACAACCTTCAAAGTGAAGACTTGAGAGAATATAGAATTACAGGTTCAATTTCTTCACGAGGAAAGAAGAAGCCTCCCAAACCCAAATTTAACATTTGCCTACAATTTTCTGCTAGGTGGTCACAGTCATGGCTTTTTCTTTTCCCATATAGATGACCAATTTTAATGAACATGAATATAAGCTAAATCACTAAAGCAGCTATTGTAAAACTGTATTTGGATATCAGTAATTCTATTTTAAATCTGGCGCAATCATGGCGGTTTACACCTATTACATAATTTTCACAGAAAATGTCTCCTTTTATCTTCCCCAACTATGTGAAACAGCCAGGCATTATAACCTCCACTTCTTAGAGATGAAGGTACAGGTGAAGGATATGAGATTCCTGGAGGTTAAGCTCTGAAAATCACTTAGTTCAGACACGACAAAGATAAAATTCAACCCTAAGTCCTTCCTTTCCAAATCCTGTGGTCTTTATTAATCCCTGGTTTCTCTAAGCATGAAATGTCAATTTAGAAATGAAGGTGAGTAGAAAACTAAGAATATCACAATGTTTTGTTTAGCAATTTTATTCTAAGAACTGAGAAATACGATAAATTAAATAAGATAAATCTACTAAGCTGAGAAGTGCTGGGAAACCCATATCTACAAAAATACGAGAAACTACTGACCAATGAGAAAGTAAATCTTTAAGAGATCAATAGACATACTTAAAAAACCTTAAAAATATCTGAATATCTCAGAGCAGAAAATACAGAATTCAAGTTGGATAGAAAAAATCAGAGAGGCTTGTGACTTGCCCAAAGCTTTTCAAGTTAGCAGCAAGGCTGGGACTAGAACCAAGGCTCTGACTTCACCTTCAGCCTTTCTTTCACCAAATAATAGAAAGTACTTTCCCCCATGAGCAGTTACAGCCCAATCCACCATTACACCTCAGTTGTAATTCTACAGCAATTTATATGCTAGGACTTGACTTTCAGAGTCTCTGATGAAATGCAAAGTTTCATTAGAACCACTTGAATTGCTTGGTGAAAACCTAACCTAGACCTATGTGAATCAGAATACCTGGGTGGGGTTCTGATACCTGAATCTGTAACAAGAAAACCCCACCTCCAGCATCCAATGAACACTAGAGTTTGAGAACACTGCTCTGCCGGATTGAAATTTTAAAATAGAAACAGACTCTCTCTATGCATTTCTTCTATAGAAACCCATGTTCTCCCTTCTGGTAATCATTTCTTGACTTCTCACTCTTAGATGCCTCTTCTGGGCTCAGGTCCAGGGTGATGGATGAAAAACATCACTAAACACCCACTGCCGGGTAGGTGGGAACTCTGAACGGGGAATGAGGAGGATGCGAAAAGCCCACTAGGGCCCACTTTTTTTTTTTTTTTTTTTTTTTTTTTTTTCTTTTTGCGGTATGCGGGCCTCTCACTGCTGTGGCCTCTCCCGTTGCGGAGCACAGGCTCCGGATGCGCAGGCCCAGCGGCCATGGCTCACGGGCCCAGCCACTCCGCGGCATATGGGATCCTCCCAGACCGGGGCACGAACCCGTATCCCCTGCATCGGCAGGCGGACTCTCAACCACTGCGCCACCAGGGAGGCCCATGGGCCCACTTTTAACCTGATGTTGATGTGGTTCTGATACTTCCTGGACGTTTCCCCAAACAACTGTAAAGCTCTTCCCCTAGCAAAAAATAGGAAAAGCCCACTGCCGTTCTACTGTAGCTCTGAATGGAATGTTACCAGCCAGCCCCATGTGCAGGGCATCGAAAGCTTTTCTAAGAACTTGTCTAGATTTGGTAAAACAAATGAATTCCATGTGTGAACTGGATTGTTTGTGTGTGGCTTCTAAACCAACTTAGCTGTGTATTCTTGGGAGGATAAGTTCAATTCTGGACTTCAATTTTCCTCATTTGAAAAATACGGTAAATTGGACTAGATAAGGTAATCAGACTAGATTAGTGTTTTGAATTTTCTGGCACACCATAAAAATACATTTACATCAATCATGCACATACACAGATAATGCAAAGAGGTTTCATGAAGTAACACCAAACCCTTCATGATAAGCTCTGATATTTTCTGGTCTATTCTTTTCTATTCTATTCCATACTTTTCGCAAATGTACGTAGCAATCTGATAAGATAATATCATGACCCACTGAGGAGTCATGAATGCTTCAATGTTTGAAAAACACTAGACTAGATGTTATACAGGTTTTCTTCTAATGTTAAAGTAGAAAGTGTGTCAGGTACATTTCTCTATTCTTTCTTATCCTTTTAAAGTCCCCTCTTGGTAGGATTATATTGACGTATATGCAGTAGATGTTGATAGAAAATAAAATTACAGTTTAAATTAAAGTTAACTAATCAAGTATATTGTCTCTGAATTCAAATATTTTGTACGTTAAATTAGCAAACATTTAAACCCCGGGTTCATAAATCAGTTACTAAGAAATTCTTAGGGGTTTCTAGCCGCCAGCATTTTCTAGTTAGGTCTTTGTCTCTATTGCCCCAGGCACATCTGGATGAAGGCAGAAACGCTGATGGGGGAGGGAGTCAAAGCAAGGAGCAGAAGTCAATCTCTTTCCTCCCACACACATATTTAGGGGCTGACATCACAGCCCCATAGTACAACTACAGATGGAAAAGTAACTGGATTCAAGTCAGGAAATTTAACCTTTACCAGATGAAGGCAGGAAAGAGCAGAGAAGCTCACACCTGTCGCGCCAATGGACTAAAAGCCAACAACCCAGTACTGTCATTAGTGACTCAAGGTAACTTTTGCTAAAGCAGTAAGATAGGATGAGGGCCAGTGATTGAGCGTCCATTGACACTTTTCCCTAACACTGCAGAAAATGTCAAAAATAAGATGACAACTGAACAGAAAGCATCCCACCACCTCCCTCTTGCCAGGTGGGCAGCTAACTCAGACCCGGGCTGCCTGCCTGGCTGTCACCAGCCCAACCAGCACATCAGTCTCCTGAGCCATCCTCCCCTGAGCAGTCCTTCAGGGGTGCCCTCAGCAATTCATGGGAGCCCATCCCTCATGTCCTCATCTATGGGAAACTGAGACAGGCTCCTAAATGATAAGATGAGGGGGCCCTACGGTCTCCTGGATCCAGTAGATTAGATTGCTGTTTAGAATATTTGACTGTGGTAGTCAGACGGATGAAATCATCCAGCAAAAGGCAGGCGCACAGAGACCAGCCAGGCTCAGCCAAGGGGTGGAAAGCAAACACTTCCTTGCCTGTGATTTCAGCCCTGTCTGGACCAAACACAGCCAAAGTAGCGATGACCTCACAGGGAGGCGGACTGGAGCGTCTTCAGGGTTTGCCACCTCAGGGTGCCCTTCTCTTCCATCACCTGTCTTTTCTTTTGTCAGTTTTCTTTTCTGTCCAGCTTGCTTCTTTCCTTTCTTACAACTTACTTTTATTTTACCTGTATCTTATCTTCCTGAATTAAAATTTATCATCCTCCCTGCCAGATTACTCCTATTGCACTAGATATTGCTTTACAAGCCAGCGTGGTTTCACTGCAGAGACACTGCATATTGTTACAAAGATTTCCATAATATTTTAGGGGTTCCCACCTGTATCGTTTGTTATCTGATTTACAGCTAGTTTATTCATGCGGCAAATTAAACTTGTGTTCATAGTTGATTAAAGGCAGAAGACACCCCAAAGATCATCAGATCCAATCCCTTAATTTTACAGATGAGAAAACTATGGCCCAGAGAGTTCAAGTGACTTGCTCCAAATCCTAACCTAATATTCAGCTGTGGTTTGGGCCAAATGTATGAGGCATATAAAACCACAAAAGTATGGAAAATTGTGTGCAACTAGAATACCTTGAGAAGCCGGTTTTGGTCATTGGATGTGAAAAATCTGAACGAAGTCCAGTAAACATGTCAATCACATAACATAACCAACTGTAACTGCTGGGGATTCAATTTCCCAGGTGCTGGAGCTAGATAATGAACTATCTCGAGAGTGGAGCCCACAGGAGAGAAAAGTGTATGATTTTCTCACACTCAGGATCCTGGAGAAATCTAAAGCCATGCTTCCAAAACAGAGCTTGAACTATTACAGAGAACAGCCTGAAATGAACAATAGTGGCCAGCTGCTCTGAGAGGAAATAAGTGAGAAATTGGTGGAAACTCCAAGGGGAAGATTAATTTACCTTTTTTTTTTTTTTTTAAGGGAGCGTGGGCTTTAAAAGATGAGAGGCTGGGGAGTTCTGGATGCAGGACGGTGTCAGAGGGAGCACATCTGGTACAGGGAAACGCTTCTCAGTACTTTCTTAAGCATCCGAGAATTACATGTTTCTGGGACAATCAAAGGTGTGAAATGCTTAGGAAGCTCAGCCACACACCCCCACCCCCTGTATGTCTACACTGCATAGTATTTTGGTCCATGAACTATCTTTCTAAATATTATGCAAAAGGAAAACCCAGACTCCCTAAAAAGGTACACATCCCAGGTAGGAACATGAGCCTAAGAAAACATGACACCCTCCTAAATCCCATAGGTTCTGGGGCTGGGAGCATCTCTGGTTTATGTATGACCTCAAAGACCCTGCTGGCAAAGGGTGTTTGTTTCTCACACTGCATTTGCAAAGAGCAGAGTAATGATGAGAATTAAGTAATAGGAAAAATACACTAAAAGGAAAAAAGCTGAAAAGATTCAATTTCATTAAGTCAAATTTAGAAATGCATATTTTGACCAAAAATCTTTCATTTTCTGCCGTAGAATTACATGTAGTAGTTTCTTATTCTGTTGTCCTTTTTCTAATTTCTTTCTTTTTTTTATTGGAGTAAAATAAAATTGCTTTACAATGTTGTGTTAGTTTCTGCTGTACAATGAAGTGAATCAGCTGTATGTATACATATATCCCCTCCCTCCTGGACCTCCCTCCCCCGCTTCCCCCATCTAGGTCATCACAGAGCACCAAGCTGAGCTCCCTGTGCTCTACAGCACGTTCCCACCAGCTATCTATTTTACACGCGGTAGTGTATTTATGTCAAACCTAATCTTCCAATTCGTCCCACCCTCCCCTTCTCTAATTTCTTTAAATAAGTGTTTGGTCTCTTTTGTAACATTTAATTTTGACAGAATTTTAAACTCACAGGAAAGTTGTAAGAAAAAGCTCTCAAATTCCTTTTACTCAGATTTACTACATACGTATATACTTTGCTCCCATTGCTTTATTATTCCTAAGAACATAAATATTCTCTTACAAAACCAGAGTACAATTACCAAAATTAGAAAATTTAACATTGATAAAATACTCTTACCTTTTCATTACTCTATATTTAATATGGAAGGCACTTAAGTCACTACACTGTATTCTAAAAGCATCTTTCATTATGTCACAGATTTTGGCATGAAGTATTCTCACAGTACTATTCTTTAATGGAGTAAGTGAAACCAAGCATACAATGCTATTTTATTACCTGCTGATGCATCAATTGCTTCATAGTTTATTAAAAAGCCTTCATAAGCAAGGTCAGAGTCAGCCACAAATGTAAGCATTAATGAGTTGTCACTACTGGTAAGAGAGGGTGGGATGGATTTTCCACAATATCTATTTGAAACCAAGAAAGAACACAGGTTTAAAAACTTTCAGTATGCTTGAAATGATGTACCCCAAATTAGGACATATAAAAAAATAACAACAATAATATCCCCTATTAACCTTAAAAAACAAGTATATTTCAAGCACAAACCATTTACAAAGTTGCTAAAGATCATCCAATTCATGACTACTTCCTTTAGATGGTTTTATGTATGTGCTTAGCTGTGTGACTTGTAACAGAAGTTCAATGAAATTAGAAATTACGAGCTATAGGAGTCACCATACCGCACGTTACTGAACTTATTCATAGAAATGTAATCAACACACTTACGCAACAAAGGAAAACCATGTATTATAAACTCAGAGAGCACAGACTCTAGAGTCAGCTCTATCTCTTAGAGGCTTTATGACTTTGGGCAGAGGACTCAACATCTATGCCTCAGTTTTCCCATCTGTAAAATGGGGGTGATGACACCACCTACTTCAGAGTTGTTTTGAGAATTGTATGAGTTAATACACTGTATATAAAGAACTTAGAACAGTGCCTGGAACAGTAAGCCTTATACAGGTGGAATCTATTGTCTTTATCCAGCTGGCCTATGCAGAGGTAAGAGTTTGATTACTAAACCATGTCAAGTTTTTGTTGAAGAAAACAATTTTACTCAGAAAAACTCTTGTAGTAAAGCTAAAAGTAGAACTGTAATAAAAGACATTATGTCGTGAGCTTTTATCTAGAGAAACATTTATAAGAAGGAGTGGCTAGAAAATAGAAATCTCAATTCAGAGAACACTTGGTAACAGTAACTTAATGGAATGACAGGGGGAAAAAATAGAAACCAAAATAAGACAAAGTATTAAATATGGGAAATGGATGAGTTAATTTCTGTAAAAGAAAAAGGAAAAGAAAAGGTGTATAAAACCATTTCAGTGTTAAAATGACTTAATATCTTGATCAAAACAAAGGTAGATGAACTAATTAATATTCTAAATGTCTCTCTATATGCCCATGTCTGCCAAATTTGGACTAGATCATTGTAGTTTATGTCATTCAGCAAAAATTATGTATTTTTCAGTGATTACAAGTCAAGTACCATAAGAAAGAAAAAGAAAAAAAGAAGGAATTTTAAAAACTTAAAGATTAAGACAAGAAAGATCAAAAAATGAAGAGGGAGAATAAAACTGGGGGAAAAAAATAAGTATAAGGAAATAATGGATAAAGAAAAATGTTTAAAAAATGGATGAGGAAAAAGAAAATGAAATACAAAAAGGGGAAAAAAGGAATCAGGAGATATCTATTTCCAACAAAGACGTAATAACAGGGGCTAGATTTACATAATCTTGTATCTGAAACAACTGAAAATCTGGACAAAAATAGATAGAACAATGGCTCTGAAGACACTGGCTATCAAGCAGTGAAGGACAATGACTCTTCAGAGACAGGAGACAAGTGAGTTTAACAGCAAAACTGGAAATGATCAAACTGTTTCAAAATAACTTATCTGCATCCCAAAACAAAGCCCAAGAATACAGTAGTGTCCAGTGCACAAACACAAATCTGAAAATGTGTGTCGTCCTATCAAATATTACCAAGCATGAAAAGAAGGAGGAAAGTATGACCCATAATGAGAAGAAAAATTGATCAAAATCTAAAGATAGCAAGAAATGACACGGAGGACTGAATTAGCAGACAAAGACATAAAAACAGTTATAACTGTATCCCACCAATTTAAGAAGCTAGAGGCAAAAAATTAATGTGTAAAGTAGAGATGTGGAAGACATAAAAGATGGCCCCAGATGAATTTCCAGAAGTGAAAACTACGATGTCTGAGATGAAAAGATGCATTTGGTAGGATTAATAGCAGATAGACACTGTAGAAAAGAAGATTAGTGCACTCGAATACAGAGCAATAGAAACTTTCCAAAATGAAATGCACAGAGAACAAAGACACAAAATCAAATGAAGAGAGTATCAGTGAGTTCTGGGACAACATCAAATGGCCTAAGATACATGTAATCAGAATCCCAAGAGGAGGGGAGACAGAAAAAGCATTTCAAGAACTAATGGTCCAAAATGTTTCATATTTCATAAAACTGTAAACCCTCAGGTCCAAGGAGCTCAACAAAATATTAGCCTGACTGAGAAAACTCAGATGAAAAATGAGTACATACAGAATGATGCCACTTTTATATAATTCCAGAATATGCAAACTAATTTACAGTGATAGAAAGCAGTTTTGTGGTTTCCTGGGGCTGGGGATGAGGAGCAAAGTGAGGAATTGTAATGGGCAGGAAGAAGGTGTGAGGGTAATGGATATGTGCATTACCTTGATTTTGGTGATGGCTTCATGGGTATATCCACATGCCAAAAGGTAGTTACTAATGGCCAAGGCTACAGAGTAGTGAGTAGTGATGTAGAAATGGTCACTGAGAAGTGTGTTGATCTCACCTGGTTTTTATAACACAACATGATGGACTTTAAATCCATCACTGAAGCAGGAGTGCAAGAAAGCAGGAAGTTTTTGTGTTAAAAATCAAAAAACAAAATAATCTCACCTCCCAAGGGATGTCTGAGAACCAGTGTCATAAACTTCTAGATAGTCCTTTGTGCAATTGTAATGAAACTCCAGATGAAATTCCTTGAATCTCAGATGAATCAGGTGACCAGGTTGGACTATTATGTGCCAGGTACAGTTGACACCATGGGGGTAGATATTTGGATGGCCAGGACTTTGAATGCTTCCTGTTGACTCTGTAAGAACTTTTCCACATGCTGTTGAAATAAAAGTAATAATAATTATCAGAACAAGTAACCAACAAATAAATAATTTCAAATAAAATAATCTGATCATAACCTCTTAAAAGGTCAAAAAGAAAAAAGTTCCTTCCATGTCACTGAAGATAACCTAGTTTTTCTCTTATTAATAGACATCAGTTAATTACTGACATGTGCTGATTAGGAAATATATATATTTTCTTTGCCTTTGAGTGTACTTTAAAATTTTTACAGTGTAGATGACTACACATCTGTAGTGTAGATTAAATTTCTATAATAATTTATTTCCATTGTTCACTTATTCTGATACAAGCACAAGAGGCAAAGTAGGGGAATCAATCTCTTACCCAAAGCCGCAGTACTAAATTTAGCCATGAAACCATGATTTTCAGCAGAAGAACTTTTCACGAATATGACATGAAGAGAATTGTACACAGATGTTATAAACGAAGGTACGTCTGTGCCACAATATTTTTTATTTTCAGGAGAACCCAAAATGGAACTGCTACCAATCTAAGTAAAAAAGATACGTTCAAATTTATTTTGTTAGATATTTATTTTGGAAAACTGCTTCAAAAATATTTTTTTCTAAAATGTTTATTAGTATAGTAAAAATCAATTTTAGAATATTTTAGTCTCCTGGAAAGAAACTCTATCCCCCTTAGCAGCCGCTCCCCATCCCCCTCAAACCCCAGCCCCAGGATGCCATAATTTATTTTCTGTTTCCATAAGATTGCCTCTTCTGGACATTTCAAATAAATGAAATCATACAATATGTGGTCTTTTGTAACTAGCTACTTTCACTTAGCATAATGTTTTCAAAGTTCATCCATTTTGTATCATGTGTCATTACATCATTTCTTTTTAATGCCATATAATAGTTCACTGTATGGATATATCACATTTTATTAATACACATCAATTGATGGATGTTTAGGTTGTTTTTACATTTTGGCTACTATGAATAACGACTGTAGTCATTCATGTACAAATTTTTGTGTGGATGTATATTTTTGTTTCCCTTCGGTGTATACCTAGAAGTGGAATTGCTGGATCAAATGATAACTCTACGTTTAACTTTTTGAGGAACTGCCAATTGTTTTCCAAAGCAGCTGTACCATTTAAATGCTCACCAGCAGCGTGTAAGTGTAAAAGGACTCCAATTTCAACACTTGTTATTATCTGACTTCTTGATTACAGTATCCTAGCAGGTGTGAAGCAGTATCTCATTGTGGTTTGATTTGTATTTCCCTGATGATTAGTGATGTTGAGCATCTTTTTCATGTGTTTACTGACTATTTGTATATCTTCTTTAAAGAAATATATATTCATATTCTTTGCCCATTTAAAAAATTAGATTATTTGTTTTTAATTTCGATGAAGTCCAATTTTTCTTTTGTTGCATCTTTTTGTGTCAGATCTAAGAAGGCTTTGCCTAACCCAAGGTCACAGATATTTACTCCTATGTTTTCTTCAAGCGTTTCATAGTTTTAGCTATGAAATTTAGGTCTATGGTCCATTTTGAGTTAATTTTTGTGTATGGTATAAGGAAGGAGTCCACTTCCATGATTTTGTATGTGCATATTCAGCACCACTTGAAAAAACTACTTTTTCCCATTGAATTGTCTTGGCACCCTTTTCAAAAATCAATTGGTCATAAAGGTATGAATTTATTTCTGGATTTTCTATTCTGTTCCATTGCTCCATATTTTTATCCTCCCAAAACCTGCCAACAATGCACATCTTCACACGTTTTTCCACTCTCTGCTTTCTTTCACTTAGTGTCTCCTGGGGTTGGGTCCACATCAGTGTAGGAACCGTCCTGCGGTTTCTAGCAACGGCAGGTCACTCCTCTGAAAGGAGGGACTAACTCATGTCACCTGGTTATTCCTGGTTTCGTGGTCAAGACAAGAAGGTCAGCCTTCGTGTCCAGGTGAGGCAGTTGAGGGCACCGGTGGCCCTCCCTAAATGGCGGAGAGGGAAACCCTAATGTGGCCGCGGGGCACTGTCAGCCCAGAGCCGAGTCCTGGAAGGGCCGGGAGACCCAGAAGCCACCCCACCGCTCCACTCCAGTATAATGTTGAATACAAGTGGTGAGAACAGACATCTTTGTCTTTTTACTGACCATAGAGGCAAAGTATTTAGTGTTTCATCACTAAATATGATGTTAGCTGTGGGGTTTTTTTTACAGATATCCTTTATCAGATTAAGGAAGTTCCCTTCTATTCTTGGTTTGTTGAGTGTTTTTATCATGAAAAGGTATTGAACTTTGTCAAATGCTTTTCTTTTTTTTTCTTGCATCTATTGAGGTAATTATGTGGGGTTTTTTTTTTCCCTTTATTTTATTTTACACTGACTGATTTTTGGACAGATACCAACCTTGCATTCCGGGGATAAATCCCATTTGGTCATGGTACATAATCCTCTTTATATGCTGCTGGATTCAGTTAGCTAGAATTTTGTTGAGGATTTTGCACCTATAAACTAGTTTTGTTTCATGTAATCGATTTGAGGAAAACATGACATAATATTTTTAATAATATCCAATCAAGTGCAAATATTCAAAAGTGTTTTACTCTCACCTCAATATAATCTGTGTCACAGTGAGCAGAACTTCCCATGTCAAAGGCAGTGAAGTTGAGAAGAACCACTTGGCTTTGGGGTTGGTGGATGGTCCACCTGCAGATCCTTTCTCCTGGATATACATTAGGATAAAAGGGCGAGCGAATGACCCCTTCTCCAGTTAAGTCACCTCCACAAGCTGTAAGTATGAAAATGATAGTAGTGTTTGTCCAGAGATAAATGATTGTTGCCCTCAATTTTACTGCAAAGTTTCACTCTGCATAAGGACATAATGGAATGTAACACTACTCTTAGAATTTTCCCCTTACCACTGGAGGACATAAAATTACTCAATTATTTCAAGAAATGAAAATGTTATAATCAGGCAAATGAGACATTTAAAAATTAAGGCATAAGTTTTCTTACCGACTTGATAAACAGCACTGAAACTAGCTCTTACAACAGAAGCGTCTATTTTAAGCCTGATCCAGATACTATTAGTAATGGATTTAATGTGAGAGAGGGTTTCAGTGCCACAGGCTTTTCCAAGTAAGGTTTGATCATCTCGAACCTAAACAGAAGAAGAAAATTGATCTGTAATCCTAATCAAGAATTCTAATCAATAAAGAAAAGGAATAAAAAAAGAAAAGAAGCACAAATACAAAAAATTTAAAATGACAAACATGATACAAATACAGATACGAAACACTTGTTTAATACGATAATTCTATGTACAGCACTATGTTAATATAGTTGAATGTTTGAAATGGTTATTTCCAGAAAAATATAAATTACTAAAATTATCTCAAGGAGAAGAAAAATAAAATCTGAATAGGCAATAAGCCATGGATAAAATTGAATATAATACAAATAATTAGTTCTCCACCAAAAAACTCCTAGAAGATGCTCTACCTGGTAAGTTATATTAAACTTCTAAGGAAAAGATAATTCCCATATATAATTTGTTCTAAGGAACCCTTAAACATGGAACAATTCCCAAATAATTTGTCTCAGAACCATCTCACCAAATCCCAACATAGATAATACAAAGGAAAACTATGGGTAGATCTCACCTATTAATATAGATACAAAAATCCTAAACACGGTTCTAGAAAAATGAGTTCTCTCCATTGTTAGGCTTATATATCAAATAAAACATGAGGATAAGAGTAATGCAAGGATTGTTTCAAATTTTATAGATATATATATATATTTTAACATCTTTATTGAAGTATAATTGCTTTACAGTGGTGTGTTAGTTTCTGCTGTATAACAAAATGAATCAGCTATACATATACATATATCCCCATATCTCCTCCCTCTTGCGTCTCCCTCCCACCCTCCCTATCCCACCCCTCTAGGTGGACACAAAGCACCGAGCTGATCTCCCTGTGCTATGTGGCTGCTTCCCACTAGCTATCTGTTTTACATTTGGTAGTGTATATATGTCCATGCCGCTCTCTCACTTCGTCTCAGCTTACCCTTCCCCCTGCCCGTGTCCTCAAGTCCATTCTTTACATCTGTGTCTTTATTCCTGTCCTGCTCCTAGGTTCTTCATAATCACTTTTTTTTCTTTAGATTCCATATATATGTGTTAGCATACAGTATTTGTTTTTCTCTTTCTGACTTACTTTACTCTGTATGACAGACTATAGGTCCATCCACCTCACTACAAATAACTCCCAAATTATAAATTAAGCTCACCAATAGATCCAATAAGCTAAGCTATTTATCTCTATAGATGTCAAAAAGTTTGTTAGCATTCCTATTTATTAGAAACAAAACTCTTAGAAAGTCAGGAGCAAAAGAAAATTTCCTTCATATTATAAAGACCACCTATTTTAAATCAACAGTCAGTATCTTATAGTGTGGTGGCCGTGAGCATGGTCTACAGAGTCAGGCAAACTGGATTCAATTCCCACCTCTGTCACTTACAAACCTCCACACTTAATAACTTTGAACAAGTTACTAAATCTAAGCCAAGCTCAAGCAGTTGGAGCAAACAGGTGAAACAAACGTGCAAATTCCTTAGCGAAATGCTTAGTACTAGAAAAGGTGGACTGAAGAATAGCCATTGTTCTTCTTGACCTTTTTGAAGTTCCTCACTCAAATCAGGAATTCTTCCATGGATATTCACACTACCTTTGCTCTACAGAATTCTTTTGGAAGAGCCAGCCATCCACCTACTAATCCATTCCCTCGACTAACATCTTCAAGGCATCAACAAACACCAGGGCCTGTACTGGTGATATTGCTGTGAAAGACAGTCACTGCTCACAGGTACACACAACAAGCAAGCACTTTTTTTTCAAAAGCATGAGTGTCACGTTCAGGGAAGTAGAGAGTGCTCTTTTACTACTTAACACAATGGGTCTCCACAGGTACCTCAGCTAGGCATTTTGGAAATCCGTGAAGGCATATTTGGTTTGGTTTTCATTATTAACAGGATGGTGGTGGGGCGCTACTGGCATTTAGTGGCTGGGGACCAAAGATAACTAAACACCCTGAAATGTGAGAGACAGTCACACACAATGAGGATTCTCCTATCTCCTATGTGACCTTCAATGCAGTGACAGTTATAAGTGTAAAACCTAGCTCTATTTTATATACCAAATGCAAAATATTTTTGCTCAATTCTAATACACACCAGATTTTCCAGGATTACAAGTAGAGTGTAAATCAAAAGAAGTTCTTTTTTTGCTCCTGGAAATCTGCCAAGAATTGGTCACCATTTCAGAAAATTCACCAACCTACATAGTCACGTCAGCCTGCGTTTTTAGTGCAGCGTTGATAGGGTCTAGGGAGCAAACAAATTACGACTTCATTCTGTCTTCAAGTGCAGCTTGCCTAGGCTTTTAACATAGTGTCATAATTTTTAAAATTTAATTTTATTTATTTATTTATTTGGTTGCGCCCTGTCAGTTGCGGCAGATGGGCTCCTTAGTTGTGGCATGCGTGTAGGATCTAGCTCCCTGACCAGGGATCGAACCCAGGCCCCCTGCATTGGGAGCATGGAGTCTTAACCACTGTGCCACCAGGGAAGTCCCCATAATTTTTTTTTTTTACTTTGCTTTATTTCTCCTAAATCTTACACTTACAATTTTATTTTTATTTATATAATGTATGTATACAATGTGAGCTGATATTATCTATGAATTTCATTTCAGAATAGCATAAGGTTGATATAAGAAGGTCTTAAAGTGTAGAGAACCATTGACTTAACCAAATACTCTGAACTCCTACAGAGAATTAGGGAATATTTCTCAGCAGAAGTAACTTTTAAGTTGAAACTTGGCAGAATATCCAGGTCAAAGGGAATGGGTAGTAAAGGGAAGAGCTTAAAAGTATGATCCTCAAAGCTGGTAGGGATATGGTAACATGTCACTCCCATGCATAACTGGGTGGAAGTATAAATTTCTGGAAGATAATTGGACAATATGTATCAGGAGTCTTGGAAATGTTCATAGTTTTGGACCCGGTAACTTCACTTCTCACACTCTGTCATAAGGAAATCATTCAAGATGCAGACAAAGACACACAAGGTTCCACATCAGAGTATGCTCTATAAACACAAGAATTGAAAATATTCCACATGTCTAATAATAGGAGGGTGATGAAATAAATCATGGTACAGCCATATGATAGAGTCTTACACAGACGCTGGAAACCGCATGCCTCTCCACTGACTCATCCCAAACCAGTTCCTTTCTATGAGCTGAACGCAAATTTCACACACAGCTGTAAAGTTATGCTACATAGCTCCCCAACCAAACAGCAAATCTCTGAAGGAAGACAAAATTTCCGTATCACCTTCAGCATCTAACACAGAACTTTGCAAATAGGTGTCTGACAGACACTTGTTGTTTCGTTAATTTTAAGGCGTGGTATGATGGTTCAGTTTTTGTTAGAGACGCAGCCATACTACAGTTCTTGGAAACCAGAAAAGCATGAAACACGGAGTGAGATGTCCTCCTGCTCTTGAACCCTCTGGGGTGCCATTCGCTTCTGCTAAGACCATAGCGAATGTCTCTCTTTTCTATTTTGCCCTTTAGAAGATGACAAGGAGGAAGAAAAACAGCCAAATAGCAGCAGAGCAAGCTAAAGCAGGCCGTTCCCCTGGGCCTCACTAATGAAATTCAAGGACTTCAGCAAGGAGAAAGGCAGCTGCAGTCCAAATGTTTTAAGAGGAACTTATAGGGCTCAAGGGCTTTAAACCTAGAAGGTACAATTGATTTTGGCTATGTTTCTCTCTCTCCGTGGAGATGAAACCTTATTAATTCTGAAAGTCTATATTCTCCCTGGATCCCAGGCATGGCAATACTATACACAATCCCTCCGTGCTCTAAAGTGACCCCAAATCATGCGGCAGCGCATCCTGTATTCACCATCTTAGGGCTTGTGAATTTGCATGCCTCCGCCCCCTCAGCGACAACAAAAACCTCTTTCGTTTTTCCTATTCAACTTCCTCCTGAAAGAGACTGAATATCTCACAAGCTCATGGCCTTGTGACTTGCGCTGTCTCCCTATGGAGATTTAATATTTATCCTTCCCATTGACTCTGGGCTTGGCCACAGGTCTCGCTTTGCCCTAAGGAATGTGAGCAGAAGTGATGTGCAGTTTCTAAGTAGAAGCTTTGGGGGTCACTGCATGGTTCAACGGTCTTTTCCTTTCTGCTCTCACAAGACCAAGGGCTGGGGTCCCAGGGACAGATGGGACAGGGGCCAGATCAGAACTGCCACTGATACCAGACTAGCATGTTAACACCAGTGGAGAATAAACATATGTTGTTGTAAGCCACAGAAATTTTCTGTTATTGCTTTTGATGTGTTTTATTGTTATTGACTGTTTGTTACTGCAGTGTAATCAAGAAAAATGACTCATATTTCAGCCTGGTTTTTACTGTTTCTTAAGAAGTCAGCTGAAGTCATGCCATGGTCACTTGCATCACCACATCAAATTCATTCTTTACTGTGGATCACATTTGCAAAGAAATGACAAGAACCATTCCAAATTCTAGTGTTCTGGGGACCAGGCCCAGATTTTTCATTGTTTGCTTTATTCATTCAGCAAACACTGATTGTTTCAGGCTCAGAGATCCAATTTATAATCTGTGACCCATGGTTTTTAACCCTATGGAATAGCCCAAATGCTTCTGATCTTTACCATCAGCAGATGGATCTAGTTCCTGAAGACAAACTACTCATACGAAGTTTTTTTTAATGAAAAATAGTTCTTATAAAGGAGCCATGTCCTGTAGAAAGAGATAAAATTAACTGGGCTGAAAAACACAGTTATTCTGAAATTTTAGGTGTATGTGAAGCCCAGTCAGAAGTAAGCTTTAACATCTGTAATACATCAGATCCTAAAGCCAGGACTTAATATATGTGCTTATTTGTTCATATCTGCTACATATACAGATTTGTATTTATATAACAATTTCAAAAATTTGATTAAGTATTAAATCATAATTCAAAGCAAACGAAATACGTTGACACTTAGGCTTGGTCCAACCAAGAGCTGAAAACAGAACCTTACCATACAGTAATGTTTAACATGTGGCTTCTTGTGAAGTGAGCATTGGGTTGAAATGCCCCTTAGCTAAACAAAGACTTGATCCTGGAGACCAGCCTTGGGTTCATCTGGGTACACAGGAGCCAGGGTGGGGGAAAGAGGGGTGGTGATGTGGCCCCATTCCAAATGAGAGACTAAAGGGTGAGGGGTAAGAGATGAGAGAAGCCACACAGGGACTAAAAATTATTTTCTTAGGTTGTTATCCTTCTTTATTCATTATTATGTTTCATGATTTCATAGTTAAAATTTTAAAGCTTTTTATGCCTCTGGAAACAGTGGTGCTTCTTATATCTCTATCAATAGAGTAAATTTATCCTTTATCTGCTTTTAAAAAAAAAATCTGCTTTTCTCAAATCAGGACTACAGGTCTAGTTTTACCTAGAAGTGTGTTCCTACGTGACTGCAAACTCCAGTATGTCACCTGCTTCCACCTCTCTTCTCCTCCCACCACCATCATCATCATCATCATCGGAATCATCATCATGTTAACTTTTACTAACCATTCCTGGTGATCCAGGCACTGTGCTAAGAATGTTCCAATTGTTTCTCTTTTCATTTAGCAAAGCTACTAGCTTCTTTACCCCCGTGTACAGAGCCCTACAAGATCCAGTTCCTGCCTAACTCTTGTTTCTCTCCTCCTCTCCTTTGTGATTCCAGTCGCACTACCCTCTTTTCAATTCTTCATGTTTGTCATGTTTTTCCTTAGTTCAGTGTCTAAGGCTATGTGGGTACCTCTAGCTGGAATCCTCCTTCTCTTAGCTCTTTGCATTGCTAACCCTTCTCATCTTCAGACTCAAAATGTGACATCCTTAGGGAAGCTACCCCTAACCATTCAACTAAGGTCATCAGCACTGTTATTTTCTTTCATATACTTTCTTTCCTTCACCTTGAAACTACGTAGTTGTGTACTTACTTGTTTAATATCTCTTGTGTTTTACATACCCATCCCCAACACAGTGCCTGGCATCCAAGTTGTTTGATAAATATTCAGAGAATGAATAGATAAATGAGTGAATGACCTCTTCTAATCCTTTTGTATGCTATTCCTATTACAGATGGGGAAACTGAGGCTTGCTGATGTTAAGCATCACGCCTTCAGTAAAACAGAGAGTTGAAGTCCTCTGCCATGTTTTCATGCACTATTGTTCTCATTTATACCAGACAGCATGGGTCATCCTCTCGATCTGCCCCAGAAGTTTGGAGCGTTCTTGATTATCCCGATTTCCACAGCTTCCTCTTCTCACTCACTGCTCTCCGTCTCACTTGTTCCATGGGGTTTGTGATGTCCACGTAAACATGCATCTCCTTCACACACAGGAAACATCTACACTAGACGATCCCTCACAACTCCAAGACCAGGTGGTTCTACCACCTCATCTATCTCCTGGCCCTCACCGTGCCCATCTGTAGAATAATTTCTCCTGAGCAATAGCACATTTTATCACTTCATTAAAGAGCATCAGGATGGCAGAGCAATTGTGGAAAAACTGTGTTGACAACAAAAGTGCTAAGAAACTAACCAAATGCTTCCAGTCTCTGCCAAAACTCCAAATCCGATATGC
Source organism: Mesoplodon bidens (assembly GCF_964165515.1). NCBI lineage: Eukaryota > Metazoa > Chordata > Mammalia > Artiodactyla > Ziphiidae > Mesoplodon > Mesoplodon bidens. The sequence goes on along the minus strand of NC_138178.1, from coordinate 5,304,499 downwards.
TAAGAACGCAAACTACTGAACATCTCACCATGTCCCCTTTTTTTCTGCCATCTCTAGAAAGACATTTCTTTGAACTAAAGTTAATTCCAACATGTGCTTAACTGGAAAACAATGCTCCTCAGGCTACTCTGGTGAGTGTGCTTCCTGCAGCCACATTCCAGCTTCAGTCGTCAGAGGTCTCATTCTTTCTCTGCCATTTGGGTTTATACCCTTAAGAATTTTTCTGTGAATCACAGTCATGAGACTCTGACCAACACGTCTCCTTGAGGGTACCAAGTGTGCTCAGGCAGGCCAGAAGTCACAGCCATCTCTCACCCAATCCCAAGGCTGGAGCTGAATAGCTTCACTGCCTAACAAAGAGCAAAAGGAAGTACTTTGTGAATTTGAATTCATCTAAAGACCTGTGGGGACCTGGGAGAGCTGTGCAGCACCCCGCCTCCCCTCCCACCCCAGATTCCAAGGGAAGACAGATCTTCAGTGTTCCAGTTTACTGTGCTCTCCCACTTTCCCATTTTTTTGGTTCTTTCTTTAAAATCTTAGAGGTTTTACCTGGTTTTGATATATAGCATTTTCTTTTTACTTTCTACATTGTCTTTCATTTCATTTTCTATTTCCTTCCTTAACCCAGTAATTATTTAGGAGAAAGTTTATAGATTTCCAAGAAGTTGGACATTTAAAATTTTTTATAATTTCTACTTGCATCACATTGTAAAGAGATGTGTGTAAAATTTCTGCTTTGTGAATTTACTGGGATTGGCAAGAGGTCTAAAACATGATTAATTTGTCATTCAATGAGACTTGTAGAATGGGTACATGTTCCCTAGATTTCAGAAGCCAAATTCAGTGTAATGTACTTCTCCCTATCTTATTAATTATAGTTATCAATCTTTCTCTGCTGTTTATTTTTCTTTCCTCTTCTAAGAGGGAACAACTTCCCCAGAAGCCCTCCTGTTTCCCCACAAGGCTCCTCTCCACCCCCTTCCCTTACTAGTCTCTCTTCTGTGCTCCCTTTCGACCTCCCCAGTTTTGGTGGGGAGGGACGGATGATGTGGGATGGGTCAAGGAGATCTGGTGGGGCAAACAATTCTGTTCATTTCCTTCCATATCCTATTTCAAGCCCTGGCCTTAGCATCACATAAGCTTCTGAAATTATTATTCAGCCTAGGACTTGCATTCTCTGGGATTAAAAATTAAACTTTCATGACTACCTTATGTGTCCTTCACTCAGAGTTCTGATGGCTTAAATCACTTATGAAATATTAATGAGAGGGGCTGCTTTTTATCCTGGAAAGACAGTTCTGTCACATTCATTGAACTATTCTCTACAATTTAAAAGCTCTCTTAGACAAAAACAGATGGATGAACAGTTGATCTATTCTTCCTATACTTATTCTTTTGTTACCAGCCACATCACATCACCCATGGGTGACACACCTTTTTAGAAGTAGAAACTTTGAGAGAGCTGTATAAATCCAAAAATTAATACATAAATGTGTGTTTCTTGTTTTAAAAAAAAAGAAAAAGAAAGATATGCTACACTGAGTATGGGCAATACCACAGTTATTATCCTGTGTAGTTAAATTTTATTCTCAAATAAATGTTCATGGAGCTTTCTTACTGAGCACAAAGTCTCTCCAAACCACACTATGCATGAAAGAGACATACTAGGCACTTACATCTTAATCTACACTTAAAGAACATAGTCACATGTCAACAAGACACCCGGAACTACAAGATGAGAAGACTTGGGGTTCTTGGAAATGCATCTATTCACACTCCAAAGAAAATGCCCTATAATCATCCTCCCACATTTCTCTAGAATTACCTCTCTATTCGTCATCCTTTCTAAAATTTTGGGTGGCCTTCTCTCTCTCACAAATTAATAAATGGCAAAGTCATCCTCCCTCCAAACCAGCAATGTATCTGAAATACTGTTCTTCTTTGTTTTATTCCTTTGACTAAACGTGTCATTTTTAGGTTTACCTTTTAAAAATAAAACCAGCATCTTGAGGAGCAATATACTGAGTCGTAATAATGTCATTTGAATTTGGTTCCAGTATCACTTTCTTCCATACCCACTGTCTGAAGCATATGAAAAGAAGTGGATGTACTTTATTTTAAAGGGCTTAGTTCACAAATCTTCCCAATAGATAGATATGATTAAAGGCCAGAAACTTTGATCTAAGTCAATATGCATCTATCTAGAATCCTATGTAGGTACATCTAAATCCTGTTCCAACAGTAACTAAAGTTTGCCTTTTTGTGACCTCAATTTCCTCATTTGTAAAATTAAGTATTTAGATTAAATGACCTCTGAGGCCCTTACTGATGCTAAAGATCTATAAATCAATTGATTGTATTCCTTTGAGATGGTCAAGGATATAACAGAAAAGTCTATCCAATTATGCAAATCACTGTCATCACCTGTCCTTCTGATAACAGGGTTCTTTTACTTTTTTCCATCAACAACCCTTGAGGGAAATTTGATCAAGACTTTGTAGGTATGAGTGCACATCAGAATGTGGATCCTTCAATGGCCAACCATGAAAGGGTCTCATTGGATGTCTCCGAATTAAGTTCAAGGCAGGAGTGAGAAATCTGGCCTGAGAAAGCCTTGCATTAGTACAGTGTTTTTAATTCTTCAAGCTTCTTTTATGATGTATTTCCTTGATTTATCCTTACAAAGTTTGGAGGAAACGGTAGGGCATCTTATAGAAGTAGGAACTCAAGTATCCAGATAAAGAAGGATTCAAGGTTATAGAGTCATCAGATGACTGAACTAAAGTAAGAGCTTAGACAGAGCGCTGCACGGAGATGGCTGAGGAGGAAGACCCGGAGCTCACCCCCTCCCGCGGGCACACACCGAACTTACAACTATGTACAGAGCAACTATCCACGAGAACAACCTGAAGACCAGCAGAAAAGGTTATCCACAGCTATAAATAAGGAACCATAACGAGACAGGTAGGACTGGCAGAGACACACTATAGTCAAGATCCATACCCCCAGGTTGGTGACACACAAATAGGAGGATAATCATAACTGCAACAGTTCTTTCCAGAGAGTGAGGGGTCCTAGCTCCACATCAAACTCCCCCAGCCCCCGGGGTCCTGCACTAGGAAGACGAGCCCCCAGAAAGTCTGGCTCTAAAGGCAGCAGGGTTTATGTACATGAGAGACAGAGGGCTAGAGGAAATAGAGGCTCCGCTCTGAAGGAAAGCATGCAAAATCTCACATGCTATGAGTCACAGTGCACAGGCAGTAATTTAAAAGGAGCCTGAGTCAGACCTACTGGCTGATATTGGAGAGCCTGCCAGAGACCCCGGAAGCAACTGGGACTCCCTGTGGGGACACGGAGGTTGGTGGCACTCTTTTTGGGGAGCTCCTTCTACCACAAAGACACTTGTGCTGGCAAGTGTCATTTTGGAGTTCTCCCTCTTGCCTGTTAGTGCTGGCGGCTTATCGGCCCACCAGCGGGCTGACTCCAGCATCAGCCCCCCAGCCCTGCAGCCAGCCACCCCAGGACCTGGTCACACCCACCAGAAGGCCAGCATCAGCCCCAGGAACCCCCCCAGGCCATGTGGCCAACCATTCCAGGACCCAGTCCTGCCTACCAGCAGGCTCATCACTGGCCCTGAGACACCCCCCCAGACCATGCAACCAGCCATGTCAGGTCCTAGCCCCACCCACTAGTGGGCCCAGCCCCAGCCCCAGGATGCCCCAGGCCATGTGACCAGCCACACTGGGGCTTAGCAGTGGGCCACCAGTGGGTTGGCAGTACCTCAAGAGGCAGGCCTAACAGCCAACAGGATCAGCGACCAGTCCCACCTGTCAGTGTGCCCACAGGAGTTGGATCTGTCACAACAGAAGGGGCCACTCAGCCCACATGGGGGCACCCACAGAGCATAAAGCTCTGGTGACCAGAGGCGAGTATGCAGCAGGGCCCCATAGGACATCTTCTACATAAGGCTGCTTCTCCAAGAGTGGGAAATGTAACCTACCTACCTAATACATAAAAATAAACACAGAGAATTAGGCAAAATGAGGAAGCAGAGGAATATGTTCCAAAGGAAGGAATAAGACAAATCCTCAGAAGGAGAACTAAATGTAGTGGAGACAAGCAATCTACTTGATAAAGAGTTCAGGGTAATGATCTTAAAAATATTCAGTGAACTTTGAAAAAGAATGATGAACACTGTGAGAAGTTTAACAAAGAGTTAGAAAATACAGAGAAGATACCAAAAAGAGCTGAAGAATACAATAACTGAAATAAAAAATACACTCAAAGGAATCAATGAATCAGCAAACTTGGAAATCAGCCAAGGTGAACAGAAAAAAGAAAAAAGAATGTTTAAGAATGAGGATAGTTTAAGTGACCTCTGGGACAACATCAAGTGTACTAACATTCACATTAAAGGGGTCCCAGAAGGAAAAGAGAGAGAGAAAGGGGCAGAGAACTTATTTAAAGAAATAATATCTGAAATATTCCCTAAACCGGGAAAGGAAACAGATACCCAGGTCCAGGAAGCGCAGAGAGTATCAAACAAGATGAAACCAAAGAGGTATAAACCAAGACACATTGTAATTAAAACGGAAAAAAAATTAAATATAAAGAGAGAATATTGAAAGCAGCAAGAAAAAAGCAACTAGTTGCATACATAGGAACTCCCATGAGACTATAAGCTGACTTTTCAGCAGAAACTTTTCGAGCCAGAAGGGAGAGTAACAATATCTTCAAAGCAATGAAAGGAAAATACATACAACCAAGAATACTGTATCTGGCAAGACTATTATTCAGATCTGAAGGAGAGATAGAGTTTTACAGACAAGCAAAAGCTAAAAGCACCACTAAACCAGCTTTATAAGAAATGTTAAAGGGTATTCCATGTAAATGGAAATGAAATCTGGGGTAGCAATACTTAGGTAAGACAAAATAGACTTTAAAACAAAGCCTGTAACAAGAGACAAAGAAAGGCATTACATGATAAAGGAATCAACCTGACAAGACGATGTAACAATTACAAGTATATATGCACCCAACATAGGTACACCTAATACATAAAGCAAATATTAACAAACATAAAGGGAGAAGTTGACAGTAACAATAAAAGTAGGGGACTTTAACACCCACTTATGTCAATGGACAGATTATCCAGATAAAAGATAAATAAGAAAACATTGGCCTTGAATGACACATTAGACCAGATAGATTATATAAAACGTTCCATCCAAAAGCTGCAGGATACATATTTTTCCAAGTGTACATGGAACATTCTCTAGGATAGATCACATGCTAGGCCACAAAAAAAGTCTCAATAAATTTAATAAGATTGAAATCATATCAAGTAACTTTTCTGACCACAGGAGTATGAAATTAGAAATCAACTACAGGGAAAAAAAAAAACCTTGCAAAAAAAAAACAAACATCCACATCTTTGAGGCTAAAAAATATGCTACTAAGCAACCAATGGGTCACTGAACAAATCAAGAGGAAATAAGGAAATACCTGGAGACAAATGAAAATGGAAACACAATGATCCAAAATGTAGGACACAAAGCAAAAGCAGTTCTAAGAGAGAAGTTAATAGCGATACAAGCTTACCTCAGGAAATAAGAAAAATTTCAAATAAACAATCTAACTTTACACCTAAGGGAACTAGAAAAAGAAGAACAAACAAATCCCAAAGTTAGGAGAAGGAAGAAATAAATCATAAAGATCAGGGCATAAATAAATGAAATTAAGACTAAAAAAATTAGATCTCCTGGGGCATCCCTGGTGGCGCAGTGGTTGAGAGTCCACCTGCTGATGCAGGGGACACGGGTTCGTGCCCCAGTCTGGGAGGATCCCACATGCCGCAGAGCGGCTAGGCCCATAAGCCATGGCCACTGAGCCTGTGCGTCCGGAGCCTGTGCTCCGCAATGGGAGAGGCCACAACAGTGAGAGGCCCGCGTGCCTCAAAAAAAAAAAAAAAAAAAAAAAAGATCTCCTGAAGACAATATTAGCAAACCAAATTCAACAATACATTAAAAGGATCATACACCATGATCAACTGGAATTTATCCCAGGGTTGCAATGATGGTTCAATATCTGCAAAGTAATTGATGTGATATACCACATTAACAAATTTAAGAATAAAAACTATATGATCATCTCAATAGATGCAGAAAAGGTTTTAACAAAATTCAACACCCATTTATGATAAAACTTTCAACAAAGTGGCTATAGAGGGAATATTCCTCAACATAATAAAAGTCACATATGACAGACCTACAGTCAACATCATACTCAACAGTGAAAAGCTGAGGTCATTTCCTCTAAGATCAGAAATGAGACAAGGATGCTCACTCTCTCCACTTTTATGCCACCTAATATTGGAAGTCCTAGCCACAGCAATCAGATAAGAAAAAGAAATAAAAGGAATCCAAATTGGAAAGGAAGCAGTAAAACTGCTACTGTTTGCAGATGACAGGATACTACATATAGAAAATACTAAAGACACCACCAAAAAACTCTAGAACTAATAACTGAATTCAGTAAATTTGCAGGATACAAAATTAATATACAGAAATCAGTTGCATTTCTATACCCTAACAATGAACTATCAGAAAGAGAAATTAAGGAAACAATCCCATTTACAATTGCATCAAGAAGAATAAAATACCTAGGAATAAATCTAACTAAAGAAGTAAAAGACATACTCTGAAAACTATAAGATATTGATGAAAGAAACTGAAGATGACAAAAACAAATGGAAAGATATGTGTGCTCATGAATTGGAAGAATTAGTATTGTTAAGATGACAACACTACCCAAGACAATCAACAGATTCAATATAATCCCTATCAAAATACCAATGGCATTTTTTACAGAATTAGAACAAATAATTCTAAAATTTGTATGGAAACACAAAAGACCATGAATAGCCAAAATAATCTTGAGAAAGAAGAACAAAACCAGGTGTATCACACTCCGTGGATTCAAATTATACTTCAAAGCTATAGCAATCAAAACAGTATGGTACTGGCACAAAAACAGACAGGAGAGTCCAGAAATAAAGCCATACTTATATTGGTCAACTAATCTATGACAAAGGAGGCAAGACAATGGAGAAAAGACAGTGTCTTCAATAAGTGGTGCTGGAAAAACTGTCCAGCTACATGTAAAACAATGAAATTAGAACATTCCCTAACACCATACACAAAAATAGACTCAAAATCCTGGTGCATAGTAAGTACTCTCTAAGTGTGAGCTATTTTTACTATTCTCAAAGTAGAAAAACAGATGTTGGAAATTTAGTTTTTATTTATATAAAAATATCTAAAATTGCTTCATAATGAAAAACTTTAATGTACTTTGTGAGGGACTTTAGAAAACATAAACTGAATGAATATACACATTTACTTTATCATCTGAGTTGAAAACTTCTGGATTAAAAAATATATTATTGTGGTACCATGGTCAATGCACTTCTCCATTATTGAGCTAGGTCCAGATCTTATGCTAAAATTCTATGCTTCCTCTCTCTACATGTGAAGGAGGGAAGAGGGCAAGAGGTTACGTGGGTTTTTCCTGGAAAAATGAATTGGTCTAACTTAACATGAGCAAACAAAATTGTCAATGCCTCTCTGAGTTTATACAAAATGATTGCACCCAACAAAAAGTATTTTGCTTCTCTTGCTCAACACTTTAATTTGTGGCTTGACCAATAGTTAAACAAATGAAATACCAGGGGAGGCAGACAAAATCTGCCTTTTTGTCTCAGATATTCTTCTTATTACAACCATTACACACATTTAAATTAAAGTTTTCTGTGGGAGAGCAAGCAGAACTGATGAAGGAAAAAAAATCCCTAAACTCTAAAACAAGGGTTATTCAATGCTTTAACTTAACTCTCTGCCACTGACTAGCTAGCTCACCCGGGCAAATCCTTTTACTTCTCTGGGGTGAGTTCCCTCACATATATAACTGTCCTTGACAATCTCTGAAATCTGTATCCTATTAGTAAATGCTATTAGTCTTACTCATTTGTATCCACCTTAGTTATTAGGGCCTATTATTAGGACTCAGTTTAATAGCTTGTAATTTAGCATTATTATGAGCTTCTAGCCTCAGCTTTCATTATTGTCCTTTGTTATTCTATTACCAATCTCCTGTTTCACCATCTGTAGATCTATTTTTGGCAAATTCTTTCATATTCTCTGGAACAGGTGTTCTCAGACTCTAGCCTGCATCAGAATCAACGGGGCCGGGAGGAGGAGGGGAGGACCTGTTAAAACACAGATTGCTGAGCCTGTGCCCTAGAGGTTCTGATTCAGAAGGTCTGGGAGAGGACACAGAATTACACTACCTACATCTGGATCATCCAGGTGATCTGGATGCTGCAGACCCAGCAATCATTTGAAGACCTCTGTTCTACAGAATATGAAAAATGTTGATAAACATCATCTGAGGGCCACTAAGTAGTAAAAGTCACCTCAATGTAACTCTGAGAACAGCCACTCTGGCTTTCCAGCTCCACGTGGGTGAAGTTGACTTGGACTTGCTCTCCCAGCGGCTGCCTTATGGTATAGATGCACTGTCTGTTGTGTGGGAAAGGTCCGGACAAGTCAGCAGAGAGAAGACCCTCTGGGTCTGTGTAGTTCCCTCCACACTGCAGACCCACTGAAGAGAGCACAGAAGAGAAGGGAAAGGTCACGTGGATGGCCGTTCCTCCAGCTCCCAGGCATGAGATACAATTTTAAAAAATTATACACACACACACACCCACTCTATTCGCCCTCTACAGGCTTATGCCTTTTGTTACAAGAGTTTTCGGCTTGACGTGTATTTGTGGGACGTCCACGTAGTGCCTAAAGAAATAGCTGTAGAAATGTGTGATCTAACTACCAATCTGACATCCTTTTCGACAAATTGCTTTTTAAATGCTTTTATGCTCTCCTTCATTCCAAAGAGATCTGAGGTAGTTTATAAAATACATGTAACAAAATAAAATATATGACTAGAAAAATGAATCAGATTAAAGGAATAATGAATACAGAATAGCAAGATGCAGTCAGGGGAAATTTGCTATGCAGAGAAAACAGGTATGACTACACAAATTACAGAAGGTCGGCTGCAGATTCACCCTGAAGCCAAAATAAATGGAGAAAGAAGACTAGTGAAAAGATGTTATTGTTATTTTTCCTGATATTGAGACTTAAAGAGTGTTTTTCCTGTGAATTCTCATCAGGGCACAGTGATGTATGTTGAGAACAAAATCTGCTACAGCCCTAAAATAAAAATCACAGAGCATTTCATTGTTTTTTGTTTGTTGGTTGGTTTATTTTAAGGTATCAATGCAAGTTAAAGGCATGATAGCTATAAAATCTGACACATCTCAAGATAGATTGCGTTTCTCTCCTATCTCTCCCCACAAAACACTGAATAACCCCTAGGGAACTGATGTCTGAGTTATTTAATTTTAGGGACCTGACACATATCTACCATAATGTGGACCCCAGAATTTAGGGACCAAGGGATATTATAGCATTAATAATAGAACTCTGGGAAGAAAAAGAAAACAATTTGGAACAATGAGAGAACTATTTATAAACACACATTATCCGTGTAAGGAAGTCATCTGCAGCCTCACATTAAAAGACAAGGCAGCTATAAGCATAGCACTGTCCTTCATATTCATATTAAGCTCCCAGTTACCAAGTTACTTACAAGGTGATGTTAAGTAGGTGACATGAAACCCTTGGTCATTAATCTGGTTGTCGGAATGGAAATGAATCCTGGCAAAGGGACCTGTAGTCTGGAGGGGTGGGACAGACAGAGCGGTGCAGAATTTCCCAAGAACCGGGTCCTGATGCAAAGGACCATCTCGAATCTAAAACAAAAGAAGGGATCATTAAGTTCAAAGTGGTCAGATTTTAACAAACCCAGTTGTTTTGTACAGTAACGTCAGAAAACCCATCTTTACAAGTGATGACTCTGGGAGGCTCTCCTGTCACCTATGTATCTGTCATATGCTTGGGGTTCAGGAAGGGGTAATCTCCTCCCACCCAACCCTGATGCCTTCCGTTCTCTCTGAATTTTAACTCTGAGGCTGGGTGTACACTTTGAGTTTTTCTCAATATTTCCTTTCCTAGGTTCCCCCTGCCCCAGATGTTTGTTTTGGAACGATACATTCCTAATGATCTAGAAGAAGAAATGAATATGTGCAAAGAAAACAGAAGAAGGAATGACAGCAGTGTCACTGATGCACAGCTTGGTCTAAAAACTCAGGAGGATCAGAAGTGGAAAAGCAAGTAAAGTTAGATTAGATACAACAAGAAGACAGTTTTATGAATTTAAAAAGCAAAACTTCGATAGTAATTAAGTACGGCAATAATGACGATGTGACCGTAGAAAACCATTTTCATTGTTGGCCTTTAATCTCTTAAATAATTGTGCCAACCACTCTATGATTCTATTGTAACTGCAAATTCTGTACTGCATAGAACACCAAGGTACCAATGAACTAATAATATTTTAATATGGCCAATTTTGTCCACTCAAATTAATGGTTCTATTGGAAGCAAAGTTATAGGGCAGCATGACTTTATTCCTGTAATTTAACTAGCTCCTTGAAATATTCTTGAGAGATGAGAGGCATTTCAATATTATTGGAATGGTTGGTTCTTTCCATTATACATATCCAGGAATTAATAGGTAGGAATGAAAAAAATGCCTCTAATTTTAATTTGATAGAATATACTGAAATTAATTTCAAGAAAATTCACTTTAACGGGAACATTTAAAGGATTATCTTCCTGATATTTTCCAGAGAGAGGAAGACTTTCCAGTCATTCCCAAAGGTTTCAAATCCATTACACCTGTTAAATTACTAATGACTTTAACTTGTGGAGATTTCTGTTTGACAGCCACACCCTTCCATCCTTTATGAATAATTCCATAGCACTCCATTCTTCTCTAATAGACTTGGGAGTGCATCTTGTCTTTTATCACTACTGAAAGGGGTAGTGAGATTTATGATGACAAACAAGACAGGAGCAACATACGAACTCAGTCTTCTCAATGATATTTTCAGTCTGCAAATGGAGAGCAGCATCTTTGATAGACCTACATGCTTATGGCATTTGAGTATAACAGTCTTTTTTCCTCTTCCACATTTTAATCTTTTACTAATGATAAACTGGGGGGGGGGCAGAGGGTGACTCCTCTCTTTCCAGTGACGATTATCCCTTTAGCAATCCATTTCAACACAATTGCTATTAAGTTGTTTTTCTTCATGGAACACTATAGGCAACTTGTGAAACACCTTGTCAGTTTACGACAGACAACTGAAGATCTGAGTCTGCTTTGGAGAAGACAGCCATTCCTGGGTGTTGATTTAGTAAATTCTGCTGTTCCCATGGTAGGAGACTGGGCTTCCAGGAAATGACAGGGGAAGGCAGGGCAGTCTGCTTCCCAGATTTAAATGGAACCCAGAAGAAGCAACAGGCTGGAACAGTTAAGAATAGGGAGTTAGTGGGAATTCCCCGGCAGTCCAGTGGTTAGAACTCCGCGCTTGCCCTGCTGAGGGAATAGGGAGTTGGCATCGGCTGCCTCTTGAAGAATACATCTAACTATTGCAAATAAACTGTGGTCATCCAAGGGCAGCACCAATTGTAGTTCCCTGAGTTCTAAGCACATCATGATAAATTTTATCTAAATACAATTGTTTACCTCAAGATAATCTTTGCTGCAATCATCATGGTGCTCCAGGCTCAAGGTCCCAAAGGTAAATGTTATCAGGAGACCAGGACTAGTTATCACTTTCCAGACACAATCTCTTCCTGGGGGATACTTTCCAGGATATCCCGGAGACGTAATAGAACCATAAGTTCCAGTCAGTATACCTCCACACTCTGAAATAAGAGGAAAAAATAACTTTACATTTGCATACAAGTTATAATTCACATAGAATTATCATAGCCTTTACTGTAAGAAGAAAAGCTTCGTTTAAATAACTATGTGCAGTTTTGGACATGCTCACACGTTAAGCAAGACTTTCTACTTTCCAGTTTGATAAAGTTATAAATCCAGGAGTACTGACTGATAAATAAATGAACCACCCATGCGTCTGGCTCCGTGCTTATTAGCCATCTCATGGTGACATGATTTAAAATGCAGTGCTGAACTGTCTGAAAGATGAATAATGGATGACAGATTTATTTTTTCGCTTTGAAGGAGATTAATTTCTGTACATTAATTCTTTTTTTTATATTGAAGTATAGCTGATTTACAGTGTTGTGTTAGCTTCAGGTATACAGCAAAGTGATTCAGAATATATGAATATATATTCTCTTTCAGATTCTTTTCCATTGTAAGTTATTACAAGATACTGTGTATAGTTCCCTGTGCTATACAGTAAATCCTTGTTATTTGTCGGTTTTATATACAGTGGTGTGTACCTGTTAATCCCAAACTCGCAATTTATCCCTCCCCTACCCCGTTGTACATTAACTCTTGAAAAGTTCTGGAGGGCTTCCCTGGTGGCGCAGTGGTTGAGAGTCTGCCTGCCGATGCAGGGGACACGGGTTCGTGCCCCGGTCTGGGAGGATCCCACGTGCCGCGGAGCAGCTGGGCCCGTGAGCCATGGCTGCTGAGCCTGCGCGTCCGGAGCCTGTGCTCCGCATGGGAGAGGCCACAACAGTGAGAGGCCCGCGTACCGCAAAAAACAAAAAACAAAAAACAGAACAAAAAACAAAAGTTCTGGAACTTCTGTCAGCCCCTATGCCTTTCAAAAACCAGATAATTTTATACATTAGAAGAGTTAAGTGTGACATAATGTTCATTTGAGAAGGTTTCTTAACACTGTGATATAGTTATACCATTCATTTTATAAATGAAGAAATTCAAATGGGTGGTTGAGCCACTTTCCCAGGAATGGGGTGAGGGGAGGATAGGGCCAGGCTTTCCGACACCCACTGCACCACCACCTGCCAGCCCCCTAAAGCTGCATATCATCTGGGGCAGCTACTGTATGCTACTGTAAAATAGAAAACCAGAAATCTAGATATACTAGACTGCAGTAAATATACATTAGAAAAAAAATAAAATGAAGTGACATTTTAGATGTGCAGGTTATAATATTTACATAACTATGCAGGTTATTCAAAACAAGTTTTGCTACCAAGGCGAAAAGTAAAACAAATTTAGCTACATGATTCTCACTGTTTCTGATGAGAAAACAACTCAGCTGCTCAGAGGAAGAAAAGGGTTTTAAAACTTAGTACTTAAAAAAATTATCATATGGGTAAAAAAATTAAAATACCATAAGCAAAGTGTTAATGGCAAACTGGGAAAAATGTACTATGTAATACAAAGAGTTAATATCTCTAAAATATGAAGAGCTTCTAAAAAGAAGAGATATAAACAAAGAGTTCATCGCAAAGTGAAAAGTACCTCCTGATGTAATTATTTTTGCAAAAACAAAACAAAACAAAACTGAAATATGATCAAACTCTCTCTGTGTGCATTTCTCAAATTGCAGTGCAGGGCAGCGGGGCCCAAACAGTAGCAATACTCTTGCTGGGTGAAAGAAACGGAACTCAGAATTTGGGGCTACTAAAGTGGCTGGGATTTTGGAGCAGGGTATTATAGAGAAAGCAGCTGCATGAAAATAGCACCAAAAAAAATTTACTCGAGTGTCCTTGGGTCCTTAGCTGAATGCTAAGCTGTGCACACACAGGGGAAGACTGCAGACTAACAGAAGCTAGGAGACAAAGCCAAAACCTTCGTGTGTAATTTGAGTCCCAGGAGAGGAGGGAGGAAGAAATGACAGAAGCAGAGAAGAAAACCACATGATCATCTCAAAAGACTTAGAAAAAGTATTTAATGTTTCAACATCCATTCATAAGAAAAATTCTCGGCAAGCTAGGAATAAAAGGTGTGATGGTTTAAAAATGTTCATAAATTCTTTGGCATTTTTCCCATTGAGAGGTGGGATCTACGTCTCTTCCTCTTGAATCTGGGTTGGCTTGTGACTGCTTCAACAACTTTTTTTCTTTTTGTTTTTTGGCCGCACTGCACAGCTTGCGGGATCTTAGCTCCCCGACCAGGAATTGAAACAATGCCCTCAGCAGTGAAAGCGTGGACTCTTAGCCACTGGACCGCCAGGTAATTCCCGTGACTGCTTCAACCAATTAAAAATATGGCAGAAATAACACAATATGACCGCTAAGGATAGGTCAATAAAAGCTATGCCGCCCCTGCCTGGTTCTGTTGTAATGCTTGCTCTGAGAGAAGCCAATTGCCATGAAAGAAGTTCCACTACTCTAAGACCACCATAGGAGAGGGGTTACATGTAGGCACTCAAGTCAACAGCCTGGCTGACTTCTTATCCAGAGGCCAGCCTCAGTTGTTAGCCCTATGAGTGAGTCATCTTGGATTTCCAGCCTCATTGAGCCTTTAGATGACTACGGTCCCAGCCAATATCTCATTGTAACTGCTTAAGAGATCAAGTGATAATTGTCATGCTGGGACCTTTCCAAATTCCTCGTCCACAAAATCAAAAACATACGAAAATGATGAATGCTCTACAACACTAAATTTGTGCGTAATTTGTTATCCAGCAATAATAATTCAGTGAACTTCCTTAATGTCATAAAAGTTCTTTACAAAAACTTCCGGCTAAAACATTATATTTAAAGGTGAAATATTGAACATTTCCCCATGAGGTTGGGAACAAGACAATGATACCCACTCCATCACTTTTATTCAGCATTATGTTAGATGTCCTAGCCAAGAAAATAAATAAGTCAAGGAAGAGGAATAATAGTTAACAGATTGGCAAGGAAGTTGGAAAACAGATAACATATTCACAGGTAACATCACTGTGTATGTAGAGAATTCCAAAAGACTCTACCAAAGAAAATGATTAAAATTGATGAATGAATTTAGCAATATGGCTGGATTCAAAACAAAATATTTTAAAATATTTATACATAGAATACTTCTATATATTAACAAAAAATGAAAAATAAAATTTTAGAAAAATAATATCATTGAACATAGCATAAAACATCAAATAGCTAGAGAAAATATTAATAAAAGCAGTGGAATGCTTAAGCACTGAAATCTATAAATCATCGCTAAAGTAGAAGAGAACTAAGTAAATACAGACAGTCTATGTGTATGGATTGTCAGGGTCAACATTTTTAAGAGGTCATTTCTTCCCAAATTGATTATAGATTCAATACAATGCCAACAAAATTCCAGTAGATTGTTGGGGGAAGTTAACAGGTTGATTCTAAAATTTATATGGAAATGTAAAGGATCTAGCTTATTTTAAAAGAACAAAGTTAGAGGTTTTACACTACCAGATTTTAAGCGTCGGTACAAAGCCAATGTGGCACAGGATAGATAAATAAGCCAACAGAAAAGATGAGAAATTCCAGAAATAGATCCACGGATTTATTGATGGGTGAACCGGAGGTTCAGTGTGTGGTTCTCTCTACTTCTTTATATGCTTTAAAAATTCATAGTAAAAAAGTTTAAAAAAGAGTACCCAAACCCAAATAACAACAGAAGGAACAAATCATCATGTGACATTAAGATAAAAAATACTAAGTGAAGGAGGAGACAATGTCCCCAATGCCCCACAGTATGTACTAGCAGGGGCTATAAAGATGCTGTTCAGTAGTCTCACAGGGGATGCTTAAAGACGCATGTTTTTTAAACTCTTTCAATTCATCTGAACTGTATTATCTCTGAACACAAAATGAAAGTCCAGTTCAGTTTAGATTTACTTGATTTTAAAATAATTATAAAAATCATATATCATTAGATCTCAAAACAGCTAACGTGGGCTTCCCTGGTGGCACAGTGGTTGAGAGTCCACCTGCTGATGCAGGGGACATGGGTTCGTGCCCTGGTCCGGGAGGATCCCACATGCCACGGAGCGGCTGGGCCCGTGAGCCATGGCCGCTGAGCCTGCATGTCCGGAGCCTGTGCTCCGCAACGGGAGAGGCCACAACAGTGAGAGGCCCGCGTACCGCAAAAAAAAACAAAACAAAAGAAACAAAACAAAAACAGCTAAGGTATCCAAAAATCTAACACTGATCAAGAAAATTTAATAACCTCAAGAATTTGCTTTATTTCTCTCCATGTTTACACTTACCTGGTGGCTGTGTTTCCCATCTTACTGTAAAGCCTCTCTCATTTCTTAAATGTTCAGAATAGAAATGAAAATAGAGGGCGTTGTCACTGCTGAGGAGTCCGTGATGGGGGATGGAGCCACAGAACCGTCCAAGCTGAAACGCCGCGGAGGAATCCCCATCATGAATCTGAAGAAACTCGTGTGGGCAATTGTTCGCTGATTCTAATTGGAAAAAAGTGAAAGTGATCCGCAGCACCTAAAAATATAAAGGTCACAAGAGACTATTGTTCATTTCTGTGTTAATTCTAAAGTATTTCTCCTACTAGTTGGAAGCATTTATATTGAGTCCCGTTCAAGAGATGGATCTCTAATTTCCTAAGTATTCACAAATACATATGACAATTCTATATATTAAATGACTTGTGTTAAAAATTGCTTAGACCTAACTTCAGCTAATATAAAAAATATTAATATTAATGAAATAGATTTTTAACAGCTTTATTGAGGTATAACTGATATAGAAAGAACTGCACATATTTAATGTGTACAGTTTGAGAAGTCTGGACATATGTAAACACCTGTGACACCATCACCACAGTCAATGTGATAGACATAACCAACACCTTCCAGTTTCCTTCTCTCTCTCTCTCTCTCAGTGGTAAGAACCCAACATGAGATCTATCCTCTTACATCTTGAAGTACACAATGCTGTATTGTTACCTCGAGGCACTATGTTGTACAGCAGATCTCTAGAACTTATTCACTTACTGTGACTGAAACTTTAAACCCACTGAGTTATTATTCAATGGGTTGATGAAATAGATTTCAGTAAACTGTCAACTTCGTTAAACAAAGGCACTCCAAATGTATAGTTAACAGTGCTTCCAAATCAGTAAAATATAACATTTAAACGTCTACCTTGAATTAAATTTAACTAATAACCTGTAGCGTGTAGCATACCCACAGTTCATCAGTGACCCCCAGAGATGCTGATTCCTCAGGGGTCTCTGAACCTCTCAACTGATGCCCAGCCTGGATGGACGACCTCGGGTGTAGACAGTAGACATGGTGTAGGCAAGTGTAAAGTGTGCTAGTCTTTGGTGGTTGGATGTCATTGAGAGATGAGTAATACCAAGAGCAGACATCATGGGAAAGGTACCATGAAAAGTTCTGAGTATGCAAGTAGGTGAGAATAAACATACAAATGTGTCTTCAAGTTAAAATATTAGAATGTGCAGGCCTAAATATAGTAATATAATTAATGAAACATAAAAGATTTTGTGCTGACAACCTCATTTAAAACAGCCGAACTACCAAAAGGAGGCTGTTGAATCTAATTTATGATCTAAAATCACAACAGCATTCATGAAAAAGGGTAACAGGGTATTTTTGAAATTCTGTGCTAGGGTATTTTTAAGATTTGTTACTCAACATTACATCATTTTTGTCCTTGAAGCAATTTCAATGAAAATCAAATAAATGTTTATGAATTGAACTACCCTTATTTCAATATTATATAAACTGTATTATGTAAACTGTGATGGGGATAAGAAGATATAAAAATCACAATAATTAAGAAAAACAGCATGAAGTATTTTACAGATTCACAATAAATGCATTAAAATTTTCTCACAAAATGATTTTTTCTTGAAAGAAAGATGTTTTCAATGTCAGGAAACAGAATTCATGAAAACTAAATGGAAGGAAGGAAATTCACATAACATACCCACTGAGAGACTGATTTTGGAGTTTATTCTATTGTGGGGTCACCAGGCCCCAAAGAATCCTTGCTCCTCAAGGGAAAAAATATTTCTGACCTTGTACAATGACCTCTGTAACATTAGCTTGCTGAGAAAAATTAATAGGATTTCAAGGGAAAGCCTTAGCTATTCAGACATACAACTTTATTTTCATGAGTCCATGTGTTGGTTGAGAAATAAATATTTGGAAAAGTCTGAGTAATTAATGTTGGGGATAAAAGCACTAAAATCCTTGGGCTCGGATCTTAATCTGAAGAGTGTTTGCACAGCAGCTCCATCACTGGAGTCGAATGGCCTGGGTTCAAGTCCCTGCAGGCCACTTACAGACCACGCACCCCTGGACAGATTTCTCAGCTGCTCAAGGGTAAAATGAGGATGAGAATTCTTATCTTTCAGGGTTATGAGAATTACACTGCAATGATTAAGTGTATGTGAAGCAATTAGCACAGCACGTCGGCACAAGCAATGCCACAGAGAAGACTTGGATAAGGAAACCACCTTAATAATAATCAACATAACACTGAGTGATCACTACCGTCTCGGTAGCAACATGACTGTACACATTACTGGCTTGCTGTCGGCCAACCCATGTAGCATCCGTAGTGGACAAAGCATGGACTTTGAAAGACAAACTTGGCTTTGAAATCCAACTAGTCCAATTACCAGCTAAAGAATGTTTTTTAAAAATTACTTATCTTCTCATAGTTTCCATTATATCATCTATAAAATGAGGATACTAGTACTTTAATTCAAAGAATTAGTATAAAGTTTTGAGAAAGGTATGCAAAATACTCAGCCCAATGCCTGATACTTAGAAAGTCCTCAATATAAGGTATGATGATAGTTGTAGATAATTAGTATACATATAGTACAGATAATTCAACTATCATATAGTTGAATTATCATTATGTGTATTTTATGTAATATATACACATACTACATGTTCATACATATAAGTGAAGTGTACATCTGGATGGGAGATACTGTATTTACCTTTCCCTCTTCGGTTCGGATAACCCAGAAGCAGTTAACGTCATGAACATAACCAACATCAGGGCTCATGTAGCTGAAGCTTCCATTCATCCCCGAGAGGGACCCTCCACAAACTGCAAAGGAAAAGAAGATGAACTGTGCTTTTCAGACACTCTGAAAAGGCTCGCCCTGCTGCCGAAGCTTTCAGAGAGCTCTGAGCAATTCTCGTTGGAGACAAAAGCCCTGCCATTCTTTCTTCTCCCCCGTCCCCCTTCAACATCCACCCAAATCCCGCCTCGTGTTCAAAGCCCAGCTGATGTCTCCTCATCTCCGCCTGAATTTCCCTGCCTCTTGGGGTTTTCTCCGGCACCCATTCCCTCTGTCTCTGTGACACCTGACACACTTTAATTCTTATCTTTAGTTCCCGTCTCTCCTCGGCCGTTGTGTATCGTCTTGTCTCCTCAACTGGAAGGTAAGCTGATGATAGGTGGAGACTATTTTATTTTCTGCTTGCTTATTTCTCCACAGGGTCTACTAGAGTTGTAAACACACAGCAGTCTCAAAAAATGTGCCGATTCAGAATCAGGAGGAATGAGGGAGGGGTGGAGGGTCAGAAGAAGTTCACGGAGGAGGCTGAATAAGAAGCAGTCCGGAGGAACAGATACATTTGGATGGGAAGCAAAGAAGGAATTCGGAGAGGTTTGGGGAGAGAAATTTCCCAGGTAAAGGAACACAGCCGAAATGCGGTGGCATATGGGGTCAAGAGAGAAGGAAATCTGTCTGGCTCGAAAGGCGTATTTTTAGGGAACTAGTGAAAAATAAGGTTAGATGGATAGGGTGAGGCCTGGTTATAGAGGATGATTGAAAAACAGTCCCAAACTTTATTTAACAGACAAAAGGGAGCCACTGTGTATTTGAGAGGAGAGTGACATGATTACGTGTAATATTCCCAGGAAATGAAATGGCTGCTATAGAGAAAACTCTCTCTTAGAAAACTACAATACCTTTGGCATATTTTGTTTTCAAAATGGACATAATGAAAGTGGCAAATATAGATTTAATTTTTCCTTTGATGAAAAAGTTTTTATGGCTTAAATTGAAATATATATTTACCTTGTGAATTTCATACCATTTCTGCAAGGGAACACTTAGTTCTAAGCCTTTGAGCAACTGAACAAGAAAGCAGGTTCAAAATCTGCAGCAGGACTCACTCAAGGATGATACTTCTAACCTGTGAGCATCTGTCGTACAAGAAATGCTGAGCGTACCTTGCTGGGGAATCTGACAGAGAAATCCAGTCCAGAAACGTGTGCATTCACAACTGAAAGCATTAATGCCATCAACACAGGTTCCCCCATTCAGACAGGGGTTGCTCAGACACTCATTGATGTTTTCTGTGCAGTTGATACCTGCCCAACCCGATTCACAATTACAAAGATAACCAGAGACTGTTTCCTAAGGGAAAAAGAAACATAATGTCATAAAACAAAGGGATAGACAATAAACTTGAACCAACCCAAATAATAAAGAACAGCAGGGCTGTGTATTCTGCGTAGAAGGTGTCGAACCATAAGCATCTTCCAGTAGCCTAACTTGTACTGATTCATTTAAACGGTAATTGCAAAGTATAAGAAATCAGATGTATTTGGGTCAAACTGCAGGCTTTGTTTTACCGCTTTGTAAATCACTCAGAGAAAAAATGAACTCATTGGTTTTTCCTGGGAACTAAAGTTATTACTTACCTTTTACCTGAAAGTTATTGACAGTTCTTTATCTTAAGTTTGAATCATTACCTTAAAATCTATAAATCATAGAAAACATAGTTCTCAGAAGTGAAACTAAAATTATTCTCCAGTACGCAGTTTCCCCAGGAAGAGCAAAGGACTCACTTGGCACTGTCCATTTAAACAGGGGTGACTCAGGCAAATGTTGCTGAGCTGCACACATCCATTTGGTCCATAACCGCTTCCAGTATATCCCGGGAGACAGGTGCAGACAGGTAAGGAACCTGTTTAGAAATACAAATGGACATGTAAATACAGGTCCCCTCCATTCTGACCCAGTAACAAAGCTCAGGCTCTGTGGTCTAAACAAGGGGTCGTCAAAGTCTACACATCCCCAGGGGCAGACAAGGTGAGGTGTGAAGAGAAAGTATTAGAATCTTTTTTTTTCTAGTTTTTATCTTAAGAATAAGAAAGACATGACACATTTTCAGTATTTATTTGCAGGCTGACACTGGTGCTGTCAGCCTGTATGTCATGGTCCTGAGTTGTGTACAAATGGGAGGCATGCCAAGGAAAAGGGGAGTTTCTTATCATGGAGGGCTTGACAGCCAGAAAGAGCATCCCTCTGAGGACAGTGTCTGTTGCAAGCACTGTACACATACTGACTAACTTAATCCTCTCAAGAGCCCTATAAATAGGTACTATTATAATTTCCATTTACAGATGAAGACAGAGCACAGAGAGATTAAGTGCCTTTCATCAGGGACACACAGCTAGAACATGGTGGAGCCACGGGAAAAGTAAAATCCAGTCTTCTTCTAGAATTCATGCTCCTAACCACTTCAGTTGGCTGTTAAAGTCATTTAATAAACACTTAAAGAGTTATACACATATATACATGCATATATACACACATGTATTCTTTCATATATATGATATGACAAGTTAGCAAAAGTAGAAGTGGTATTTTGAAATAACGAGAGATATGATACATTATTCAATAAATGGAGGTGGGGCCACCCATTTGGACAAAAATATCCGATTAGACCTCTATTTGATGCTATAGATAAAAACAAATCTTAAAAAGATCAAAGATTTTAATATTAAAAATAAATGAGAGTATATGTACTTGACTATTTTTAAAGAGTTTGGTAGGGAAGACCAAATTCTTAGAGGGAAAACCCTAAAAGAAAACATTTACCTTTTTGACTACATAAAAATTTTAAACTTCTAAATAGAATATACAACCAAAAAATTAAAATAAAAACAACATCCAGGAAAAGTACATGTAAAACATAAGATAGATAATGAGATAATATCCTCATAGTATCTAATGAAATTTTACAAATCAATAAGAAAGAAGATGAACAAAGGACATGAAAGAAAAGTTTTAAATGGCCAGTAAATATCTAAAAAGTATTCATTATGAATTATTAGTAATCAGAAAGCTTTTTGATTTAATCAAAATTAAAATAATGAAAAGGCAATTTTTGCCTATAAAATTGACCAAAACGAAACATAGCAATAGTACCCATTATTGTCAAGGGTGGGGTAAATGTATATTTTCACGCACTGTTAATGAGCATATAAATTGATACATTTTCTGGGAGAAAACTTAGTAATATGTATGTATTTTTTTAATTGTAGGAGGTGAAGCTTCTTTTACGCAGCATAGCAGACCCTGTTGGTTTTCACCCTAGATCCATTTGCCCCTCCTTAGTAGTGAACTCCTTATTTTAACTGGGAGCATGGGCACATGAAATAAAGATTACATTTCCCAGCTTCCCTTGCAGCCAGGCTCAGTGGAGCCAAAGGCCCAGAAAGGCGAGTCCTTAAAGAGAGCTGACAGGTCCTCCTTCCTCCTTTTCTCCTTCCTGCTGGAATACAGTCATGCATCTATCAGCTGGCTTAATTATCTTGGGAAATAATTGCAAAAATTAGAGCAGATAATAAAAGAGCATAGCCTATTGCACTTTTAAAACTCCAAACGTATAGTTTTAGAACATGGATTAATTTTTGGTTTGAAGACCAAAGTAAGAATCTTGAAAATAGAGGATTTTGATTCTAAAATGTTGATTCGCTTAAGAAGGTCATATTAAAATACCCCAAACCAGAGGGAGAGATGAGTCATTACCCAGAACCAAGGAGCATGACGCGAGTGGGTGGCAGCCTCCGTTACTGACCGAGCAGAGGTCTATGAGGGTGCAGACTCTTCCATCGCCCTGGTACCCTGATCACAGCAAGAGCAGGGGCGTGAAAAACAACGTCAGGAATGTGCAAGAAGAAGAATCCCAATCTGAGAATCAAATATCACAGGAACCAGACCAACCACAGGTCTTCCACCATCAAAACAGAAAATGTAAATGTAATGTGGCATAAATAAAATTCCATAGTTAAGAAAATGCACAGGGACTTCCCTGGTGGCGCAGTGGATAAGACTCCACACTACCAATACAAGGGGCCTGAGTTCAATCCCTGGTCAGGGAACTAGATGCCGCATACATGTCGCAACTAAGAGTTTGCATGCCATGACTAAGGAGCTGGCGAGCCGCAACTAAGGAGCCCACCTGCCACAACTAAGGAGCCCACATGCCGCAACTAAGGAGGCCTGAAGCCACAACTAAGGAGCCCACGAGCCACAACTAGACCCAGTGCAACCAAATAAATAAATAAAATAATAAATAAATATTAAAAAAAGAAAATGGACAACGAGAATTAGGAACCTGATTTCAGAAACAACATTCAGGGTTGTTTCTAATGACACAAATAAAACTAAAAAGACAAATGAAACTACTGGGAGACTCAGAAAGTGCTGATACTAAGGAAGTTGACATTTTTTAATTACAGTGACTTTGAAGATCTTGGAGTTGAATTATTCTAAAAGTCCAAAGTACTGTTATTTCAGGTTAATAAAACATACAGGGTTTCAGTTTACCCCTTAGAACTCCCTGAACTTCTTGGATAGTAACTCAGTTTAGATTAGAGAATAGGAGTCATGACTTCTTTCCAGAAGAGAAGGGAAACTCACATGTATGATATGCCTACTATTATGTCTGTTATTAAGTAAACTTTATATGGAAACCATCTCATGAGCTCATTATATTAATAAATGATTTGTGGGAACAATGGGTCTGTGATCCATAGAGAAAATCTGTCAAGTTCTACATTATCTCAAGAGGCTATTTCACAGTTTGTAAAGGCTTACTGTTTTCCATTGATATTCAAAATATGTTTTATTTCTTTCTTATAACATAGCCGAACTAATGTGCCCTGGATCCATAAGTTAAGTAAAACTTTTTGCACTATTCAGTTTGTCTCCTTAGACATAAGTCATATTTACAACGGAACACAAGAGCCTGTTTTCAAATGCATGTTTTGCCTGTAAGGGTATCAGGAAATTTGGTGTAGCACCTGGTGGACAGGGATGACAGTGGTAAGATCCAGGTGTGTTTATACACTCAACAGGTGGAGCCACAGAACAACCGCCATTGCTTATCTCACATTCATTGATATCTTCACAAATGTATCCATTTCCTTGCCAGCCTAGAAAAACAGGTTTGAAAAGTTAGCTCTTCAATAGTTAAAAACACATGAAAACCTGCTTAACTGTGTAAGGAACCACTGATTACAATGAGATACACTCTACCTATCAGATTGGCAAAAATTGTTTTAAATACTTACGATCAAATTCCGGGAAAGAGGTGGGCACATGGGGTAGTCTTATATGCTGTTAGTCAGAAGTTAAATTAATAAAACCTATCGGGAAAGAGATCTAGGAGTATTCATTTAAAATTTTAAAATACATACCTTTTGACTAACAATTCCACTTCTTAAAACTTATTCTGCAATGATAAAACTGTCAGTACATAAAGATGTAGGTGAGCTGGTATCTACTGCAGCATTGTTTAATGGGAAAAAAAAACCTCTCAATGGTCTACAGGAGCATAGTTGAAAATATTATGACTCATCTATACCACTGGATGCTAAAAGCTATTTTAATAATATGTGCACAGACACTGAAAGGATTTTCCCTTATGTATTTTAATTGAAAATACCAAATTTTAGAAATATATGCAGAGCTGTGATCCCAGTTTGGGGAAAGAATTGTTTTTAAACCTGCATATAGGTCTGTGTGCTTGATGAGTGAAGGAAAATGCAGAAGAGGAGAGAACCAGTTGCTAACAGTGGTCTCATCAGGAGAAGGGGCTTGAAGAAGGAAGGGATTATCATGTTACTAGAGACACAGCTGTTTTATTCAACTGTTGAGTTTCATTACTCAATTGAAATGATTTTAAATTATGAGAATTTTTTAAACATTTTAAATCCTTTAAAATATTTATTTTCTTTGATCTAAGTAGGGACCCCTTCTAAAAATCTACCTAAGAAAATTGTCATATTTGTGGGTGAATAATTGAATGCATAGAAAAAAGCTGGAAGGAAATACGTTCAAACATTAGTGGTGGCTCTGAGTGATGACTATATTTTTTTCTGTTGTTTTTTTCATAATTTTATAGTTTCTTTGTATTTTTTAAGAGCATATATTGCTTTGATAGTCAGGGAAAACTAAGGTGATTGACAGGAAAACGAAAAGTTTGTGTTTCTCTTTTTCCTCTCCAACAATGAAAAGAAAAATGTAAGAACACCTTTGCCCAGGTTATACTTTAAATGACTTACTTTTCTGATTTCTAGTTTTTAAAGATTGTCATTGGCAAATTCCCTTCAAGAACATGATTATTTGCACATTTTGCTTGCCCCTGAGAACTAAGAAGGAAAAGGTCTTGACATGTTTTCTTCAGTGTCTTTCTACTTATACAAGATCTAAACATGTAAGATGAAGAAAGTCACTAAACCAGACATTGCTAAGTGAGCCAACAGGCACGTGAGGTTCCCTGGCAAGAGAGAATAAGGGAGAACTCAGCAGCTCAGCTCTCACCCAGGGCCAAGCACACCTGGGTTTGGATCCTGACTGAGGCTAAGCTCTTGGATCTTGGGCAAGTTATTTACCTTCTCTGAGGTTCAAGTTCTTATATTTCAAAATGGGAATAATACTAATTCCTACCACTTCTCGTTTCTGTTGTAGCTGCATGAATTAGAAATTGCCTAGCACAGTGCCTTAATGACATTCTCATAAGGAATAGCTGCAGTTATTATATTCTTCTTGGGTTCCGCTTTCTAAGAACACCCAAGGAGTGCAGACGGGCCTTGTAAACGCTCTGGGGTCTGGTCGATTGCTTACCAGTGCGCCCAGATCAGTGCTCAGCTCACAGTAGGTGCTCCGCAAGCATGCCTTGAAGGGAGGAGGATGATCTCACAGTAAGAAATGAAGCTTTGACTCAAACCCAGGCAGTCTCTGAGCCCTGAGTCCACATTCTCAGGGACCTCCCCTGGAGGTTCGGTCTCTGTGGGTCTGTGATGGAGCTGGATGGCCCTATTTACAGCCAGGCCCCAGGGTCTTCTAACGACACACCCGGGCGAGGACTACTGGGCTCCAGTGAACACAGGCAGAATTCAGTTTGCCCAAGTCTACAGTCATCTGGTTCATATGAAAGGCGGGACCAGAGCACGTGTCTTTTGATCTCAAGTCTAATCAGTTCACAGCCATAGCAGCAAAATGTTTGACCTCCCAAACTCTATGGCTAACCCCGGCCCCGAAATTTGAGTCTGGCACACTTTGGGACAAACCCCCCCATTTCTTTTGTTGAATTGTTGCAGCAGTAAGATGGTCTGGAGTGGGATTTAGTGAATCAGGACATGAAACTGGACCGGAAGCCGTCCTGAAAACAGCATGCTTATCCCTCGGCAGTGGAAGGAACTTGGTTCTGGTGTTTTGCCTGGCTGCCAGGCATCTCTGGCCGGGTGGGGACACGTCCATATACCTGCAGGACAGGCGCCACAATAGAAGGAGCCCGGCGTGTTGAAACACTGCACAAGCGCTGAGCAAGGTGAAGGCCAGAGGCTGCACTCGTCTCTATCCAGCGTGCAGGCCATGCTGTTCGACGGGGCCGTCCACCCGGCATCGCAGAGGCAGCTGTACTTGGGCTGGCAGGACGACAAGGGTGTGAAGAAAAGCAATCAAGAAAAATGAGCATGAAAAGCCTTTGAAAATCTCACCGAGCCCACAGCTGATTTTTCCTCTAACGTTCATTTCCATGAGGCCCATCGAGTGGCTTCTCTTTTTCTTCCCATATGATTAAGCATTTAGACCAGACCATGAAAAAAAGAGAAACAGCTTTATTTTAGAATAAGGGAAACCTGTCATTTGCCCCCAGAGATGCCTGGGAAAGAGTAACAACAATCAAGAGCTGTAAGTCAATATAATTAAAGTCAATCAACTCAGCCTGCTCTGCTTTTAGAGGGAAAAACACCCATGTAGGCACAGACTTTGGAAAATCAATTCTGTCTGTTTCCTTTTTGAAGGGTCCACCCACCACGACCCCTCCCACCATGGCTGGAAGGGAACCATTTTCCATCACATGGGCAGAAAAAAATAGAACTAAAAATAAGGACCGGAAGGTCTCCAGCAAGGCCAAGTGGGCCAGGGCTGGGAGACCTTGAAGGCCAGGAATCAAGGTCACTAGGACCCAGAGCACAGAGGACACTCAGGGAAGTGGAGTCTGCAGCAGTCACAGGGGCTCAGGGGCCAGAAAAATCCAGACTCCTTAAAATTGAATGCTGCAAACAAGGGCAGGCCTTTTGTGTCGCCATGTCTTGTCACCGTTAAAACTCACAAGGCCAAGAGAAGGTCATGTCTCACAGCGAGATTCATGGATGAATCATAAAAAAAAATGCTCGGATTTATATAACGAAATCAACCTCTGGGTCCCGTTTTCTGTTTATTTATACACAACGGTCACAGCCTTCCTCATCTGAGGCCGGCTTAAGGGCAGGACGTGGCTCCCCTCTGCAGCCCCACAGGGTCCTGCTTGTACACAGCCACGCAGAGCGAGGAACTAATACCCAGGCCTCTCCCGAGGGGTCCCACTCCGGAAGACACCCACCTCTCCAGCCTGCACTCGCACCAGATCCTCGCAGATGCCGTGGACACAGCGCACCTGGGAACCCCCCTCACAGTCATTGTATTTGGAGGCACACTGGGGGCCGTGGGTCTCCGGCGAGCAGAGACAACTGTCGGTCACACAGAGCACAATGTCAGGACCTGTTTCTTAGCATCAATAAACAAATAGCAGTAATTCCGACTGCAGGTCAGTGATCTTCACGTGGAGTCATAAACCAGCGAACCAGATTTGCTGGCTGGCGTCCTGGGAGAAAGTCACTGTGCTCTTCTGTAAGTGGCAGGTTGACTAACTGTGTTATCTCATCTCAACTACGGGGTGTGAGGGCACGACTACCACCGTAAATTCTTCTGCTATCGGGACATCAAACAGTGCTTTCAAAGGTCAGCCGTCTATAAACTAAGGGGGATGGAGTTCATCAGGATGGTAAAGGGAGAGATCATCGCAGCCGTCCACAGTCCATCCAGCTGGACCCGCCAGTAAGCACAGGTGACCTTGACTGAATGGATAAATGCCCGAATATTCTCTAGGCTTGCATAACCTCACAGACAGTGGTATATCCACATCTCAGAGTCGATGATGATGATGATTCTAGTACAAGGGCAACATTTCTATCCATAAGACGGGAGTTAACATAGCAACATTTCTTTCATTGGCACATTGTAGCTCACAAGATGTAGTTATCACATATTACCTAAACTAGCCGTGGGTGTTTTGTCATGAGACTTCAGTTCAG
Organism: Mesoplodon bidens; assembly: GCF_964165515.1. NCBI lineage: Eukaryota > Metazoa > Chordata > Mammalia > Artiodactyla > Ziphiidae > Mesoplodon > Mesoplodon bidens. Next base: position 5,276,165 of record NC_138178.1, on the reverse strand, counting down.
TAATAATCAAATCAGGAAAGTCATTTTAAGCTATCGTAATCTTAAAGTTGCTGAGGTAGTTTTATATCTGTTCTGCAGCTTCAGAGGGAATGTGGACGGTGTGAGATGGTGGCTGGGGGAAGTGGGTGGGGGAGGTAGAGGAATCATAGAGCTACACTTCTTTACACACGTCTGAGCACAGCTGATGGAGCGAGAGCCAGGCCCACAGGGCACTGTTTGCCTGACTTGAGCCATGCTGGCCATTGGGGCCGAGGGCAGAGTCAAGGTACGAGGAGGACCTGTGTGGCCATGGACCGTGAACTAGTGTCTGAGTGTTCTGGAAAAGGGGCCACTCTACCTGGTAAAGAAGCTCTTTTTTTTTTTTTTTTTTTTTTGCGGTACGCGGGCCTCTCACTGCTGTGGCCTCTCCCGTTGCGGAGCACAGGCTCCGGATGCGCAGGCTCAGCGGCCATGGCTCACGGGCCCAGCCGCTCCGCGGCATGTGTGATCTTCCCAGACCGGGGCACGAACCCGTGTCCCCTGCATCGGCAGGCGGAGTCTCAACCACCACGCCACCTGGGAAGCCCAAGAAGCTCTTTTAACGATCCGTGCTGAGGCACAGAGAGCTCAGCTGATGTCCACGGATAAAAGCAAATGTGTGATTGGCCGTGAGGGAAAGGGGAGCTTGGCTGTTGGAGAAGCTCTAGGAGCCACACTCTGGGCACAGAACTCTGTGTAGCCGTGGAGGCCCCAGAAACAACTGTTGTGGTGGCACCTTCGAGTGGGTTCTAAGGAAGAAAGAGACCAACGAATGTGGCCGCAGATGGAGAGTAAGAGTATGGTGAATACCATTCAGGCACTCATATGTGGGGTTGCGAGACCTAGCAAATAAAGATACAGGATGCCTGGCTTAAAATTTGAATTTCAGATAAATCCTTTTTTGGTATAAGTATGGCCCATGCAATTTGCAACATCAATATATAATTCTGTAAAACCTGTTCCATTAACAAATTACACTTCTGAGCATTCCAAGGTTGCCTTTCTCATTAAGGTCATAGGTTGATAGCAATACATGATTAAACTTAAAAAGAAATTCAGTTATTCATTCCTTATCCATAGCTATTTATCTTCTTCTCATCTCTCTTTTTCCATACTCCCCCTCTCATATTCTCTTCCCTTTCCTCTTCACGCTCCCAGCCTTACACAGAATATTCTTTCAGACAATTTAATTAGACTCTTGAAGATGGCAGGACTTTGGACCATCTCTTGCACACATTTGAGGATCTGATCCAGGTGGCTTCCTGGCTAAAAGTTTATTTTACCAGCACCTCGACCCACCAAAAGAAATTTTTTTTAATCTTTAAACCAACTATTACTAGCTTTCTGAGTCTATGATGTATGAGAAGTCTGAGTATTCAGGAACCCATGGGACAAGACTGCGTAGGTTTAAATCTTGACCCTTCCTGTTAACTCTTCACCTTAGACCATGTAATAAGAACTCCCTCTGCCTCTGTTTCTTGTAAAATATAAGTGCCAATCTATGAACACTATTTTCACCTTGGGGTCTAAAGGCATTTTCCTGTAGGAAGTGCTCAGGAAACTGTGCATTTATCTTATCACTAAGTGCTTTACTATTGGAAAAGGACTTGAAATTTGAGAAGAGCTGCAGTTAAATCCTCTCTCTTCCTTCTCCCTTGCTATTGTCATTTGGAGAAAAGTATATTTTAATCCTACAGCACTTCCCTAATGAGCTACAAAGTATACTTTCATTAAGTTTAGATAACGAGAAGAAGAAAGCCTAAGGGGAGGAAGGAAGCCAAATACAAGAGCAATTTCCTTACTATGATCCTCAAAGACAACTATTTTTAATCCCATTTTACTGGCAAGGTTCAAATTGCCCAAGGCACAGAATTAGCAATTGGCAGAAGATGAATTAAAACGTAGGTCAGTGTTATTCCTGTACTATTGTTTTTCCACATCGCATTCCCATGTTCTGAAAGGGACAGTTAGTTGAAGACTTTCCATTTTTACATGTCTTTTTAACATAACAGTGTTTGCATGCAAAATGTATATTCTCAAGGTGTCTGGATACACCCTTAAGGAAAAAGAGTAGTGAATTATATGCCTCCCTGAAGAAGTCACTTTTGTAGCGACCTTCTGTTGCTAATTTGGTCCCAGCAGAAAAAAACTAGGCTTTTCCATCTTCAAAAATGCTGCAAGTGCATTTGGCAATTGAGACGAGGTCACATATATTTTCACGGTCATAGTTTAACTTGTGCTAGAGTCCATGGTTCAATATTAATATAACTGACTAACTAAAAGAGGTAATACGTTTAATACCTAACTACCATCTGAGCTAAAACCAGATGATCCTCCATCGTAAGCTCTGCCTGTTTTAAAATCTACCAGTGATAAGAATGGAAATAAGTAAAATAAAATATGATAAACTCCATTGTGTTCTTGGAGAAAAAACAAACAACAAACTCAGCTTTTTTTTTTTTTTTTTTTTTTGCCCTATGAAGCCTTCTAGATCTGAGCCTGAAGTATATAACATGCACCGTCCATGCATATGGCAGATGTGGATCCCATGGACTGTCTTAAACTCATAGTCAGCAGGAAACAACAGGAATCACTTCTTCAGAATAAAGAGGCAATAACAGTATTGAGAAGTGGCAAAGTATTACCTGTTAGCTGTCTGAGCACTTGGGACAAGACCACGAGCCACAGGAGTCGGGGGAACAGACGATGGTTTTTCTTGCTCTACTTTCATTACTCCAAGAAAGAATTTTTACCAGAAATTTTTCTGTGAAATGGGGCTTCCAATGAATTAGTATTTGCATAGCGCTTTGTCTTTCAAAGGTCTTTATAATTAAAAATTATTAAGCCCCTTAAATAAAGACTCCTTTGTCTCCCTCAAGTAAGTGGGCTCTAAGAGTCAGAGACTGAAGAAGGCTGCAAATCCAGAGCAAAATCTGCTCACCACAGACACGTCTGCATATCCAGATTATTCGACAGGGTCTCAAGTTTGCCTCCATCAACTGCCCATAGAAGTTTCCAGAAGGGGTTTCTAGTCTCAGGGAAGCTACTGATTAACAAGGATTTCACCTCATGTAATTAGTAGAACTCGAGAAAATAGCTAAAGGATCTTTGTTTCATTCCACATGGATTCCACAAAGCAAGCGTTTAATCTTATGCTCATGTACCTTTTTCGATGTGCTCTTTTATTCCTTCAAAAAGACTTTATCATATGCCTGAATGCGAGTATTTAGGTCATAGATAATCAAGTGGAATTCGTGAGGCTTCATAAACCATCCCCACAGCAAGAAGAAACCAGAGTGAAGTGCTGTGCTCCCTAGCGTACTCCAGCAAAGCTATGAAGTGCAGAAACTAGAAACCAAAGCCATCCCCAGGGTCAGCACAATCAGCCCTTGGGCTTTCTTTGATAGGACGGTGCAAGAGAAAATAATTCGGTGCTGCCCTATCAAGGTGAATCTGCCATTTAGGCAGCTCTCAACAAATACAATGGCCCTCCCTCCCCCCGCCCCACTCCCTCCTTCTCATTTGTATCTGGAAAAATTAACCTCTGACATGCCACAAATACTTGTGTTAAAATTTTTCTTTTCTTTTCCATTTTGCAGGGGTAAAAATACAAATTTGTCCTGGGGGCAGAAAACGATTTTGGCTTGTCTATGGGTCTCCCCTCCCTGCTGCACACATTTGTTATTGTGTTGACTTGCAAGACTCCAGAAGACAGCGATGATAACAGAAGACCAAGAGTGAGAACTAACCTCCAGGACATTCCTCAATAACAAGAAGGCGGGAACCATTAGTGCTAGGAGTCATTTGCCACTGATATCTGCAAGCAGCAATTCTCATTGATAAATGCCCATAAACAGAAATGAGGAGATAATGGATCTGGATCTGGCCCAAGCTTGAATGTTTATAAAAGCAGGGATCAGGGGGTTCCTTTAAATGAGAAACAAAATCCAGAGAGCAAAAGGCCCTTTACTAATGTAATAGTTCATTTACATCACAGGCGGTACAATGTGCATGACATTTAAACTCACAGACACATCCACCAGAAGTCTGAATGAGTTAAGTTTGTAACTTGCAATGAGCAAAAATTTTTAAGATCAGGTCAAGAGAACAAAAGGATCAACTAAACGAAAAAGAGGAAGATTGTGGTTGCTTTTTGAGAAAACAGTGTGTTAACAGATGACAAGGCCAAAACCAAAATTACTGTGCTCATTTTTGCTGGAAAGGTCAGAATGGATCGTCACAAGGGAATTGAAGGACAAGACATCAGGGATACTAGCGAGAGAGTAAATAATTGCCCTTTACTCCAGTGAGGTCACACCCAGAGATTCTGTCATAACAGAACCGATTTCTTTATCTTTTTTTTTTTTTTTTTTTTTTTTTTGCTGTACGCGGGCCTCTCACTGCTGTGGCCTCTCCCGTTGCGGAGCACAGGCTCCGGACACACAGGCTCCGCGGCCATGGCTCACGGGCCCAGCCGCTCCGCGGCATGTGGGATCTTCCGGGATAGGGGCACGAACCCGTGTCCCCTGCATCGGCAGGCGGACTCTAAACCACTGCGCCACCAGGGAAGCCCTCTTTATCTTTTAATAATCACAGAATATAGGAGATCCAGCAAACTACAGGGAAAGATAATGTCTAGAGGTCTGAGGTTTTCTTAAAGTGATTTTTAAGAAACTACAGAAACAGTTTGACATTGATCTGCCATATATTTTTGGACTTGATTCTTTAACAAGATAGTGCATCAGCAGGTGTAGCTTTAAAGACCGATACTCCTAGAGTTTGATGGGAACATGGACGCATCGGGATGCCTAAGTCGGCTTCGTAAGGGCAGGGAAGTTTTCCTGCAGAGGGCGAAGCCCGAGTGGAGCAGGACCATGCTGTAGACGAGCCATGTGGCAGAGGCAATCAGAAGAGAAGATGGGGGAGGCCTGACGATTGTGGTGAGGGCCCGATGGCCGACTGAAGAAAGACCGTGAGCGCTAACGTGTGAAGAAAACCTCGGTTCCATCTCTGCTCTGGTTACGGCTAACACTGCACTTAGCGCTTGAGTGGAGAGATGTCCCGATGTGATCTGTCAGCTCTGTTCGGTGGAATGAGGGCAGCAGGGGCTCGCTGGTATGTGTGTGTGTGTGTGGGGGGGGGTCCCTCCCTCTTCTACGCACGGCTCCACAGTGGCTGCCGCTCTGAAGCTGTGACTCCTACTAACCCTTCGGCCTCCTCTTGCCCCGGGCCATCCTCACCCTACCCCAGCCACGGTGGCCTCCTTCCCGTGCCTCAGAGACTCCAGAGAAAGGATTTCTTCATGGGGTGAGAGCTGAGGTCACACAAGCTTTTTTCCATCTAAGTAAATAGCTACGTGCATGTTAAATAAGCACCACGTGACTTCCCCAGGGAGCACCTAATGTTGTTGGTAATACAGATACTTAATCTTGGACACTTGTAACCAGGGGATGTCTTACCCCTTCAAAAACATACCCTAATATTTTTTTTTTAAAAACCAAAAAAACAGGCAAAAGTGACAGTTTTGAGCTAAAGCTTTAGGAGACTTTACATATTTCTGTTTAACGCTCTGGGGGCTTTTGACCTTGGCCATGAGAAGGACATTTCTCAGGCAGCTGGGACACCTCCAGCCCACGCCTAAGAATGAGACCTGCAGACCAAACCGAAATGAGGTGGAGCCACCGTGGCTAATATGCAGACCTGTGAGTATGAAAAATAAATACTTACTGGTTTTTAAAAAAAAAAAGGAAAGAAAAAGGTTACCTGTAACTTCCGGCTGTATTTATACACGTGGCTCCATTCTGGCAGCCCAAGGGTGTTCCTGAGTAAATCTCACATTCGTTAACGTCAACGGAGCACAGAGGACCCTGCGTTCAGACAAAGAACAAAGTCAGGGGTCGCAGGTCACAGAGGCATCCGGGGCCAGTCCTCACAGAACACGATGAAGGATTTAAACACGGAGAGGAAGGAAATCCTCGGTCAAGCCAAACACATTAAAATTGAGACTGATCTCCAGTCCTCGTTCCTCTGGAACTCAGGTAATGGCCCAACAGAGACAAAGAGCTCTTCACAGATCATACCAGTCACACGAGAAGAACCCTTATACAGACTAACCCTCATTTCACTATGGAGCTCTGCCTGGGAATAGGCACAAAATTTCTTTTTAATGCACATGTCAGGAACGTTTTCATCATTAATAGAAAAGGGCAGGAAAATGTACAGGCTATATCGGGATTTGTTTAGTACTTTCAAGGCTGACCGATTTAAATTCATGCTAGCTAGAATAACATGTAGTATCCAATCCAGTGAACCCTCCTTAAGATGGCTTAGTATTCAGTGGGTGATAGAATCATGCCTGCCGCTGTTTGGATTTTGGCATATGTGGTGTCATTCATTCTGATTCAGGAGACCACAGAATCCTAGAAAACTTGGATGCAGAATTAAATATGTCTGAAGGACTCCAAGGAAACCGCCGATGCTGACTCACCATCATTTTTAACCAAAGACCAAGTGACTCACCTTCCACTGTGAGGGACAGATACAAAAAAAGGAATCCTGGAGATTGAGGCAGGTTCCGCCGTGCTGGCACGGATTGCTGCTGCAGACCTTTCTGTCGTGTGTCTGAAACAAAGATGGGATGGTCAGCGAGACAATTGTGCTTTCCATGTTTCAGAGCAGGTATGTATATAAAACTACATTTTACTCCTGATCAGTGGAGGGTCTTCCTCCAGACTTTAAATCCATTACTTAATTTCTTCTTCATATCAACTCTCTTATGAGAAAACAAAGCGTTCGCTATCATCAGTCCTATTCATATTCCTTCACTATTAACGTGCATTTAACCAGGGATGGGATGAGGCATGAGTGACAGGCGAGGCTTCTCACTCTACTCTTTGGAAAAGCATATTGTTCACCTGACAAATGTACGTTGGTGGACAAGGGTCAAGACTTCAGGTGTGGGAATCCCATGGACGTTTCTCCTGTGCCGGTTCTTTTGCTGTTGTTCTTATCTTTGGTACCTCCAGATAAGCGTTTGAAATATGATCATCTTTTGCTGCCACCCCTCCTCCCCCGGGTTAAGATAACTGAACTCTTTTCACTCCAAGACCCTTTATTGGAAATGTGGCCTGTGGTTTAGATACACCCTCCAGTCTCGTGCTCACATGACTGCTTTCAGACCAGAGTCACAGACAGACCTGCCTTTGTCTATAGAACCTGGGGAATCTTACCCTATGTCAGCTACCAGTTCCAGTCTTGTAAGATTTGTAATGCCTTTGGGGGCAGAGGAAACTTCTTTAGAGAGGACAAGTGATTATGCAAGGAAAGCTATCCCGTTCATTTCACCTAATCTTTGTCTAATTCTGTTTTAAAAATTAAAATAGGGGCAAATTATTCTTCACATTTAAAAGAAATATTTGGTGACTCAGAGAGAAAATGAAGTCTGTTCCCTCCGTTTGCCGATGAAACTGAGAGCAGAGGAGGGCAGGCTGACTCAGCACCGTTTAGTGCAAAGCCCATTCTCTCTCCACCTTTGTAATCAGTCAGGTGCCCATACATTTGGGGGTCTCTTTCTGGGCTCTGTTTTCTTCTATTATTCTGTCTATCTTTGTGCTAGTACCACAATTAGCTCCGTTCATCACAGGATACTATTAAAAATTAACCACAAACTCATTTAGAGTTTTTTCTGGCACACAAGACAACACTGAGGATTAAAAACTCAAAAGCCCCAGGGGGCCCAGCAGGAAATGGAATCCGTAAGCGGTCAGGAGGAAGACAATAGGGAACTCGGGGGACTGTGGGGCCCAGAGAGCACTTGACCCATCCAAAGGCATGAAGGCACTTCCATTCCTAAATCATTAAAAACTCTTCCCGGGCGGATGGGCAAAGGGAGGACAGTCTGAGCTAACTGGACCGTGGCCTCCAGTTCTTGACCTTTGGTAGGAATGAAGAAGCACTCTAGGAGACTGAAAACTCTCGTGCTGTGCCTTGCTCATTTTTAATTCCTCAACTACTCCATAAAAAGATAAAGGCTGAATGGGGCAATTTATTACCAAAGCCAGCAAAAAGAATACACGAACTTGTTCACCAAATTTAAAACACCAAAGTAGAGGACAACATTTGAAGCATAATCAAAAACAGACCAAGAATATTAGAGCAGGGATTCTTAACCTGGAATTCCCTTGCTTTTATTCACAATTTAAAATATGGAGACCTTCTATGCATTTCTCTGTGTGGAAGCTTACAGCTCCCATGAAAGTCTCAAAAATGTCAGCTCCCTACAAAAGGGATAAGAAGTCTAAAATTACAAGGACTAGTTTACAAGCATGTAGTAAAGTTATGGAAGGTTTATTCTAATAAATTGTTCCGATTTAATTACCAGCAAATACACTTTTAAGAAGATTTGGAATATTTTGAGATACATCCTAGACTTCTAAGTTTAATGTTAGAGAAAATGTAAGGCCTTTGAAAACCGAGCCCTGGATGCCAGAATCAGCAAGGTGGGTGGTCACGAGCTGACCAGCTTCAGCCTAAAGTTGCACGGTTAAAAAGTGCCAGCAGCAGAGGAAGAGCACATGGACGGCTAAACTTAGAGTCAGAGGACTTCACATGCCCAGTGACCTTCATCTCTCTGAGGCTCGCTTTGCTTCATCTGTGTCCTGGGAAGCATGACTTGTTATGAGAATTAAATGAACTGATTTACAAAACAGAGAGTCACAGATGTAGAAAACAATCTTATGGTTACCAGGAGGAAAAGGTGGGGGGAGGGATAAATTGGGAGATTGGGATTGACATATACACACGACTATATATAAAATAGATAACTAATAAGGACCTGCTGTAGAGCACAGGGAACTCTACTCAATAGTCTGTAATGACCTATATGGGAGAAGAATCTAAAAAAGAGTGGATATATGTATATGCATAACTGATTCACTTTGCTGTACAGCAGAGACTAACAAAACATTGTAAATCAACTATCCTCCAATAAAAAGTTTTTTTAACTGTGATGAGAATTAAATCATGGGAAAAGCAAAGGCCTTGATATTGATTCTCCATCCACCTTAAGAATACCAGCTCCATCCATGATTCTAGTGTATTTTCAATGAAAGATGTTGGCTATCTAGTAGTTACGGGACTTACCTGCTGTAACCTTTGAAATTTTCTCTCAAGATCCACGAGCTAGCAGTGGGGAGGAGAAAACATCCGTTAGCTGGTTCAAAGGCATGTCACATGTAATGTTATCCTGTGACATATTTTCCTAATACCTTCTGCTGGGGACTTACTTTATCTGTTTGTTCCTTTTCTTATTGTCTTTTCCCTCCTCTTTTCTCTCCCCTCCAGGCTTCCCATCCTTCCTACTCTCTTCCATGGCATTTTTTTTTTTTTTTTTTAAGAAGTACAACCCAGGGCTTCCCTGGTGGCGCAGTGGTTGAGAGTCCCCCTGCCAATTCAGGGGACACGGGTTCGTGCCCCAGTCCGAGAAGATCTCACGTGCCGCGGAGCAGCTGGGCCCGTGAGCCATGGCTGCTGAGCCTGCGCGTCTGGAGCCTGTGCTCCGCAACGGGAGAGGCCACAGCAGTGAGAGGCCCGCGTACCGCAAAAAAAAAAAAAAAGAAGTACAACCCAATGATAAGTTGTTTCATTGAATCTCTGTGCATGGTGACCCTGGGAATTTTCCTAAGTGACAGTGATCCATCCACCTTGTGCTATCAGCACGTGAGCAAAGCCGACTTACACCACAAGCTCTGGTCACAGAACTTCCAACCACGGTCCATCACCACCTCTACACCCTCTACTAGAGCTGGGTCATTGAACCGAAAAGCCCACGATCACAACACTACATTTCTAAAGAGGATACAAATTTGGTATATCTTCTGAAAAAGAATTATTTATAAAGTTGAATTAAGGAGAACCCATTTGCTCTGAGGATGTGGAGGTCAGACTCACCTTGGAATCAAGCTGGTGGATTTGACTAGAAATATTCTGAGGCAGACCAACTGCACCTCTTTTTAAGTTTGTAATATCATCTTTGTTTTTCTGGATCTAATTTTAAAAAGGAGGAGAAGAAAAAGGAGGAGGAAGAGAATGCTAGTGAAAAAATCATGTATATAAGAATAACATTTTAAAAATTTGAGTAGTATTCTATTTTAAGCCCTGAGACCTTGCCCATTATTAGAAAAACCAGAACAATGCCACATATAATAAGCATTGGACTAAAATGGCCGTGGCATCATTCCATTTACCCTTTCAGTAACAATATATCAAGGAATTTTCCATCTGCATATTTTCCCATAATAACACTTCAGGATGCATGTAAAGAGGCCTGGCTTGGAATGAGACTGTTCAGGTTTTACATCTTGGCTCAGCCATTTAATGTATGTCCTTGGACAGGTTGCTGCAGGGTTCCTCTACCTCCCTTACTGAAGGGGTAATCATAATGCCAACCTCTCTAGGGATTGCATTAAATCTGTAGGTTGTTTTGGATAATGCCAACCTCATAGGACAGCTGTGAGGGTTAGAGGAGACAATGCACATAAAGTGCTGAGCACAGTGGATAGCCCATAATAAGTTCTAAATACCAACTTCTAACATTATGACTTATAGGCCTGCATGATGTAGAAAATAATGAGCACTGAAAACATTCAATAAGACAGGAGAATAACTGGCCAATTCTGTTGTGTGGCAAACGTAAACCGGTCACATCTACCACGTTCTATGGTCCCTCTCCATCCTCGGCCCCCTTGTAAAGGGGCCCCACTATCACCCCCTGCACCTTCTGTGGACTAGAGTAAAGAAGCCTACACAGTGAGCCGCTTCCTGCTAGTATTATTACCTGTGCCCCTCATTAACCCTAGGACACTGTTCTTTCCAAGGACTTGTTTCACCTCCGATTATGTTCCCTGTGCTAAAGATTCAAAGCACACATTAACATAGGCCTCTTTCTCACACCAGTTAGAATGGGCATCATCAGAAAATCTACAAACAATAAATGCTGGAGAGGGTGTGGAGAAAAGGGAACACTCTTGCACTGTTGGTGGGAATGTAAGTTGATACAGCCACTATGGAGAACAGTTTGGAGGTTCCTTAAAAAACTAAAACTAGAACTACCATATCACCCAGCAATCCCACTACTGGGCATATATCCTGAGAAAACCATAATTCAGAAAGACACATGCACCCCAATGCTCATTGCAGCACTATTTACAATAGCCAGGTCATGGAAGCAACCTAAATGCCCATTGACAGATGAATGGATACAGATGTGGTACATATATACAATGGAATATTACTCAGCCATAAGAAGGAACAAAATTGGGTCATTTGTAGAGACGTGGATGGAGCTAGAGACTGTCATATAGAGTGAAGTATGTCAGAAAGAGAAAAACAAATGTTATACATTAACTCATATACGTGGAATCTAGAAAAATGGTACAGATGAACTGGTTTGCAAGGCAGATATAGAGACACAGATGTAGAGAACAAATGTATGGACACCAAGGGGGGAAAGTGGCAGGGGGTGGTGGTGGTGGTGTGATGAATTGGGAGATTGGGACTGACATATATACATTGATGTGTATAAAATAGATAGCTAATAAGAACCTGCTGTATAAAAAATAATAATAAAATAAATTTAAAAAAACATAGGCCTGTTCAATCAAGTAACCATATACAAATATACAAAACTACTTCAATGCATTTCCAGTGTATTACCTGATGTAAACATTCGCCAAGGTCTTCATCATTTAATTTAATTTTTCCCAGGGATCCAGTTCTAAATTCAATGTTTTGAGCTGATCCAGTAAGAAACACTAAATTTCCTCTCTCTGCAGTCATTCGAGGCCTGCATAATCCAAGCCAGAGAATGTATCAGTAATTATGGCATATAGTTTTTAAGTCTAAAGAACAAAGTTTCTCAGCGAATAACTACAGACTGCATACACCTTTGCTTTGTGGTCAACTCAACCAAATTCTCCCGCTCATCTGCCATTTCTTTCTTCGCAAATTTCCTGGAGATATCTCCTAGTAATTTTATGCTTGCCTAATTTGCAAAATGATAAATGAAAAGTTTGTGTATAAAAAGATACTTCCATACAGCAATACAACTGTTTTTCCCTATCTGTTTTTAACATCATTGTTTTCCTCAAGAAAAATTACACCTTTGCTTACCTGGTTATTTGTGAAAACTGATGAGGAACCACCCTAGTCCATCAGCAGAAATAATCCATGTGTCTACTTACTGTTGGAGGTCAGTATTTCTTTTTTGTCTCTGCAGCGCAAGTCCTCCAGCTTCACCATATGATTCAGCAAATGTCAATAAAATAACCAAACTCCAAAGAAAAAGTGAGGACATCTTCCTCACCAACCTCCAAGGTTGTCAGGTAGGAGGGAGGCTGCTCTACCCAACTGAGTGTGGCAGTTTGGAGAAAGCAAACCAGGCAGATGTACTTTGACCAGTGGGATGTCCTGCAGTTTTCAGATCTTCCTTCTTTGCCCTAGAAGGCTACATTATTTCTTCTTCCTGAGGGATGTAAATGATCTTAGATCTTCAGGACTCTTCAACTTGTGAGAGGTCAAAATCTACTTCTAAGTGATGCACAACTTAATCATTATCTGTTTGACCTTTGAAATGGTAAGAAATTACTTTGGAAACATCCACTAAAACAATTCTTGCTTAAGAAGTAGCCACCTTTCAACAAATGCTTCTGGGAAAATTGGATATCCACACGCAAAAGGATAAAGTTGGACCCTGACTTTATATTATATAGAAAAACTAACTCAAAATGAACCAAATACCTAAATACAGGAGATAAAACCATAACATTCTTAGGAAAAAAACATAGGGGGAAGCTTCATCACATTGGATTCCGCAATGATTTCTTTGATGTGACTCCAAGAGCACAAGGAACAAAAGAGAAGAAGAATAGATAAACTGGACTGCTTCAAAATGAAAAACTTTTGTATATTAAAGGACACTATCAACAGAGTGAAAAGGCAACTCGAAGAATGGGAAAAAATTTGCAAATCATATATATGAGAAGAGGTTAATATGCAGAATATGTAAAGAACTCCTACAACTCAACAGCAAAAAAACAAATAAACCAATTAAGAAATGGGCAAAGAAAATCGACATTTCTTCAGAGGAGATATTCAAATAGCCAAACAACACATGAAAAGATACCCAACATCACTAATCACCAGGGAAATACAAATCAGAACCACAATGAGACACCACTTCACACTCATAGGATGGCTACTATCAAACAAAAGCAGAAAATAGGGCTTCCCTGGTGGCGTAGTGGTTGAGAGTCCACCTGCCAATGCAGGGGACACGGGTTTGTGCCCCAGTCTGGGAGGATCCCACATGCCGCGGAGCGGCTGGGCCCATGATCCATGGCCACTGAGCCTGCCCGTCCGGAGCCTGTGCTCCACAACGGGAGAGGCCACAACAGTGAGAGGCCCGCGTACCGCAAAAAAAAAAAAAAAAAAAAAAAGCAGAAAATAGTAAGTACTGGGTGAGGATGTGAAAAAATCGGAACCCTTGTACACTGTTGGTGAGAATGTAAAATGGTACAGGTACTGTAAAACAGTGGCAGTTGCTCAAAAAATTCAACATAGAATTGCCATATGATCCAGGAATTCTACTTCTGGGTATATACACGAAAGAATGGAAAACAGGGACTGAAAGAGATATTTGTACAACTAAGTTCATAGCAGCATTACATGGAAGCAAGCCAAGTGTTCACTGACCAATATGAATGGAAAAACAAAATGTGTTGCATGCATATCATGGAATATTATTCAGCCTTAAGAAGGAAGGAAACTCTGACATATGCTACAACGTGGATGAACCTTGAAGACATTAGGCTAAGTGAAATAAGCCAATCACAAAAGGGCAAATACTGCATGATTCCACTTATATGAAGAACCTAAAGACAGAAAGTAGAATGGTGGTTTCCAGAGATGCGGGGTGGGGAGAATGGTAAGTTATTGTTTAATGGGTACAGAGTTTCACTTTGGAAAGATGAAAAAAAGTTCTGGAGATAGATAGTGGTGATGGTTGCACAACAGTATGAAGGTATGTAATACCATTGAACTTAAAAATTACACCCTTAAATAGGCTCTGCAACTTGACATTATGGAGAGATGTAACACTGTTTTACATCTGTTCTATTCAACCACAAGAACAAAACTAGCAAAACTAGCTGGCAAGCTGCTATTTTCTTGAGGTGATACTGAAGTCAACTGATGAGTTTTTTGTTATTCTGTTATTCGTTTTAAGAAACAGGTGTCATACCACAATGTATTTCAAGTTGAATACATTTTTTTAAAGTTTCATTAGTTCAAGCTTTGTTTAAAAGCTTAACAGTTTGGTACGGGGGGTGGAAGGAAATCTTGTCTTCGTGAAATATTTGTCAACTTTAAGAATAGGATAAAATAGGATGGGTTAGAATCCTCCAACACAAAGGGCAATTCTAACTCTGAGCTTTGAACATAACTATTTTCATGATTCTATTTTCTTAAAGGTTACTTGCACTCAGCAAATTTGTTAAGTGCAATAAAAGATGTTTCCAGCATGATTTCAGTAAGAATTTACTTTTTTTAACAGAATTTTCCTGTGTTACTAATGTGTTTATTATTAAACAAAGTAAAGATAATTTCTCTGCTCCCAATCTAGCCATCCAATTCCTAATTGTCCCTCGTGCTAGAAGGAAAAGAAAGAAATATGCTTTCAAGGTCTGACTGACTTTGGAATGACGAGTTAGGGAATTTTATATCCAGCCCACCCGCTCAACTCTAGCTGAGATCAATAGACAAGTCAGTCTGCACATGATTCGGTGGAAGCAATGTAAAAATCAGTCTCTGTTTCCGCACCATTATCACTCATCCTTTTTACCTGCCTTATTTGGAATTTCTTCAGCAAAGACAAATTAAGATAGTTTTAGAATCCATGACCTCAGACTTAGAAGGTGAATATTCTCCTCTCTCCTTTTCCCAGAATAAATGTTCTATTGACCTGAAATCCTGTCTTTCATTGGCTGGCAAAGCTCCCATTTCCTCCCTAATTCAGAATGCATTCCACAAAGATTCTTCATGTGCTCTTTACATATTAGCCATTCTACAAAATGGTAGGAATACAAAGTGGAATACGTTGCAGATTTTCCCCTCCAAAGTCAGGTCTAGGGAAGATCATTCATGTGGGTTCAAAATCCAGCTCCATCACTTTCTGACCATGTGGCCCTGTTTCTTCATCAGCAGAAAGATAATAATAACAGCACTGAAAGTATACAAAATGTTTAACACATCCGGTCTTTGGCATTTGATAAGTGTCCACTAAATGTAAACTGCAGTTATCATGTAAGTAAGTATAACCCTCCTTCCTCTTCTACACTTGAACTTGGGTTTCTTAAAGTAAGAAACGATAGAAGAATCCACAGTTGACTTAAAAACCATGGGCACCAGGAATATCAGGGGTGTCTAATCTCCCCTTTTATGGAAGAGGATTTCAGAACAGAGACATGCATTGAGGACTTTGAGTGAGGAAGGGGACATCTGACCTGCAGCTGGGGATGTGAGGCAAAAGTAAACTGATGTCTGAGAACCAGGCAAGGTGGTGCCAGGAAGCAAGGAAGAACTCCACACGGATGGGTGGAAAGCAAGATTAGATTTAAATCCTAGAGTCTCCAAGAGCAGGCAACCCAAAGGGAACAAACTCTTCCTCGAGATGGAGCTGAGAAAACAGAGAAAGGGAGGGTTTGCTCTAGGAGCTGCTCCATGGGAGGGGACCGAGTGTAAGAGTACACCTAAGAATGCCGTTAATACACGTTTTTTTGTGTTTTTTTTGCATTCATTAAAATAAAATTATTAATTCAGAACACTAATAATATCCATGATATTTACACATCTTAAGTTTGTCAAGAGGTCTGTTGCACTCTTGGTTTCCAGCCTTTGGCATCTACAAGGTGCACGTCAATGTGTTTTGCTTTGTTGCAGACGTTACACATGGTGCGTGGAGTTAGGGTTCTCTCTACTTCTCCATCTACATGGGCAGCGTGTTACTAATCAATAATGCATGGCCTGCTGACCTCTGCTCCCAACCCTGCCCCCTGGTGTCACCTTCCTCCCTCCTCTCCCTCCCAGCTTCTTAGCTCTTCTTACAGAAGTATCAGCTCCCTTCTCTTCCTCCTTCCCTCCTTACAAAAAAGAATCAGAATTATCTTCTCCTTTCTTCTTCCTTTAACTTTTCTAAGACCTCTTTGTACACCCCCTGCTTCTTCTGTACCATTCACTTCACCTCCTTTTTCTACTTGAATCCTCAGCTCCCAACATTTCTAATAATCCCCAGCACAATGCACAAGTGAAATTCATGAGTGACTCACAGTTCAGAGAGGAAAATTCTGTGGTCATCAAAAGTATATATGAAAGTAAATTCCAGTATACTAGAAGTTCACATGAGGGGAATTGCTGGGTAAGAAGGCATCACTGTAATCAGAATGTTGATAAGGACGAAAACAAAAACACAACAAAAGCAATAGAGAACAGAACTACCTCTGCCTGGGAAGGGCAATGCAGGCTTCCCAAGAGCCAGCTGAGTCTTACAGAATGTATAGGAGTTCTCCAGGCAAAGTAGGGGGGTTGGGAGTCTCAGACAGAGAAAATGGCACATCCAAAGCTTTCCAGTTACAAAAGAGCTAAACGTGGCTGCAACGGTGTGTGTTTGTGGGAGATGACATTTTTTAAAGGGAAAGGAAGTCAGGTCCAGTAGGACCAGGAAATGTTATTTGAATGAGTTTAGATCTTATTTTATTTTTAAATAATGGAGACTTATGAGGGTATTTTAGATAGGAGGTCATGTTTGCATTTTACAAGCATCCCTGCAGAGCCAAGTCTCAGACCCAGAGGTAGTGAGGACGTTGTGGTACAGCTAAGGTGTGACCTGCGGAGGCCTTGTTTGCGGCAGTGGCAGAGAGACCAGGAGACAGTGAGAGAGGTATTTAGGAAACAGGATCTACAGAAACATAGGTCGGGGCAGTTAAGAGAGAGGAGGGAAGTGATGCTCAGGCTCCCTGCTTGAGAAATTGGAAGGATAGAGGTGTCAATAACTGGATAAGACAGAATACTTAAGGGAAGGAGGTTCTGGAGAAAAGAGAAGAGTTCAGATCTGGGTGCACAGAGATCTGAGGAATATTCACCTCCTCCCCACCCCGCCCCCGGCCTGCCCCGCTGCTTCAAGGCCCCACTCTGCACATGGTTTAGATATCAGTGGAGGGTGCAGGGAAGATCCAGAGATGGCCTGGACCACAGCCGTGCCACTCAAAGTGTGGTCCATGGACCCAACACAGACTTTACCCAGGAGCTTGTCAGAAATGCAAAAATCTCAGGTTCAACCTCAGACCTACAGAATCCACATCTACATTTTACACAGACCCTCTCTTCCTGACCCAGGGGGTGAAGGCACGCTCACTCCAGAAGAGAGTCACATGGTCTCCACAAGTGCATCTGTACTTCTATTTTTCTATTTTTTCTTAGATTGGTCTTCTAATTTTCCATAACTTCCTTTTCTATTTCCTATTTCTTTATCTTCTTTTGTTCTACTGAGAAACTTTTGTTATCTTTTAAAATGTATATTGATTTTTAAAATTTTTGGCATTATATTTTTAATTTCAAAAACTCATTCTTGGGCTTCCCTGGTGGCGCAGTGATTGGGAGTCCGCCTGCCGATGCAGGGGATGCGGGTTCGTGCCCAGTCTGGGAAGATCCCACATGCCGTGGAGCGGCTGGGTCCGTGAGCCGTGGCCGCTGAGCCTGTGCGTCCAGAGCCTGTGCTCCGCAGCGGGAGAGGCCCCAACAGTGAGAGGCCCGCGTACCGCAAAAAAACAAAACAAAACAAAAAAAACCTCATTCTTATTTTGTGTTGTAACATCTTCTCCTATTACTCTAAAAATATTATAGCTGCTTTTTGAAGTTTACTGCATGGTCTCTGATTTCTCTAAGTTCTTCTTCTTCTGTTTGCTTGTTTAGATCTTTCTCTTTCATATCAGAGGCTCTCCTCAAATATCTATTTATCCTTATGTGTTCATTTAAATTTAATAATAAGACACTAAAGAGTGGATGATAAGCTCTGTGTGATGGACGGTGTTTGTAACTAGCAAACTTTATCATGGGTGGTTGAATGACAAGCTGACAGTTCCATTGGGGGAACACCAACTGTCAATTTTTGAAGATATTTTTTCCCCTGGGGACATAGAATTTCTTCAGAAAAAAAAATACACCAGTTTTCTACCTGGATAAGGAAAGTTTGCTGGAAATTTTAATGCTAAGTGTGTAGACTTTATTTAGCCCCTTGTTTTCCATCTTTTTTTTCCAAATTCTTGGAGAGCACCTCAATTCTGTATTAATATAATCCCTATAACTTATTTTATATACCAAGGTTTATTTTTCATTCCTACTAGTTTCATCTAAATCCCATGGTTTTACAGTCTTAATAAGCATTTACTGCAGACATAGGACATCCTCAACAATGAGGGAAATTCAAAGAAGTAAAATTCACGACTTTCTCTGGCTTGCAATAAAGGCATATGTACCAATCTAGAGCACTGTGATAAGGCAACATTATAAAGATGGGTAAGACACACGAGACAAAATGCATACTAACATGCTTTTAGGAAAATAGCATGAACCAAACTGAAAAAGAGGTCCTAAACCCAGTCTGGGTATACTGTAGTGGTTCTGCAAATCCAGGAGGGTCATTTTGGAGAGAGGTGGTTGGGTAAAGGTGGCAGCATTGATGAAGGGCCTTAAGTGGCCGGTTGAAGAATTTTGATTTAATTTATTTATTTAATGGGGAGCTGCTCTTGTATCTTGAGTTAAATAATCCTTACGTGAAATTTCCAGTAGGCCAGCTGAACTTATCTGGAGGGCTGGATCAGTGTAGGAGTCATGAGAATAGGGAGAGAGGGTTGACATGAAGAGGTGCCTTGGAGGAAGAATGGCAAGATTCTCATACCCTGTATTCTAGCTCCCATCTCATTTTATAGCTTCAATGTGGCTTTGGTGCTTTCTTTGGTCCCTTTTCATTTTCACATCAGTTTAAAACAGAATACTGTAGAATTAATCTGTGTTTTTAGTCATTAATGGAAACATCTGTGAATATAATGATCTCTCTCAACCTTTATGACACTTAACTCATTCTCTTTTTCAGGGAACTCACATTGCTTGAAAGGTACATTTACATATGCCAATTTTTGTGATTTTCTACAAAATGTCTGAACAATACAATATTGTTCCAATTGTCTATTCATTTTCCATGAAGGATCACATAAAATAATTATGGAAATTGATGTAAGTTTAAAACTATTCATTTGCTCATTTCATGGAAAATGCATTACCTCCTAGTGAATTACCAAATCCACTACTGCGATAAACTGACCTTTTTGAATGCAGTGTGGTCTTGACTCAGGGAACACAATCCAGACGTTTGTTCTCTATGCTCATTACTACAATGATTGCGATTATCCTTGAGTAGAATGAAAAAGCATTATGGGTTAATCATTACCATTTGAATAATTCAGGTTTGGCAGAGATTTTCCTGAGGAGGTAGATCTTGTTATTCATTATTGAGAGTTTGGAGGACTTTTTTGCTTTTCTTTTTCCAGATTTTTTTTAAGTACAATAATCCTTACATAAGCAAAGAGGATATAATCAGAAAATTCATATCCAGAGGGAGGAATGTAATAGAGGAACAGAGCTTCACATAAGGAACAGAGGTTGCTAATGGCATATATACAAACACACACACAGCGTCTGTGTACTGGGAAGTCTTGTGTCATTGTGAGACAGGGACTGGTTAAGGACAGAGGGCATACATTGCTAGAATTCATGGCTCCAAAAGCCAGGGGGGACACAATACAGCTTTCTCCACCTCCCACAGCTCAAGACCCCAGGACTCCAGCACTTCTGCTGGATGAATTCAAGCTTGATTTCCATGAAGGTGTGAAGCCATAAAGCGGAGGTTATCTTTGATGAAGACCACGGGTAAACCCACCTGACATCCCTTTCCAAGGTAACCTAAAAAGAACAGAATAAGTTTTCTACTCTGTGATTCCTAAAATTCCCTGAACAAGGCAATGAAGTGAAACATTTAGACATCTTTCATACTATAATCAAAGAAAATGCCAGGTTGTATTAATACAATCATCTAAGTGATTGTAGCCATGTAGGGGCAAATAGTTGCTACTCTAACCTTTTGAAAAGGGGGAAATGCATTTTTGTAACAGTATTTTGTATTTGATGAGAGGAAGAGAGCAACTGAAAATTCACCTGCGGAGATGCGGGGGAGGGAAGGAAGACGCGTTTAGGGATACCCTGAGAAAACCGTAATTCAAAAAGGGACATGCACCCCAATGTGCACTGCAGCTCTATTCACAATAGCCAGGACACGGAACCAACCCAAGTGGCCACCAACAGACGAATGGCTAAAGAAGATGTGGCACATATATAAAATGGAATATTACTCAGCCATAAAAAGAAACAAAACTGAGTTATTTGCAGTGAGGTGGATGGACCTAGAGACTGTCATACAGAGTGAAGTAAGTCAGAAAGAGAAAAACAAATACTGTATGCTAACACATATATATGGAATCTAAAAAAAATGGTACTGATGAAGCTAGTTGCAGGGCAGGAATAGTGACGGAGACATAGAGAATGGACTTGAGGATACGGGGCGGGGGAAGGGTAAGCTGGGACAAAGTGAGAGAGTGGCATGGACATATAGACACTACCAAACGTAAAATAGATAGCAAGTGGGAAGCAGCCGCATAGCACAGGGAGATCAGGTCAGTGCTGTGTGAACACCTAGAGGGGTGGGATAGGGAGGGTGGGATAGGGAGGGTGGGAGGGAGACACAAGAGGGAGGAGATATGGGGATATATGTATACATATAGCTGATTCACTTTGGTATACAGCAGAAACTAACCCACCATTGTAAAGCAATTATACTCCAATAAGGATCTATTAAAAAAATAAAGAGAATGGTAAAATGAGGGGAAAAAAGAGTTTAGGGATATTTGGCAGCTACAGAACTGCCTCTTGTGGTGAACTTCTAATTGGAGAGATACAAACAGAAGCAGTTCACAGAGGCATCTTTATCTGGTGATGGGAGGCTTTGTTTCACTGATGTGATTGATGACAGGAGGAGTGTTTTAACAAGGATGATGCCTTACAAAGGGCCATCATTCCCAGGGGATGCATTAATTGAAGTGCCACACAGATCTGTGGGAACATATAAGGTGTTGTCATCAAGGGCAGGAAGAAGGCTGAGATGATCCCACTTCTCATTCTTACTCAGTGCCATTATTCTAAGATCTGTAAAAACCAAAGCCTTTGTCCCTTTGTATTTTTCTTTTTTAAAATAGCAGCTTGGGCTATATTTATTATAGAAGTACTACTAAATCAGGCTTTGCCAACAATTCCTAAACTGTGTTTAGAGAAGGCATAAACAATCCCCTAGGAGTTACACACAATTGTGGTATTAAATACTTTTCTTATAACATCTAATGTGCTATTCTTGTTTAGGTTGACAGATAATTATTCCAGCAATTCCCCAAGTCATGAAAGACATAATGATTCTGCTACAATACTCAGCATATTCATATTCAAGTCAGATTAATTGGACAATTATTTATTTGGTACCCCCTGATTGTCAGCATCTGAGAGAGGCACCGAGGAGACAGAACTGGGTAAGATACAGCCTTTGTCCTGGGGAGGAGATGTTATTATATGCCATCAGGATGCAAATGAAGTAGTGACTTGAAAGCTAGATTACCTATGGTAGAGGTGGAATAGAGTATTGGTTTTGATAGAAAGAATACCTTTAATTATAAAAGTAATATATTACATTGAATGGAATATTCAAAGACTGGCTTCTTTCACTTAGCATAATGTTTTCAAGGTTCATCTCTGTTGTAGCATGTTTCAGTACTGCACCCTTTTTTATGACTGAATCTATTGTACAGATATACACATTTTGTTTATTCATTCATCAACTGATGAACACAACAGTCATTTCCCTTTTTGGCTATTATGAATAATGTTGCTATGAACATTCATGTACAAGTTTGTGTGTGGATATGTTTTCAGTTCTCTTTGGAATATGCCTAGGAGCATACTTGTTGGGTCACATAGTAACACAATGTTTTGAGGAACTGGCAAACTGTTTGTCAAAGGAGCTGCTCATTGCATATTTTACTGATTGGTTTCACAATCTTGTATTTCAGCATTGTCTTACTGTAACACATTTAATCTGCTTCCAGTTTCACTATGTTTAATATCTTCATTCCTATAAACTGCTGTCCTTTTAATTATATTATTAAGGCAGATTCCCATGGTGGGTCTTGTTTTTACCATCTTTTACTTTCAACCTACTTAAATCATTTAATTTGAAGCAGGTTTCTTATCAAAGTATATAATTAAATGTTTTTTAATCCACTCTACCAATCTCTGTATTTTAATCACTGTATTTTGACCAACTATATTTAAGACATTTATCGATCTTGTAGAGCTTGTGTGCCATTTAATCATTTTTGTTTGTTTCCTCTGCTTCACATTCCTCTCTCTCTTTTCTTGCCTTCCTGTGGGTTACTTAAATATTTCTTAGGATTCCATCTTGATTTATTTGTAGTGGTTTTGAATGCATTTCTTTGCACAGTTTTTGCAGTGGTTGCTGCTCTGGGCATAACAATATACTGTATGTACATGACTTATCACAGTTGACTGCTATCAGCAATTTACCACTTTAAGTGAAATGAAATCTCAGTTCCATTTAGGTTCCTTGAATTTCTCCACTTCTAAATATTATTGTCTTGAGCATTAGACGGTATTATAATTTTTGTTTCAATCATCAAATGTGATTTATAAAATTCATGAGAAGCACAGTTTATTGTAAGTGTCCATACTTCTGCTCTTTCCATTACTCTTTCTTCCTTCCTGATGCTCCAAGATGTCTTTTTTTATCATTTCATTTCTGTTTCAAGAACGTCCAAAAGCCATTCTTTATGGGTAGGTTTCCTAGCAACAAACACGTTTAGTTTTGCTTCATTTGAGAATATCATTATTTCCCCTGCCTTCCTGTGGGACAGTCTGGACACAGAACTTTCAGTTAACAGTTTCTTTCTGTCAGCACTTAAAACATGTTGTGCCACCTCTTTCTAGCCCCCATGGTTTCTGATGAGAAATCTGCTGTCATTCAAATTGTGCTCTGCTATAGTAATGTGTCCCTTCTCTCTGGCTGCTTTTTTTCTTTTAGTTTTCACATGTTTAATTATAAAGTGTCTTTGCATGGATTTCTTTCAGCCTATCCTGTTTGGGGTACACTCAGCTTCCTGAACCTGCATATTTATTCTTTGCTAGATTTGAGATGTTTTCATCCAGTATTTCTTTGCACATTCATCCAGCTCTATTCTTTTTTCTCCTCTACTTCTTGGACTCCAAATATATGAATGTTGGCTCTTTATCACTGTCTCACAGGTCACTGAGTCTCATTTTTCCCCAGTCTTCTCTTTGTTATTCAGATTTACTAATTCTATTGCTTATTTTCAAGTTCACTGATTCTATCATCTGTCATTTTCATTCTATTATAGAACCCATCCAATGAGTTTTCCATTTTGGCTATTGTATTTTTCAGTTTTATAATTGCCTTTATTTCTTTAAAAAAAAAACTGGGACAAAAATGCACACCATAGTGGTTGTTTTTATCAGTTAAAAAAAATCTTTGTTAACTATTTCCTTAGGGAGCCTTTCTATTTTTTGTTTCAAAAGAATTTGTAACTACTTGTTAAGGCATTTTTATGATGGCTGCTTTAAAATCTTTGTCAGATAAATCCAACACCTGGTGCATCCTGGAGGTGTCATCAGTTGGCTGTCTTATTTGTTGTGATTTGCTTGGTTCTTGGTATGACAGGTGATTTTAGATTATATCCTGGATATTTCATCTATTATGTTAGAAGACTCTGGGTTCTATTTTAATCTTTTATTTTAGCAGTCACTATGTTTATGTTTATCATGCAGGCCCTGGCCTACCTTTGGTCTATGATTCCAGTGGCAGTTTAAATTTCAGAGCCTTTGCAGTGTTAACTTGGTTTATCTGGTGCTGCTGGAGCTCAAAGTGGTCCTTGATGGTGTTACTTTAGGGGAAAGAACTTTTCTCCAAGACGAGTCGCCTGGTACCTCTAGGTTGGGGGAAGACAGCCTCCTGCCCATGGTGATGAAAACTTCTAGGTCAGACACTCCTGTGGCGGGATGCCCCTTGTCAGGGCTCCATGGTTGCTCAGTGTCTCTCAACAAGTAAGAGGAGCCTGGACCTGCCAGGGGAGTAATGCTTTCCCTGGACACTTGCCAGTGGGGATCCCTATACAATGCCCTTGAGGGTTGTATCAGACTCACCTGGTGTTGTCAGCAGGACCCCTGTTCCATCCTGGGCTCCCTTATGTTGCTAGCTTGGTCAGGAAACACCAAGCCTGGGTTACCTTCTTCTGTTGGGTGGGAGGTGATAAGACATCCTGTAACTATGTCCCCCCTCCAGTTTTGGGAGTACTTGGCTGGTTTGTTTTCTTCCTTACACCTTTCAGAGTTTTCTTTCTGATGTCTCTTGCATTATTTTATAATCATACTTATCCAGAATTGATAATTGTACTTATCAGGAAGGAGCAGGAAAAATGAGTCTTCCCTCTTGTCTGGACAAGTCAGAACACAGGATTTTAAAAAATTTATATCTGCACAGCTTCCCCAAAAGCCAAAACCCCAAGTTCTATCCTAGAATTATTTTTTAAATCATATATTCCAAACTTGAGTAAATTTGCCTATTCCTCTGTTAATAGAGGAAGTAGCAATAACACCAATTAAAGTGACTTAAAGACACTTTAAATTCCAGCATGACAGCCTTTGGAATTTTCTATATCAATCCAGTATGGTGACTATATTCACTCATTTAACAAATATTTATTGAGTGCTTACTTTGCACCAGGTACTGTTTCAGTCACTGGGAAAGTAGCAGTAAAAAAAAAAAAAAAAAAAAATTAAATCCCTGCCCTCCTGGAAGTTTACATTCTCTAAACCATGGAATATTTTTCATTTTAAACCAATTCAAATTATAGCAACTATCAAGCTTATTGTCTATTCACCCATAGGATGAGTTCTCAAATAGCAAACTCAACTTGTATCTACTATACAAGGAGTATCACATTCCATTAGGTATTTTCAATCTTTTTTTGTGTGTAAAATTTAACTGTACTTGTGTAAGGAACTAGCTAAGTTCCTAAGTAGCTAAGTAAGCAAAATAACAACTATTTGAGTCAAAATTACATTTTCTGGGTGTCGTGGGCAAAAAAGTAGTTACAGAAAATGGTGAGATCTCTGAGAAAAATGGCTTGGATGGTGAAGGGTAGAGAGATCTGAGGACTGCATCTTCAGGAACAGATAAAGTTCAGCTCCAAACCACTCTCTGTTCTCTCTTTAGACTCTTCTTTAGGTGATCTCATCTGATTACAGAGCCAGCTTGGCTAAATGAACATGTTCCATATTTACACACATAATTTAAATCTGCCCTGATATGAATAAACATACAAACAAAATAAAATACAGAGCAAATACTTGAAGTAAACAGTGAAACCATAGTATGTATAAGAAAATAAATGAGAACATCCTCGGGCTATAAAGAAGAGCTCTATCAGAAAAGTAACTTCTTATCTTCTAGTTTTTGTGACAATTTCTATCTAAATTCAGATTTGTAGAAAAAACAAGATTTTGGAAGCTTTAGGAATCAAGTATGGTATACTTGAGGGAGAGTTATAAGTGTTGGATGTAATTGAAAATAACACTCAGAACCTATGGTAAATATATAACAAATTTATTTGAGAACTTGGGGGATAAGAAGCCAAAAAAGTTCTTTACACATGCTCATATTTGTTAAACAAATAAATTTAAAAGGAATAAACTCAAAGATCAAGACAAAAATAGTAATGTAGTTTGGGTCGTGGTTGTGTAAGATTTTGAAGAGCACGAGTATTTCAGGGTAAGATGTTCTTAGAAATCAAGGAGAGAGGTCAGGAAAATGGATTAAAGAAAAACAACAACGAAGTTTCAAATTTTAGCAGCAAAGTGAACGAATGACAGGAGAGGAAAAATGGTAAAGAAAGACTGACCAGTATGATCTGAAGTTGAAGAACATATGTGGGAGTCTTACTGCTCTTTAATAAAATATGCAAAGGAACTTTGCCAAGCGAAATATTATAGGCCTAACTAGACATCCTGGTGAGCATGATGAATGGAGAAAGCGTAGGTTGGACTGGAGGTGGGTCGACAACGATGCGTGTTAAGAAGGAGCTATGACAGTTGTATGCAGCACATTTTGACAGGAGAACCTGAGAAGAAGAGAATTCCAGGACAGGGACAGTTCCAAGCTGTCTTGAAAAATTATATAACCAGGTCAATCACAGTCTATTAGAAACTGCTGAAACCTACAACACTCACTCAACTTCAAAGCCCAAAGCTATTAGCAAGTCAGTTTACAACTGGTGGCCTCAAACAGTCATAGTGCCAAGTTGAAAACCAAATCATGAAAAGTTAACCTTTTCAACAACATAACCAACTCAGAAAAACATCCTTTAACTACTTTACCTATATGGGCTTAAAGATAGATTCTTATTGTGTTATCTTGGCTTATTTGGGAAGTTGTTGACTCTAACTTTTGATTTTACACTATAAAGTTATCAAAACAAAACGAGCAACCAGAGCCACTTTAGTTTGGGTGCAGACACGGCAGCTGGCCCACAGAACGCATCCTTCAGTACATGCTTGAGACTGCCTCATATGGCAGATGCTTCTTTATTCTGTACTGCTAGAGCTAGAATCAAACCAGTTTCATTTGTGCTTAGCTTCACTCATCTATCCTCAGAAGCCTCCTACAATAATTTAATAACTTCTGACCCAAATTAGGTTGAGGTTAGAACAAAAGACAAACTGTGATTTTTGTTAAAGAATCTTGCCCAGTACCTCAAAAAACTAATTTAAGTGCTAGGTGGCCCCTCAACTTTCACAATCTCAACGACTGGCTTTGTCTCCTTAAAAGGCTCTGTCTTGTGAGGGGGAGCGAGTTGGCTGATAGTCAGTGGTATTTTCTCACTTTTCAAGGCACAGGGTGGTGCCTACTGTGCAGGTCTGATTTACTAGCCAGAACACAATGTTCAGGGGCCTCTGAACTTGCAGAGGGTCAGCTGATCCCTCAGTAACAGGGTGACTCACTGCCCCCACCATTTGGCTCTACTGCCTGCCACTAAGGATTAAGATGATCAAGCACTGGCTCTTTCTCCTATGACTACATAACTCTTCAAAATCATTTTCCAATATGATTCATTCTGTTTAAATTGATTTATCTCATGCATTATATTTAGGTATGGAAAACTTACTAAAAATATGAGTCAGGGTAATAAATAATTTATGATTATTTGGCAAACCATTTAAGAGAGCACAAGTAGGGGCTTCCCTGGTGGCGCAGTGGTTAAGAATCCGCCTGCCAATGCAGGGGGCATGGATTCGAGCCCTGCTCCAGGAGGATCCCACATGCTGTGGAGCAACTAAGCCTGTACGCCACAACTACTGAGCCTGCGCTCTAGAGCCCGCGAGCCACAACTACCGAAGCCCGCACGCCTAGAGTCCATGCTCCGCAACAAGAGAAGCCACGACAGTGAGAAGCCCGCCCACCACAACGAAGAGTAGCCCCTGCTCAATGAAACTAGAGAAAGCCCATGCGCAGCCAAAAATAAATAAATTAAATAATTTTTTTAATTAAAAAAAGAAATAAAAGAGCACAAGTGATGCAAAGGGGAGAACAAAAAATCAGTTTCCT
This sequence comes from Mesoplodon bidens, assembly GCF_964165515.1. NCBI lineage: Eukaryota > Metazoa > Chordata > Mammalia > Artiodactyla > Ziphiidae > Mesoplodon > Mesoplodon bidens. The sequence goes on along the minus strand of NC_138178.1, from coordinate 5,248,249 downwards.
GTTAGAAATGGCAAAGATTTAATTATTGTTTTTTTAAAAGGAGAGCCTATATTTTTCAAACTGTTGAATAAGATTACAGTAAGTCCAAATGTCAGAATTTCCAAGATGTGTATATATGCTAGATACTCTGGTAAATATATCTTCATTAATGTGTGAATTTTGTGCTTGCTATTATATATAATTAATTAAGGGCAAGAATCACAATCTGCCCGTGGATGTGTTTCAATAATTTAAAATTTTTCACAAAGCTATATTTTATCTCCTAGTTTGTACGCACATGTCGCCACAGAGCCTTCATGTTACTGCCTGGTGCACTGTAACTCAACATATTTTGTTTTATGATTGCGCAGTGGGGCACAGGACACTATAATTATAGCATAATCACAGTAAAACTCTGAACCTTCTTATTGGTAAGAATCTTTTCATCAGTGAGGAAAACAGAGAAAGTGTGCCAAAGTGATTTCAGATAGCTGTATACTATCATTTACTAGACTTGTACTAAGGTTTATCTTTAAACACATACACAAAATGTAGACAGTGATAGTTGATACATATATGCATTGGTCTACAGCTTCCCTATTCCCATACTTATCTATGAGTTCTTCTGAAAAAATGGTGGTGGGGAATGATTGTTGTTTTTTTTTAAATTGTGATAAAACGCACATAACATAAAATTTGCCATTTAAACAATTTTCAAGCATGCAATTCAGTGCCATTAAGTATATTCACACTGTTGTGCAACCATCACCATTATCCACCTCCTGAACTTCTGCACCTACCCCAGAGACTCTACACACCCATTAAACATGAACTCCCATTTCCCTGGTCTTCTGAGCCCTGGGAACCACTAGTCTACTTTCTATCTCTATGAATTTGACTCTTGTACATACCTCATATAAATGGAATTATACAGACTTTGTCCTTTTGTGTCTGGTTTATTTCACTGAATATAATGTCTTCAAGGTTCATCCATGTTGTAACGTGTCAGAATTTCCTTCCTTTTTACAGCTGAATATCGTCAATAATGCTGCAATGAACATTGGTATACAAATATCTTAGTCCCTCTTTTCAATTCTTTTGGGTATATACCTAGAAGTGGAATTGCTTTATCATATGGTAATACTGTGTTTTTTTTTTTAAAGGGATTATCATCTATTTTCTATAGAGGCTGCACTATTTTACATTCCCATCAGTAATGGATAGGGTTCCAATTTTTTCATATCAGGATGATTGTTTTTTAAGAATAAAAATATGAATTAAAATTTTGTGACAAAATTTCTCATCTTATTTCTTTTCATTTCTCTTTTTGTCACTTGATTTTATCACCAAAATCAAAACCACAGGATTTATGATGCAAGATTTAGTCTGATTAGAGTCCTAATTCCAAGAAGTCTATGGAGAGGGAGAGTCAGAGAAAGTTAAAGTTATAAAAGTTAATTCACAGAATAGGTATGTGGAATGGGGTCAGAGGGCAGAGTTCCCTCCCTAAAATCTTAATGCTGTGCTACATTCCTTAGAACATCATGGCAAATTCAACTTACAAAAAGAAGCTGAAAAGGAAGACAAACGCAAGCTCTGAAGATAGCAAACTACAGGTAGGTATGTACAAATGAAAAAGGGACAGTGAGTTTTGTCTTTCAGAAGGAAGAAGAATTCAAGATAATTAGATAATGTGCACCTACATTTTCTATGGCATACCGATGGAGAGGTAATCAAGAATTAGGATTACTATTTCTGACATTTTCTTCAGACTGTTGTATAAGGTAAATGATGATAATTTGGTCTAATATATTATACACATTTGTTTAGATAAAATAAAGGAATGTTTAAAATATTGAAAGTAAAACATTCAATATTTTAAACAGGGTAAAATTAGAATCATCATTTTAGAAATAGGAAGAATTATTTTAAAAATGTAAAATGATAGATTCATAAAGCAACTCCTTTAATTAACATACACAATATAGTTTCTCAAGTTCATATAGTACACCTGTTATGACACTTTACAAAATATTCATGTAGACATTAAAATTCTAATGTTCCTAAATTTGTCTATACCATAATATTATAAAGGGAATATTTTACATATATATTTAACAATTTCATATAAAAAGATATTCTCCTAAAGCATAACAATAATTTTCCCCTTATAAAACACAGTAATATAAACTTAAGGAAACAAAATGGCATTTTCCTGATAAATCCAAATTCTTATTAACGAGAGAATAAGATAATTTAGTTGAATTTTGTCAAAATTAATTCAAAAAAGAATTTCAGAATTATTATCTGGATATAATGGAATACTGCCACCATCTTTCAGAGTTACTTAAAAATTATTCACATAGGATTTTGATTAGTTGAGCTACTACATGCACATTGAGACTATTTCCAAGCAGACGATAACGCTGTTTGACTGTTGTCTTCTCAGGAAATCCTAGAAAAGAAAGGTAACAATTTATAATACAATCACTTGCAATATTAACTTCCAGAGATAAAAGGATGTATTCTTTAGTAAAAGCAGCGTGGTTATTTACATAAATAAGTCCCTAAGGTCTCCATGAAGTTCAATTAACGAATGAGAATTTGGAGCCAAAAATATTATATAACATTTCATTGCTTATACAATGTGATATTATCATATCACATATCATATTTGTACAGTACACACACGTACACACATAATATCCACAGAACCAATAGAAATCTGAGCACTAGTACACTTTGGGAAAAGCAGTGGCTACCATTATTTCAGTTACTTAATAACAGCCTTCAGGAGACAGAATTCACATACTATAAAATGCAGTTTTTCTTTTAAAGGGAGACTATTTATTTATTTATTTATTTATCCATTCATTCATTCATTCATTTATGACTATGCTGCATGGCTTGTGGGATCTTAGTTCCCCAGCCAGGGACTGAACCTGGGCCCTTGGCAGTGAGAACGAGGAGTCCTAACTGCTGGACCACTGGAGAATTCCCTAAAATGCACCTTTTTAAAGGGTACAATTCAGTGGTTTTTAGTATAGTTGCAGAGTTTTGCATACATCCCCACTATTTAATGTCAGAACAGTTTCATCACCTCAGAAAGAAAGCTGGCCCACAGCTAACATCATACTCAATAATGAAAGCTAAAAATTTTCCTCTAAGATCAGGAACGAGACGAAGATACCCACTCTTGCCACTTTTATTCAACATGGTATTAGAAGTCCTAGCCAGAATAATTAGGCAAGAAAAGAAATAAAAGGAATCTAAATTGGAAAGGAAGAAGTAGAACTATCACCATCTGCAAATTACATGACATTATACATAGAAAACCCTAAAGACTTCATCAAAACATGGTTAGAATAAATGAATTAAGTTGCAGTATACAAAATCAATATATAGAAGTCTGCTGATTTCTGTACATTAACAACAAACTATCAGAAAGAGAAAATAAGACAACAATCCCATTTACAGTTGCATCAAAAAGAATAAAATACCGAGGAATAAACTTAACCGGTGATGAAAAAAATTGAAGACACAAATAAAGGTACTCCATGCTCATGAACTGGAAGAATTAATATTGTTAAAATGTCTATATTATCCAAAGCAACCTACAGATTTAATGCAATCCCTATCAAAATTCCAATGGCATTTTTCACAGAAATAGAAACCACATCCTAAAATTCCTGTGGAGGGCCTCCCTGGTGGCGCAGTGGTTGAGAGTCCGCCTGCCGATGCAGGGGATACGGGTTCGTGCCCCAGTCTGGGAGGATCCCATATGCCGCGGAGCGGCTGGGCCCGTGAGCCATGGCCGCTGGGCCTGCGCATCCGGAGCCTGTGCTCCGCAACGGGAGAGGCCACAACAGTGAGAGGCCCGCATACCGCAAAAAGAAAGGAAAAAAAAAAAAAAAAAAGGTTTAAAATTCCTGTGGAATCACAAAAGATCCCAAGTAGCCAAAGCAACCTTGAGGGAGAAGAACCAAGCTGCAGGCATCATGATGCTCCCTGACTTCAGACTATATTACAAAGCTAAAGTAATCAAAACAGTATGACATCAGCATAAAAAGACACAGAAACCAAAGGAACAGAATAGACAGCCCAGAAATAAACCCACACATATGTGGTTAATTAATTTATGACAGGGAGCTGAGAATATACAATGGGGAAAGGAAAGTCTCTTAAATAAATGGTGTTGGGAAAATTGGACAGATACATGCAAAAGAATGAAACTGTACCACTATTTTACACCATACACAAAAATTAACTCCAAATGAATTAAACACCTGAATGTAAGACCTGAAACCATAAAACTCCTAGAAGAAAACATAAGTGGTAAATTCCTTGACATCAGTCTTGTCCATGGTTTTTTGGCTCTGACTGTAAAAGTAAAGGCAACAAAAGCAAAAATAAACAACTGAGACTACATCAAACTAAAAAACTTCACAGCAAAGGAAATAATGAGCAAAATGAAAAGGCAATCTACTGAACAGGAGAAAATATTTGCAAATCATATATCTGATAAGGGTTTAGTACCCAAATTATATAATGAAGTCATAAAATTCAACAGCAAAACAATAAGTAATCAGATTAAAAAATGGGCAGAGGACTTGAATAAAAATTTTTCCAAAGAAGACATACAGATGGCCAATAGGCACATGAAAAGATGCTCAACATCACTAATCATCAGGGAAATGCAAATCAAAACCACAATGAGATATTACTTCACATCTGTTATAATGGCTATTATCCAAAAGACAAGAACTAACAAGAGCTGGAAGGAACATGGAGAAAAGGGAACTCTTATGCACTGATGGTGAGAATTTAAATTGGTGCAGCCACTATGGAAAACAGTATGGAAGTTCCTCAAAAAATTAAAAATAGAACAATCATATAATCCACCAATTCCACGCTGGGTATTTATCCAATGAAAACAAAAATACTAATTAGAAAAGATACGTCCACCCCCATGTTCATTGCAGCATTATTTACAACAGACAAGATATGGAAACAACCTAAGTGTCCATTGATGGGTAAATGAAAAAAGAAAATACACACACACATACACACACCATGGAATATTACCCAGCCATAAAAAAGAATGAAATGGACCTTGAGGGCATTATACCAAGCGAAGTCAGAGAGACAAATACTGTATGATCTCACTTATATGTGGAATCTAAAAACCAAAGCAAGCAAACAAATAAATTTAAAAAACCAAGGTCACAGATACAGAAAACAGATTGGTGGTTGCATGGGTGGGGGAAAAATGGGTGAAATGGGTCAAAAGGTACAAACTGCCAGTTATAAAAATAAATAAGTCCTGGGGATATATAATGTAGAGCATGGTGACTATAGTTAGTAATACTGTATTGCATATCTGAAAATTGCTAGGAGCGATCTTAAAAGTCCTCATCATAAGAAAAAAAAATTTTGTAACGATGTATGGTAATGGATATTAACTAGATTTATTGTGGTGGGTGATCATTTTGCAATGTATACAAATGTTGAATCATTATGTTGTAATGCTGTACATCTGAAACTAATACGATGTTATATGTTAATTATACACTTCAATACAAATTTTTTTTAAAAAGAATGCTGGCACCCATTAGCAGTCACTCTCCATGTCCCCTCCCTGCCCCTCAACTACTGATCTACTTTCTGTTCTAGAGATTGCCTATTCTGAACACTTCATACAAATGGAACCACACAATATGTTGTCTTTTGTCTCCGGCTGCTTTCGTGTAGTGCTTTCAAGGTTCATTCATGTTGATTCTGGAATATTTTTTAAAAGCAAAGTATTCTATGTTTAATATCTTGGTCCTTATAATAACATTATGTATTAGCAATATTATGTATGTTGTGTAATATGACTATAAAATATAGTGTAACTCAAACATCAAGCACATCAGTAAAAATTATCTGATCCGAGGGAAAAAAAGGCTCATTCATGTTATAACATGCACCAGTAGTTCATTTCTCTCTCTGTCTGAATAATATTCTATCTTATGGATATACCACATTTTATTTATTCATTCATTCATTAATAGACATCTGGGGTTTTTCCCTACTTCTTGATTATTATAAACACTGATGTAATGAACATGTACGTATGTATGTATGTGTTAAGCTTTTTTCAGTTCTCCTGGATATACAGCTAGGGGTGAAATTGTGGGGTCATACAGTAACTCTGTGTCTAACATTTGAGGAACTGCCAGAATGCTTTCTAAGGCAGCTGCACCATTTTATCTTCCCACCAACAGTGTACAAGGGGCCTGATTTCTCCACAATTTGTTAACACTGTTATTGTCTGTCTTTTTGTGAAGTGGTATCTTACTGTGGTTTTGATTTACCTTTCCCTAATATCTAATAACGTTTAACATCTTTTCATGTGCTTATTGGTTATTTATCTATTTTCTTTGGAGAAATGTCTATTGAAATCCTTTGCCCACTTTTAAATTGGATTATTTTTCTTTTTATTGTTGAGTCATAAGAGTTCTTTATATATTCTGGATACAAGTCCCTCAGAGTTGCTTTTTTACATTCTGCTTCCACAAATTGACATTCTCATACTGAAGTTCAATTTGCTACATTCTTTTGCAAAACAAAATGGCCCACAGATACTACATTTGCTGGAACAAAACCTCGCACGCACATACCACCGTAAAAGACTGTACATGCATAAGAGTGGATGCCAGAATCTTAATTACAATTCCAGAATTTCACATTCAGAAACCTTTGGCATAGCAATTAAATAAAGGAAAAGCAAATCAGGTAATAAAGGAAATAAAGAGCATTAAAAATAGCAACATTTCAAAACCTGATAAAGTTGCTTCATCAACACTAGACATTATACTTACTGCAATAAAATAACAGTGATTACCATAATAAAATGATATTTGCAATTGAGCATGATCATAAAATTGCTATTATAAAGATAATATGTCTTAGGCAAGCACATTAGTCATCTCAAATTATTTACTTCAAAGTAGCCAGAGGCAGAAATACCTACAAACAAACTTTTAGACTACCCCTAGGATGATGTCTTGAGATATCAAGATTATATGAGAGGGGAAGAAATGTCTGAAAACAAACAAGTCAAATTTGTAAAAATTATATATATATATATATATATATATATACACATATATATATGCATATGTGCATATATACATAGGTGTGTATTTTATACATAGATATTAAAATCTAAACTCACTTGTGGAAAGAATTACATAATTTTGTAAAGATAAAAGGTGACTTTTTAAAAACTTAGGTACATTAAAAATAATAATTCTCAAAAGCAAAGAAACCTAGAATTAACAAGGTCAAGAGAGCAGCTTTTATTCAGCAAGTGTCGGTTAGTTTCTGTCTCTTCCAAAGCCTGCTGTCCCATGAATGCATGCCACTGGCCACAAAGAGAACCAGGGCAAAATGTGCGGGAGGATCAATGCAAATCCATCATGGCCGGTGGACAAGCAACTCAAAGAATGCGCATTTTGGACCCAGGGTCAGTGATGTCAGAGGCACACGTGAAGGACAGTTCCGTCACAGTGCTGCTCAGTGGTGACAACAGGGCACTGACTATACACATATATCACATATTTTAAAATAAGGTAAAGCAATTAAAAAGGCTTTCTCGCGTGTATTATACATATATTTTCAGAGAACTTCGAAAAATCCTATTTTACCCCTTAGATATGTTTAAATACTGAGAAAAAATATTTATGAAGTAAAGGCTATAACATCTATCATTTAAAATATAAAAGCATGAATTTTATATTACATGTCAGATAGGTTGTAAGCATGTGACATACGTTAACTCACTTCACTGTTACAACAGCCCTATGAAGTCGGTGATATAATTATCCCCATTTTACAGATGCATAAACTACGGCAGAGAGTGGCTTCAGTAGGGTTAGGATTCACACTCGGTCAGTCTGACTCTGGGGTCTGTGCTAAATTTCTTTATTACCAAAGTGATTGCTACTGCTTGAAAAAATAAGCACTCAAATAAAACTTAGAAATTAGTTGCTATTAGATGGTAAATCTCTTTTCTCTCTGTAGTAGTACAGAAAATACCTTTGATTGCTCATCCTAAAACATGAAAAAAAAAAAAAAAGTAACCAGGACAGTAGACTGGGAATTAAATTCCTGAGTCCAATTCTCAGTTCTTTGTTATATTGATGTTCTCACTCACTTTGTGACATAAACTAAGCCACGGAAAGTCTATGTTTTCTTAAAAAACACTCCCTGGCATGTTTCAAACTGAATGAGATCACCAAGAAAAAGGCAAAGAGTACAAAATAAACCTGGTTGCTGTGACTACGCTTGGAGAATCAATTACCAAGAGGGTAGTCAAATTCTGTTGGCAGTTTGTTCCCAAATGTACAAAAAGATGCTTTCCAAACCTCAACTGTAAATCCATTATTTAGATTTTAAAACATGGTCTATTTAACCCATGATGTTCTTCAAGAATTGGACTGTATTAATATTACAACAACATGAGATTTAGCGAAGTTTGGCTTTTCTGCATTCAAGCTCCCAATCAGTTATCAAAAGCACATTTCCTCCTTGTGCAGCCCTGGAAGCATGTGAGGGAGGTCTGTCTCTCTCCCTTCCCATGAGCCAGGTACTAGGAACACACCCACCGCAGCCCAGGACACCGATGGCATCCACAGAGCAAGAGCACCAGCGCCAAGGAAGTGGGATCAGGGAGGGGCGGGGTGCTCTAAGAAGCAAAGGCGCTGTGTCCAGTCTCTTAATAGCAACAATCCCTGGCTTTCCTCACTACTTGTCTTTCTCCCTTGGCAACTGTATCTTCATTTTTCTTCTTGAGAGTCCATCTTCAGATTCCTTAATTTCGTGTCAACTCTGGCATCTGTGGCTCCTGAGTCACCCTTACTTTCCATTAGGAAAGTTCCTTTCTAGACCACCTCTCCACTTTTTCTCTTCTCCACTTAAACCTTGTAGGAAAGGAATCAATTATATAATTGATAAGAGTGTTATCTCCAAGAGTAGAAATACAAATACATACCTCCCCACCACACAAAAATAAATTCCTCAATTGCCTGTTAATTTCCTCATTAAAAAAAAGACAATTCTAGGCATTCTTTCATAAGATCTAGTGTAAGGTTATTCAAATAGTACTCCTAGAAGCAAAAAAATAAATTCGAGAAAGAGATGCTATTAACAACCATCTGTAGGGAGAAGTGAGGAATTGCTGATTTGGCCCTTCTGTTCCTGCAAAGCACCTGGAACCATTACTGGAGTAAAAGGAGAAGGGGAACTGAGTCTGAAGGGAATGGACTAGGGCAGGTTATGAAGAAAGCAGACACAGGAGGGAAGGAAAATGTCAAAGATGGCACAATCAGGAAAGGAAGCGCTCTCACATCCGTCTGGGCAAGGGTTTATTCATAAACTATGCACGAGTCCCTAATGAATTTTGAGACCTTTAATCAGTGAAAGCTGGGGTCTGCATGTATCCCACATACCGAACTCTGGAGGAAATCCAAGGAGATTTGCTATTTCTTTAGGAGTGAAAAATCGAAGTTGAAGCATTAACAATCTTGTTATCTTTTCTTCTTGTGACAAATTGGTAAGGGATTTGTAGATATTCTCAATCTGTGGGAAAACATCCAAAATAACTAATAAAGTAGAGTGCAATTAGACTTGTTAAGATAAAATCATCTATTGTGAGACAGTTTAAAAATGATGGACGCATAGTCTTCTGTAACACATGGCAGCACAGGGTAAAAACGTCTCTGTGCAATGAACTGTGTAACTGGCTCATCACGGGCCAGATAAACTCAGAAAACAAACAAAACCTTAATGTTGAATAGATCAGGATACTCTCAGTGTATCTGTCATTTTTGGTCCCTCAAAAATTAACTCATAAGAATAGAAATAATAAATGACAATATAACATAAAAGAAATGTAACGAAAGATATAAAAAAGAAACTTGGTCAACCAATAAGTCGATTTTACAAAGCAAATAAGCAGCCATTAAAATGTTTACTGTTTATGACCAATTTTATCAAATTAAGATATTTTCTTAAAATGATAAAATATATTTAATAAATATGACTTCTCAAATCCAGACATTTGTTTGTCTCTGATAGGGTTTTTAGCAAGGGTAAATTTTATTAACAGTAAGAGTTTAAATCAGCATAAAAGAAGATAATGTGATTTCACTTCAACATTATTCAGAAGTATATAAAACTTGCAATATATCAAGCTTGTATTCAACCATGATACCATAAAGAATGAGCAATGGAAGTATTAATAAAAAGCCTTCCTAAAATATAGATTTTTTTCCCTAACAGGCATTTTTATAGTATGTGCTCCAAAGGAAGGCTCCAATACTAAGACATTTGTGCATAATTTTAGAGAACATTAAGTACTGTACTCTGCATTTCAAATTACTCTTTATGGAATAGAAAGAAAAACAAAAGGTAAGAAAAAAAAAGAAAGTAAAAACATAAAACACTTTTTGTACATATACTCATATCTAGCAACAAGAAGAAGATTTATTCTATAGTAAATAATTATTATATACACATATTCATTCCAGTTGAACATGTAAACTTATTTTAACATTCTCAAATTTTAAGTATTAAAGACAATATTTAAAATAATTTTCAAATATTTTAGTTCTGCAGCATGCATAGTACCTGCACATCCTCCGCAGTCTGCAACACAGATCCTGTCCCTTCTATATAGCGTCCATAACTAAAAAATTAACACAAATATTTTGTAGCATCTAATATATTTGCTAATGCTAAATTTCTTAAATATTTCTTGAATGAATCAATCTTACATAGTTGTTAACACATTCTTCTGAAATATTCTAACTAATATCACATAAACATGCTTTGTAATTAAAAAGCTTACCAGGTGAAAGACAAAAGATCAGTCTGTTGAAACTTCTCAGACACTAAACTTCGCATAGTTTTTGTTGTGTAAATACTAGTCTGCATATACGTTATTGTCATTTTTTAAATGTTCATCACATTTAAATGCACAGAAAGTATGCATTTGTTATGACTTTATATCTAAATGCTATTCAGTACTGACATCCCTGCCACATTAGACCAAGTGTTATGTAGGTGAAAATAAATTGCTGCTCTTTTCTTATAATGCCTGAACCATCATTTCTTCTCATGAACCCAAAACCGTACTCTCCAGTCTAATGACAAACTCAGGCCCACCAAACATGCATCTGCCTCTTACTGTAACACTGTATGTTTTTACTCTTTATCATAAAACAATCAGACTATTGTTAAAAATGTATTTAAAATACCAAACACTATAGAAATGCAAGGTATTAGTAATATTTCTTTCCCTAAGATCATTGCCAAGCTGGCTGTTTGACATTTTATCATTTTTCCTAATAGATGAATTTAAAATAGAAATTAGAGGGCTTCCCTGGTGGCGCAGTGGTTGAGAGTCCGCCTGCCGATGCAGGGGACACGGGTTCGTGCCCCGGTCTGGGAAGATCACACATGCCGCGGAGCGGCTGGGCCCCGTGAGCCATGGCCGCTGAGCCTGCGCGTCCGGAGCCTGTGCTCCGCAACGGGAGAGGCCACAACAGTGAGAGGGCCGCATACCACCAAAAAAAAAAAAAAAAAAAAAAAATTAGAGAAAGTCACCATCAAAGAAAAGCTGTTTTCTTATATATCACGTGTGTGTGTGTGTTTATATTATCTACACTAAAATAGACTTCTACAATAAGGCTTCTTTTATAACATTTTTATGATCGTAAAAGAATTTCAAAGTTGTTTTTTATTACAAAATTGATAACTCCTGTTTTATGAGAGTCCTAAACAGAACCTAGCAGACTTGGAAATATACAACAGCTGAGTGAAGTCTTTTAAGGTAATGGAAAGCAATAAACCCATTTCCCTGAAAGTACAAAGGCAGAGTATGATAAAGTCAGGGTGAGCCTGGTACGATTATATCAGGGACATAGTGCCTTGTGCAAGACAACTAGCTAGTAGGTAAAGAGAGAAGCCTTGAATTTTTTTTTTTCTTTTTTAAAGAAGATGTTGGGGGTAGGAGTTTATTAATTAATTAATTTATTTTTGCTGTGTTGGGTCTTCGTTTCTGTGCGAGGGCTTTCTCTAGCTGTGGCAAGCGGGGGCCACTCTTCATTGCAGTGTGCAGGCCTCTCATTATCGCGGCCTCCCTTGCTGCGGAGCACAGGCTCCAGACGCGCAGGCTCAGTAGTTGTGGCTCACGGGCCTAGTTGCTCTGCGGCATGTGGGATCCTCCCAGACCAGGGCTCAAACCTGTGTCCCCTGCGTTAGCAGGCAGATTCTCAACTACTGCACCACCAGGGAAGCCCGAAGGCTTGAATTTTTAAATCATACAACTACCTATCAAAAGAGCTTCAGTGAAATTAACAAACAGGGGTAGGGACAGATCTTTTACAAATTTTTCTTGAAGGGTCTAATTTCCCCCCTTCTTCCTAGGTTTAAAAAAAAAAAGTTGAAAAACACATTAACTCTTGAGAAATAATCCAAAGGATGTCCCCTAAATGTCCATCAACAGGTAACCAGTAAAAGAAATTATGATATACCTATACTATGAACATACAAAAGTTCTCTAAGCACCCATAGGTAATAATATCTAAATTATACTGCGCAATGAAAAAAAGGGCACATAATAATGAATATAGTATGCTACCATTTACTTAAAGGAGGGGGTAAAAATATACATGTATATTTAAACACACCTCACATGCAATAGCTCTGGAAGACTAGAGAGTAAACTGAAATCCTCGGTTGCACATAGAGAGGGAAACTGGATGAACAAGAGGCAGAATTGGAAGGGAGTCTTACAATCTTAGTTCCTTTTGAATTTTGAACCATAAGAATATACTACTAATTCAAAAAACTAAATAAAATTTAAATATGCTATAATGTGCTCCAGGATATTTAATGTTATTTCTTGATATTAAAATTTAATTTCTTCTTGTACATTGATCATGAAAGTGGACACAAATTTTTGAGGTACCATAAAAAGAAAGGTGCTAAAAAATTAGCAATTCACCATCTATAGAAACCATGTCTCCACCGTGGGTAATTAAGCTCCTATGAAGGTCACCAAACAATGGCATTGTCTTCTATGAGCACTTTTGTGGGTTGTGCACATCATGTTCTGCCAGAAGGAGTCTTCACTTGTGCATTCTACTGGAACACGAAAGCAGGCAATTAAGGGTGAAAAAAATCATTCTAGCAGAAACATTTTATAAAATGCTCCTTGTTTTGAGAAGAACTAAGAGAAACAATAGTTATGAAAACCTGGTTATTTTGGATATGTCATGAACAGAGACTCTTTAAAACCTACCCTTTCGTAAAGCATGTGGACCTTCTGGATGTGGGCTTAACAATGTCTAACAAAAGAGCATATCGCAGCAATGACTTTGGTGGTAAAAAGTATGAATTCATGTCAATGTCATCTTCAAGAAAATCTCTTAGCATTCGCACAGAGAGATCACTGTCCTGTTGACGTTTCCTGTCAATTTCTCCTGCAGTTTCAAGCTTAAAAAGAATGGCCTCTTTTCCAGAACATTGTGTACTGCTATCAAAGCAAATATTTGGCTCAATTTTCTTTTCTTCCATTTTCTTTTTTTCAATTTTCTTTTCTGCATCTATCGCATGTTTTTGTGGATGTTCAGATTCAGTTTGGGGGAACTCCATCAGTACCTGGCATTAAGTAAAAATACACAAACTCTCAAAAGCTTTCTTAAAAATAAAAGACATATTAGTAACATCCATTCAACATTATGTAAAAAAATTCTTTAGCTTTTACTGAGTTGTCATTAAAAAGATAGAAATTGAGGTTTACTAGTATTTATACAAGTTACTACAGGTTTTTCATCATATAGTGATAGGCAGGCTATAGATGATTTATTTCATGAAATTACTGCTTTCTGAATTAATAAAACCATTCAACAAAGTAATAGGAAGTACACTGAATACAGAGACAGCATTATATTTGGAAAAGAAGTTGAAAAAGCAACAGGAACATTTCAGAAAATGTGTTTTTGATCAAAGTTTGCCATAAAAAAAAAACTAGAACATACCCATGATCTAAAGGAAAATTAGTAATTAAAAATGAAAAGCACTCTTCACCCTGAAAGGTTATTTCTATCCCTGAGTCCCACAGGAAAAACTTGTTCCTGCAAAACAGGTAACCATTTATAAAGTCCTATTTGGGGAAAGAAAAAACAGTTCCAGGAATTTTTAATGATGAAGTCTTTGTTCACATACTTCATATACCGTTTTTGGAACTGCCCACTATTAAAGGGAGATATGTTGCTATTTTATTATATAACATAATATTGTATAATACTGATATTGTATTATGGGGGATTCAAATGATACTACTGAAGCCCTGTTAGTAGGACATGACTTGTGAGTTCTTACCTGTGAGGGTTATAGAGAGCTTCCCTGGACCACTGAAACTCTGTTATCCACACCAATTTTCAGCAGAAGCATATAAAATTGCTAGCATAATGAGAGATCCTATATATAGCAATTGAGCATTTTATTCTAGCTTGTGCTAATCATTACCATATTTTAATTAATTAAGGCTAAATAGCATAGATTTCAAATAAAATGCAACTGATGTGTGAAAATACTCAAGCCATTTTTAAGATAGTATACTATTTTATCAAAAGTAGTCAATGGCTTCTATTGAGGGAGAAAAATAATAGATTAAAAAGAGTCAATGGTCAGAAGAGAAATTATAGGGGGAAAAGAAGGATAACAACACTAATGGTAACTTTTTTACTTTTAACTTATTTTTTTTCTAATGATGAAAGAAAAGTTTCTGGTTTTGTTTCAAGCAATTAAAGTGGCATCAGGAGGGTGAAAAGGCCTACAAGACAGACCTCAGGCATAGTCTATATTACAGGCACGAGAGGACACACACAAACCTCTGCGAATATACTCCAATAAAGACATTAGAAAAACAAACAAACAAAAAAACCTCCGCAAAGTAGTTCCTGAAAATAAATTAGCAGACTGAGATATATTTACAACAGATAAATAATAATGATTATGGTGATAACAACAATAATAATAATAATACCTGACCAGGGGCTTGAAAAGGGAACGGCACTGACTGAAGCTTTGCAATAAGGAAATACCGTAGCCTTGAATTTGGAATGCCAAGCTGCAAGTAAAATAGGGCAGTTAGTTGCTATAGGATATTAAAGAGATCTGTATCAACTTTTAGCACCTAGTAGAAAAACACATACAGTTATACATTAGTTTCTGCCAGACAAAATTCTATTATCGATTTGTGGACGATGTCTCTGTAGCAAATTATTAAACCTTTTAAACTGTCACTCTGTACCTTTATTTGAATGAAATAAAGATGGAATCAGATGAATCATATGTCTATGAGTCACTTTCATTTTATATTTCCCAGGTAAAAAGTCAAATAGACATTCTTACATTCATTATGAATAGTATAGTAATCATAAAAACATAAAATTCATATAGCTATAAAATTCAGATAGAGGAAGTAATAACCATGTCAGAACTGCAAGATTTACCTATAATATTATCCAAAATAGAGCCATTCTTTTTACTGAATCAAATTCCCTTTGGGAAAATTTATATAAGAATTTACAATTGCAGTACTTACAGAGGTTGGAGACAACAGAAATTCTTGGTACTGAAAGCCACAATTTCCTATTGTTTGTATTAACAGGTCTCTGAAAAGGCAAAGGGAAAGAAAAAAGCTTTCACTCTATAGTTCAAAATAGGGTTCTTATATAAAATATTATACATAAAAACTTCATTTTACATGAAAACTGTACCTCCACTTAAGTTGTTTAGAAAAAGAATAATCCTAGGTCTTTTTTAAGTCCAGTACTTGAGAAATTACATTTCTCAAAGAAGAGATAATCCCTATTATAAATAAATAAAGCTACCAGATAATTTATAAAACTGGTGAGTTAGAATCGCCAATCCACTCATGATAAGCTTACTATAGGAATGGAACTATATCTGTAGCCAATCAGATGAGGGAACACTGTCATAGACAGCAGGTCAGTCAAGGACTTGGATGCATTCTCTCCAGCTGGTCTACTGTCTGAAAGGGGCCTGACACAGGGCTTGCTTCTTCAACCCAACTGTAGAACAGAAAACGCCTGTCAACAGGACAAATTCTTACTGAAGACATTCCTACTTCTAAAGAAATAGGCACCAATGTAAGCAGCTAAAATTGAGAAATACCATTCTCATTAAAATGAGTAATCATTCTGGAAAAATTCAAACATATAAAAATGGGAAAGAATCAGTTGAACCTAACTTTGTGATACTTCACATTACTAACTATTCAAAATCAATATTAATGAGTAAACTTCATAACATACATAAAATGTCGGAATATACACATTTATTTTTAAGATCTTCATTTCATAACAGCTCCTATTATAAAATATACCAAGTCTAAGATGAACACAGGACAAATACATTTTTTTACCTTGTAGAAGATACTTCAAAACCTTTAACATTTTCTAAAAGAATATACTTCGGTAATTTTTGTAACCTAAAAACAAAACAAAAACAAAAACAAACGGAATTCTAAACATCTCATTACTAAGAAGTAAGAAGTAAAGAAAATCCTTACTTGTGGGAAATATGAGGTAAATATTTGTCCAAACTCTTTTTATAAAAGAATTTTATAAGGGATAGAGACAACTCATATTTTATTCCTTTCCCCCATAAACAAGGCACACCTGATAAAGTTAACATTTGAAATGTTAATTTCCATTGAAGTTTAATGAAAACATGGGTTTGCACAGCTCAAAGGCTGACATTTCCATAGAATGGAGGCTTCTAGGGTTAGCAGCACAAGTTTCCAGGCCATGGGCAACAGCATTCACTAACATTAGCATCATTTGCACAAATACTGTGAGCAGAGGCAACAGAATTCAGCTATTAGGCTGTAACGCCCTGTCACTCACTTTTAGCGGCAACTGTGGAACCGACAAACATTTGCAGTTACTCTATCGGTTACGACAGAAGATAAATGACACGCACAGAATCTGTAGAAGATGCTAATCTCTATAAAATGACAAACATCACGTTCTTCCAGACGTAAAGTTTTACATTTAAGGTAAACTTGTACAGGAATTTAAGTTTTTACCTTGGGAGAATGTCTAGAATATATAAGAAGCTATTTGTCCTTGGATCAGTCACATCCCCTTGCAGGCCAATTCTAAAAGGGTAAGGAAAGGAAATAAGTTCAGCAAGAATCTTACATAAAGATATCAAATCACTTTTAAAAAGTCAAAACAGAGATGGACTAAAATTAGTTGGTCCTCACAAAAAATATGATCATCTATGTTGCTATGGAGAACAAAAATATATTTTTTCATTTAATTTGAAAAAGTCTTGCCTGTCTAATAAATACACTTATTATCAATACAAGATAATATGTCCAAATGACTTGCATGAGGCAAAGAAGAACAAGAAGTCCACAAAGAATAAAATCAATTACCCTCTTAAAATCACTTTGTTCAGGAAAGACACACACACACACACACACACACACAATTAGCTGATGACACCTTTTGCTCTGCCCCAGGCGAGACAACAAAAGTTCAGATGAATGAGCTGGTTGGGCAGGGTGGCAACGTGGAGTTGATGGCATTGGTAACTAATCACCATCTAAGCAGATGAAGGTAGTAGGTAAAACTAGAACTATCTTGTCCAATGTAAACAGGAGAGACTGAAGCTGAAGGCTTGATTCTACATGAAGGAGTTGCAACTTGGCTAGACTAAGTAAGTCAAAACAGGTCATGGGAACAGGCAGAATTTGGACTAGCAGTTAAATCTTGCAAGTAACATTCAATATGATCAAGAAGCAAGCAGAAAAGAAGACTTATATTGGGCCTGAGTTGTGGCAAACGAGGACTAGAGTTTAAGGCCTTGCTACTTACTAGCTTCGTGGTCTAAACTAAGTTACTTGACATCACTTATCAGTTTCCTCACACCTGACAGCAGGACCAAAATCATCAGTGGATCTGAGGCTCAGATGGGAGATTAGAGTGGACTTGAATAGATTCCTCAGAAATCTTGGCTTCCTTTCATTTTGTCCCTTTCCTCTCAGTGTTCCAAAGATGGTCGTACTACAGGATCAGACACTGCAGCCGTCAGCAGCTGGAGCTGGGCTAATACAGAGTGGGAGCAGCAGTAGGGAAGACACGGGGGCCCCACTGCAGTGATCTCTGAGGCATCACAGCGCTGGGGCTGCATTCTCTCCTGAACCTCCCACTTACTGTAGTTAGAAAGGCCATGATACACTTGCACAGGCTCGGAGCCATCTTTACATGGAACGTCCGCCTTCACTGATAAATTCCCGACCGGATTTCAGACACAATACAGATATCACGTCTAAAAGAATTCGTCCCTCCTGGTATGCAGCAACATAACACCTCTCTCCTCCATGCTCTCATGGCAGTTTCAGCATTCATTTATTATATACCTTAAATCACATTATAAGATAATTATTTGTCAGTCATTCCCCATGGACTATAAGTTCTATAAGGATGGGAACTACAGCATCAAAAGCAATACCTCACGTGTAGGTGCACAATAAATCCCTGGGGAATTAATTTCCTAGAAAACTTGAAATAAATCAAAACTTGGATGGAAATTAAGCATGAGAATATTTATTTAAATTAGAATTTTTACTACATGTTATATCCCACTTAAAATCACATTATGTGTTTAAATAGGACTATATATTAATAGTCCTATATATTAATAGGACTATAAAATAATCAAGAAGTCCTGGCTCTGACATTTTCTAATTGTATGGCCTGGGGAAAGTTACTTAACCTTTCTATGCCTCAGTTACTCACCTGTAAAATGATGATAATACTAATGCCCATCCCATAAGCTTGTTATATTAAATGACATACTCCAGTAAGACACTCAGAGGGTTATCACTATTATCATTATTACTTAAAATAACTGAAATATTATTATTTAAAGTATCTAAATGAAGAGGGATTAGCCAAGATTTTATCTAAAATATAATTCCCTGAAATACATAGCCAAATAAACACCATATAATAAAAAGCTGTCTTGGAACACAGCTTTAAAAAGTCATTTTATTAATTGTATGTATTATTAAATGTACCTATCAATTTTGAGAAATTAAAAATTCACAAATGCATTCTTGACTAGCCTTAAAATTTTACTGTTAAGCACTTTAGGACTTGAATATTAACTATGGAAATTTACTTTGATTAATCAGTGTTAGGAAGATATTCTTGAATGCTCATTAGTTTAAATAATTTAAGGTAATTTGGGTCAGAAATAAATACTGTATCTTTGGTAGGTATTAAGGAGGTACCATATAGTCTTTGCATACCTACTACTGACCAAATTACTGTGTTCATCTGGCAGTAATTGCTATTTTCTTTATGATTAATGCTGAATTATAAATGTGTGTAGAGAAAAGGAATTATTGATGAAAAATTTCAAGACTAGGGAAATGCAGCTGATGGACTTCAAAGTGTCTGTGCTTGAAATTACAGTGTGATTTGATTTAATGATTCCTTCAAAAGTACTCTTCCTTACAGAGAAATATTTATTATACATACCTTGTGAATGGCTGACAGGGAGGGCTCATTAAAATCATATTGAAAGATAATCTGTCAAACTCTTCTAGTGTAATACCCTAAGGAATGAACATGTGGGGGGAAAGAAAAAATATAAAAACATGTGTAGAAGGGGGCAGACAGAAAAATGCTAACTAATTACAAGTAAATACATCAGAAGTTGTGACACAACTTTATTTATAACACTTAAAAGTTTATAAAACACCTACTACTTTTTAAATAAACTTTAGTTAAACTAACTTTCCAAAGCAATTTTGTGAAGAAAGTCGAGCAGTAAGCTGAAGCTATGAAAAATTAAGTGACTTCCCCCAAACTGGAGAGCCAGCCAAAGCAGAGCTGGAAAGCTAGTTTCCTAGATGCTAAGTATTTTGTGCCTCTATGACACCTCAAGTCTAAGACTGCTGTGATTTCTGGAATCAAACATGGAAAACTTTATTTTATAATTAATGATTTTCAGCAAAGGATCTAGGGAATTTTTTAATACCTCTCTATTAATATTATTTAGTTAGAAAATGTGATGTATTGACCAGTCACCATCCCTTTCATGTATGTCTCTGTCAATACATCACCAAATGGAAAAAGGTCCCATTTTCAGATATCCACAATTACTATACTGTTTTACAGTTGTGTGTAGTCAAAGAACCTCAAAACATTGTAGATAAGATTAATCAAAATAATCCCTATTGGGCTAAACAGTTTTAAAATGTACTGTTTTGCTCCTGTTTTATATACAGTATCAGAAGACAAACATAGAGAAATTGGCAAATGAGTTTGCCAATTCTCATTAAGCTCTCTTAGTGTACACTCTTACCCAGGAATTTAAAGCCATAAGCCCAGAATCACAACATTCCTAATTACAACACATTTCTAAGAAGTTTGAGATAGTGAATAAAGCAGGAAAAGCTTTATTCTGAGTTCTGAAAAGAGTGACTTAACCTGGGGAACACATCAGTTTTCTCTACTGTATTAAACGTTTGAATGTACATGTCTATCATTTTTAAATCACAGGCTTTTAAGTAGTTTAAGACATATATGTAAAAAGAAATAAAAATTAAATACTGAAAAGTTCCTTAAGCACCTCTGGATCCCACAGTTCTAAAGAAAACAATCTGAAAATCATACACTCAACAGTGGGTCAGGAAACCTGGGGCAGGGCAGTAAGATTAGCACACATACTCAAGTCACACAGCTGGTCAGCACAGGACTATTAGGAAAAGCAACTTATTTATTTCACAACTGATTGTGAACAGATTAAAGCTGAATTCCTAAAATGAAAATAAAAAATTAAACAACAATCTTTTATATCAGGAGAATCCTTAAGTCTAGAATCTAAAGGAAGTAAACAGAGTTAATGCCTCCAATACTGTTAGACATAAAAAAATTTACAATTTTAAAGGATTCTTGGAAAGAGTGATTTTTTTTTTTTTACAGTACAACCCAAATGACAGAGCAGTTATGCAAAACATAATCGCTCAATTAAAACATTCACAGCTGTCTTTAACCTAGCATTCTAGGTCAATGAATGTGTTGGGATTCAAGAAAGTAGTTACAGAGATGCATGGATTAACGTTAATAATTTGATATTTTAACACTAATAGAAATCAAATTCTTTTTCCATAAACAGGCCATTCAAGCTAATAAAAACATCCTTGCTTTCAGAGAACATTAGGTCCACTCGATGTGGTAACTCTGTTTATCGCATGTTGATGAGCAACTTTATTTATTGCATGTTGATGAGTGACTTTATCGCATGTTGATGAGCAACTTTATTTATCGCATGTTGATGAGCAACTTTATTTGTTCCCCTACTTGTTTTATTACTTCTTTTCTCAAAAAGCTTCCTGGTTATTCTTATACTTAATTTTCATTTAAACTTTAGGAAGACCTTGGTAGATTAGAAAACAACAACTTCTGACTATTTTAGTGAATTTATTGTTAAGCTAAAGAGAAATAAAGTTTTGTGGCACATGGTTAAGTCTTCAATAAAAACTTACTGAGTGATATTTCCTACCATTTCCTGCCCTATGAACTCTGATGTTATTCTGTTCATGAATACTCATGACAATTAGATCTTTCTTGATCACTGTACGAATCATCATTATAAAGTAATTTTCTATGACTTGTAAATGCTTTTTGCTTTCAGACAGATCTTACCTAATACATATCAGTTCTGAAACCCCTGTTATCCTTTGTTATGATTTGCCTGGCATTTTTCCATTTTTTAGGCACAATGTGTTACTCATTAAACAAGGTTCATAAATTAATCCACCAATATTTCAGAGGATCTACGACACACCAGGCATTGTGCTAGTCTGGGAATACAACAATGAACAAACCAGACAAGGTTTCTGCTCACATATTTATATTGTAGTGTCTAGTAATTTTCCATTTTCTACCGAGATAAATTACAGATTTTAGTTTTATTACTATTTATCTTTGTAACTGGGGAATCCTACTCCTGGTTAAAAACCTACATGAGGGATTTCCCTGGTGGTCCAGTGGTTAAGACTTTGCCTTCCAATGTAGGGGGTGCGGGTTCAATCCCTGATCAGGGAGCTAAGATCCCATATGCCTTGGGGCCAAAAAACCAAAACAAAATAGAAGCAATATTGTAACAAATTCAACAAAGACTTAATTTTCAGGCCTGACTATAGGCAACGAGGAGGGCTTCACTCAGCGGGTTTCAGGGGAAAGCCACCCTCCCGGCTCCAGACTTGGTGCAAGGCCAGCACCTTGCAGTCTCTGAGGGCAGGGCGGGTGCGAGCTCTCAGGTCCCCGGCAGCTCATGCTCTTCATATATTTGCATTCCTAGGTCTCTTTACCTGAGGCCTTGCACAGAGCCCTCTTCAGGTGCCATCTATTTCCGCCAAGGCCTCCGTCTAGGAGGAAGAGGGGAACCCTTGAAGATACTTCTCCTGCTATGACTAACGCCTGGCCCTTCTCACTCCCAGCCTTCTCACCACTGCCTGCACTCTCTCCCCCAATGCCAGGGGCTCCTCAACAGTGAGCTGACCCCCACGTCTGTGCTGATCACCCCACTTTCCAGCAGGATGCTGTCCCCTAGGGAAACGGATCAGGGGGCGTTGGCGTTTTCTCTGTTTTTTAGAGACTTGCTTTTCCCACTACAGCAAGTAATTAAGGCTTCACTCTTTCATTTTTGTCCTTTTGCTTTAATCAGCTACTCTGATCCCTGACAGCTCAGCTGAGCTCCTGGCAACAACATTAAATAAGGTCCTAAAAATCTATAGCTTCATTTATCTTTCAAAGAATAGACATATTTTTTGAGTCTCACTTTTCCTTCCTACTCCAATTATATTATTATTCTTACACTGTAAAGATTTATAACGTTCTCACCCTGCTTCCTGACCATTATTTCTTTCCTAACATGGCAGCTTTATTCCTGGGTTCTCCACTTTGATTCATCTCTTGCTTAGTTAGGTTAAGTGAGAGTCATTTTTTCAGTAAGGGTTCATGGGTACTACAGTTTATGAGTTGTTGGAGGTTTTATTTTAGGAATTTTTTTTCATCTACTTCTGTTAATATTTTTGTCCCGTTTGTTTTATTGTCTTCTGTTTGCTATTCTGACATGACTTTCATTTCTATAATGGTTTTATTTTTCTCATCTGTTTTTTTTCTTCCCAGACCACTGATACTCTTCAGATCTATTGTCTTATTATTGTTTTTTGACCTCATGTATACATTTATTTGAGTTCTTGTTTTAAAGATATTGAGTTTTATTTAAGGTTTCAAGCACATGGAGACATGTTTTTGTAATTTTCTTCTGCTTCTTAATATGATTTTTCTGTATACATTCTGCTTTTTTATGTTACTTCCTTTTAAAAGTACTATACTAGGATAGTCTCAAACTGGCTCCTTTCTAATCATTATTAATTTTTTAATGGAGATCACTTGAATCTAGAAGTTTGCTAAAAAGGCGAAAGAAAGAACAGTAGCTCTGTTCAGGTATTTGTCACTACACTTTCTGGGAAGAACCCACAAAGGTCTTTAACTTAAGACCATGCCTCTGTCCCTAACCCGTGTTCTCGCATTTAGGATGAGCAGGAAGTCTGCAGAGGTTGCAATGATGCTTTCAGCCCAGTGATTTGGAATTTTTTTTTTTTTTTTTTTTTTGCTGTACGCGGGCCTCTCACCATTGTGGCCTCTCCCGTTGCAGAGCACAGGCTCCAGACGCGCAGGCTCAGCGGCCATGGCTCACGGGCCCAGACACTCTGCGGCATGTGGGATCTTCCCGGACCGGGGCACGAACCCGTGTCCCCTGCATCGGCAGGTGGACTCTCAACCACTGCGCCACCAGGGAAGCCCCTGGAATTTTTTAATGTCTCTTTTCTTGACTTTGAACAAGCAGTTGCTGGGTCTGTTTTGCCTGCTCCCTTGTCCTTCTTTCCTTCTCAGTTCTGCACGGGACACAGAGAGGTCTGCATGAAATGTCGCCATCCTCATTCACTTGTGTCTCATCACCACTGCATTTGACACTACTCTTCCCAGTTTTCTTTTCTGCTTTGGTTTATGGCTAAATCCTATTTTCATTCATAATGGTTTCCCATCCCCTCTTTTCTTTTCTTTTCTTATTTCTATTAGGAAAAGAAATAGAGTTTTAGGGCTTCCCTGGTGGCACAGTGGTTGAGAGTCCGCCTGTGGATGCAGGGGACGCGAGTTCGTGCCCCGGTACGGGAGGATCCCACATGCCGCGGAGCGGCTGGGCCTGTGAGCATGGCCGCTGAGCCTGCGTGTCCGGAGCCTGTGCTCTGCAACGGGAGAGGCCACAACAGTGAGAGGCCCGCATACCGCAAAAAAAAAAAAAAAAAAAGAAATAGAGTTTTAGAAAAGAAATATCTTTTTTATGCCACAGTCAATCAGAAGTCCCAAAGAAAACTGTTTACAAGTTCAACTTATGCACTAAATAGTAAGTTCATGAAGGTAAAGACTAACTCTCAGTCATATTTGTGCTCCCTCTAAGGGCTCGATAACTTGCATGAAGTAAATGTTCAAATGATCAGAATATGTTGCTTTATGAAACTTAAAATCCCTGAAGTCTCTCATTACCCTAAGTTCTCCATTAACCTTCCACCCCCTTTTTAAACATGACCCCCAATGTAGTTCTGATATATTTGACCTGGACATGGTACACTCTTTCCACGTCAGAACGGGGCTGAAGAGAACATCCTAGAAGAGACTAAAAGCCGTAGGAAGGTAGACTGTCTTTTGTCTTATAGACACCATTTTAATGAACTGATTCTCTCCTTTCAAATGACCTGGAGGTACCTCCATTCTTCCCTCTCCCTAGTGTTCTTATATCATATGCAGATAATACAATTTATTATCACCTATTAGAACTGGTACTGAAATAGAATTACCACTAGAAAAATGGACACAGATGTATTATTCTAAATGCCCCCAAATTTCTATTGGCATGTAGCTGGGAATGCCAATCAGCCCCCAAATATGTAAAGTATTTCACAGTTTCTCTTAGAAGGTAAAACAGAAAGGTTAAGTTGCTGAACAAAATGGGTGCTTTACTGAGATTTTGTTGTTTTTTTATACTTTGTTTAGTGGGAGAAAACTGTTGCTGAATTGGACATTTGGCTCCATCAACCTTTAAATATTTACATTAAATTTAAATTTAGATTAATTTTTTTCTAATAAAATAACTTTTGCTATCATACTCTATGTCAGAGAAATTCTGGAACCTAAATGCATATCATCTGCCTATTAGAGTCAATTCAAAGTTACTTTTTTGTAGGTATCTTTCTTCTGACCCCGAATTTATTTTTGCCCTACGTCCATGATGAGACGGGTAGACTGACTGTACTTTGCCATGAAGTTTATGAAATGTATTGCTACCAGTGACTGGAAAGATGATGTCGTCCCCATAGTCCTCCTCTCTATGATGCCCAGGGGGAAAGATATTCTGTTCTCAGTACGAGGGATAGATGTTCTTCCACACATAAGTAGATTATTTCTACCTTTTGGATACCCAATCATAGAGCTAGGAAATGTTCCCATTTCATACTGGCTGAAAGAAAACTTAAAACAAATCTGTTGGGTAAACAAAATGTGGTATACTTATATAATGGAATATTACTCAGCCAGTAAAAGAAATGAAGCACTGATACATGCTAAAACATGGATGTATGGAAACATTATGCTAATTGTAAGAATCCAGACCAAAAAAAGCCACATATTATATGATCCCATTGATATGAAATGTCTAGAATAGTCAAATCCATAGAGACAGAAAGTAGATTAGTGGTTGCCAGGGGTTGGGGGAAAGGAGAAATGGGGAGTGACTGCTAATGGCTACAGGATTACCTCTTGGGGGATGAAGACATTCTAGAATTAGAAAGTGGTAATGGTTACACAACTTTGTAAGTAAATGGAAAAAACAAGAAAACACTGAATTGTAGACTTTAAAACAGTGAAGTTCATGGGATGTGAATTGTATCTCACTGAAAAAAACATTTGTGAGATTTTTGCTTCTGCCTGTGAGTTGTGTAAATAAACTAGAAAATTGGAAGAAATGTAATAACTGTTTTCAGATATTGGAATTGGACCACAGACGGAGCAGGACTGCCATTCCTTAGAAAAGGAAAAGAAACTTGAAGATAATTCAACTTTCTGCCTAGAGATAATTTCCATACGGCAGTGAAGGGAAAGGAAATCCAAACTGTACCTGGTAATGTAGATGAGTTGAAGACAGAGGTTGGAGTTCAAGATCAAAGTGACTAGAATTTGCAGAGCAGAGTGCCAGACAAAAAGAAGCTGCACAGGGCAAGAGATGCAGAAATCTCCATAACATTCCCTTTGAGTGTCTTGCTGAGTATCAACCTGTGCATGCATCAGGCAAAATGCCTTGAGGTAGGGCAAAGAAAAACTGCTGGAAAAGGAACAATTACTGGGAAGTTGTAAGCCAAAAAATTTCCCAGATCTCTGGGCTAGTAATCATTTGAGTTAACATCCAGAGTAGCAAGACCTAGTTGAGTACATGGGGCATTTAACAGCAATCTAAGAAAGGTCATATATTAATAGTAAGATTAGACTAGCCTTACAGTAAAGGCTCCTCCAGATCCAGTTTGAAATGCTTAACAATAAGCCTCAAAAGAATCAAGATGATCTGAAATTAACTGCCTCTGAGGACAATATCCAACAGTCCTTAAAAGATTACAGTAAACTCCAGCACTCAAAAATGTAAAACCTACAATGTTAGGCTCCTAATAAAAAAGTACTACAATGCTAAGAAACATGATAATGTCTTATAGCAATTAAATAAGTTAAATTCATAATTAAGAACCTTCCCACAAAGAAAACTCCAGGCCCAGGTGGCTCCACTCATGAAATTCTATCATTTATAGAAGAACTGATACTTGTTCTTCACAAACTCTTATAGAAAATATAAGGTTATGTATAAATATAAAAACCATACAAATATGTTATGAGGAAACTACAAAAGTCACCTATAAAGATAAATGCAAAAATAATTAACAATATTTTAACAAGTGGGATGTAGCATAACATAAAACTGATGGTATATCATGACAAGTAGGATTTATCCCAGGAATGCAATACTGACTTAACATTCAAAAAAGGAATTGATAGATCACCATATTATCAGAATACAAGGGAAAATGATATAATCATGTCAAAAGATGCAAAAAAAAAAGCATTTGACAAAACTCAAAACCTGTTCATAATACAAATTCTCAGAAGATGAAATAAAAGAAAATTTCCTCAACTTGATAAAAGGCATCTACAAAAAATATATGACTAACATCTACAAAATGATAATGACTGAATGTTCTCCCCTAAGATCTGGAAGAAGGCAAGGATGTCCACTGTCACATGTTTTATTCAACATTGTAAAGAACATCCTAGACAATGCAACAAGGCAAGGAAAAAAGTCACACCGGTTGGAAGGGAAAAGTAAAACTCTTTTTTTCTTGGGCAATATAACTGTACATGTTAAAAAATCTTTAAAAAATCAATATTAAAGTTACCAGAACTAATAAGTCAATACAGCAAAGTCACAGGATACTAGGTTAATAAATAAAAATAAGTGTAAGACTAGTATACTAAATATTACAAAATATAGCTGATACAAATTAAAGAAGACCTAAATAAGTGAAGAGAGATATACCATGTTCATGGATTGGAAGACTCTCTTTTATGAAGATATCAGTTCTTCCAAAACCAATCAGTGAAATTCCAATCAAAATATCTTTTTTTTGGTAGAAATTGGCAAGCTGATTCTGAAATTTACACAGAAATGTAAATGAGAGTGTAGCCAAAATAATCTTGAAAAAGAAAATCAGAAGTTTGAGAACTTACATTGCCTGAATTCAATACACATTATAAAGCTATAATAACCAGTTTTATATACACTTAGGGGAAAAAAATGACCTCTACCTCAGACTACACATAAAAAGTAACTAACTGGGTCATAAACCGAAATGTAAAAGCTCAAACTGTAAAACTTCTAGAAGAAAACAGGAAAAAAATGGGGTAAACAAAGATTTCTTAGGACACACAAAAAAAGTGTCCCATAAAAAAAAAAGATAAGTAACTTCTGCACTTTGATGAACACAGTTAAGGAAATGAAAAGACAAGTTACAGATTTGGAGAAAATATTTGTCATACATATTTCTGATAAACAACTTGAATCCAGAAAACTTAAACAACTCTTAAAACTAAATGATAATAGCACAAACATACCAAATAAAAACTGGGAAAGAAATTTCATCACGAAAAACATAGAAATGGACAATAAGCACATGAAAAAAATACTCAACATTATTAGTCACCAGGGAAATGCAAATTAAAATCACAATACCACTGTTTGCTCACAAGAGCGGCTAATATTTAAAAGACTGACAACAGCAATTGTTGGTAGGGATGTGAAACAACTGAAACACTTAAACATTGATTGTGTGACTGTAAAATGGTATGAACACTATGGAAAACAGTTGGCATTTTCTCATAAAGTTAAAGAAATTTGCCATATGATACAGCAATTCTACTCCCAGGTATATATTCACAAGAAGTAAAAACAAAGTCCACACAAAAACTTGTACATGAATATTCATAACAACTTTTTTATAACAGTCAAAAACTGGAAACAATCTAAATGTCAAACATCGTGTGAATGGATATACATTTTGTAGTATGAAATATTCCACTGTACAGAATATCACTGAACAATAATGAAGAGCCAACTACTGATAGATAACAACAATGTGGGTAAATGCAAAAAAACATTACACTAAACAAGAGAAGTCATACTCAAAAAAATTACACTCATGATTCTATTTAGGATATGACTAGAACTGGAAAATTTAATCTGTAATGACTGAAAGCAGATCAACGGTTGCCTGGGGTTGGGGTCAGAGACTGAGTAAAACGAGGCATTAAGGAACATTTTAGGGTGATGGATGTTTTAAGTCTCGATTGTGGTTACACAGTATATATTGGTCAAAACTCAAACTACACACTTACAATGAGGGCAGTTTATTGTATGTAAATTATGGTTTCATGAGATATTTGTGTGTAAAATTTTTTATGATGTGAAATAGGGAGAAAAACACAATTGCATATTATTTTAAAAATAACAAGTGTTAAACACTTCTGCTGAGTTCATCACAGGCAAAACGGTACCTTTAACTTTGACGGGCTTCAACAAGAAGCATTCAACAAGTAATATCCAATCAATTTTTTTACTCTCTTTTTTTCACTCCTGCTATATATATATTGCACATGAGTAATGCTTAAAAATAAAGAATTAAGTAAAGTTTAATATCATTACGGAACCAAGAATTTAGAAGTCAAGCATATTCTTACACTTCAATTCTTTCTCTCAGAGACCAAAATACTGATCGTCTTTCTCTAAAGCTAGAAATTAAAAAAAAGGAAGAACGGCAAAAAATAACATGCTATCTTCTGACAGAATAAAAAATGTTAATTTAATTCCCTTCTCCTAAACTTTTTCATTTATATATGACTTATCTTCAAATGAAGACACCAGAAACCAGTATCTTACAGTATTCCTCAATTACATTTTCCTTGCTATATATAGACTTATTAAAACAATATTGTTACTCACTTCAATTGTCTTGGCCAGTAACTGTGTGTGAGGAAAATTATACTTGTATACTTCATTAGCGACAGTGTTTATATCAATGGCAGCCACCACTTGTGCAGGTATACAGCTTTCTGTAATGATAAGTGGAATAACTTAAAAGGTAAAGTCCTTAACAACAATTTGTTCATCATAGAGAGAAGCCAAAATAACAGAATTTTGTAGTACATTTCCTCACTTCCTCAATTATCTGGCCAGATCTCAGGTTGTCAGTGGACAACGAAGCCAGGAGGAGCTAGGTGCAAAGGAGAATATTTATGTACCTCTGGTTCATCTCTCTCAACAGCATTCTCATGCTAAAAATAAGATTTAAATATTTTAGTCATTATCTCTTATATCTGCTTTCCTTCCTCCATTAAGAGACACATTTATGAGTCGAATGGAAAGTTTTCCTAAATTAAAACAAACCAAAAACAGAAAAGTGAAGTATAGTAAGTCCCCTACATACCAGCGAGTTCCATTCTGAGAGCAAGTTCATAAGTCCAATTTGTTCGTAAGTCCAGCAAAGTTAGCCTAAGTACCCAACTAACACAATCGGCTATACAGTACTGTACTGTACTGTAATACTTTTCATACAAATAATACATAACAAACAAACAAATGCAAAAAATAAAGAAAACATTTTTAATCTTACAGTACAGTTTCCATTGTTGTCGCTTGGTGCTTCATGGCAGTACCAGCTACATCACTGCTGCTTTTACACTTGCTTCAGGACAACCTCAGCTTGAAATACAGATACTGTACTACTGTACTCTATACAGTACTGTACAGTAAAGTACACATAAGCAGAACCACTTGTAGAGGACGCACGCATGTGACAATGTACGCCAGACACGTGAACTAACTTACGTGATTCGACATGAGAACACAAGTTCACATCTTTGAAAGTTCGCAACTTGAAGGTTAGTATGCAGGGGACTTACTATATATTCTTAAAAGCCACATCACTTGGAAATTTATAAATAAATTAACTAACATTTGTTCCTCAACTTCTACCATTAATACAATGCTGCTTCCCAATACCACTGAAAATGCTTTTAGGTAAGTTTTGGTAAGTTTCAGGTAAATTTGTTATGTTTTGTTTTTAAATAGCTTTATTGACATGCAACTCACATATCACAAAATTCACCTGTTGAAAGTTTAGGTAAGTTTTTAAAGGAGATGAAAAATTAATTGGTGTCCAAATGAAAAAAGCTCACAGACTAAAAACTAAAAATTTTGACAGAGAGAAGGTGAGGAGAGCAAGAGAAATAATTACAAGGGCATGTCTTCCTTCACTGCCCATCTGTCTTGCTGCTAAAGAAAGGTATTTTTTCATAATGCCTTCAGATTCAGAGAATTTTGTCGTAGTCTTTAAATGGCAGTCAAAATTTCAACCATGTAAACGTAGCTGCTGTTACATTTTGCAATTATCACCCTCTTTGCACTTCTTCCCCAAACACACACAAACCCAATTATGTGTAAACCCTGTCCCAAATCAGTAGAAAATGTGAAGAGTTTTTAAAATAAAAGTATTTGAGACATCTTAGGAAAATCATCAGAGAAAATATTACAAAATTACATAGTAGCTCCAAAGAACTATTTCTTTAATAACCATTTCTGTTCATAGTTAAATTAGGCAGCCCAAATATCAAAAAATGAAAAAGAAAAATATTAGGATGTGAGGAGCTAGGCTTCATGCAGCAGCCACCTGGAAATAAAACCCAGATCACAGAAGATGGGGCAAGGAGGGAAGCTCACACACATTCAGGAAACAATCACAACCCACACTGAGGCCTACAGAAGATAATGCCAGAGAAAACAGGGGATGAATGTGTCTAAGTAAATACTTACTACATGTACACTACTAGGCTCAAGACCCTGGGCTAGGACCAGTTATCTTCTAGGTACCCTGCTGCCCTGTATGTAGGTCACTGGAACTTCAAGGTCCAGTTAGTAATATCATAGGCAGCTGCCTCTAAGTGAGTTTAAATTCAACAACTAGTTTACTTGCCTTTGTATAAAGTCAATTTAAGTTCTAAATTATATCTCTGTCCAAGGCATCAGAGAGATCTTGAGACATAAATCAAGGTTTTTAAACAAACTAACAAAAATTAGTATATAAGGATCAATTTGCAAAATCACAAACCTTATAATCCAGGTCAAGAACTATACAACTACTAATCATTTTAAGAGAGCTCAGAATTAAATAACTTCACTGAACTACTCTACTGTTTTGCTAAATAAGATATGCTGTAATTAGCATGATGCTTGTCTTTCTGTTATATATGCAGCAAGCTGGGATTGCCTGGAGTTAGTTGATATGATTTTTCTCCTTTTTCAGGCTGACTGAAAATCCACAGTGATGTGCCAAATCTCTACCATAATCAATAATTAATTTTATGTTCTTGTATTAAGTGCCTGGAAGACATAAAACCTGATAAAACTCAACTGCCAAATGAGTGTTTATGTGGTGATGAAAGAACTGATGAACCGAAAATTCTTTCTCAGGAAACAATAGATTTTTAAAGTCAATAAACAAGTGCACTGTTTGCACATATTTTAGACTGTTATAAAATAGAATCTACTGCATGACCTAAAAAGTTATTTCCATGATGAAAAATAAACATACTAAGACCTTACTGACACTAATTCAACCTGCCTTTTCAAAACAGATTGTTCTGGGGTATGAGTGTGTAACCAAGGAAAAAGTTGAACTTATAAATAACACTCTTAAAATCAAGCCTTTCAATTCTATCAAAGTCTTAAATTGAGCTCCAAAGACAAGTTGTTTTAATATTTCTTACTGTACACTTTAAATCTATAGCCTCCAAAAATCTTTGTTAAGCTGCATACACAAATTTTGAAAATGGTTAACTAAAAATAACCAAACAAATATAATTCAACAGAGTTTTGCCTAAGTGAGCTCCATCACTTAACTGATCCAGGAGTAGTAATTCTCAAAGGGGAGAGAATTGGGGAAATGGGATCCATAGGATCTTTTGGGGAAGTAGAAGGAGAGGATGGGTTTTCAGCTCTTTGATCTATTGCTTTACCTGGATTTTATTCATGGTATTTCACTTATTATTCTGGACTGCATATTTATCAACAAGAAGCATAGGTACTAAGACATTCCAGTTAGAGAAATGCAACACTGGGGGCTTCCCTGATGGCACAGTGGTTGAGAATCTGCCTGCTAATGCAGGGGGCACAGGTTCGAGCCCTGGTCTGGGAAGATCCCACATGCCATGGAGCAACTACGCCCGTGAGTCACAACTACTGAGTCTGCGCATCTGGAGCCTGTGCTCCACAACAAGAGAGGCTGTGAGAGTGAGACACCCGTGTACCGCGATGAAGAGTGGCCCCCGCATGCCGCAACTAGAGAAAGCCCTCGCACAGAAACGAAGACCCAACACAGCCATATATAAATAAATAAATAAATAAATAAATAAATTTTTTAAAAAGAAATGCAACATAAATGATTTTAAAGGATTTTCAGATTAGATCTACAAGGAAACGTTAAGGGGTATCACACTCCCACTTATATGAGACCTAAACTAAAAACCGGCAGATTTAATTATGTCAAGAGAGACCTCTAGGTGAAATGTTAGAAATGTCACGGAAAATGAAGATTGGTTCAAGATGGCGTAGTAGAAGAACGTGCGCTCACTTCCTCTTGCAAGAGCACTGGAATCACAACTAACAGCTGAGCAATCATCGACAGGAAGACACTGGAACTCACAAAAAAGATACCCCACATCCAAAGACAAAGGAGAAACGGCAGTGAGACGGTAGGAGGGGTGCAATCACAATAAAATCAAATCCCATAACTGCTGGGTGGGTGACTCACTAACTGGAGAACACTTATACCACAGAAGTCCACCCACTGGAGTGAAGGTCCTGAGCCCCACGTCAGGCTTCCCAACCTGGGGGTCCGGCAACGGGAGGAGCAATTCCCAGAGAATTAGACTTTGAAGGCTAGTGGGATTTGACTGCAGGACTTCAACAGGACTGGGGGAAACAGAGACTCCACTCTTGGAGGGCACACACAAAGTAATGTGTGCATCAGGATGCAGGGGGAAGAAGTAGTGACCCCATAGGAAACTAAACCAGACCTACCTGCTAGTGTTGGAGGGTCTCCTGCAGAGGCGGGGGTGGCTGTGGCTCACCGTGGGGACAAGGACACTGGCAGCCGAAGTTCTGGGAAGTACTCCTTGGTGTGAGACCCCCCAGAGTCCACCATTTGCCCTACTAAAGAGCCAGGTAGGCTCCAGTGCTGGGTCACCTCATGACAAACAACCAACAGGGAGGGGACCCAGCTCCACCCAGCCCCACCCATCAAGAGACAAGCATATTTACTGAGCTCTGCCCACCAGAGCAACAGCCAGCTCTACCCACCACCAGTCCCTCCCATCAGGAAGCTTTCACAAGACTCTTAGATAGCCTCATCCACCAGAAGGCAGAGAGCAGAAGCAAGAAGAACTACAGTTCTTCAGCCTGTGGAATGAAAACCACATTCACAGGAAGACAGACAAAATGAAAAGGCAGAGGGCTATGTACCAGATGAAGGAACAAGATAAAACCCTAGAAAAACAACTAAATGAAGTGGAGATAGGCAGCCTTCCAGAAAAAGAATTCAGAATAATGATAGTGAAGATGATCCAGGACCTCAGAAAAAGAATGGAGATAAAGATTGAGAAAAGGCAAGAAATGTTTAACAAAGACCTAGAAGAATTAAAGAACAAACAGAGATGAACAATACAATAACTGAAATGAAAAATACACTGGAAGGGATCAATAGCAGAATAATTGAGGCAGGGACTTCCCTGGTGGCACAGTGGTTAAGAATCCACCTGCCAATGCAGGGGACACAGGTTTGAGCCCTGGTCCAGGAAGATCCCACATGCCACAGAGCAACTAAGCTCATGCGCCGCAACTACTGAGCCTGTGCTCTAGAGCCTGCAAGCCACAACTACTGAGCCCGTGTGCCACGACTACCGAAGCCCGTGCACCTAGAGCCAATACTCCGCAACAAGAGAAGCCACCTCAATGAGAAGTCTGCGCACCGCAACGAAGAGTAGGTAGCCCCCGCTTGCCGCAACTAGAGAAAGCCCACGTGCAGCAAAAAAGACCCAACATAGCAAAAAATAAATAAATAAATGTTTAAAAAAAAAAAAAAGAATAACTGAGGCAGAAGAACGGATATGTGACCTGGAAGACAGAATGGTGGAATTCACTGCTACAGAACAGAATAAAGAAAAAAGAATGAAAAGAATTGAAGACAGCCTAAGAGACCTCTGGGACAACATTAAGCTCACCAACATTTGCATTATACGGGTCCCAGAAGAAGAAGAGAGAGAAAAAGGACCCAAGAAAATATCTGAAGAGATTGTAGTCGAAAACTTCCCTAACATGGGAAAGGAAATAGCCACCCACGTCCAGGAAGTGCAGAGTCCCAGGCATGATAAACCCAAGGAGAAACACCGAGACACATAGCAATCAAATTGACAAAAATTAAAGACAAAGAAAAATTATTGAAAGCAACAAAGGAAAAACGACAAATAACATACAGGGGAACTCCCATAAGGTTAACAGCTGATTTCTCAGCAGAAACTCTACAAGCCAGAAGGGACTGGCATGATATATTTAAAGTGATGGAAGGGAAGAACCTACAACCAAGATTACTCTACCTGGCAAGGATCTCATTCAGATTCCACGGAGAAACCAAAAGCTTTACAGACAAGCAAAAGCTAAGAGAATTCAGCACCACCAAATCAGCTTTACAGCAAATGCTAAAGGAACTTCTGTAAGTGGGGAAACACAAGGGGAGAAAAGGAACTACAAAAACAAACCCAAAACAATTAATAAAATGGTAATAGGAACATATATATTGATAATTACCTGAAATGTGAATGGATTAAATGTTCCAACCAAAAGACACAGGTTCGCTGAATGGATACAAAAACAAAACCCATATATATGCTGTCTACAAGAGACCCACTTCAGACCTAGGGACACATACAGACTGAAAGTGAGGGGATGGAAAAAGATATTCCATGCAAATGGAAAATAAAAGAAAGCTGGCGTAGCAATCCTCATATCAGATAAAATAGACTTTAAAATAAAGAATGTTACAAGAAACAAGGAAGAACACTATATAATGATCAAGAGATCAATCCAAGAAGAAGATATAACAATTATAAATATATATGCACCCAACTTAGAAGTGCCTCAATACATAAGGCAAATGCTAATAGCCAAAAAAGAGGAAATCAACAGTAACACAATAATAGTGGAAGACTTTAACACCTCACTTACACCAATGGACAGATCATCCAGACAAAAATTAATAAGGAAACACAAGCTTTAAATGACACAATAGACCAAATAGATTTAATTGATATTTATAGGACATTCCATTTAAAAACAGCAATATTACACTTTCTTCTCAAGTGCACACAGAACATTCTCCAGGATAGATCACCTCTTGGATCACAAATCAAGCCTTGGTAAATTTAAGAAAATTGAAATCATATCATGCATCTTTTCCAATGACAATGCTATGATATTAGAAATAAATTACAGGTGAAAAACGTAAAAAACACGAACACATGGAGACTAAACAATATGTTACTAAATAACCAAGAGATCACTAAGGAAATCAAAAAATACCTAGAGACACATGACAATGAAAACACGATGATCCAAAACCTATGGGATGCAGCAAAAGCAGTTCTACGAGGGAAGTTTATAGCAATACAATCCTACCTCAGTAAACAAGAAAAATCTCAAATAAAAAATCTAACCTGGGGCTTCCCTGGTGGCGCAGTGGTTGAGAGTCTGCCTGCCGATGCAGGGGACACGGGTTCGTGCCCCGGTCCGGGAAGATCCCACATGCTGCGGACCATCTGGGCCCGTGAGCCATGGCCGCTGGGCCTGTGCGTCCGGAGCCTGTGCTCCGCAATGGGAGAGGCCACAACAGTGAGAGGCCCGCGTACCGCAAAAAAAAAAAAAAAAAAAAAAAAATCTAACCTGGGCTTCCCTGGTGGCGCAGTGGTTGAGAGTCCGCCTGCCGATGCAGGGGACACGGGTTTGTGCCCTGGTCTGGGAAGATCCCACATGCCACGGAGCAGCTGGGCCCGTGAGCCTTGGCTGCTGAGCCTGCGCATCCAGAGCCTGTGCTCCACAACGGGAGAGGCCACAACAGTGAGAGGTCTGCGTACAGCAAAAAAAAAAAAAAAAAAAAAAAATCTAACCTTACACCTAAAGGAACTAGAGAAAGAAGAACAAACAAAACCCAAAGTTAGTAGAAGGAAAGAAATCATAAAGATCAGAGCAGAAATAAATGAAATAGAAACAAAGAAAACAATAGCAAAGATCAATAAAACTAAAAGTTGGTTCTTTGAGAAGGTAAACAAAATTGATAAACCTTTAGCCAGACTGATCAAGAAAAAGAGGGAGAGGACTCAAATCAATAAAATTAGAAATGAAAAAGGAGA
This sequence comes from Mesoplodon bidens, assembly GCF_964165515.1. NCBI lineage: Eukaryota > Metazoa > Chordata > Mammalia > Artiodactyla > Ziphiidae > Mesoplodon > Mesoplodon bidens. The sequence goes on along the minus strand of NC_138178.1, from coordinate 5,210,990 downwards.
AGTTACAACAGACACCACAGAAATACAAAGCATCATAAGAGACTACTACAAGTGACTCTATGCCAATAAAATGGACAACGTGGAAGAAATGAACACATTCTTAGAAAGGTATAACCTTCCAAGACTGAACCAGGAAGAAACAAAATATGAACAGGCCGATCACAAGTAATGACATTGAAACTGTGATTAAAAATCTTCCAACAAACAAAAGTCCAGGAACAGATGGCTTCACAGGTGACTTCTATCAAACATTTAGAGAAAAGCTAACACCCGTCCTTCTCAAACTCTTCCAAAAAACTGCAGAGGAAGGAACACTCCCAAACTCATTCTATGAGGCCACCATCACCCTGATACCAAAACCAGACAAAGGTACTACAAAAAAAAGAAAATTACAGACCAATATCACTGATGAATATAGATGCAAAAATTCTCAACAACATACTAGCAAACAGAATCCAACAACACATTAAAAGGATCATACCCCATGATCAAGTGGGATTTATCCCAGGGATGCAAGGATTCTTCCATATATGCAAGTCAATCAATGTGATACGCCATATTAACAAATTGAGAACAAAAACAATACGATCATCTCAATAGATGCAGAAAAAGCTTTTGACAAAATTCAACACACATTTATGATAAAAACTCTCTAGAAAGTGGGCATAGAGGGAACCTACCTCAACATAATAAAGGCCATATATGACAAACCCACAGCAAACATCATTCTCAATGGTGAAAAACCGAAAGCATTTCCTCTAAGATCAGGAACAAGACAAGGACGTCCACTCTCGCCACTATTATTCAACATAGTTTTGGAAGTCCTAGCCATGGCAATCAGAGAAGAAAAAGAAATAAAAGGAATCTAAATTGGAAAAGAAGAAGTAAAACTGTCACTGTTTGCAGATGACATGATACTATACATAGAGAATCCTAAAGATGCTACCAGAAAACTACTAAAGCTAATCAATGAATTTGGTAAAGTTGCAGTATACAAAATTAATGCACAGAAATCTCTTGCATTCCTATACACTAACAATGAAAGATCAGAAAGAGAAATGAAGGAAACAATCCCATTCACCATTCCAACAAAAAGAATAAATTACCTAGGAATAAACTTACCTAAGGAGGTAAAAGACCTGTACTCAGAATAGTGTAAGACACTGATGAAAGAAATCAAAGATGATATAAGCAGATGGAGAGATATACCATGTTCTTGGATTGGAAAAATCAATACTGTGCAAATGACTATAATACCCAAAGCAATCTACAGATTCAGTGCAATCCCTATCAAATTACCAATGGTGTTTTTTACAGAATTGGAACAAAAAAATTTTTAAATTTGTATGGAGACACAAAAGACCCTGAATAGCCAAAGCAATCTTAAGGGAAAAAAACAGAGGTGGAGGAATCAGACTTCCTGACTTCAGACTATACTACAAAGCTACAGTAATCAAGACAGTATAGTACTGGCACAAAAACAGAAATATAGATCAATAGAACAGGATAGAAAGCCCAGAGATAAACTCACACACCTATGGTCAACTAATCTATGACAAAAGAGGCAAGGATATACAATGGAGAAAAGACAGTCTCTTCAATAAGCGGTGCTGTGAAAACTGAACAGCTACATGTCAAAGAATGAAATTAGAACACTCCCTAACACTATACACAAAAATAAACTCAAAATGGATTAAATACCTAAATGTAAGACCAGACACTATAAACCTCTTAGAGGAAAACATAGGAAGAACACTCTTTGAAATAAATCACAGCAAGATCTTTTTTGACCCACCTCCTAGAGCAATGGAAATAAAAACAAAAATAAACAAATGGGACCTAATGAAACTTAAAAGCTTTTGCACAGCAAAGGAAACTATAAACAAGATGAAAAGACAACCTCAGAATGGGAAAAAATATTTGCAAACGAATCAATGGACAAAGGATTAACCTCCAAAATATATAAACAGTTCATGCAGCTTAATATTAAAAAAAAAATCAACCCAATCAAAAAATGGGCAGAAGACCTAAATAGACATTTCTCCAAAGACGACATACAGATGGCCAAGAGGCACATGAAAAGCTGCTCAACATCACTAATTATTAGAGAAATGAAAATCAAAACTACAATGAGGTATCAGCTCACACCAGTTAGAATGGGCATCATCAGAAGATCTACAAACAACAAATGCTGGAGAGGGTGTGGAGAAAAGGGAACCCTCTTGCACTGTTCGTGGGAATGTAAATTGATACAGTCACTGTGGAGAACAGTATGGAGGTTCCTTAAAAAACTAAAATAGAACTACCATATGACCCAGCAATCCCACTACTGGGCATATACCCAGAGAAAACCATAATTCAAAAAGACACATGCACCCCAACATTCACTGCAGCACTATTTGCAATAGCCAGGTCATAGAAGCAACCTAAATGCCCACTGACAGACAAATGGATAAAGAAGATGTGATACATATATACAATGGAATATTACTCAGCCATAAAAAGGAACGAAATTGGATCATTTGTAGAGATGTGGATGGACCTAGAGACTGTCATACAGAGTGAAGTCAGAAAGAGAAAAACAAATATCATATATTAACACATATATGTGGAATCTAGAAAAATGGTACAGAAGAACCAGTTTGCAAGGCAGAAATAGAGACAGATTTAGAGAACAAACATATGGACACCAAGGGGGAAAAGTGGGGGGGGATGAATTGGGAGATTTGGATTGACATGTATACACTAATGTGCATAAAATAGATAACTAATAAGAACCTGCTGTATAAAAAATAAAATAAAATTTTTAAAAAATAATAAAAGGGATAGAGAAAGTACCAAAAAACCCCAAAAAACAAAAAAGAAATGTCAGTGAAAATACATGCATAATTCCTGCTCTTAAATATGTTTCTTATTAAAGTGAGCAAGAAACACACACACACACGCACACACACACACACACCCCACATTTGAATAACGGTTATTTTCCTTCTTTTTCTGATCACACTTTCTGGAAAAGTTGAAGGGGAGAACATCTGGTTGGTAGTAGTAACAAGGTACAAATTCACACTCTACCTGCCTTTCCTAACCAAATGAATCAAACAGTTTAATTGTTCATTGATAGCTAAGGTGGGGAAGAAAATCAGTATTTTTAAATGTAAATAAAATTGACTGGCCTACTTTGAAATAAGTAGCTTTTTTTTCTTCTTTTCCTTCTTTATTTTTTTTTGTGAACTGTATCTCATATAGGTGAGTAATTCTTGAATTACCTCATTATAATCACATCAGAAACATCTAATCAGATATGTTAACACTGACATCTAGTTGTGAAATGGAAGATCAGTTGAATACATCTAATGTCTATTTCTTTTCATTCAAAGTGATAGTTTAATTAAGAAGGAAAGTATTAAGCAAAAACAGACATGCAAGGATTCTGAATTTAAAATAATTACCAAAGTATATTACTTGTTTCTTTTTAAAGATTCTTGCATTTCAAAAATCACAAAATCAGTTACATTTCTTTACACTAACAATGAAATATCAGAAAGGGAATGTAAAAAAACAGTCCCTTTTAAAATCACACACACACACACATACACACACCAAAAAAGAAACAAAAACAAAAAATGAGGGCTTCCCTGGTGGCGCAGTGGTTGGGAGTCCGCCTGCCGATGCAGGGGACACGGGTTCGTGCCCCGGTCTGGGAGGATCCCACATGCCGCGGAGCGGCTGGGCCCGTGAGCCATGGCCGCTGGGCCTGCGTGTCCGGAGCCTGTGCTCCGCAATGGGAGAGGCCCGCGTACCGCAAAAAAAGAAAAACTTAGGAATAAACCTGACCAAGGAGGTGAAAGCCTTATATGCTGAAAACTATAAAACATTAATAAAGGAGACTGAAGATGATACAAAGAAATGGAAAGATATCCCATGCTCTTGGATTGGAAGAATTCATACTGTTGAAATGGCCATACTACCCAAAGCAATCTACAGATTTAATGCAATCCCTATCAAATTACCCATGACATTTTTCACATAACTAGAACAAACAACCCTAAAATTTATATGGAACCAGAATTGCCAAAGCAATCCTGAAGAAAAAGAACAAAGCAAGAGGTATAACCCTCCCAGACTTCAGACAATACTATAAAGCTAGGGTAATCAAAATGGCATGGTACTGGCACAAAAACAGACATATGCATCAACGGAACAGAATAGAGAGCCCAGAAATAAACCCACACACATATGGACAATTAATCTTCGACAAAGGAGTCAAGAATATAATACAATGGGGAAGTCTCTTCAATAAACAGTATTGGGAAAGTTGGACAGCCTCATGTAAATCAATAAAGTTAGAACACACCCTCACACCATACACAAAAATAGACTCAAAATGGCTTAAAGATTTAAACGTTAAGACATGACACCATAAAACTCCTAGAAGAGAACACAGGGAAAACATTCTCTGACATAAATCCTATCAATGTTTTCTTAGGTCAGGCTCCCAAGGCAACAGAAATAAAAGCAAAAATATACAAATGGGACCTAATGAAACTTACAAGCTTTTGCACAGCAAAGTAAACCATAAACAAAATGAACCTAAGACAACCTACAGAATGGGAGAAAATATGTGCAAATGATGCGACTGACAAGGGCTTAATTTCCAAAATATACAAACAGCTCATACAACTCAACAACAGCAAAAACAACAACAAAAAAAACCAATCAAAAATGGGCAGAACTAAATAGACATTCCTCTAAAGAAGACATACAGATGGCCAACAGACACATGAAAAGATGCTCAACATCACTAATTATTAGAGAAATGCACATCAAAACTACAATGAGGTGTCACCTCACACCAGTCAGAATGGCCATCATTAAAAAGTCTACAAATAATAAATGCTGGAGAGGGTGTGGAGAAAAGGGAACCCTCCTACAGTGTTGGTGGGAATGTAAGTTGGTGTGGCCACTATGGAAAACAGTATGAAGGGTCCTCAAAAAACTAAAAATAGAGTTGTCATATGATCGAGCAATCCCCCTCCTGGGCATATATCTAGACAAAACTATAACTTAAAAAGATACGTGCACCCGTATGTTCACAGCAGCACTATTCAGAACACCCAAGATATGGAAACAATCTAAATGTCCATCGACAGATGACTGGATAAAGAACATGTGATACATATATACAATGGAATACTACTGAGCCATAAAAAAGAACAAAATAATGCCATTTGCAGCAACATGGATCGACATAGAGATTATCATACTAAACGAAGTAAGTATAAAGTATATGTATATGTATGCACATTAAGAAAAAAAGAAAATGTTGACAGGAGCTGTATCTTGATGGTAGAGGTGTGTGCCAGCAAACACTCGTAACTCAATGCATTATTTTATCCCACCAACACAATAGTCAAAAGAATAAAAAACAATAAGAATTAAACTACATTGACATAGTCTTTTAGAGATCAACAAGAATTATCATATGGCCCAAAATATAATGAGTTGAAAGCTACCTATTTAAATACTTAATAGAATTCAAGGGATAGAAATCTGTCTTCTCCATTTTTCTCATGACATTTAAGACCTTCACCTTCAGCTCTTAAATTAAGGGCACAACCATGTTTAAAAACACATTTATCTAAATAGACACATGTAATCCAGCCTATTACAGGTTTAAACAACAAAGACTATTTTACATAAATTTGCTGTGAGTAAATGAACATCTGTGAATGGTTCATCACTATAAAATGTTGAAACGTTTTTGGTGATGCTTTCTCCTAATTTAAAAGATGACAATTTCTGACATAGTCATTCTGACAAAGTCAATGAAAAAATGACAAGTGATATAAGCATCAGTACCCTGTACCTAGTTAGTTGTGAATGAAAAAAAAAGACTTGTAAAAATATAATTATGTTATCAATCATAAAGATCCCTAAGATTAAACTAGAAACGTCTCTCCTGCCATTGAGCTCCTCTTTACTTTATAGTAAACCCTCCTTGAAAGCTTATACTGTATTTTTCATCATTATAAACTTTATGAAGTTTTAAACCCTATCCTGAATTTCTGCTATAGGCACTTCTAAATGAAGAATTAAGTTTCACAATTCTGCACTAGCCCAGAAAGTACAGGCTGGTCCTAAGACCTCAAAGGAAAATGCACTTCAATTACTTCATTCCTCATTTTCCTCCTCCATGCTCCTCCTGGCTAGTATATGCAAACCTTTTTCCACTAAGCCACATAGTAGTCAACAAATATTAGCTATCATTGTTTTTTTTAAATCAAGGCTGTCACAGGCACACCCCACAGAGATCTTTTACTCAAAGTGTGTGTGTGTGTGTGCACACACGTGTTCGTCTGTTCACGTGTCCCGAGAAAGAACGATTTAGAATATGGATATCTAACTAGTTAGCTCTTTCTCTGCCTGTGTTTGAGTTTTAGCCCCACCATTTCCAACTGTGTGACTTAGACAAGTTCCTTGACCTCCTTATGCCTCAGTGTCTTTACCTGTAAAACAGAGATAATAAAGTACCTACGTCACAGTCTTCTGAGGATTAAATTAATTAATACCTATGAAGCTCTTACATCTGTGCTGGCCATATAGTAATCACTAAGTAAACATCTGCTATTATTATTATCAAAAGTAAGAATATCAAATGCTAAGAAAAACCAGGTGTGATAGGAATTCTCACTACAGATATGAACATCAATTGAGGATTCAGTGTTTTAGGAGTAGTTTGACAGTATGTATCCAAAGTGTTAAAAATTGCTTTGGACTTACCAATTTTATCTTTGGGCACATATCCTAAGATATGGCAGGCAGAATATTGACCCCTCAAAGATGTCCACATCCTAATCCCTGAAGTCTGGGAAATGTTACCTTACATGGCAATGGGGACTTTGCAGATATGACTAAGGATCTTATTAAAAAGAGGAGATTATCCTGGCTTAAGATGATAGGCCCAATGTAATCACAAGAAGGATGGAGGAGGGTTAGAGTCAGAGAAGGAGATGTGATGAGGGAAGCAGAGGTCAGAGAGAAAGATTCGAAGATGCTACACTTCTGGCTTTGAAGATGCAGGAAGGGGTCATAAGCCACCTGTAGGGTGACCTAAAGACACTGGAGAAGGCCAGGAAACAGATTCTCTCCTATGGCCTCCAGAAGGAACCAGCCCTGGCGACACCTTGATTTTAAGACATCTGACCTCCAGAACTGTAAGATAATATATTTGTGTTGCTTTAAGCCACTAAGTTTATGGTAAATTGTTATAGCAGCAATAGAAAACTAATATATAAGGCAATACAGAGATGTAGAGAAAAGATTCACATAAAGTATAAATGTTATTTTATTTATAATAGTGAAAATTACAAGCAACCTAATTGTGGAAATTCCATAAAATGGAATGTCACACAACCATTAAAAACCAAGTTTACAAAAATACATTTAATGGCAAGGAAAAATTCAAGATATTCTAAGTGAGAAAAGAAAGCTATAATTTAATGTTCCTGGACACATGCAGAATGCAGACTGAAAACATATCATCTAAATCCTCAGCAGGGTTTATCCCTGCATGAACATCACATATGATTTTTATTTTTAAATTTTCTTCTTCATTTGTGTAGCATCAGTACTTGCGCAGACCATAATCTCTGGAGGAAAGAATACGGCATGTCTATATGTATCCCCATCACACAGCACAGTAACCGACACAGAAACCAGTCAATAATTATGTCCTGAATGAATGAGTACGTTTTCAGTATTTCCCAATGTTTAATAAATGTATTATAGATACAGTAAAACATAAAAAGAGCACTAAATTTAAAAATGATTTTTTGGGCTTCCCTGGTGGCACGGTGGTTGAGAGTCTGCCTGCCAATGCAGGGGCCACGGGTTCGTGCCCCGGTCCGGGAAGATCCCACATGCCGCGGAGCGGCTGGGCCCGTGAGCCATGGCTGCTTAGCCTGTGCGTCCGGAGCCTGTGCTCCGCAATGGGAGAGGCTGCAGCGGTGAGAGGCCCACATACCGCCAAAAACAAAAACAAAAACAAAAACACAAAAAAATGATTTTTTTGGGGGGGGCCATACCATGTGGCATGTGGGATCTTAGTTCCCCGACCAGGGGTCGAACCCGTGCCCCCTCCATTGGGAGCCCAGAGTCTTAACCACCAGACCACCAGGGAAGTCCCCAAAAATGATATTTTTAAAATAATCAACTTCACTAGTAATCAAAAAATTAAAATAACAATTTCACCTAGTAAATTCTATAGTCTTTACTATATTGGCATATTTATGGTCACACAAACACTATGAGATTTAACTGGTATGTCCTTTTAAAAAGGAACTTGACAATATCATCAATCTTTAAAATGCTCATACCCTATAACTTATTCACTCATTCAACAAATATTAATTGAGCATCTGCTCTGTGCAAGCACTATTCTTGATGCCAGGGATACAACAGTGAACAAAACAGAACAAAACAAACAAATCCTTACACACACAAAACACAATTCCGACACAAAACATCCCAGCCTTATAGAGCTTGCGTTTTAGAAGGAGAGGCAATTCAAAACGTAAACAAGTAAAACAGATAGTACGACGGGCAGTAATTAGTGCTGAGGGTAAAAGTCAAACAGAAAGGGGTGCGGGGAGGCAGGGCAGAGGGTGCAGTGTTGGATGCTGGCCAGGGAAGCCCTGGGAAGATGCCATTAGAGTAAACACGAAGGACTAGGCGTGAGTCTGTGTGGGGAGCAGCATCCCAGGCAAGGAGCGGCAAGCGCAACGGCACTGAAACAGGAGTGTTCTCGGTGCTCGTAGGACAGCAAGACCACCACCCCCACTCCACTCCCGGGAGCTCATGCTGAGAGCAGGACAATGGGCATCCTCCCCGACCTATTTCTGTGTCCACACTCATCCACATTACACACACACACATACTGTACATACATGCCCAAATATAAGACAACTAGCATAAAAGCCAGTTGCCCATTTTCCACTTGAGAATATCCAAAATTAGATGTACAGCCATTTCCATTATATAGACAATGAAAGGAAATGACTTCATATTACATAATTTATTAATTTCGTTATATAAACATATTTTAAATAACAGTCTTATTATGTTCATTTAGAAATATTACTTTTTCCACTCAAATTTCATGAAACAATTTTATTCTATATGCATCTTTGAAATCATGGTCTTTATCATCCATAAAGCCACTTTTCAAGTTATCTAACACAGTTTTCAAAAGCACATCAACTTTTGTTCAGAGTGACTTAAGATCTAGCATTTTTTGAATTCATGCATGATAATGTCACTGGAAATTTATGCCAACCACAAATACCCATTAGCTATTTGTGATCTCCACAAAGTAACCCTGTACTGTATTGCTTTGTAATGTAATTTCTAGAAGGTTTGTTTACAATGATATCTAATACCTGTAATGGTAAGGTCATCATCCCAAAAATTATCTCTAAATTCAGCTGTATGATTTTTCATCAACTCCATCAAGTGGCCTCAACAAGCATCCTAAACTGGTATTAAGTTTTTTCAGGCTAATGTAACTTATCCAAGCAGCATTTTATTACTTTGCTGTTCAAAATACAGTAGTTGAGGGCCTCCCTGGTGGCGCAGTGGTTGAGAGTCCGCCTGCCGATGCAGGGGACACGGGTTCGTGCCCTGGTCTGGGAGGATCCCATATGCCGCGGAGCGGCTGGGCCCGTGAGCCGTGGCCGCTGAGCCTGCGCGTCCGGAGCCTGTGCTCCGCAACGGGAGAGGCCACAACAGTGAGAGGCCCGCATACCGCAAAAAAAAAAAAAAAAAAAAAAAATACAGTAGTTGAGGAATATGAAGATCCTTCATGAGAATTAAAATATAAGGCCATATCCTCTTTTTGGAGTACTATAACTTTTGGGGGAAAAATGAATACATTGCATTGAAGAACTTATGACAAATATGTCTTCAGGGCATATGTATATACGTTTGGGTTTTGGTTTTGTTTTTATTTTAAATAATGAAATCACAAGCCCTTTGATGTTACAATCATGGGAGAAATGCAAAAGAATCTTGTATTAGAAACAGACCTCTGAATTTTAAGTATGTTTCCCTAGCCAAATACTGAAATGCCAACCCACAAAAAAATCTGTAAAATTATAGATTCACATCTTTTCCCCTCAAGCATGGTCACCACATTCTGACAGTTCAAAATTAACTGAAGGAAATCTCATTGGATGGAGAGTAAAGCAGAGATAAATGATCAGTAGTAAGCAAAAATCAACAAACATTTTTTTTTAACAATCAACTCAGCAAATAATAACCACAAAAGTAAAATGAGGTCACAAAAATAAAATGCCTTCTGAAGAAACAGAGAAATTACTCTGGAACTTTATTACCATCTGAATCTCAGGGATTTTAGGGAAAAAATTTAAATAAGATAAAATTACTTATTTAGTATCTCTTATTTGATCTATTAAAGCTCGAAGTACTTCTAACTAGAATTGTGTAACTGTAAAGCCTTTGAATTACGGATTCTTTTTGGACCGAAATTCACCTATAATTAAGGAACATGCCATAGTCTATGAGGGTCGTTTATGTGCTAAAAGGCTCTGGCATTTGTTGCTTAAATTAAGTCTCATTCACTGAGTACAAAGGGATTATTAAATTCGCTATTAAGTTTGAACAAAAATCATTAATAGATGCTGCAGAACTATTATGATTAACTCTCTAATAGAGTTGTTTTACTTTTTTTTTTTTTTTGCGGTACGCAGGCCTCTCACTTTTGTGGCCTCTCCCATTGCGGAGCACAGGCTCCGGACGCACAGGCTCCGGACGCGCAGGCTCAGCAGCCATGGCTCACGGGCCCAGCCGCCCTGCAGCATGTGGGATCTTCCCGGACCGGGGCACGAATCCGTGTCCCCTGCATTGGCAGGCAGACTCTCAACCACTGCACCACCAGGGAAGCCCTAGAGTTGTTTTACTTTAGTCCAAGGTTTTTTGCTAGGTTTGTGGTAATTAAAAGTCCCAGAATGAAAATAACTAGTGGATAAAAGTAAAAGCAACTATTGATCCAGGTAAACTAATGGTATTTATAGTATTTTTAAAATCTCAACATACAATCTACCTATTTTCCAAAACTGAGATGTATGCTGTTGGGGTTTTTTTTAGCTTTTAGGCAGGATGAAAGCTGATTGGCACTATTTCTGAAGAGCACGTTTTAGAAATATTCCTGATAATTTTCCAAGGGCAAAGCAAAAAGCCAACAGAAATCCTAAGAAGGCTCTAGACACCAACAAATACCAAATTCTACATGTAACATTAAACTCATACACCTTTATGATAATAATCATTCTGTAATCACTTATAGATTTGCTGTCATACAAATCAACCTCTTCCTTTCAACTTTCCTTTAATACTCTTCCTTTCAACTTTGCATAAAAAGAGGTAATATTTCCTGTCAACTTTCCATACAAAGAGGTAACATTTCTTGACAGGAATAAAAGGATAAAAATAAAACACTTGAACTTCATTATTTTCACCATATCTCATTATTAATACACGATTAAAATTCTACATTGAGTTAAAACCAACTTATTCTCAATAGACGTGATTATTATGAGAAATGTTTTATCATGTGGTACAGAAAAAAATCTCTATTATCTATTAAAATTTCACATATAATCATGCATACAAAAACCTTTCATGATTCTACTTGTTTGGCCACTCTCCAACACACACACACACACACACACACACACACACACATACATTTGTTCTGTGTCCTGCATAACACCTATTATCCCTCAAAACACTACCCATGGACCAACTTTGGGAAATGCTGACTTAGCTCATCCAAAAAAAAAAAGAGAGAGACCTTTATGATTCAGACTTAATAACTAAGCTTAAGCTTGTCACAGTATAATGGTGTCTACTTCAAGCTATACATATTTCATAGCAAACATGGCCCCTGTTCATTTATTCATTCATTCAACAAATATGCATAAGTGATGTTCTAGACTAAATCTATCCTACTATGGAACTTATATTCTAGTGCGGGAGCAAACAACAAATAAATAAGTATGTAAGTATGTATTATGCCTAACAATGGAAAGTACTATGGGAAAAAATTAAGCAGAGTTAAGCCAGACAGTGTGGGAGAAGGAACTGGTTCAATTTTTATATATGTTGGTTAGAAAATGTCTCACTAGCAGCAACCTGAAGAAAACGAGGGAGCAGGTCTGGCAGATATGAGAGAACTTTCTAGAACAGAAGGAAGAGATATTGCAAAGGTCCAGAGATGGGAGCATGCTTGTATTGTAGGAGAAATAGCAAAGAGACTGGTATTAGGGACTGAATGTTTATGTCCCCTGAAAATCCATGTGTTGAAACTTTACCTCCCAATGTGATGGTATTAGGAGATGGGGCCTTTGGGAGGTCGTCAGAATTAGGAGTAGGTGAATGAGGGTGGAGCCCTCACGAACAGGATTAGTGCCCTTAAAAAGTCATGAGAGAGCTCGCTTCCCCTCTGTTCCCCACCAAGTGAGGACATGATGAGAAGGTGGCACTCTGCAACCTGGAAGAGGGCCCTCACCAGAATTCAACCATGCTGCCACCAAGATCTTCAACTTCCCAGCCTTCAGAACCGTGAGAAATTAATTTCCATTGTTTATGAACCACCCAGTCTCTGGTACTCTGTTAGAGCAGCTCAGACTGACTCAGCCGGCGGGCAAGCCTGCAATGGAGTGAGCGGGGAGAGGCGCAGGGGATGCGGGCAAAGAGAACGGGGCTGGTTCCCGATCAAGGAGGCCTGTGGGTTAAGGACTCTGACTTTTACTGAGTGAAATGAGACACCTCTCAGAAGTTTTAATCAGAGGAGTGACTTCTGTGGACATATTTCTGAAGGATCACGCTGACCACTGTGTTGAAAATAAACTAGAGGTGATAGAGCAGAAGCAAGGAGACCAGTAAAAAGGCGATTGCAATAATTGTCAGGTTTCCTGAAAAAGAACCCAGGGCAAAGTTTGGCTTCAAATGCTTTTTCTGGGAGGTAAAACCCCAAAGTAGCAAAAGTGAAGGTAGTGAGGAAGGGAAGGAGGGAAAGCAAACAAAAGGCAGTGCTTTACTAAATCAGTCACAGCTTCACAAGAAAGCCCCGCCAACTGCGCTCTCAGAAGGCCTGGGTAAGACAGGCTGTCCTGGGGGAGAGACGCATCACAGGGGACAGAAGCCCTGCAGTGAAGACGCAACGTGGTCTGAGCAGCACTTCCCATGCGCCCATCTGCACTCGGGCGGGGACACAGGTGGGGGAGGAAGGGGAGGCGGTGCCTCTGCTGAGCCCTCCCTCAGCCTTTCTCTTTGTGGTCCAGGAACAGTACTCCTGTGTCCCCTCTAGTCGCACACTCCGACCACACTCACAACACTTCTGACACAAGATGTGAGTTTTTTCCCTACACGAAGCAGTTCTCTGACACCAGCTGGATGCCCACAGCTCAAGTCAATTCTGACAGTATCTGCCTGAAGATAGCTTCAGACCCCACCAGTTCCGGGCTCAGCCCCACAAGACCGCCCCAACTTCAGACACCAGTTTCAAATAGGAAATGCCCCGGTTAACCACAACTTCTATCCAACTTAACTGCAAATCAGAGGTTCCCATGACCCCATTCCTTGGATTTGATCATTTCTAGAACATCTCACAAAACTCAGGGAAACACTTACTTAACGTTTACCAGTTTATTATATAATAAAGGATATTTTAAAGGATACGGGTGATAAACAGCCAGATGAAGAGATACGTAGGGCAAGTTCTGGAAGGGTCCCGAGTGCAGGAGCTTCTGTTCTCACGGATTGGAGTGCACAGGCCTCCCAGCACATGGATACCTTCACCAACCCAGAAGTCTACAAACCCTATACATTTAGGATTTTTATGGAAGCTTTATCATGTAAAGATGATCAGTCATTGATCATCTCCAGCCCCGTTCTCTTTCCCAGAGGATGGGGGTAGGACTGAAAGTTCCAAGCTTCTAATTATCACTTGATCTTTCTGGTGACCAGTTCCCATTCTGAAGCCATCCAGGAGCCCAACAAGAGCCATCTCATTAGTACAAAAGACATTCCTGTCACCCAGGGAATTCTAAGAGATTTAGGAGCTCTGTGTCAGGAACCAGAGTCAAAGACCAAATATTAGAACAAAAGATGCCCCTAGTGCTCTCATCACTTAGGAAATTACAAGGGTTTTAGGAACGAGGTGTGTGTGTGTGTGTGTGTGTGTGTGTGTGTGTGTGTGTGTGTGTGTGTGTGTGTGTGTGTGTGTGTGTGTGTGTGTGTGTGTGTGTGTGTGTGTGTGTGTGTGTGTGTGTGTGTGTGTGTGTGTGTGTGTGTGTGTGTGTGTGTGTGTGTGTGTGTGTGTGTGTGTGTGTGTGTTTCCCCCTATTGTTTCACACGTATGGCTCTCCCTTCCTCTCCACTTAGAAGTCATGGTATCCAAACCCTCCAGACAGCTGCTGGAGCACCTAGACCCCAGGTCCACAGCCTGGTGCTTCATCTGAGTGCAGACACCGCACAGAAAGTGAGCATCCTGAGGGCGAGAGCCAAGCCCCGACCCCCTGGCAGTGTTACGGGATGAAGCAAGAGCAGGAGCATCGGGGGCGACACTGAACACGCAGCTCAGGGCCCAGGAGACCGATGAAACAGGACAGAGATGAGGTGGCAGAGGTGAAGATGGAGAGAAAGGATGGAATTATAAATACGGCTTGAAGGTAGAGCCTATGGCATTCGCTGATGTGAGTGAAGGAGAAGACACAGAGATGACTCCAAGACCTAGGGCTGGGCCCCTGGAAGAAGGGGGACGTCTGTCGCTGGGATGAGGAAGGCCGCAAGGGGAGCACGTTTGGGAGGAGTCAGGAGAACAGGAGCTCAGTTTTGCACATCTTTAGAACAAAACAGGGATAACGGGAACACTAACAAATCCCGCCGCGCAGAAAAACTACAGAGAAGCTTACTTTAGACTTAGTCAAAGCTGTCGATATAATCAGACAGCCCTAGCCCTCCTCACACATCAGCTTGCTGCCTGCCGGCACCTCCCCCCACAGCTCCATTGGTGTCCTTTTGTTGCCCATCAGGCATTTCCCAAGACAGCTGAGGAACGCTATTACACAGGATGCTAACTGTGCTCCCCTCTCTCGCTAAAAAAAAAAAAAAGCGTACCCTGCTCATATGCATGAGAAAGTGCTGTTTTAAGCCAAGCAGTGTCTTTTTTGCAGGGCTTCTCAACATCTGGGATACATTAATGCATCCTGAGAATGATTCAAGGGCCAAAGTCATGTGAAGTTTTCTGAACTTACTTAACCACCAAGGCACACCGATTAATTCCTCAGAAGACTGTTGCATAGGATATCAGCCAGGAAGTGGCAACTAATCCAAGAACTCATTTTAATCCTTATTTCACTTGGCTTGTATTATCCGATCAGTCCTTGAGATCCCCTCCTCTCTATTTTCATGGCACAATGTTCTCTTGGTTCTACTTCTTGCTCTCTAATTTTCCTGCTCAGTTTCTCTCCTTGAATACTACAGTAAGCCCCCTACATACAAATCCTCAAGTTGCGAACTTTCAAACATGTGAATGTGCATTCGCATGTCCAATCACATAAGTTAGTTCACGTGTCTGGCGTACACTGTCACGTGAGTGCATCTTCTATAAGTGGTTGTGCTTTTGTGTACTTTACTGTACAGTACTGCATAGAGTACAGTAGTACAGTATCTTTATTTCAAGCCCAAGATGTCCAGAAGCAAGCGTAAAAGCAGAGGTGATGTAGCTGGTACTGCTAGGAAGCGCCAAGCGATAACAATGGAAACTGTACTGTAAGATTAAAAATGTTTTCTTTATCTTTTGTGTTTGTTCTCTATGTATTATTTGTGTGAAAAGTGTTATAAACCTATTACAGTACTATATAGCCGATTGTGTTAGGTGGGTACCTAGGCTAACTTTGTCGGACTTACGAACATGCTCTAGGAACTGAACTCGTTCGTATGTAGGGGACTTACTGTATTTATCTACCTAGCCACAAAAAAACATCACCCTCGGTGTTCCATCTTGTTGGTCCTCTTCTCTGTACACTCGCATAGAGAGAGAAATAAATCCCCATCTCCAGTCCTCTCTCCCTCAGCCCAAAATGCACAATTTCCATGGGTCCCAAGGAAAACTCAAACTCTGTAACTCTAAAATGGAGCCTATTATTTCTCCCCTACGTTGACTGTACCATCTGTTAAATCATCCAAGTCAGAAATCTGGGTACCTGACATCCCAAACACTACCAGGTTTTGCTGCCTTTCAGATCCTGTATATCTTGTGAGTAAAAGTCTTCTCCATTTATTGGCTCTGCCTACATTCATCATCTCTCAACAATCACCTCCTAACTGACCACCTTGCCTCTAATCTCCTCACCCCTCCTGCGGTCATAGGGTAAAATTTCTAGAACATAACCCCAACAGGTTCATCAACCTTCCTTCACTAATCAGACTTAGAAGATAAAAATCCAAGCACTTTATCAGGTTATACACGGCATTCCATGATTTGGTAACTTGTAAACACCTTCTACAGTCTTGGAGCATTTATATTGCAATAATATCTTAATACTTGTATGTATCCACATAGACCATGTTATTTCATGCCTGTGTGTCTGTACAGAATTCTCCTTTTGTCTGGTACATACTTTCCCTTTTTTACTCTCTGGAAAACTCCCAATCATCCTTCAAAATCCTGCTTGGTAAAAATATCATAACAAAAGTGAACCACAAATGCCAATTATAAAAAAGAATATACCAATGGAAACATAAACAAGCCACAAAATTTATACAAATAACAAGCATATGAAAATGTTCAACTTCCTAAGTAACATCATCAGTACTATTTATATATTATGTACCAGAAACTATACTAGCTCTATGTATACATTGTTTCATTAAATCCTAACAAGCCTATAAAGTTAGTATTGTTATCCCAATTTTATCAATAAGGGAATCCAACACAACTAAGAGAATTAATGTGGGAATAAGAAAAGGAACTAAGATTTACTGAGTACCCACATTATTTTTCATTCATCAACTGTTTCATTTTACATTCATAATACCCTATGAGGAGGTATTATATCCATCTCACATACAGGGTACCTGGGCCCAGAAAGTTGAATAATTTTCCAATATTTAGACAGCTAGTATGTGGCAGACATTAATTTTATCACTCAGAGAAACACACGGAGTATTTCAGAAAACACGGGACAGATGCCACGAAAATGAACATGAAGTGGATCCAGGCTAGGAAACCTGTTCTCTAGTAGAGAAGGTAAGCTTTCTAGGGAGTCAGCAGGGCAAAACGGAATAGTCCACCCTCTTCAGTGCCCTTCTCTTTTACGCTTCATTTTCATTCCATATCATCTATAGTAGCTGTAAACAATTCTTTCCTTCACCAACTTATTCCTGTATAATTCAAATCTAGTCTGAAAGCTCTTTGACAACTTCAAATATTTAATAATCAGTTTCTTCTGAAGGCCATTTGTAACAACATATAATAACTTTCTATAATTTTATCATTTTTGATAATAGTTGCCCATATTTACTGAGCACTTACTATGTTCCAAGCACTAGGTACTGCTTTATTTTTATTAATTCATAATCTTCACAATTCCCCTTTGAAGTAGGTGTTATTATTAGCCTCTTTTATAGAACAGGACACTGAGGCACAGAAAGTTCCATCTTTCCCCAAGGCCACACAGCTAGGAGGAAGTCCTTCTGACAACAGAACTGTGCTCCTAGTAAGAGATCTTTTTCCTTGAGCCTCTCCTACATAAACACTGTCCACTGTTACTCTCCCATGGAGCTAAATAACAATGACTTAAGACCAAGCTGCTGTAAAAACAAGGCATCCTATTTCAAATTACTGGACACTACCAAATGATTGTCAGAAAGAGTTTAAGTATCAAATGATTTGCAAAATTTTTAAAAACTATAATGCCTGAAGGATTCCTAAAAGCAGTTGGCAAAGTTAATGTAAAATGGGAGGCATTTACTGCTGTTTCTTCCAAGTGAGTGGTTTCTATTCATTCTAAACTCCTCCCCTATCCTATCCTTTTGCTCTCTTCAGTGGACTTCTTAGTTGACTTCTCTAACTGGCTGATTTGGGAAGAATGAACTGGCCAGGGCTGCTCAGCACCCCCCTCCTCTTGGGAATGCGCTACCCACAGGGAACACACATTCTGCTTGCTTCTCCAGCTGTGCCCGGAAGGTAAGCTGCCGACTCCTCTGGTTGAACATGAGCTGACCCACTTGGCCTTCTCACTAAGCTACATGCTCCAACTCAGCCTTTTTTCGTAATAAAAATCATATAGATTTTGATTTCCTATTTGCCTTACTCTTCTGTTTTGTTTCTCTCTTTGTTCAGAATTAAGAAGAGGGGTACTATTTATTGAGCTCCCTAAAAAAACCCAATAGATAGGTCCTAACACAGAGTAAATTGGTCATCTATTCATTAACATGGGAGAAGTAATTTGATGTGTGGAATACAGTACCGTAAATCCCCTACATACGAACGAGTTCCATTCCGAGAGCACATTCGTAAGTCTAATTTGTTAATAAGTCCAGCAAAGTTAGCCTACGTACCCACCTAACACAATCGGCCATATGGTACCGTACTGTAATAGGTTTATAATACTTTTCACACAAATAATACATAACAAACAAACACAAAAAATAAAGAAAACATTTTTAATCTTACAGTACAGTTTCCACTGTTATCGCTTGGCGCTTCTTAGCGGTACCAGCTACAACACCGCTGCTTTTATGCTTGCTTCCACGCTTGCTTCCAGACATCCTGGGCTCGAAATAAACATACTGCACTACTGTACTCTATACAGTACTGTACAGTAAAGTACACAAAAGCACAACCACTTGTAGAGGATGCACACACGTGACAATGGACGCCAGAGACGTGAACTAACTTACCTGACTGGACATGTGAACGCAAGCTTGCACCTTTGCAGGTTTGTAGGTAGGGGACTTACTGTAATAAATACTCTGCAGTGAAGTGTGCATTCATTTTTCATCACACAAAAGAAAGGTAATTCTGTCATCCAATGGGAAGTTGGGATGCTCCTCTTGGAATACAAAAAAATCATTCTACATATTTCTTCCTTGTATTTCAAGTCCAGAGGAAAAACAATCTAATAACTCCCATAGATACCAAACAACAAATGATACATATTTTTAAACGGGACACATTTTTGCCTTGCTTTACTTTAAATCTGACAATAAGTGATACAAGGATAACTGTGGGAAAACAGGCATAAACAGGACATTTTTACAACCTCAAAGGATAAATGTAAGAGAAAAAAAGTTAAGCAGTTCAGATTTCAGCCCCTTACAACTGGTGTTTCAAAACTACCCCTGGTGACATTCAGATCTACATCTAATCCTAATGTACTTATCCCATGCAGTTATAAGCACACCAAATCACAAAGCAGTTTGGTAGAATCCCAAGTTGGAATATAAGTCATTGAGAAATAAAGACAAAAGAGATTCAGAAAATGAATAACTATGACAGGCCTATCCTTTTAACGAAAATATTAAGGCTGGGTAATTCTTACTAAATATGAATAAGTATTATGTGGCTAAAACTCAAAACCAACATCTTGAAAGACCTTTCAAAATTATTTGGGAGGGCAAGATGTTTTGCTTTTAAGGCTGTCCCAATAGTTGACTAGATATATAATAGTAATCAGCTAGAGCTTTCCTTTATTCACCACCTTAAACCACATTTTACTCTTTCTCTGATATATTTTATGAGAAAAGCAGATTCTTATTTGCTAGCCATTCATATTTGCAGGTGTCCTTGCAGGTTCCACTGCTATTTAACTCATGAAACTACTACTTCCACTACTTTCTGAAAAATGTTTTCACTTGGAAGATTCTCTAGCCAAAACTCTACAGGCTATGCAGGCATAAATAATATCAAAGTGGTAATAAGTGGTTCCTGTACAGGGGCAAATATGTATTAAACAATGCAATGACATTTACTATGCTTGTGGCCATCTAGAATCTTTGCCTACGTTTCCTGTTGTTCAAAATTTTGCCACTTTACGAGTCCCTTCTTCCAAAAACTGAAGCCAGAACTCACTCTCCCAGCTTCCTTAGTCTGGAAATGGGATCTAATGGCCACCAACCAACTGCATTCTCACATGACTTCAATTCAGAGATAGCAAAGCTAGAAAGCAAATGAGAAAACTCATCTTTTTTGGTAAGAGAGGTGGTAAAGATGCCCCCTTCAGGGCAAACGTGTGACCGCACTTCTCACCTCCAGTCCCCAGCATTGCTGGTGGAAGCCGTGACGTCAGCATGAGGACTCGTGGGGCCGGTGCCCGGAATGTGGTTCGAGTGGTGCCCCCATTCTCTTGACCTTGTTTGTTGGGTGTCCTGTAAATTCTGTGGGCTTCCAAATGCCCTTTAAATTTTTCTTTTCTGCTGATGTTAGCTAGAGAGTGGATTCTGTGGTTTGCAACTATGAATTATGTATCATACAAAAATGTGGACTAAGCAAACTATGGTTTTACCAACGTGACGGTAGAGTGAATACCAATTCAATAATAAACTCAATAGTCTACTACAGAGAACCTGTCACAAGTGTGCTTCTGTGCTAGAGGTGGTGCAGGGACAAAGAAAAATACCACAGGACGAGAACTAAGTTAACATATGGACATGCAGATATAAAATAAAGTTAAAAGAAACTTAGTAGATACAGAAGCATCTATGTAGTTACTGCAACAATACAAATAGCATATTGCATATAAAGCTAAGGATGAAAAATGTTTATTTATGTATTAAAATGTCCATTGGGTTTGAAGAAAATCTGTCATGCTGCCAAAGAAATTAAATATACCTTTTATAACTACTAGAATTCAGTTATGTGAGAGAAAATATTTATAAATCATATACCTCATAAAAGATCAATATCCAGAATACATACAGAACTCATACAACAGAACAATAAAAAAGACCCAATTCCAAAATGAGCAAAGGACTTAGACATTTCTCCAAAGAAGATACACAAATGGCAAATAAGCACATGAAAAAATGTTCAACTTCCTTAGTTATTAGGGAAAATGGAAATCAAAACCATAATGGGGGGGCTCCCTGGTGGCGCAGTGGTTGAGAGTCCGTCTGCCGATGCAGGGGACACGGGTTCGTGCCCCGGTCCGGGAGGATCCCACATGCCGCAGAGCGGCTGGGCCCGTGAGTCATGGCCGCTGAGCCTGCGCGTCCGGAGCCTGTGCTCCGCAACGGGAGAGGCCACAACACTGAGAGGCCCGCGTACCACAAAAAAAAAAAAAAAAAAAAACACAATGGGACATTTTTTCACACCCATTAGGATCACTATTACCAAAAAAAATTAGAAACAGGGAATAACAAGTCAAGAATGTGGAAATAAAGGAATTGGAACCGTCATACATTGCCCTTGGGAATATAAAATTGTGCAGCCACTGAAGAAGACAATTTAGTGGTTCTTCAAAAAGTTAAACGCAGAGTTACCATATGATCCAACAATTCTACTCCTCGGTATGTATTCAAAAGAACTAAAATCAGGGACTCAGATACATACATATAAACCAATGTTCACAGCAGTATTATTCATAATAGCCAACGGGTGGAAACAACCCATGGGCCCATCAACAGATGAATGGATAAGCAAAATATGGTATATGCATATAAGGGAAAATTATTCAACCATAAACAGGAATGAAGTACTGATACATACGACAACATGGATGAACCTTGGAAACATCACACTAAGTGAAATGAGCCAGACACAAAAGGACAAATATTGTATAATTGCACTTATATAAGGTACCCAGTAAAGACAAATTAGTAGAGACAAAGAAGAATAGTGGTTACCGGGGGCTGGGGGAGAGGAGATGGGGAGCTGTTATTTAGAGTATAGAGTTTCCGTTTGGGGTGATGAAAAAGTTCTGGAAATAGACAATAGTGATGATTGTACAACAATGTGAATGTAGTACTTAAGCTACCGAATACACTTTAAAATGGTTAAAATGGCACAGTTTGTTATGTATCTTTTACTGCAGAAAAAACTCAGTCATAAACCTTATCTAGAAATTTGCCAAAGTTTAAATTCAGTATTATTCCTGTTGGCTGCTTCTTATTATTTAAGATATAGATTCAATTAGTGGATCTAACTAGAAAAATGTTAACATAGATAGCATGGTTAAGAGGTCGGGTTAAGAGACCTAGGTTACAGGGACTTCCCTGGTGGTCCAGTGGTTAAGACTCTGGCTTCAACTAAGATCCCACATGCCACGTGGGCAAAAAATTAAAAAACTTTTTTTAATTAAAAAAAAAAAGAGAGAGACCTACATTATAATACTGGCTCTACCATTAACTAGCTTATTACATACTTAAAACGGGGCCTGACATAATTGTTGCAGTTCATCGGCATTGTTACTAGTTTGTATTACTATATAAAAAAACCCATGGAAAACAGCAATGCATTTTATTACAGAAAAATTTTAAACTTTGGCACATCAAATAAATGAACATTGGGGCTTCCCTGGTGGCGCAGTGGTTGAGAGTCCGCCTGCCGATGCAGGGGATGCGGGTTCTTGCCCCGGTCTGGGAAGATCCCACATGCCACGGAGCGGCTGGGCCCGTGAGCCATGGCCGCTGAGCCTGTGTGTCCGGAGACTGTGCTCCGCAGCGGGAGAGGGCCCAACAGTGACAGGCCCGCGTAACCCCCCAAAATAAATAAATAAATAAATAGATGAACATTGGAAGAGAAGCGTGCGGGGTGATTAAGACGCAATATTCCTAATACGTACGTAGACCTCAAACCAAAGGATGAGAGAGCGTCCAGGTAGAGAGGCTGCAGGGAGGCTACTCTGGGTCACAGGGTCAGTCCAGGCAGGCTCCTCTGAACGAAGCCATGGAAGGTGAGATGCAGGTGCAGGGGCAAAGTTTACGGTTAAAGCCCTCCGGGTGGAGACAACAGCAAAAGCCAAGGCCAGAACATAACGGGAACGTTGAGAGTTTGAGAAACACAGAGAAAGAAGACCTGCAAGCCTGGAAAAGAGAAGCAGGGGAGAGATCAGGTTGAAGAGGTGGACAGAAGCCAGATCTCACAGGCCTACTAAGAAGAGGGGGCTGTGATTGGAACCTCAGAGGGAAACCACTGAAGCAGAGTGACACGATCCAGTTTACTGGGTAAGAGATCACTTTGTTGCTAGGTGGAGAAAGGATGGAGGAGGAAAGCAGAGTGGAAGCAGCTGGGAAGGAAGCTGGGGAGCAGCTGGGAAACTAGTTTTAATCATTTAAGTGAAAGATGATACAGCTGAGATTCGGGAAGGTAGCAGTAGTACTAGAAATATGTGTACAAATTCAGGTTGCATTGGCCAGTACGAGGGAAAGTATCTACCTATTTCATTAGCTCCCCAAAAGATGCAGATTAAAATTACACAATTGCCCCTATGAAATTCACAAAGGTTAAAAATGGATAATACAAACCCTGAGGAATATGTAGTTTGAGGAGGCACTCAGAAACCTCTGAGAAGCAATTTGCTACGTTATCAAAAGTCTTTAAAAATTCTCATAATTTTTGAGTTAGTACCTAGCACACAGTCTTTTATTAATTAATTTGACTTCTAGAAAACACACTAAAGAGAAAAATCAAGGTTTATGCTGAATAATTAATTGCTGCACATTCATACTTGCAAAAAAAATGGGGGGAAATATCTAACATTCAACACTTAAGGAGTAGCTGAATTATAGCTTGTGATAAAGCACTACGTAACCGTTAAAATCATGTTCATCAAGGGGTTTCAAGATATGGAGAAAATGCTGACATTATACAATCCTAGAAAATTACCTAAGAGAGCAAATAATGTTAAAGTTTTGTTTTGTTTTCCTGCTGGTAAATTTTGGTATGCGAACTGAACATAGAGGGCCATCAAATAATTGGTAGACAATAAAAATTTAATAATCACTAACCTCTTCTAGAATCAAAACTCAATATATATGCTCAGAAAATGTATGTGCTGAACTCATTACATACTGTCCGTATCTTACAGTATTGGTCTCTTGTTATCTTTGGTACTAAAAAAAAAGGAAGCAGGGAAGTTTCAGTTTTGCGGTTGTCATAGTAATTTAAGAATAAACATGTGCGGTCCAAATCTATTTGTCACTTTATACCTCCAGTGCCTAGCACAGTACCTGGAACATAAGAGGAGCTCAATAAATATTTTTGAGTGAATATCACTGAAAATAAACCTTGCAGCTCCAACTTAGGACCAAAGAAATCTAAAAACCTCAACATGGAAAAGGTACATAAAATCGTGACAATACTTTATAATATTATGAGTGGTTACAAGGTAGGTACCAGGCATTATTAAAGGTTTTACCCACTTTTTCTTTAATCCTCATAATTCTCCATCTCTGGATTACTTTTCACGTTGTAAAACTAGGAAACAGGCTCAAAAATGTTAAGGTCACACTGCAACTAAGTTTGAACTCAGGGCTTCTGGCGCCTAAATGTAACCAGACATGAAGTAACAAGACAATATGTTTCTTTTCAATGATCAGAACTGACCGGGATTTTCCTCCAGGCTTCCCCTACAGTTCTGCTGAGTGTTCACTAACTTCTACGTGGCTCTGTAGTTATCCCTTTGAAGATTCATCCCTTACAGTCAGAACCCAGCCCAGCGACCTCCCCTCCCCCGCTGTGACCTCCTCGAGGATGAAGGACCGAGTTTCCACGCCGCTGGGGACAGCCATACCGAATTGGGGATTGGCACAGGGCAGGGGGCTCACCCCTCCCCCTTTGGCGGTACCGTTTTGGTTTGACTTTACAGCCAAGCCTTGAGGATCAGGACTCACAAACTGGGTCCTGGTAGGTGCCCCGCCCGCCCTTCGGACCAGGCTCGAGGCGGGAGGAAGGGAGTCTCCGCCAGTAGGGGCGGCTAGGGCGCCGAGCCGACGGTTTCTATGACAACCGAGCAACTCCCCCGCACGCGCGCGCGCGCGCACACACACACACACACACACACACACACACACTTTCCCCTGCAGTCTCCGCCCCTAGTGCCTCGCCGCTCCGCCCCTCCCAGGAGCCCGAACTCTGACCACCAACAACGCGCGAGGGAGGAGACGCCCTGTGCCCTCTTACCTCTCAGCGCCTGGTGCATACCCCCAATGCCGCTGTACAGCTCCAGGACCCGCAGGGGCTCCATCCCCACGCCGCCACCACCGCCGCCGCCGCTTCCGCCTCGGAGCTAGGCCTGCCGGTCCCGTGGCTCCTCCTTCCCCCCCGGCAGCGCCGCTCCCTCGCCTTTGGTTCCGCCGCTTTTCAGTACCCGCCCCCCCACCTCCTCCTAAAAGCTCAGGCTCACGGCTTCACAGGACAGCGCGGGGCCCGGGGCTGGCAGAGGTTAGCAGGTGGACCAAGGGCAGAAAGCACCAAGGCCTCCCAAGTGAATGGCAGCCACTCCTTGGCCTGGTTTACGCTCCATCTTCCTTTTAAGGTGTATTCAGGAGCCTTGAGAGGGAAGAAGAAAATCCGGGGCTCAGTAGAGGGGCAAAATCTGCCTTTGCCTCAAAGGAGTTAACACGGGTTAGAATCCAGAAAAACTTATTTTTCAGGCATGCTGCTTTTCCGTCCCTTGGAAGCCTAAAGCGTCCAAACCTTTCTTCCATTAGCCTTGAGCACGTACCACGTGCCTGGTGTTGGGCCCTAGCTTGAGTGATGGAGATAAATCAGCCTCTCGCCCAGAGAAGGTGCCAGAGTTACAAGTGCAGAAGTCAGCACACGTGCCCCAGAGATCCGGTGTGAGCTAACGCAGAGGACGCCTGCTTAATTGTTAGCGAGGTTCATTCTGTTTTAGCTTGGAAAATACCCGCAAGATTGGATATGCTGTTCATAGAACTATTTAAGTTACCAAATGCAAGTTCACATGCCTGACGCACAGTGAGGCCAAATGATACTGAAACGTCTGAGCTGGGAGCAGAGAAAGGTTTATTGCAGGGTGAATCAAGAATAGGTAGCTCGTGCTCAAAAACCCAGAACTCTCCAAAGGATTGTAGCAAAGCCTTTGTAAGGACCAGGTGAGGGAGGTTTGTCCCAGGGTATGGGATCAGCTCGTGCACAGTTCTCTGATTGGTTGATGGTGACCAATCCTTAGGCGCCAGAAGGTCTGGAGCTAATGCTCTTGATCATCAAGTAGTTAATTTCTTCCATTTGGTAGTGGTTTTAGCATCTGAAAAACTCAGGAAATATGCATCAGATACAAATTACCTAGGTACTTCAGAGAGGAACTAAAGCAGAAGCTATGGGGGAGGGCGTCTGTCCCAGGAAGGCCCCATAGTGTCCTGCTCGGTTACAGTTACGGCCCTCCAAGTGCTAGGGCCTTGCTTCTCCAAGATGATAGAAGCTGGATTACAAACTAAGGAAACGTGGTCACACCCAGGAGAAATGGTCTCATTGTGAACTGTTGTTCTATTGTTCCCGTGACCACCACACGTTCACTTTTTTTTTTTTTTGGCCTCTTGGCATGTGGGATCTTAGTTCCCCAACCAGGGTTCAAACCCAGGCCCCCTGCATTGGAAGTGCAGAGTCTTAACCACTGGACCACCAGGGAAGTCCCACACACGTTCACTTTTGTTAGGAGAAATTGAGGAGTACCGCTTGTAATAATAACTGATAGAAACATTCACATGTGCTAATGTAATGCTGTTAACAAATAAAAGTATGCCTACTGTGTCGCCGTTATGGAACTGACGGATCCATTTTGATGTGTCCTGTGAAATTTTTTAACCGTAAGTGTGTATTGGGCTTTGAATGTTTTTTTTTGTTTTGGGGGGTTTCTTTTGGCTGCATTGGGTCTTCATTGCTGCGCAGGGCTTTCTCTAGTTGTGGTGAGCGGGGGCTACTCTTTGTTGCGGTGCGTGGGCTTCAGTAGTTGTGGCACGTGGGCTCAGCACTTGTGGCGCACGGACTTAGTTGCTCCGGGCATGTGGGATCTGCCCAGACCAGGGCTTGAACCTGTGTCTCCTGCATTGGCAGGCGGATTCTTAACCACTGTGCCACCGGGGAAGTCCCTGAATGTTTTTTTTTATTGGTCACTTATTTCAGATAACAGGGGTGGTGTTAGAAAGATACCAGAGAAGGGAGTCTTAACCCTGGCGTTGCCAGTAACCGGTTGTGTGCCTTGGCAGTGAGCCTGGTTTCCTCATCTGTAAAAGAAAGCACAAGAAAGAAGGGGAAATGATTGCTGAGGGCCCTGTGGCTCTAAGGTTCTGAGGCTGAATTAGTATTTGAAAACGTGAGTCCTGATTGGGCCACATGTTAATTACCGGTTCAGATTGAAATGACCTTGAAAGAAGACATTTATAAAAACCTGCTTTAAGCAAATATGCTTTTAAACCAATTAAGCCTATAGAAATCATATACACACTAACATCATGTATATAATGCATGAAACAATTTTTTAAAATATTTATTGCATAATATTAGTACCATAAATATATATCAGGACATACAATATAAAAGGAGCTATGTAGTCACAGTGATTTATATATAGTCAAGAACCAATACATTAAATAAATCTAGCATCTGTTTAGCATTAGTGCTATAAATCAAAATAAATATGACCGAGGATCTTACCTTGTAGGAGAGAAGACAACTGTAGGGAAGAGTTCATGAAAAATAGCAGCTTCCTGAGAGGAAGAGAAGTAGAACCCCATCCCCCCACAGGATGACTACAAACTGTTCACTCTGATATTTAAGGGTCTTCACAATGTAACCCCAGACTCATTTTTCTGCCTTAACTTTGCTTTCTCCCCTTCCTTAATGCTGCTACAAACTAGAGTACTCGGAATCCCCCAAGCATCCTTCATTTCTGAGGTTCCCTTTCCGTTCTTTACCCTGCCTAGAAATCCTAACCTTCTTCAAGACCCACACTTAGAGCAGAAGTTTCCTTCTTGACTCCCAGGCTGGAAACCCACGACTTGTTTCTATTCCCCAATCCACTTGCCTCCCAGTCTTCTGAAATACAAATCCCACCCGTTCTATCACTAAATCCTTTCAGTTCGCTCTAGCCCAGTTGTCACCTCATATATGCCACTTCTTCTCTTTACCTGTTATTTCCTCTCTAACGCTGACCATGCATGATAATCATTTCAAGAACAGAAACTTGCTCCACAATCATAATTTACAGCTCTCTCCACGGAAGCATCTGTAAGACACTAAGCCCCCTTGGATCAGATTATGTATGCGTTCTCTTCCAAACCCCGGCACAAGCTGTTGAGCTGGGGGTGCCCCAATCGGGAGTAGCCAAGGAGGAATGTGGGAAGGGCACATAAAGAAAAAAAAGAGATGTATATTGATTATTCCTTCTTAAATGTTCATGCAGGAGGAAAAGGGCTTTCTAATCCTATAGTTTCCCATAAAGTTATCCCCAATGATATGTCCGATAGAGCTGATATTCTAATCAGAGAAGCTCAACACGCTTTTTGAAATTACAAACATCAAGAGTTGAACTTTAGGATGTTCACTGCATATTCCTTCAAAACATAAAATACACTTTGTTAAAAAACCAAAATGCTAGTTAACACTTTGCACATATGAAGTATATCAGAAATAATTAAGGGGCACAATATAATACCAAGGGGTATATTAAAATAATAGCCTACTCTCAATTATTTAAGGGCTCATTGTATAAGTTGAAATCTAATGATGTTTTATTCTTCCTCTCCTGCCTGTCACTGATCATTAATATTTAACAAAATTAAACATGGCGTGCCAAATGCTTAAAATACTTATTGCAACCATCTTTGAGTTTCCATGATCCAGGCCATTCCTTTTTTTATTTCAACTTATTTATTTATTTATTTTTGGTTGCGTTGGGTCTTCATTGCTGCACAGCTTTCTCTAGTTGTGGCGAGTGGTGGCTACTCTTCGTTGCGGTGCGCGGGCTTCTCATCGCGGTGGCTTCTCTTGTTGCGGAGCATGGGCTCTAGGCGTGTGGGCTTCAGTAGTTGTGGCACTTGGGCTCAGTAGTTGTGGCACACGGGCTTAATTGCTCCGCGGCATGTGGGATCTTCCCGGACAGGGCTCGAACCCGTGCCCCCTGCATTGACAGGTGGATTCTTAACCACTGAGTCACCAGGGAGGTCCCAAAGCTTATTTTAGAAAAATAAATAAATTGGTTAATACGAATCCTGACTCTAATACTCACTTTATCTATGAAAGAAGGGTAATATTTGCTAGCAAGGTAGTCGTCTGTATCCAATCGATTATTAATTTGTACATATATACATATCTGTATATGTGAGTGTGTATATATATATATATATATATATATAAAGAGAGAGAGAGAGAAACTCAGTAATATGCCTAGAACAATAGATACTGATTTCCTTCCACTTTGTTCTGTTTGGGCTTTGTTCAGTTAACAGCTGAACCACAAATTATAATGTAAGGCATAACCCATTCTTTTCTAACAATTACATAGAGAGAATTATTTTCCTAGTGTGTTTTCAAAAAAGTTATATTACCAGGCGACTAGTTTGCATATTATCCAACAAGATGTCTTCATTGTTTTCTATTACAGCCTTCAATGAATAGAGGAGATAAAAATGTAATGCCTTTGAGAGCTGTTATTACTTTGCTCCTTTTCTCTAGTAATTTACCTGAATATCCAGAACTGTCTGAGGTAACCAAATCACACAAACCAGAAGTATCAGGAAGAGGAAAAGGGAAAAGACATACACACACAGGCACACCTGCATGCACACACACACTCCATAAAAGCCCTTATTATTCTTCATAGTCTTTTTTTCAAAAGTTGCTACAATTATCAGTACTGACAAACTAAAAGCCAGAGAAGAATCATATACAAGGATTTTTCATTTTACCCTTGCTAGTTAGGTAGTGGTTTAGATGCACGACAGAACTTAGAATCATTCTCATATGATCCAATAGTGATAAAAATAAATGAAATATAACAGTCCCATAATACTGCACTTACTATATTTATTCACTGTATAAGGAAAAAAACCAACTTCGTATTTATTTAAAATTGTTAAAATTGACTTTGCTAGCTTTCAAAGTCACTTCCATAAATATTATACAACACAAGCCCAACTTATCCCCCAAACTTTCTATTCACACTTGGGATGCACCAGAGGCCATTAACCCTTGCATTCTAGAGTTAAACTGATTCCTGCAGATCAAGACTATTAGTGTTTCATTTCCATTTAAGGTAATTCCTGCTAAGTTAAAATACAGTACAAGTCCCAAAGGGATTTGTTCTATGTTTAGTCATTCAGAGAATAGGAATGACTGAAATAAACTATATTTCAGTAGATGGCAAAAGTATGTTTTAATAATAGGATAACATCAATAATACATGATAATATAGGCTTATAAGTTTCAAAGAACTTTATGAATGTTTAAAATGCTTATTAATCTATTTTAGACCTATCAGGTTTTCTTTTTTAATATTCTGCTTTATTACAAAGAATAAAAAGGAGAAAACTTCAGATGACTTGCTCAGTGTCACATAAAACAATATTCTGTGGGTTAACAGATTAATTTACAAATCACAGAAGCACATTTTTAAAGGAAGAAAAATTAGAAGATAGTAAGAGTATTTAAAAAACAAAAGTCTGGGGCTTCCCTGGTGGCGCAGTGGTTGAGAGTCCGTCTGCCGATGCAGGGGATACGGGTTCGTGACCCGGTCCGGGAAGATCCCACATGCCGCGGAGAGGCTGGGCCCGTGAGCCATGGCCGCTGAGCCTGCGCGTCCGGAGCCTGTGCTCTGCAACGGGAGAGGCCACGACAGTGAGAGGCCCGCGTACCGCAAAAAAAAAAAAAAAAAAAAAAAAAAAAGTCTGGAAGGCATCAAGTAATAAATAAGAGAGTTGGTATATTTTGGGGAAAAAATTCACATTAGCAGTTAAAAATCATACTAGTTAGGAAAGAATGTCTGGAATCTACACGTCATATCTTTTTTTTACTCCGTTCATTTTAGGTTTAAATCCTAGAATAGGGTGGGAAAAGAATGCAACAAAGAGCAGTCTTTATATACCCTTGTAGAGTTCACAGTTTTAAAATCCAAAAGCTTCAAATTGCAGTTTCATCAAAATACTAGTTCCCTATAGAGATGAGACATTATTATTTGGAAAATAAATTTTTGTTTATCACCAAAAGTGAAAAAGAACTGATAAACATACATTAGAAATACCCAGCGAGGGACTTCCCTAGTGGCACAGAGATTAAGAATCCACCTGCCAATTCAGGGGACACGGGTTTGAGTCCAGGTCTGGGAAGATCCCACATGCCGCGGAGAAACTAAGCCCGTGCGCCACAACTACTGAGCCTGCACTGTAGAGCCCGCGAGCCCAACTACTGAGCCCATGTGCCACAACTACTGAAGCCCGCGTGCCTAGAGCCCTTGCTCCACAACAAGAGAAGCCACCGCAATGAGAAGCACGCGCACCACAACGAAGAGTAGCCACTGCTCGCCACACTAGAGAAAGCCCGTGCGCAGCAATGAAGACCCAACGCAGCCAAAAATAAATAAATAAAATAAAATAAAATATTTAAACCATAATTGGGAAAATAGGGCAATATATATATAAAGAAGGAAAGAACTATGGCTGATACTTTGATGTTTCTCTTGCTAGTCTTTGCACAAATTATATTTTACCAAAATCATAATTTTATCGCTTTTTTTTTTTTTTTTTTGGTATGCGGGCCTCTCACTGTTGTGGCCTCTCCCGTTGCGGAGCACAGGCTCCGGACGCGCAGGCTCAGCGGCCATGGCTCACGGGCCCAGCCGCTCCACGGCATGTGGGATCTTCCCGGACCGGGGCACGAACCCGTGTCCCCTGCATTGGCAGGCGGACTCTCAACCACTACACCACCAGGGAAGCCCGCATATGTATTTTTTTAATTAATTTAATTTATTTATTTTGGTTGCATTAGGTCTTCATTGCTGCACACGGGCTTTCTCTAGTTGAGGCGCGCAGGGGCTACTCTTCGTTGCGGTGCGAGGGCTTCTCATTGTGGTGGCTTCTCGTGTTGCAGAGCATGGGCTCTAGGCGCACAGGCTTCAGTAATTGTAGCACGTGGACTCAGTAGTTGTGGCGCACGGGCTTAGTTGCTCCACGGCGTGTGGGATCTTCCCAGACCAGGGCTCGAACCCATGTCCCCTGCATTGGCAGGCAGATTCTTAACCACTGCACCACCAGGGAAGCCCCTCGCATATGTATTTTATACCCTGATTTTTTTCACCTAACGTTTTATCATTACCAATTCTGCACTTCATTATATATATCAAAAGATATACATTTTTCTTAATTTTAGAAATAATACACATTAATTTTGAGGGGTAAAACAAATTACAAAAGTTTAAAAAGGAAAAAAGATACATCCTTCTATAAAACCTTGATTCCATCCTTACCACTAAAACACAACTACTTTTAACACTTTACTGAATATCTTTCCTGCCTTAACAATACATAAGTACATAAACAATAATTTATTTTTCTGTTCTCTCAGTATTGAACACTTAAGAGGTTTTAGTTTTTCACATCAATAGTGAGTGTAATGTATATTCTTACATATTAATATTCAAATATTCTCTTATTATGTTTACCAGATCGATTCTAATATGGGGTTACTTGGTAAAAAGTTTATAATTATGACCTAAGTCCTTTATGCAGATGGTCAAAAGTCATCTCCAAAAAAGACTGCAGAGCGCATATTCCCGTCAGCAGTGGCTGGAACGCTCTCCTGCTGTATCCTTAGGAAGCGTTGCCATTTGTAACCTTTGTCAATCTTGTAGGTCACAAATTAGTAGGGCATTTTTATTTTCCCTTTTTTTGATTAACATAAAAACCTAAATTTTTATATGTTTAGGGTTAAGTATATGTTTATTAGTCATCTGTAATTTTTTCTTTTGTCAATTATTTGTGACATTTGTCCTTTTTCTACTGGGTTAATATGCGTTTCTTATTGAATTATCACAAATGTTATTTTTGTTGTTAGTTCTAAAGCTATCAGCCACATGTATTACAAAAACACTTCCCAGTTCCACATTTTCCATTTAATTTGGTTTGTAATATCTTATGACACAAAAGTACTTAATTTTCTGCAGCCAAATACACATATTTTTCCTTTGTGACTTACCCTGTATCTTTTTAGGCTTAGAGAGTCCTTTACTTAGAAAAAAATAAGCTAAATTCACCTCCATGTTCTTCTTTCCCTTATGTTTGTTTTAAATTTTATTTATTTTTTATTTTTATTTATTTATTTATTTTTACTTTTTTTTTTTTTTTTTTTTTTTTTGCGGTACGCGAGCCTCTCACTGTTGTGGCCTCTCCCGTTGCGGAGCACAGGCTCCGGACGTGCAGGCTCAGCGGCCATGGCTCACGGGCCCAGCTGCTCCGCAGCATGTGGGATCTTCCCGGACCGGGGCATGAACCCGTGTCCCCTGCATCGGCAGGCGGACTCTCAACCACTGCGCCAACAGGGAAGCCCTTAAAATTTATTTTGATACAGTATGCAAGGTGAGGTTTTTAACCCAACTTTCCTCTAAAAATCTAGCTTCCCCTTTCACAATGTTTTTTAATACTTCCGGTTCTACACACTATGTCCTAATTTAGTGTGATCTGCATTGGGGTGAGGTATCCCTTCTTGGAAAAGTCTGCTGGGGAGCCACACTTTTAATTACTCAAGCTTCATAATACATTCTCACATCTGGTAGGAAGCGTCACAATTCCTCTTCTTTGGCAAACATTTCTTAGCTATGCCTTCCCATTCTTAGCTCCTTTCAATATTTTCCCAAGATCTGGTACCAGTTATCCTCTGAGTTCCTTTCCGTGAGAAGAGCAGAAGAGATCAAAACCCAGCGCCTAGAGGACATGTTAGATTTTCCCACATACTGTGTGGCTGTAGGTAGTGTGATACCAGGGACCGTTTCTACTCTTTCAGCTTTAGAAGGGGGCTTTTTAAAGTCATAAGTCCATTTTGATGCTTCCAATTCAATAACACCCTTTTAAACCTTGCTTTATCTAATGTAGCATTTATTACGCACTTCTCCCCTTTTCAGACCTACCGGTACACCATCTTTTCACCAACCTTGGTGCACCATGTTATGTGTTTAAATGCTAAATCCTATTTACATGGTGTTAATGGGTGTTGCACAAAATTTAGAAGAATCCATCTCCCTCCCTCTCTCTCTCTCTCTCTCTTTTCCTTTTGGACTCTTGCCTCCATATCCTCAAGTTGGCTCAGAGTTGACTGGTACACAGAATCTTTCCAGGTATTTTCATCTCTTTGGAGCACATCACCCGCTATCAGGAAAGAAAAGGAAAGGAGAAGCATGGAGGGGAGGGAAGATAAAATGAGAGGAGAGAAAAGAAAAAAAAATCACTAAGCTGTAAGGCCCCTGGCCTCACTAATATTGCCCCCATATACTTATAATAAAAATGTAGGGGCTTCCCTGGTGGCGCAGTGGTTGAGAGTCCGCCTGCCGATGCAGGGAACATGGGTTCATGCCCCGGTCCGGGAAGATCCCACATGCTGCGGAGCGGCTGGGCCCGTGAGCCATGGCCGCTGAGCCTGCACGTCCGGAGCCTGTGCTCCGCAACGGGAGAGGCCACACAGTGAGAGGTCCGCGTACCGCAAAAAAAAAAAAAAAAAAAAAAAAAAAGTAATAAAACAAAAAATTTCAAGACAATCTTTCTCTCCTTTTTCCTAATTAGGAACCAAAATACAGACTTTGCTTTATTTTTCAATTCAAATTAATGCCACAGTTTTTATTATTGTTATTATTTATTTTTAATTAAGGGCAATTTTAGTACTAAATTCTAATATTTCAGGAGTCCCCTGGGTGGATGGATGCATAGATAGGTATTTTATTTTCTCACGATTTGACTACCCTAAATATGCCATGCCAATCACGCATAGTTTAAAAAACAACCAAGTTGACATCAAGAATTATTAGAGAAATGTATAATATATCAAGTTTTCAAATTCTCAGCAAGTTTTGATAGGTCTGTATAATTTTCACAATAGTATCTAGGATCTACAAAAACAAGCACAGGAGGCTTCCATGGCATTCCAATGACAAGCCCATATTCATATCATACTCAGATACCCACCTCCAAAACTATCACATGGCAGTCACAGACATTTTTGGCATGAGCTCAGAGTTGTATATATCTATACACATTTACTTATGTGTGTTTTCACATTTTAAAAAGTTATGCCTGAAATGCAAAAAAAAATTTAAACATAATATATTTTGTTTAATTTGTCTTGAGACAAGTTTATTTTACCACACATGGTAGTCTAGGATCATCCTACAACTGATGAAAGTTAACCATTTTTTTAACTTCATGGGAACACTATTTTTAAACACATTTTATCTCCCAAAGTAATAACATAAATCAGTCCCAAGTGCTATGTCAGTTGCTTTAACAAAAAAAACAACCACAACCAAAAAAACTGCCTATGAGGAAAAACCACTACTCACATTTACAGCTTTACTTTGTGATTAGGGTGGGCATTCATGAGGCTCCCAATTACAACACCTGCATGTGTAAACCATCTTTTCCTCTGCAGCACCAGGAACTTTGGGTTGATGGTCTGTGAAATCAAAGCATCCCCAAAGTGGTCCTCTCCTCTTTTACCTTGAATAGGAGTTAAAGTGCAAGTTTTGACTCAAGTACTGAACACTAGACACCACATTCCAAAGTGAAATACAACGGTATAAAGCAACATTTTCCAAGGAAGCATGCCAGGAAGGTTATGTAACTCTTATAACCATTTATCCGTGTCAAAGGCAAAAAGAGTTGGAGATTTTTGAAGATGAAGGTTTTTGGAGCAAGTTGCCAGAATGCTGTGTGAATCTGACCAGAAGATCTATGGGGTTGTTTGCTTACTGCAAGTGTAAAAGGCAAAGAGCTTCAAAGGGCGACCCAGGGATTGAAAACTGTATCCTCGTTACCCTCTGAGCTTTTGAAGGTAAAGTATTTCCCTTGGACCAGATCTGAGCCATGCAAGGTAGCCCTAGCTGCCTTAGATCCTGTTCAGGATAATCCGCTGGAAAGTAGGTACCAGAGCAAAAAGCAGCAAGGGGTGTACTTCAGAATGACTCCTTGAAGCTGTGGATGACCAAATACAAATGCACTTCTGCAGGTCAAGGGAGCTCTGGGAAACAAAGAAGCACCTGCTAGAAGAAAGGCTAGTTTTAAACACAGGCCAAATGGAGAGGGCCAGTTTTAAGTACTGGATCATCAGCAGTCCTTGTCAAGTAAGAACTTTGTTATCTCCCCAACCTTTTCTCTGCTATGAGCTCTAACCCTAGAGCAGCAAGAAACTTCAGTTACCAAGACGGAGAAGAAGTAGGAGCACTTCAGACAGAGAGAGAGAGAGAGAGAGAGAGAGAGAGGGAGAAGGAGAGGGAAAGGGAAGGAGGGAGAGTGAGAGGGGGAGAGGGGGAGAGGGGGAGAGAGAGAGAGAGAGAGGGAGAGAGAGAGAGAGAGAGGGAGAGAGAGAGAGAGAGGGAGAGAGAGAGAGGCCAGGACTCCCATTTTCTACAGCTCTTTGCCTTCTGCATGCTCATGCTGGGAAAGGGAAGACGTGTAACTTTCAAGCAAGATTGTGATTTTGATTGTTACAGGAATGTGGACATTACAAATGACTATGGTTCATTTTCTCATTGGAAGCAACAGGAAAGTCTTTGATTTTCAAAAGTCGTGGGAATTGCTTGGATTGTCATTTGCACGATGATCAGACCATTTGCAAAGCTGTCCCCCTTGTCTTTTTATTCCCTCCTGCCCTTGACTTTCACACACAACCTTTCTTCCTCTTCTTCATGCTACAGTTTAATAATGATAATCACAACAACAGCCCACATTACTGAATGCTTGCTCTGTGCCAGGCACTCTGCTATGTATTTTACACATGCATTTCCCAATTCATCTTCATACGAATCTGTATTATTACCACCCCTATTTTACATATGAGGAAACTGAGGTTTATCCATGGTTGCCAGTAAGTAGAGGATTGGTAACCAAGGTAGCCTGACTCGAAAACAATGAATAATATGTAGCCTCTCAGTTCAAAGGATAGAAAATACGAGGCTTGCTTTCTTTAATAAAACATACGTGGATCTCCCCCCACTTCATGAGAAAATGGGAACATTCCACAGAAGGTGAATTAGTAGAAAAGTAAACATAGCTATTTTTTTGTAATCATAAAATCCGCTGATGTACACACTTATTCCAAACTCTTGGATGATATCATTATGTCAACAATCACAAAGCTTTCTCAATCTGGACCTGAAATAACCGCAATCAAAACAACAATACCTAAAATTTGTAATGTTTGAGCTTTAAAACTGCCTTTTCATATTTTAATCTAATTTTCTTCTCACAACAATCCTGTGAGTAGGTATCATGAATACTATGTGTTCCATGAGGAAATGAAGATTAAAGCTTTTAAAAACTGTGATTTGTTGAATACCAAAAATGAATACATGAGAGTCAAGACTAAAGGGAGCACAGAACAGGGACCTCCCTGGTGGTCCAGTGGGGGAGACTCGAGCTCCCAATGCAGGGGGCCTGGGTTCGATCCCTGATTGGGGAACTAGATCCCGCGTGCCACAACTAAGACCCGATGCAGCCAAAATAAATAAATAAATGAAAAGGGGGAGCACATATCAAAGGGAAGTTGACATACCAACTCATAGTTGCATCAATATTTATATTCATCACTCTTGATCCTTATGCTTTGCATTTTTCAGTAATCAAGATGCCTCACAAATCCTCTTCCATATAATGAGTCCCTCACTTCATTCCAATGAGATAATTCATGGCAACTAACAACGCATATGGTTTTCAGATGTAGAAAGTAGGGCCTCAAGAAGTAAATGTGCTGGCCAAGTCACTGGGATACAAGAATCTTGTAGGATTCTACGAAACTGAGTTGAATTTATGTCCTAATATGGAAAGGCATGCCTTTTCTCACTAGAGAGATTCTTCTAGAACTTCAAAACCATGCCACTATATTTCACAGTACCCTAGTCATCTGGATCGCTGTTCTCTGAGAGTGCAAAGTTTCATGCAAGCAATTAGTCCTGCTAATTAAATTCCAGGCTTTCTTTTTCTTTTTTGAAGTCCAAAAGTTAAAGCATTCTTTTCTCTCTATGCTTCGTCTCCTCACAAGCAAAGACTCATAAACATGCCCACCTTCCAACCACTATATTTTTCACACTCTCGATAGCCACAAATACTAACAATTCACTAGCATGGTGGTTCCTCAGAACCATCTAGGTGTCTTGTTAAAACACAGACTTCCTTCCCCAGAGTCTCTGATTCAATCACATCTGGAGTGGTGCCTGACAGTGGGCACTTCTAACAGATTTCCAGGTGATGTTGCCACTGCTGGTCTGGGTATCACACTTTGGGAGAACCCCCGGATATGTATTTCTCCCAAACGTTCCCTTAAAGGTCCCCACTGAAAAGCGCTCAGCTGCTAAGGCTTCTATTTGGAGGAAAAGGAAACCGTTGTCATGACTCATGGCCTTTTTCAAGTTTTTCCAGGCACAAAATTAAAAACAGAAAACGACTAGATTGAAAGCAAAATGAAAACAGCTAAACTGTCTACATTTTGACTTACAGCATGGTTTCTGGGGTTAAGAAAAAAAACATAATAACGACTCACGTGATCCTGAGGCTGACCACACTGAGAGCTGTCACCACTGAGGCTACCAGAAAAACCTGGAGACCAAGCCAGGCTGCTCCGGTCCTAACCCAGAATCATCTCAGACACTTGGCTCTCAGTTTTGTTTTGTTTTGTTTTTCTCTGTCAATAGTAAGTCCTTGCATACAATTCTCCAGATACATCATCAACCTATAACACTTTTCATTACTCATTTTTTTCTATACCATCTCTACTATTTTTTTAACAGAAAAAAATATTAACTGTCCATAAACAAATAGTGTTGGAACATCAATCAGGTAGATCAAAAAGCTGAAGAGAGAAGCTGGCAAAGGAGTTTTCTTCAGCTTCCTTTATTTTTGTGATCATCATCTCTAGACAACTCTCAGGGAGATATGCATTCCATTTTGCCTCTCTTTGGGGAAAATGAAGGCATTTTATGTTATGGTATAAAGTACTTCAGTATTTTAGTTTATTTGTCAAACGTGTGACTAGTATTTTAAACAGCACTGTTCCATAAATAAAAATAACTGACAAGAAACGTTATTAGATACAACATTTCTGCTTAGAAAAGAAGCTGTTAGTTCTACCTTTAATATAGCAGTATATTGCAGGAACTACTGCCTTTTTACTCTGATCACCGTGAGTCCATTAAATTTCAAAATATGGGCCAGCCAGTGAAGGATAACACTAATAAGTGATGAACCAAAGCCATCCCAATGTAGTCTTCACATCCCAGTGCTAAGAGAAGGAAAAACATCAGGATAATGGTAAGGTCACTGAATACACAGATTTGGAAAGAAATTATTCTGTTTTGAGCATGAGTCACCAAAACTACTTCCTTAGTGATAAAAGTTGACTAAGTAACCTAGAGGCCTGATTCTGCTAAGAAGTGCATGGGCAGTGGGTTGGGTTTCAAACCCACTAATCATTTCCTTTACTTAATTGCTAACTGCTCTTCCCGGCTGCTGTTTGGGGCCTGAGTTTTCTGTAGTAACCCAGCAACTAGTTATTATGCTCTATTTTATCAAGGAGAATGAAACAGCAAACTCGACATTTCCATGGATTTCAGAGGAAGAGTCGCTGTTATTTCACTCTGACTTGAGGGGGACATCATGAAACTACTGAACTAGATCTCAGTGTGACAGCATGATTATGCAAAACTTAGAGACAAAAGGATGTAACAGAGAAGAGATGAGTCAGTTAGGGGCCCTCTGACGGCCAGGAAGGTGCTTTATTCAATTCTGGGTCCTCAGAGCCCAGAAGAGAGCCTGGCCCCCAGGAGGACTCAAAATGCATTGACAGAACAGGGTCACTGCTTCTCTTAAGAATATTCCAGGGCTTCCCTGGTGGCGCAGTGGTTGAGAGTCCGCCTGCCGATGCAGGGGACACGGGTTCGTGCCCCGGTCCGGGAAGATCCCACATATCGCGGAGCGGCTGGGCCCGTGAGCCATGGCCGCTGAGCCTGTGCGTCCGGAGCCTGTGCTCCGCAATGGGAGAGGCCACAACAGTGAGAGGCCCGCGTACCGCAAAAAAACAAACAAACAAACAAAAGAATATTCCAATCTATTAAGTAATAGCACTGCTGCTGAGTTGGGATTTCACCAGGCTGTTACGTTTTCATGCATCCTTTCCCCCTTCTATCTACAATGGGGCTGTGATATTTGTTGCTCTTGCCCTTGTACGCATATGAAGCACTTTACCAATGCTCTTTTTTAAGAGAGAGCTGGGACAAGGGAGCATTTCTTGGAAAAATCTGAGATGAAACGGCAATGAGATTAGTATTGGGCAAGAAATGTTTAAAACTGGGTAGTAAGGCCATATGTGTTATCAGTAACATTGCTTGAGTTTGGCCTCCAGAATCTCGGCCGTCGGACAGTTCACTAAACCTCTCATTTCACACACATCTCTCATGATTCTTGGACTATGTAATATTAGTATTCCAGATGTTAACAAATCCCTCTAAAATTCAAACTCATAGAGAGTAAGTACAGGGAGAAGTTGTTCTTACTTATAGAGGCAGCGTGTTCCAAAAAGGTAGTCAGTTTCTTTCTTTTCCACTAGCAAGTGTGGGTAAAGGATTGTTATTCATTTAATTGCATGCAGGGATGATATGTCATAACCATCGAATCATTCTGGTGGGGCTGAGTCAGAATTAAGAAATGAGATCTCCACAGAAAAGCCCCAAAATGCCCATCGACGTCTTGATGATTCATTAAGGGCACCATATTCTCTGAATCATGAGGGTTCTTGTGGCTGTATCAGAACAGGGGGGAAAAAAGTCCAAAGAGATAGACAAGACACCATGGTTAGAATTCCAGAGACCTGGGGATGTCACCAGCGGCAGTACAAAAAATACCACAGCATGGGAAATACCGCACTACAGTGAAGTTTGGACTGTGGGACCTACAGCCAGAAGTCCTGGGTTCGAATCCCAGGTCTGCCACTTCCTGGCTGTGTGAGCTTGAGCAAGTTACTTAACTGCTCTGTGCCTCAGTTTCTTCACATGTCTAGTAGGGTTGCTGTGAGGATTAAATAACTTAACACATGGCAAACAGCCGGCACTCAATATACAGAGGCTATCATTATGATTACCATTAGCTTTGCTATCTGGGCCACACTCTAATTTAAGGAACAACATCAAAGGTATGCCTGGTTATCATTATCATTGTTTAGAGTTCACTAATCAAGGACTGTGAAAACCAACCCAAAGTCAGCACAAGGAAAACCCTGATTAGACATGCAAATAGCACTGCACTGTATTCCGTGCACACATGTCCAACCCCCTAAAGTTCTCGAGATGACCGATAATTACAATCTTATTTCAGAATAGTTTTTCATAATTTATGATATGAAAAGTATATTTAATCTATATTAAGCTCAAACCCCATCATATTTTTGCAGTTATTCCATATAGCCATATGAGTCCCATTAGAAGGCATATTTCTAGTACTTAGCTAATTAGAATCACAAAGCCTTACTCAATATTTTAGAAACCATTGCAGCAGAATTACGGAGAGGGCTGCCAACCCCTTTATTCTGCTACAGTTAACTCAGAATGGTCTTTCTTAACTTACTTCTCATTCCAATGAAATTTCTTAATCCTTTTGCCTTGCTAAGTTTTATCCTCATGCCATTTTACAGTTCCTTTCATTTGCCACATGGCTCCATTTAGGGTTACTTTGATTTATAAGTTCACTTTTTTTTTCCTAACACTTTGTCTTTTTTTTTTGTAATTAAGAGAACATAGTTTCACATCTTTTGTACTGGACTTTTTTCCCCTCAGCATAATGTTTTTGATTTTCATCTCTAACCCCTACAAATCACCTTGATCTTTGTCAGCATACACAAAGACCAAAGTTTGATGGGGTATATTTTAAACTCTGAGTTTATCAAATACAGTCAAAATTAAATTTAATATTCAAGATGCTGAAGAACATCATTTCACTGGTTAAATGAATATGATACAGCAGAGCTAAAGCTTCTCCAGATTTTTGGAAAGATTGGTCAATTCATTAGTCAGTTTTGAGGTAAGTGGGATGGAGTTCCTTTATTTTTCCCAAATATACAGAAAAGAGATTATGGCTATAAGATAATCAATATCCCTTTCCCAACTTCATAGGTTACCATAAAGAAACCAAAAATTATTTTTTAAAAATTCTTCAGTTCTTTCAAAGAAAAGTATGCTATTAAACAAAGTTATTAAAATTAGACCCATTACCAAAATATCTTCTGAAAAAAAAAAAAGTCTGCCCCTTGGGAACTTGATGACCTCCTCAAAATAAGCTGAATAAATTCCCAGGATGCCAAAGCACTTGGCAAATTTTCTGGCACTGGCATGACTTTCTTCTCTATCCTGAAAATGGTAAAAACAACATTATAGGACACAGGGCAAAACCTGCTTGTTTTCTTAAGGTCTCACTAGGCCAGTAACTAAACTGTGACGGTATCACTTAGCTAGCTCTCTTTCAAATAAGGTCTGGTTTTTATAACTGGACTGCTTTTGTCTTGCTTTTTGGATCTAGTGAACCAGTAATGACAATGTAGCTTCACGTCTTTGTCTAACATGGACTCGAATTGGTTTTTTTTTTTGCACTAGGTTTTTCCCTCAGTATATTAATTAATATTCCCTGTTCCTCCTACATCTTCACCACCTTCTCTTTCCTTAGTCAGAGATGCTACCTTAGATTTTGATGAAAAGATAAATTATATATACGTCTAATCTCCTAAAGTTCTAGAGATGACAGATGAATACATTACAAAATTGTTTCAGAACAAATTTTCATAATTTGTGATACGAAAAAAGTATATTTAATCTATATTAAGCTCAAATTCCATAATATTGTTGTAGTAGATATAGTTTTATAGGAAACTATCATCTGCTTTCCCCACAAAAGTATCAAAGAAAATTCTAGAAGTTTGTCTTTAAGCTTCTTTTTCTCTGAATTTTTTTTTTGAGACACAAAAATGATGGGCATGAAAGTGTTCCGTGTCTCTGAACTTTTCAAAACTGTTTTAGAGGATACTGAAAAAGCCCCTGATTTTGCACCAACTGGGGGAAACCAGACCAACACCCGCAAATCGCGTATGGAACAATCTAAAGCAATCCATATTAATTTATGTGAACAGACTAGAATGCTGTAGGGAGTAAAACTGCATGACCCCTTGGGTTTATACCCCACCTTCTTCATGAGGTTTTGCTCTATATAGACTAGAGGAGGGAAGATACTTCCAGGTAAATGGATCTGAGTGAATTATCTTTCATCTCAGATTAATTTTCCACCTAAAAACAATTGTTTTCCATCTATGAGGATTCCATTCTCTTAATCTGTCCGGAAAGCTCAGAGCCCTCGACTTGCCCCTCCCCTCTCCAACTTCAGGCTCAGTTTACGCCCACCAGTGTGTCTGACTTTGAATCAAAACCTCTTTTTCTGCATGCTTAAGACTCCCTAAAGATCAGGCTTTTACCATTCGCATGATCTACTGCAAACAGCTTTCAGATGGGTCTCCCCAATTCATCCTCCACAACAGGCCAGAACAATCTTCCTGAAACATGGCCACAAGCATGTCTTTCTCCTAGTCAAAAATCACGGGGCTTCCCTGGTGGCGCAGTGGTTGAGAGTCCGCCTGCCGATGCAGGGGACACTGGTTCGTGCCCCGGTCCGGGAAGATCCCACATGCCGCGGAGCGGCTGGGCCCGTGAGCCATGGCCGCTGAGCCTGCGTGTCCGGAGCCTGTGCTCCGCAACAGGAGAGGCCACAACAGTGAGAGGCCCGCATACCGCAAAAAAAAAAAAAAAAAAAAAATCACAGTGAATTCCCACTGCCCACCGCATTAATTATCAACTCCTCTCCTTGGCATTTAGTCCTCCAACGCATGATCCCATATTAGCTTTCCATTCCTTTCTCCCCTACAACTGCTCCATAATCAGCCTCACTGGGATTCTTACTATTACCTACCCGTCCCTAGAAGTCGGACACATACGCAATTTTTGCTTATACTGTTTCATCAACTTTGAGCATCCTTCCTCTAGGATAAGCTGTAGAAATCATACTCATTCCTCACATGCCACCTTCTCTGCATACATTTTCTGATCTCCCCCAAATGGACATGATCATTTCTCCATCTAAACCCTTCAGCGCACTCACTCACCATACTCTGCTATGTATTACAGCTCTTTTATGTGGTTCCTAATTTTTTCAAGGCTGTGAGCTCCCCAGAGGCATGAAAAGTTTAACGTACCTGAGTATACTAAGAAG
The DNA here is from genome assembly GCF_964165515.1 of Mesoplodon bidens. Classification (NCBI taxonomy): domain Eukaryota; kingdom Metazoa; phylum Chordata; class Mammalia; order Artiodactyla; family Ziphiidae; genus Mesoplodon; species Mesoplodon bidens. The sequence goes on along the minus strand of NC_138178.1, from coordinate 5,166,455 downwards.
GGTTGCAGGCAGTGCAGAAAACGAGTTCCCCTGCCTAATGAACGGAATGTGAGGAAAGACATGAGGGTGGGGGAAATGTGGTGTATTCATGGAATAGAAAAGAACTTAGGGCCCCACTGAAATTGCTGTCTTGGGGGGAGCAGTGGCAACTCAGGATGGATGGGAACATCCTTAGCCTAGCTTTCAAAGGCCACTGTCAAACTATGAGCTTCAACTTCCGCTGAAACAAAATTTCTGTTGCCTTCATCATCTTTATTACTAATGGTAATTCTTTGGTTTGCTCCTTTACTTAAGTATTGTCTCTCTGTACCACACATGTGCACACAGGGACTCAGCTCTACGTCCCAAGAGCACATGGATTATACCTGCCTTGTTCACGTTCCCTGCTGTCTAGCAGGATGCCTGGAACGTGGTAAACATTCGATACATGTGTTTTGAGTCAGTTAATAAAAGCTGTGGCGCTTCCCTGGTGGCGCAGTGGTTGAGAGTCCGCCTGCCGATGCAGGGGACGCGGGTTTGTGCCCCGGTCCGGGAGGATCCCACGTGCCGCGGAGCGGCTGGGCCCGTGAGCCATGGCCGCTGAGCCTGCGCGTCCGGAGCCTGTGCTCCGCAACGGGAGAGGCCACAACAGTGAGAAGCCCGCGTACTGCAAAAAATAAAAATAAAATAAAATAAAAATAAAAGCTGTGGATCATAATACCCTTTAAAGATTAGAGGACGTCATGTTTAAAACGACTAGCACACTGCTTGAACATAATAGACGCTAGAAAATATTAGTCTCCTCTTTCTTCCCTCCCTCCCTTTATGAACTGCTCATGCACTAATTCACACATTGAACACATGTGCCAGGCTTCTCTGTAGGCACTGGAGATAGGCCAGTGAACAAACGAGAGAAAAGTCTCTACCCTCATGGAACTTACCTTCTCACAAGGGAATGAGTGATTCACTTTGGATCTTTAGGGAGTCTTAAGCATGCAGTTGTTAAGAAAAAAGAGGTTTTGGTTCAAAGTCAGACACACTGGTGGGGGTAAGCAGCGCCTGGAAGAAGGGAAGCCAATTGCAGTACTGCTGGGATGAGGTACGAAATGGCTTGGATGTGCGTCACAGCAACATAACAGAGAAGTGGGTGCAGAAAGCAATGGACAGGACACCCACGGGATCTGAGCCGTCGAAGGGTAAGGAGGTGGCAGGGATGATGCAAGTCTCCAATCTTGTTAGTTTGCTGTGTTGCCTTAAACAGACAGGGTGAGTTTTGAAGGGGAAGCTGCTGTGGTTGGGGGGGTTTAGGGTGTGAGCTGAGCTAAGTCCAACCTTGGATATAACGCCTTTCAAGAGACAGAAAGGAGTCCAGGTGAAAATATTTCACTCTCCAAGTAAGGATTTAAGAGTCAGGTAAAAACCAAACTCCCTTCTTATCTATTACGAATCACACTGTTCCATCATTTGAATAACATAAAACATGATATTCTATCCCCAAATTCCTTTAGGAATCTGCTCCTTAACCACAAGATCTGGCAGTTATCCTCCCTCTGCAGCTCCTGAAACACAGTATGCCCCTAAATGATATTTGTGAATTAAATTAATAGCAAGCAAAATTTTATCAAGACAAAGAGAAAAGAAACGTGCATTTGGAATCAGAAAGGGCTCCATTCAAATGCTTGCACACTTCCGGCCTCCACTGCTACTTATATGACCATGGGCAGATTTTTGGCCTGCTTCTTAGTTGCCTAGTGTTTAAACTGGATGATCTCATCTATCCCGCAGGATGCTAGGAGAACATTAAGTTAAACTAAACACATACACGTTTCCTGTCCTCCAGTAGACACAGAAGTTAAAGCACTTCTATTATTGATTGTTGTTAGTATCTTTAATACTATGCCCTTTAGATTTTGCCATGATTTTCACCCTCTCACTTTATCCACCTTCTCACTGCTGACATTCTGTCCAGGCGATCCAGCTAGAAGCTGTCCTCTTGGCATGACCTCCTGCCGGCCAGCTCTCCTAAAGCCTCCACAGGCCACTAAGCTCCTCTCCGCATGGCTGGCTGGTCCGTCAGTTCAAATCGCCTGATTCAACTGACATCACCACAGCTTGCAAATTCCAAAATCACTGTTAGTACTTTAGATTTGGTAATGTTTACGCCTGGCCTACACACTGTACCACTGTGTCCTTATTTATATACAACTTGCAGCAGGCAGTGTTTGAAGATGCTTCAGGGTCCAGCGTTCGAAAACACTCTGGAAATAGGTTTTCACATCAATCAAAAAATAAATATGAAAACCAAGAAAGCTATGTCTACGTACTGTTTACTTCCAAAAGGTAGCTAAGAACACAGGGGCACAGATAGAGCAGGATTAGTTATCATGCTCAAGGATGTTAGTTCAGACATATTGATTTCCTTCATCGATGACTAGCCCTCCTTGGTTGAGGCACTGTCCTGGTTGGTGTATAATTTACCTCAGAATGAAATGAATTCTTTCCAAAATCTCATGCATTCTATATGAATGAGTAATAGTGTTTTTGTAACCTTTGCTTTTCTACACTCTACAATCCACCCCAAGCTATGGCAATTTCTAATAGGAAGGACACATTGGATACTGTATCTGTGCGTGCGTGTGTGTGTGCGTGTGTGTGTGTGCGCGCGCACATGGTGTATAGCAAGTATTATGGATTGAATGTTTGTGACCCCTACAATTTATATGTTGTAGCCCTAATCTCCAATATGCGGCTATTCGGAGGTGGGGTCTTAGGAAGGTAATTAGATTTAGATGAGGTCATGAGGGTGGGGCCCCTAAGATGGGATTAGTGTCCTTATAAGAAAAGGAAGAGACCAGAATGTGCACGCCTTCTGCCACGTGCGGACATAACAAGAAGGTGGCCATCTGCAAACCAGCAAGCAGACCCTCATCAGACACCAAATCGGCAGGCACCTTGATCTTGGACTTCCTGCGTCAAGAGCTGGGAGAAATAAACATTTGTTGCTTAAGCCCCCCAGTCTATGGTATTTTGTTATAGCAGCCTAGGCTGACTAGGAAGGACAGCAAGTCCTGAGAATACAGATTGGGGACAGGTTAGAAAAGAGGAGGGATACCCCCAGATGAGGAGGAGGGCCAGCATCCCTCCCAGAGGAAGTCGCCACAGGCCTGAGGAATTTGCTGTGGTCACCAACAGGGCACCCTGCCACACCACACCAGAGCCTTGCCCTGATTTTCCGTAGTGAGTCAGTCAGCAAGAGTCCTCTGACAGCACCAGCTTGTTGCCCTGGGATCAGCATTTTAGGTGGGCGTAAGGTCCACCCTCCCTTCCCCCCAGAGGGAGATGGCTTTTTCTCCTCCTAAGGGTTCCAGGCAAACTCACAATGGTGACATTTGTTGAGCAGTGGCTTGAATAAAGGGCGCTCTGAGAGCAAGACGGTAACATGGAGCATAAGCTGGTCTGCCAGGGCACCACGCCCCAGGAATGCTCGGGAAGGACCCACAGCCTCGCAGGGAAAGAGAGAATTAAGGAAATCCACAGCAGGGGAGCGGTACCGCAAGGGGTCCTGCAGTTTTCGACCTTGGCAGCCCCACTGGCCAGAAGTAACTGAAATGCAGTAAACAAAATATTGCCTAAAAGAGGCTTGTACAAAGAAGCTGGAATAAACCCTTCATTTGGTTCTAAACTACTTTTCTTAAATGCCAGGTAACTTCCAGCACCCCCCTTCCAAAACCCAAAACAAAAACGGAAGAATTTTTACTTCCCCCTACCCTCCCACCCCCATTCACTATAGAATCAAGATGCTTTTATTTTTACAGTGCTTTGGGGGCTAATCCTCTCAATACTCCTTCGGTCTTATAAATACAAAAGAAACACAAACCTCTGATTTTTAAATTGCTACAGATATCACTAAAAGACTGGCTTGGATTGGCTCTCTTCATCTCCCTTTGCGGGTAATCACGCTGTTCTGCATGTTACTCATATTGCAACAAAAACCCTGTTGAGTGATTTACCTGGAAGGTTTTGGTGTGAGAATCTGAACACTCCCTTGGTGCCCTAGACCGAAAGTTTTTTGCTCTGTAGACAATTTTATCTCCCTCACTCCGAGACCAATTGCAAGAATTCTTCTGGAAAATAGGCCAAGGGACCAGTGACATTTCCCAGACAAGTCACCAGAATCCTGCAGTGAGCACCATCGCTGAGCTAAAACGAACTCATAAATCTACTTCCCTCAAACATTCTACCATTTGAGGTATAAAATTGCCTTTCATTCATCGAATTAAGCATTTAAAGTAATACCTAATTCATTCTATAACTGATGCAGATTATATACCTTTAATGACTTCCGCTACAGCAGAAAAACCAGTGAACAATTTGATTTTGCAACTGCGGACGCTGAGTTTCCTCTTTCACCCAAAACTTCCAGATCATGTTAAAAGCTGGGTGTGGTTTTATGGGGGCAGGGGTAGGCCGAGAGGAGACCGGAGGGAAGGGTGGGAGGGAACTTTGCAAGAAGAACCTTCCCGGAGCGCGTTTGTGATGCCGCAGACCCGCGTTTGGCGGTTACAGAGCCCGGGCCGAAGTTTCTTACTAAAGAGAAGTCTGCACATTGGAGCAAAATCAGGCTTTGGCGAGTTCTTAAGAATTGACGGGCGCTCTAGTCTCCACGGAGGCGAACTGCATACAAGAAAGCGCAGGCCCAGCTCGAAGTTGCGTAAAACTTCTAACAAACAGTGCGCGCGGGCGCGCGCGCGCGCCCGGGGAGACTTGGGTCAATCTCGTCTAACGGTTTCCCTGAACCGCTAGCAGCCCTCGACCTCGGCGGGACGGCCCGGCGCGGTGACTCGCCGCCAGTGAGTCAGCGACCCCACCCATCTCCCCCCGGGCTTTCCTCGCAGTTCCCGCCGTCCAAAGCCGGACCCAGCCCGTCAGGTCCCCGGAGAGGACTCTCCAAGACTAGAGGGCGAAGAGAGATGGGGCCCGACCGACGCCCCTTCCGCAGCAGGCGGTGCGCAAGGCTGCGCGGGGGGCTCGAGCCCTGCGTCCTGGGCTGTGCGCGCTCCCACCTCGCGCTCCAATCCCAGACCCTCTTTGTTTCTTTGTCCACGCCTCCCGATCTGCTGGAACCCGCACTCCCCCTCTTCCCGCGGGTCTCCCCACCCACCCGCTCCCTGCGGACCGCAGCCCCGTTGCTGCGCGCCCCTCCCGCGCCGCTCTGGCGCGGTGCCCGGGACCCGTCCGGTCCAAGTCCCGGGCGGGTCCCCCCACCACTGAGAGACCCCGCCTTTTTCAGCACCCAGAGGTGAGCAGAGCTCGGGCCACCATCAGGAAAGCCCCCGAAAGCCCCAGCCCAGCCAAGAAGTAACCGAGACTGTACCCAGTCCCCAGGGCGGAGAACGGGGGAGGAGGAAGGCTCCAGGGCGCCCCCGCCCTAACCCCCCGCCCAGCCTTCCCCATTGGTTGGCGCACTCTGCCTCCGGGATGGCAGTGGGAGGGGACCCTTCTTCCTAACCGGCTTATAAAAACTGCGCCCTCGGCGGGGTCCGGTCCTCTGCCACTCTCGCTCCGGGGTCCCCGCGCCAGATACGCAGCAGCGCTCCCTTTGCCCACACCCACCGCGCCCTCGCGCGCCTCTCTTCCCGGAGCCAGCCCGCGCCACCGCAGCCGCCCAGCCCACCGCCGCCCTCTGCAGTCATGTCCAGCAGGTCCATGTCCTCGTCCTCCTACCGCAGGATGTTCGGCGGCCCCGGCACCGCGAGCCGGCCGAGCTCCAGCCGGAGCTACGTGACCACGGCCACCCGCACCTACAGCCTGGGCAGCTCGCTGCGCCCCGGCACCAGCCGCAGCCTCTACGCCTCGTCCCCGGGCGGCGTGTACGCCACGCGCTCCGCGGCCGTGCGCCTGCGGAGCAGCGTGCCCGGCGTGCGCCTGCTGCAGGACTCGGTGGACTTCTCGCTGGCCGACGCCATCAACACCGAGTTCAAGAACACGCGCACCAACGAGAAGGTGGAGCTGCAGGAGCTGAACGACCGCTTCGCCAACTACATCGATAAGGTGCGCTTCCTGGAGCAGCAGAACAAGATCCTGCTGGCCGAGCTCGAGCAGCTCAAGGGCCAGGGCAAGTCGCGCCTGGGGGACCTCTACGAGGAGGAGATGCGAGAGCTGCGCCGGCAGGTGGACCAGCTCACCAACGACAAAGCCCGCGTCGAGGTGGAGCGCGACAACATGTCCGAGGACATCATGCGTCTCCGGGAGAAGTAAGGAGGCGCCCACGCGGGGCAGCGGGAGGGAAAGAGAGGGGAAGCGGAGCCGCCACGCCCTTGGGGATGTGGCCCGGGCGGCGGCTGCCCGGGGGACAGCGGGGGAGCAGGGCTGTGACTGCCGCGGGCGGCCCCGCCCTGAACCCGCATCTTGCAACTTAGCGTTTCCCCTCTAGCCCCACTCATTTGCCCAAGAACGCCTGTCTCAGAAACTTTCAGATTTCTTAAAACTACCGCTCTGTCTGTCCTCGAAGGCCCTTGCAAACGATGCGTGCGACTTCCCCAAACTTTGAGAAAGTTTCCTGCTCCCCCCTCCCCCCACCACGGCGGGCTGCCAGCCACGGGGCCGTGCAGGGAGCGAGACAAAGGGACTGCAGAGTCTCCTCCGGGGTGGGGTGGTGGCGGTCGTCTCGTAGGTCGTGGTGGCGACCGTGATTGCCTTTCCACGCGGTGGCCAAGGCCCCGCTCAAACTAGCCGAGGGCAGCAGCCCTAAAAGCCGCGGTCGCTGGCTGCCCGCGGAGTGGCGCAGCAGCGCTGGTCTGGCGGCCACGGCGGGGTGTTTGGGTGTGGTCGCCCCGCCCCTGGCGGTTTCCCCGTGCCCCTGTGGTTAATGCGCGCCTGTTTTCAGGTTGCAGGAGGAGATGCTTCAGAGGGAGGAAGCCGAGAGCACCCTGCAGTCTTTCAGACAGGTTTGTAGATTCTGTTCCCACCCGCAGCCACCGGACGCCACCCGCCCACGCGCCCCACGGGCAGTTCTAAAAGTTGCCTTCACCCAAGTATAAATCGTGCCAAACTTCACGTCTGCGCTCCAAGCCCCCTAGTGGCAGAAAGAGCACAGTTCGGAGCTGCTCCGGACAAAAACCCTTGAATGATCAAACCGTTCTCTAGGACATAAAGGGAAGTCTTTAACTGTTTACTTTGTTTCAAGATTTTTTTTCCCAAGAAATCATTTTTTTTCCGTTTCATTTTTGCAACACGTTGATATTCTGATCTCGAACAGTTACAGTTTGATTTAGATGGCGGTTTGCCAAAGTCAAGTTGGCTACCTTTTACAAGGCCACCAAAAGCGCAGTTCTGCTCTGTAGTTTCAAATGTAAAATGTATTGGAAGATAAGAAACAGTTTAACTGGACTTAAGCCAGCAAGTTTCTTTTCTTCACTGCAAGTTCTACTGTGGCCCTAAGGTTAGATAGAAGTATCCCTATGCACAACTATTTTGTGACCTCATAAGGGTGAAAAGGAACCATCTGTCCCCTTGGCTGAAAGGTATTAATGGTTTCTACAGGCTTCACTATGGAATGTAGATACAGACATCCTGGCAAGTGGGGCCGTTCTGGCCGGAAAGAATAGGAGTCTTTGTGTTCCCAGAGACGCTTTGCAGCAGGCTGCATTCTTACGGACTATGTAATGATGCAAGCACCGTTCTAATTGGACACAAGTATTTGCTAACATCCCTTATCTAATATCTGGCCCAGACTCCCAAGTATGTGATATGAAGAGTTCTTAAAGCTACAGTCATACCTCACATGTGGAAAGGCCTTTCTTTTTTGAACCTCTGTATTCTTTAGCATGTTCTCTCCATAAAGCATAAACCTGAAAATGAAGAATGGGGTTTTAAGTAAAAGGTTTTCTTGCTCCAAAGGTAGATGGCCTTAAATGATTTTTAACTGAAAATTGGAATCCCAAAGCAGGAAGAGTCACCAGCATAGCTGCATTCCCCTGAGCACTTACTGGGTCAGCTATAAAAGCTCCTTCAGACAAACAGTCTAGAATAACATTTTGAAGCAGAAATACATTTACCAAATTAAACACAGCAATGAGTAGTTTATTTTAGTCATGGGGCATTTCTGATCATCATGTCTGTAGTGTTTTCTACCCCCAGTAGTAACCTCATATAAATCAATATTAGTATAAATTGTCCCTATTTAGGGATGAGGTAAAGCCCCTCATATTCTCTTCGAAGAAGTAGAATGTGACACACCGAACTTTTTTATAGAGTAAATCATCTTGTGTATCTTTTGTAGGGTTTAACAGCAAGCAAAAATGAAATTTTTTCCCCAAGGCTGATTTTTTTATCACTTATTCCTCTCTCATTTTTCCATGAAGGTGATAGAAGCATGTCAACATTTTAAGACTGTAAGGCTATAAACTATGTACTCCACATATAACTGCTTACAAGATAAGAGGAATAACAATCCTCATGACATTCCCTTAAGGGGAAATTAAATCTTTAGGATGTAGCAGTTTACAGATGGTGGAAACAGAGGAGATCAGAGCAGCAAAAATTTTACATACAGTTAACACTGTATGCATTTTGATCAGTCATTCTGAAACAAGCTAAGGAACCAAACTGACACAGTGCTAAGTGAAAAAGATGTGGACACACCCTTGTGGGATGATAGGGGAGTTCCAGGAGAAAAATCTACCAGAAAAAGCAAAGCAAATACAGTTCAGGGTTACACTTCTTGTTCCTTATTTGCCTGAACTACGTTTTTGCCAGGGCACATCCTGAATTGGAGTATAAATCTAGCCTTGTAACTTGAATGCCAGATGACTTGCTTGGGATCCCAAGGATAAATTTCAAAAGAGTTGAGTAGAGGGGGGCAAAAAAGAGCTTATGTACTATGTGCTGAAACTTCTGGAGCACTAATTTCTGTTCTGCACGTTCTCATGTACACACGAAGTTGTGAAACCTGACCAACTCCCATTATCCTACTATTCCATGATGTTAACTCCCCAAAATGCTGTGGCATTGATTTCCTAGATTTAAAAAATGTAATAGAAACTTCACTGATACAATGTGGATTCAATAATAATTGATGGACTGCAGCCTGCCATGTCGGCATACACTTATTTATTTATTTTAAAATTGTCTACTGGTCACCTTGAGTACAACCCAGTGCACCACAATTCAAATTTGTTAATGAAGAAAAGAAAACAGAGTAGGTTGTAGCACTGGGTGACTTACAAACGTATTCGAAGGTTATAAAATTTGTCAGTGCCCTTCTTTATAATAAAGAGACATAAGTTCATATAGTTCGTTTGAAATGAATACATGGGATAGGCCACAGACTTTAGCATCCTCCTTCATGCCCTGTCTTTTCTCTCTTCGAAACAGGATGTTGACAATGCTTCATTGGCACGTCTGGACCTGGAGCGTAAAGTGGAATCCTTGCAAGAAGAGATTGCCTTTTTGAAGAAACTGCATGATGAGGTAAGAGGAATCACAGTCTGTGAACCATTGTGGGTGACGCTGCCCCCGTACTCGGCACGGCTGACCGCCTGTCTTTTCTTTCCTCAGGAAATCCAGGAGCTGCAGGCCCAGATTCAAGAACAGCACGTCCAGATCGATATGGATGTTTCCAAGCCCGACCTCACGGCTGCCCTGCGTGACGTCCGCCAGCAGTACGAGAGCGTGGCCGCCAAGAACCTCCAGGAGGCTGAGGAATGGTACAAGTCCAAGGTGCGAAACGAGCAAGTGTGGCCAGAACGGAAGAAAAGCGTTCTTTTCGGACAACGCTGTACCTGTCTGCGATTCCTAAGTAGCTTTTCGCTGCCAAGTTTAGCTGGCTTTCCCTCCTGCGCGAGTTTTCTCTCTTGCTGCGTCCCGCCCACGACTCACACCCCCTCCGTTAGAAGAGCAGATGCCCTTGCCACGGCCCCGCTGTCACCCTACCTCCAGGTTACCCCCTTGCCCTTGACCTCCACCCTTTGAGAACGAGGGAAACAGGGAAGTTCTACTCGGAAATCTCAACATTGGCCTTCCACCTCATTTCCTTTGGTTTTTCAAAACAAATGAGGCGTGTCCTGGAACACGTTGCGATTTGAGCTTTGAGCGTAGAAGTTGGTTGGTATCACGCCTTACTTACGTGTCTGTCTGTTTGCCATCTTTAAGCCGGCTCTGTTACCCAGGCCAGGTAGAACCTCAGAGGACTTGTGGACGAGGCACGTGGGTGACCCAGGTTTCTGCTTCCTCCCTGACAGTTCGCTGACCTCTCCGAGGCTGCTAACCGCAACAACGATGCCCTGCGCCAGGCCAAGCAGGAGTCGAACGAGTACCGTCGGCAGGTGCAGTCCCTCACCTGCGAGGTGGATGCCCTCAAAGGCACCGTGAGTATCAGAGCGCAAGAAGAGAGGGCCGATCACCAGCTTGGACCCATTTCAGGTGGCCAAGCTCAGGGTGCTATCGGAAGAAAACATTGCTCAAAGGGAGAAAAATTTGCATTTTAGTCCGAAGCCAATGAGTCGTCAAGACAGATTCAAAAAGAACTTGCAGATCCAAGGTTTTAGTTTACCTGTATTACTGCTTCCACTAGGAGGGGACTTGGTACTTGTATTTTCCGCTGAAATTGGGAGCGTTCCCCATTTGCTGCTAGGGGAAATGATTGCACATGGTCTGGAAGTGGTTGGGGGGACAGCTCTGTTTGTTCGTTTGTTTCTGGGAGATACCACCGGCGGCCTTTCTCATCTCCCCTGCAGAACGAGTCTCTGGAACGCCAGATGCGTGAAATGGAAGAGAACTTTGCCGTGGAAGCTGCTAACTACCAAGACACTATTGGCCGCCTGCAGGACGAGATTCAGAACATGAAGGAAGAGATGGCTCGTCACCTGCGTGAATACCAAGATCTGCTGAATGTTAAGATGGCTCTCGACATCGAGATTGCCACCTACAGGAAGCTGCTGGAAGGAGAGGAGAGCAGGTGGGGAACGGGGCTCGTGGGAGTCAATGCCACGCTGCCCTGTGTGAGGTATTAGGCCCCTTGCTTTCCATGCGTCACCTCATTTCATCTTCAGAGCCTTGCTTCAAGGTAGCTATTTACCCCTTTTTACAGATAAGGAACGTTCAGTTCAGATCTGGAGATGTGAGTTCCTTCTCCTAGTCAGTTAGTCAATATCTGAGCTGGGATTTCAACCTACGATTGACTCTGAAAACCAAGAGTCACCCTGTCACACCTTCAGCCCCTTGGAGCAAATGCTTGGAGTAAAATATTTAACTGTACGAATGAGACCGATCATAGGTAAATGCTTCTGAAGCAAATCCCTCCCCTCTGGATTGTAAATCTTCTTATTTGATGAAAGTAAGTGTATAAGTGTATTCCTTGTTGTTTTCCGAAAAGGTTTCACTGTTTTTCTTCGTCTCTTTCTAGGATCGCTCTACCTCTTCCAAACTTTTCTTCCCTGAACCTGAGGGGTAAGCATTTGATTCTCCTTCAGGAAATATTTTATTTTTTCGGCTGCACTGCGCGGCCCGTGGGATCTTAGTTCCCCCACCAGGGGTCAGACCCGGGCCCCCTGCAGGGGAAGTGCGGAGTCCTAACCACAGGACCGCCAGGGAAGTCCTTATGAAAAATTTGAGCAGCTTGTAACCGTTCTGTTTATAAAGCACTCATTTTTAAAATGATACTTGACAAATGCCAGACAAGAGAAAAGGCTCTCAGATAGGCATAATTTTCAAACAAGGACTCTCTTACATTTTCTACGTCCAGTTAAAGTGAAATTCCATTGTTTTTCCCTCCTGTTGGAGCATACACTGAAGTAGTCCATCTCATCCTGATGCTACAGTGTTGTTAGCCCCTGGGTTTTAAAACAGGTGATAGTCTTTAGAATTATTTTGGGAATAGTGCTTTAAACAATCATGAACAAAAAATCATCATTCTTTGGACTTTAAAAATTTCATTTTTACTGTTTTCTTTATTCAGAAACCAATCTGGATTCACTCCCTCTGGTGGACACCCATTCAAAAAGGACACTTCTGATTAAGACGGTTGAAACCAGAGATGGACAGGTTGGTATCTTTAAATCAAAATGGGAGTAATTTCAGACAGGCATTGATAAACTTTTAGATCACTAAGTCTATCTCAGATACAGCTAGCTAATTTGGGAGGTTTCGGTTTCACTCATGCCTCCTAAAAAGAGAATAGGTCGACCTCTTCCAGCACTACACACAGCCATCTAATTGTTTGGCTCCTAGATGTGAAGGTGGGATAGTAGTCTGCCTTTGTCTAAAATTAGTGATTTCCTTTGGTACTTGATTTGAAACAGGAGAACTGCTTCCTTAAGTTACTTCCTAAACTAGTTTCATTAGACTGCCTCAGTAGCAGAAATGTTTTGATCCTGGACATAACGGCCTTCCCGGCCTTCCACTCCTAGACCCTGTCATGATGTAATACAAGGACATGCCATATGATCAAGTAGTTTCTCATTACCTCTCTATGCCAGGAAAGAAATGGTCAAAATGTATCGTAATCTTCATGTAAATCTTCCCTTGCACATAAAATGTACTTGCTGTACATTTTAATATGTTTTAATTGCTTTTAAACTTTGCTGCCTATGATTATTACAGCATTCTTCTTCATAAACACAGTATTTTTTAAGTTTATTTTTTTAAGTCATAACATGCTATCGGATACATATTTTGCCTACAGGTGAAGCGCATCTTACATACGTATCTGTCCCTGCTTGCTGTGACTCTTGGTCACGCAGGACCAACGTGATCTTCCAACTTTCACAATAAATTATATGCCTTTCCTAGGATTTTTCTTTGGCATGCTTTATGGGGTAATTTAATCATTAGTGTGTAGTATTATATTTGATTTGAGTTCTGTTTTTCTTAACAGGTTATCAACGAAACTTCCCAGCATCACGATGATCTGGAATAAAAACTGCACATACTCCATGCGGCAAAATACTACCAGTGAGAATAAAAAAGAAATCCGTATCTTAAAGAAACAGCTTTCAAGTGCCTTTCTGCAGTTTTTTCAGGAGTGCAAGATAGATTTGAAATAGGAATAAGCTCTAGTTCTTGAGAACCAACACTCGTAAAAGATTTAGAAAAAAGTTTACAACATAATCTAGTTTACCGAAGACGCCTTGTGCTAGAATACTTTTTAAAAAGTATTTTTGAATACCATTAAAACTGCTTTTTTCCATCACGTATCTGACCAACTTGTTTCTGCTTCAATAAATCTTTGGAAAACTCTTTTGGTGTCTTGCTTATTTGATATCTAAACAGTTCTCTAAATTTTATGACAATATATGTTTTGGTTAAATATTTTTTGGTCTTATTGGTCAAATTCCCACAAAATCAAGGTTGGGTTAACTTGAGAAATTCAACTTTATGCTTGAAGCGTAGCTCTTAATTTGGTCATTTTAGATAGACCTCACTTCTTTTCAATTAAGTTATTTTTAAAATTCATAAATAGATGTTATATAATAAAACAATTTGTAGACAAAATGATGATAGGTCTTTTCATAAAATGAATCCAGCTGGGTCCATGTCCATGTGTGATTTCAGTTCTAACAAATAGACCTCCTAAAATTAAAGAAACTATGACTAAAATGAAAACTGCATTTTGGTATGTGCAGCATATACGTGGCACAAACTCCACTACAGGGGTTAAAGTGTAGGGCAACATCCAGGATATAACAGCTGCATCTTCCATTAGCAAGATGCAGAGAAATGGGACAAGTTCATTTAGTTCCAACGTGGGAAACTACCCTGCTTTTCTGTGTATCTATACCTATATGTGATACCTAAATCTATATATCCACCTACAGATATTTTTAAAGACTTGTGCTTTGGGGGAGTGATGTTAGACACAAAATAAAGGAAAATCCTTACCTGTTCATTGGGAGGTGAAATTAACACATGTGAGTCGTGGTAAAATGAGGCTAGTCTCTGATCAGCTGTCAAAACCTGGAGCAGGGCTTCCCTGGTGGCACAGTGGTTGAGAATCTGCCTGCTAATGCAGGGGACACGGGTTCGAGCCCTGGTCTGGGAAGATCCCACATGCCGCAGAGCAACTAGGCCCGTGAGCCACAACTACTAAGCCTGCGCGTCTGGAGCCTGTGCTCTGCAACAAGAGAGGCCACGAGAGTGAGAGGCCCGCGCACCGCGATGAAGAGTGGCCCCTGCTTGCCACAACTAGAGAAAGCCCTTGCACAGAAACGAAGACCCAACACAGACAAAAAAAATTTTTTTTAATAAATTAATTAAAAGGGCTTCCCTGGTGGTGCAGTGGTTGAGAGTCCGCCTGCTGATGTAGGGAACATGGGTTCGTACCCCGGTCCGGGAGGATCCCACATGCCGCGGAGCGGCTGGGCCCGTGAGCCATGGCCGCTGAGCCTGCGCGTCCGGAGCCTGTGCTCCGCAACGGGAGAGGCCACAACAGTGAGAGGCCCATGTACCGCCAAAAAAATAATAATAATAATAATAATAATTAATTAAAAAAGAAGCCTCAACATTAAAAAAAAAAAAAAACCTGGAGCAATGAGAATGAAGTGCTGTGGTCGTGAAAACCTTCCTATAGGTCACACAATGTGAGCAGAGTTTAGGAAGAGAGATAAAGTCAAATAAATGAAAGAGGAAGGGTATTGCCTGGAAGCAAGAGTTGTAATGGCCCAATGTATGTTCTGGAGGGAAATTTCCTTTGAAGTTCCTAGACTTAAGTCCCAATTTCCTGTATTACTAGGATTCCCTCTCCTCCAGGAATGATGTGGTAGGCATTCCTTGTTTTTTGTGTTTTTTTGAGAGGGGAGCCACGCAGCACCCGGGATCTTAGTTCCCCGACCAGGGATCGAACCTGAGCCCCCTGCCGTGGAAGCGCAGAGTCTTAACCACTGGACCACCAGGGAAGTCCCTCCTTGTAATTTTTTTTTTTTTTTTTGCGGTACGCGGGCCTCTCACTGTTGTGGCCCCTCCCGTTGCGGAGCACAGGCTCCAGACGCGCAGGGTCAACGGCCATGGCTCACAGGCCCAGGCGCTCCGCGGCATGTGGGATCCTCCCTGACTGGGGCACGAACCCGCGTCCCCTGCATCGGCAGGCAGACCCCCAACCACTGCGCCACCAGGGAAGCCCCCTCCTTGTAATTTTTAAGTGTTTGTATCTACCTCTTGGTAGAGTTGCTCAGGGGAAAGTAAGATGGTTTACACTTAGTTTAACTAAATGCCAGACACTGTGCTAAGTAATATTAGTTGTGATTTTCATCATTTTTGATACTGTGGGTACCACGTGAGTAAAGAAAGAATTGGCCCAGGGAAGTGACCCCTAGTCAGGGTGATTTACATCCTAGTCTGCATAGGATGGTACGGTTTATGCTTACTTATTAATAATGCCCCCTTTCAGACTCACAAGTGTACTAATTTGAACAACAGCTTCTATCTGGTCATCCTACCCTTAGCATAATCTTTTTTTTTTAATTAATTTTTATTGGAGTCTAGTTGCTTTACAATGTTGTGTTAGTTTCTGCTGCACAGCAAAGTGAATCAGCTCTATGTATACATATATCCCCTCTTTTTTGGATTTCTTTCCCATTTAGTTCACCACAGAGCACTGAGTACCTACCCTTAGCATAATCTTATAGGAAAGGATATTCCTGCTGAGACTCCTTGAGTGGTCCTGCACCCCACCCTCACTCCATCCCCATATCTGAACACTGATGTGTTAAGTTACATAATCAGCATTGCCAGAACAAACATCCATCCCGGGGCTTGGGCCCTGAAGAAACTTCTTCTATTTGATCTTTAGGTTTGTTTTTTGTTCTTTAGCCATTTTCACCACATTCCTCTCAGCCTCCCAGTCCTATGACTCCTGTCTCTTCATCTCTACCCTACCGTTGGCTTAGGAGGATCATCCAGAGAAGACACTGGCCCCATATTAGTTTTCTTCAAGCATATAACCCTTCATTATTTAAAAAAAAAAAGAAAGGAAGAAAGAAAGAGGGAAAGGAAGGAAGCTATGGCTCCCCACTCACCCCTCCTCCCAGGGGAAAAGGACCCAAGATGACAAAGTCTGCCCAAATACTTTGAGACTAGTGGGCTCCCGTCCCTTAAAAATTCCATATAGCTCTTTCTAAAATCACCTCCCTGAAACAAAAAAGATGAGCTTGCCTCCCTTACCTGCGGCTGTCAGAAATCAGCCCTTCTGAAAAGCCTCACAGGGCCCCGCCTTGTAGGAATTCAAATCTATTTAAGTCTGTTAAATGTTTGTCTTTAATTACACAGTTAGCATTTTCCTTACCTGCCACTTTGAAAAACGAATAAAAAGAAATGATGTTCTCACCACCTATGGTGAAGTAAAGATGAATGCTTGGTTCTTTTATGTATAACATTAATCCCAGATTAAAGGAGATTAAAAAAAAAGTAGGGGATGGAGAGAAGAAAACTATGACATAGAGTGTGAAGTCTCAAAAAAGTTACCAAGGGGACGGTGCAGTCTGTGGAAATAATGTGAAAATTAAGTCCTGCTAAGGTTTCTCACCGTCGTGATAGACGGACTAGGTGGCTGGTGACAGAGACAAACGTCCGACTGAGTTACAGCGTGTCTATCGTGAGGTCCGCCTTCCCATGACCAGCCTCTGACAAAGGCGCTGGGAAAGGAACTCTCCTTTCCAAGGCTGTGGGACTAAAGGAGGAACTGTGTGTGGTGATGGGGGACGGGTGGGAGGACACCAGCTTCCCCTGGTCTTTTCCTGAAGAAAACAAGGTTGAAGCAGACCCTGTGCCCCAAAGAAGGCTCTCTCCCCAACCTGCCAGGCTTCAGCTAAACAAAGGGTCTCTATAAATCCGCTGGGGCTGCCATAACAAAGTACCACAGACTGGGTGGTTTAAGTAGCAGAAGTTAATTTTCTCATAGCTCTGGAGGCTGGAAGTCCAAAATCAAGGTGCTGACAGGGTTGGTTTCTCCTGAGGCCTCTCCCCTTAGTAATCTCTTCTTGTAAGGAAACCAGTCATATTGGATTAGGTCAAATGACCTCATTGTACCTTAATCACCTCTTTAAAGACCCCATGTAGGGCTTCCCTGGTGGTGCAGTGGTTGAGAGTCCGCCTGCCGATGCAGGGGACACAGGTTCGTGCCCTGGTCTGGGAAGATCCCACATGCCGCGGAGCGGCTGGGACCGTGAGCCATGGCCGCTGAGCCTGCGCGTCCGGAGCCTGTGCTCCGCAACGGGAGAGGCCACAACAGTGAGAGGTCCGCATACCGCAAAAAAAAAAAAACAAAAAAAACAGACACAGAGAACTTGCTTTCCCTCTGCTGTGCTCTCTGCCCTGGGAGGATACCACGAGAAGCCTACAAAGAGAAGCAGGCTCTCATCGGACAGCGGATCTGCTGGCGCCTTGATCTTGGACTTCCAGCCTCCAGAATTTCTGTTGTTTAAGGCCTCCAGTCCACGGTATTCTGTTACAGCTGAACTAAGGCAAACAGGGGATGTTGTGTACGAGGTGTTGGATGTATCTTACTTCCCAAATGTTGCAAAGAGGCTACACAGGTCACTTCAGGTCAATTCAGCTCTACTCAGGCTGACCTAAGGTGGAGAAAGTTCCTGTTCTGTCCTTGGCATTCAGACCGTGGCTTGTAGTCCTGACGATGATCAGAATTCAATAATGGGCCTCTGTCTCCCCAGAATATGAAATTTTCTCTATATTTTCCTTTATTTTATCACATTAATTGTAATTATTTCTTTTAAAAAAAAGAAATTATTTTTTATTAGATTATTTAATCATTATTAATTTATTAAATTATTTCTGTAATTATTTCTTTTAAAAAAGCGTGGCTTTGTAGTTTGCAGCTCTCATTTGAGGCACGCGGGCTCAGTCGTTGTGGCGCGTGGGCTTAGTTGCCTGGTGGCATGTGGGATTTTAGTTCCCAGGCCCAGGATCGAACCCAAGTCCCCTGCGTTGGAAGGCGGATTCTTTACTGCTGGACCACCAGTTAAGTCCCTATTATTTCTTAATATTTGTTTAAAGGTCTTTGTCTGCTCACGTCAATATGTGAATCACGTGTGAATTTGTTTATAGTGTCTGTTTTCTCTTTTGGTTTTTGATTATTTGGTCCTTTTTTTTTTTTAGCACACCTCATAGTTTTTTTACTGCATGCTGAACATTTTAAATGAATGCTTGTTTAGGCTCTGGGCAATGTCTTCATTCTCTAAAAAGGAAGAATAGTTTTCTTTTACAGGCAAATAGAGTACCAGTGGATCACCTTGATCCTGGTAAGGGTTAGTTACAGTTTTTGTTAGGTCTTGTCTATTTTAACTCCATTATCTTAGTACTGGTCCTCACCTCTCAAATGTGTTCCTTAGCCCCAGGATAGGACCTTTCTGGATCTCAGCTATAGCCTGGATGCATTTATCAAAGCCCTTCCACTTTGGCAGACACTCTAGCCTGCTCAGCTTTTAGTTTTCTTGCTACTATTTTCTGCTGGGTTTCCTGGAGTCTCACCCTGAACATAAACAGCCTATGAGATGGCCAACAATTTGATGCTTCTCTGTCAACTTAGCCTAGTAAGAACACCATTTTATGTTGAGCTGTCTCCCTCATTTAAAAACTGCCCTCATGGGAAAAACCAAGCGAATGTGGATTTCACCTTGGAGTCTGCTTCTCTGAAGGAATATAGCCCTTAATCTCCATTCTTGACTGTATTGGTTGTTCTCAAAATAATTACACAGTTGTGTGCGTGTTTGTGTCTGATCATGCGTGTATGTGTGTGCTCCAGCTATTATAGTTGTTTTCATGGACCAGACAGGTATTCAGTTATCAATTAATACTATGAACCATACAATTATAAAACTCAGCAGCTTAGAACAACAATTTATGATTCTGTGGGTTGATCAGACTCAGCTGGGGAGCCTTTACTTGGGATCATTCATGCAATTGCTGTCAGGTGGTAGCTCAGGCTGGGGTCATCTGAAGCCTTCACTGGACTTGACATAGAAGATGACTTCCTCATTCTTAAGTCTCTTGCCTCAGTGTTCTTTGCCTTCTTTCACTTCCCAGATATTGTCTCATAATCCATGGCTTAGGTTTCTCGCAGCGTAGTCTGAGGATAGTTATACTTCTTACAGTGTGACCTACTGCTAAGAGGCAGGAAGCAGAAATATCCAGGTTTGATAAGGGCTATGTCTGTAAATAACACAGTGCAATTTCCACTGCATTCCATCGGTCAAACCAGCCACAGAGACCACCCAAATTCAAGGGTGGAGAATTAGACTCTACCTCTCCACGTGGAAGTGGCAAGGTGACATTACAGAAGAGCCTGTGGAATGAGAGCGAACGTTGTGGCCACATCTTTGGAAAATACAGATTGCCACAGAGGTTGAAATCAAAAGTCCCAATCAAAACTGACTTAAGACTATAAAAAAAAACCTGAATAGTCTTTCTTAAAAGAAAATACCGAGAACAGGGGACTCTCCTGGCAGTCCAGTGGTTAAGACTTCGCCTTCTAATACAGGGGGTGCAGGTTCGATCCCTGGTCAGGGAGCTAAGATGCCACATGCCTCGCAGCCAAAAAACCAAAACATAAAACAGAAGGAATATTGTAACAAATTCAGTAAAGACTTTAAAAATGGTCCACGTCAAAATAAAGAAAAGAAAATATCAAGAACAGATATCCCAACAGTTGAATTCCACCAAACATGTAATGTACACATTCCAAATCATCACAAACATTTTCAAATCATTAAAATGAGAGAACCTTTTCTAACTCATTATACGAAGAAAGCATAACCTTAATCCCCAAACAAGACAAGGACCCAGTAGGAGATGAACACTGCAGGTCAACTTTCTTCATGGATAGAGATGCAAATATCCTCACAAAACATCAGCACACCGACTTGTGTTGGCTGAGGTTCTTTGAACAGCAAAAGATAGAATTAGATGTACAAGAGATTTATTTTGATGTATAAGTGGGAAGACATAGGAAGAGATAGGTGAGCCTTTAGGCTGCAATATAGGTCTGACACCAGTGAAAGGAGAGAGGGAAGGATGGAATCGTAGGAGTAGCCTCAGACTGCAGTGTTGATTTAAGAAAGTTTCAGCAAAGCCTATGGAAGTTCCTCAAGTCAGTGGCTGGTTAGAAGAGTCCCATGTCTCACAAGAATGGGTCAGTACTATAATCTTGACCGCGTTCAGTCACTGGTTTGGGAGCAGCCCAGGGGAAGTGTGTCCTTGACCCAAATGTGGTGGAGAATCCAGAGGGATGACGGTAGGGCCATGAGTCAGTTATGTTTCTTGAAACGGGAGATGTAAGTGATGTATCTTCCTTATCACTACACAAATCAAGCAATATATTTAAAAACAATACTTATGTATTCTAAACATATAAAAATAATAAATGTTGCGTATAGCTCAGGGATACAACAGTATTTTAATATTAAAAGTGATTAACATAATTTAACATTTTGACAGCTGAAAGGAGAAAACCTATGATTCACTTAATAGACACAGAAAAAAGTTTCATAAAAGTCAACACCTAATTAATATAAAAACTTTTAGAAGAATAAGAATATAGAGGGACTTCCCTGGTGGCACCGTGGTGAAGAATCTGCCTGCCAATGCAGGGAACACGGTTTGATCCCTGGTCCAGGAAGATCCCACATGCCACGGAGCAACCACTGAGCCTGTGCTCTAGACCCCGCGAGCCACAACTACTGAAGCCTGCACACCTAGAGCCTGTGTTCCACAACAAGAGAAGCCACCGCAGCGCAACGAAGAGTAGTCCCCGCTCGCCGCAACTAGAGAAAGCCTGCGCGCAGCAATGAAGACCCAACGTAGCCAAAAATAAATAAATAAAATAAATAAGTTTAAGAATATAGAGAATATTTCTTAACTCAATATGAGGTAGCTATAAGAAAGCAAAAGTAGGGCCTCCCTGGTGGCGCAGTGGTTGAGAGTCCGCCTGCCGATGCAGGGGATACGGGTTCGTGCCCCGGTCTGGGAGGATCCCACATGCCGCGGAGCGGCTGGGCCCGTGAGCCATGGCCGCTGGGCCTGCGCGTCCGGAGCCTGTGCTCCGCAACGGGAGAGGCCACAGCAGTGAGAGGCCCACATACCGCAAAAAAAAAAAAAAAAAAAAAAAAAAAAAAAAAAAAAGAAAGCAAAAGTAAACATAAAAAACAATGGCAAAATAATATAATTATTCCCTTTAAGATCAAGAAAAACAGGGATACCCACTACCCCTGCTCCTATTCAATACTGTACTACAGGGAAAAAGAATTAAAAACATAGCAATAGAAAGAAGAGATAAAACTGTCATTAACTGCAAATAATATAATTGCTTATTTGGAAAACCCAAAACTATCTACAGATAAATTATGTGCAAAGAAAAGCAAAGGGTTGAGAAGAAATAAGATACTCTTTTAGATAAAATAAACACCACATTAGAAAGACATGTCTTACCAGATAGGGCTATAGTAAAATATAATAGTGTAGTATTGGTGTAGAGATAGACATCAAGAGAACACACAGTAAGTCCCCTACATAGGAATGAGTTCTGTTCCGAGAATGCGCTCTTAAGTCCAATTTGTTCGTAAGTCCAACAAAGTTAGCCTAGGTACCCAACTAACACAATCGGCTATACAGTACTGTACTGTAATAGGTTTATAATACTTTTCACACAAATAATACATAAAAAACAAACACAAAAATTAAAGAAAACATTTTTAATCTTACAGTACAGTACCTTGAAAAGTATAGTAGTGCAGTACAAGAGCTGGCATCCTGGCGCTGGCATCGAGTGAACAGGCAGACACGTGAACTAACTTACGTGACTGGACATGTGAACACAGCACATTCGCAACTGAAAGTTTGCAACTTGAAGGTTAGTATGTAGGGGACTTACCCCCAAATAAACCCATGGATCTTAGTTTGGGCTGCTATAACAAAATATCATAGACTGAGTGTCTTAAACAGCAAACGTTTACGTCTCACAGTTCGGAAGGCTGAGAAGCCCAAGATCAAGGTGCTGGTAGATTTGGTGTCTGGTAACAGCCCACTTCCTGGTTTGCAGATGACCGTCTTCTTCCTTTGTCCTCATATGGCAGAGAGAGAGAGAGAGAGAGAGAGAAAGCTACCTTTCTGGTTGCTTCTTTTTTTTTTTTTTTTTTTTTTTTGCGGTACGCGGGCCTCTCACTGTTGTGGCCTCTCCCGTTGTGGAGCACAGGCTCCGGACGCGCAGGCTCAGTGGCCATGGCTCATGGCCCCAGCCGCTCCGTGGCATGTGGGATCTTCCCGGACCGGGGCACGAACCCGTGTCCCCTGCATCGGCAGGTGGATTCTCAACCACTGCGCCACCAGGGAAGCCCTCTGGTTGCTTCTTATAAGGGCACTAGTCCCACTGTGAGGACCCCATCCTTATCACCTCATCTAACCCTAATTACCTCCAAAGGCCCCTCCAAATACCTTCACATTGGGGTTTGGGGCTTTCAACCTATGAATTTTGAGGGGACACAAGCATTCAGTTCATAACACCAAGTATATGGAAATTTGCTTTATGAGAGAGTGAGCACTGTTCTAACATACATTAATTGGAAAATCATCTTGGGAAGGACCCTTGAAGGGGAGATGCACCATTGTATATCCAAAACTTTTTCTGAAGCCTTTCTGTAATAGAGACCCAATCTTCTCTTTCAGCTATTGCCTTCCTGAACTTGAAGCAATGAATATCTCCTTGAGGAAAAGAGATGACAACTGGATGGTTTTAATGCCCCTTTATGAGTTGTCAAAGATTTGACACTTCACAAATTCCATACCTAATAGTTCACTGTCTATGAACAAAATTAATTTTTTTAATTTAATTTTTTTTATATTGGACTACAGTTGATTTACAATGTTGTGTTAGTTTCAGGTGTACAGCAAAGTGGTTCAGTTATACATATACATATATCCATTCTTTTTCAGATTCTTTTCCCATTTAGATTATTATTTAGAATATTGAATAGAGTTCCCTGGGCTATACAGTAGGTCCTTGTTTTTAGATTTTTTTAGATTCCACATATAAGTGATATCATATGATATTCGTCTTTCTCTGTCTGACTTACTTCACTTAGTATGATAATCTCTAGGTCCCTCCATGTTGCTGCAGAGGGCATTATTTCATTCTTTTTTATGGCTGTAATATTCCATTGTATATATAGACCACACCTTCTTTCTCCATTCATCTGTCGATGGACACTTAGGTTGCTTCCATGTCTTGGCTATCGTAAATACTGCTGCCATGAACATAGGGGTGCATGTATCTTTTTGAATTATAGTTTTGTCTGGATATATGTCCAGGAGTGGGATTGCTTGATCATATGGAAACTCCATGTTTAGTTTTTTAAGGCACCTCCATACTGTTCTCCATAGTAGCTGCACCGAGAAGCACGCATTTTAAGGGCAGAGGACCCTCAAAGCTATAACATGGCCCGGATGTACTAACCAGAATCAGCAGTAGCTAGATTACCTTTGGTAAATGGGTGTCCACACCATTGGTCACATGTGTAGCCTCTGAGTCTGCCACTGTGGCCACTCCATTTATGTGACTATTGTTCCAGTTCTAAGACAGAGGATAATGATGGCGGGCTAATGTCAGTTGCAGAGTCATTCTGTCTACTTGGGTGTTCGGTGTCTCTTCTGTCCTGGGATGTGTTCTGCTCGGCATTAATGGATACAAAAATCTCCACACTGTGCATCTCCCATATTCCTGTCCATATGCTTCTACTCCAGCCCTCCTTGTGTCTAACAGTCCAGTCCTTTTCTTTCCAGGAACTTGGCCAGCCTGCCGCGCTGTGGGTCTCAGCCCAGGAATCTCTACATAGTCTCATCTCGGGCTGCTTCACCTCCTATGCCAGGTGCATCACTTGCATCCCTGCTCATTAGGAAGATTTTTGCCCTCCCCACTAGCTTTCAAGGCCACCCCTGAATGTGGCTGCAATAGAGCACCAAGTAGTTCAGCCCCGACCCACAAACTGCGCCAACCCATCTGTACACCAAGTGCAAGTTTTTGCTGGTTGTATGGCACCTCGCCCCCAAATGGCCACAGGTGAGCAGGGGAAGGCCTACTAATACAAGCACAGACGGTGACGTGGGCGTGTGGGCTGCCAGCTCCTGCAGCTTGCCTGTGCTCTCCTGTTCCTGCTTGGGCTCGACTCTGGCTGTACCATTTCCATCTCTTCTAGGGTCCATAATGAGAAGACATAATTCTCCATTGCAGATGCAATGGCCTTCCTTTAGAACACAGGGGTCTGTGTAGTAGTTCTCCCACCAGGGCTCTCCATAAACTACAGCCTCCTCCAACACGAGAGAGTCAGCTGGATTTTATGGCCAAAGCATCAAGGCTCTTGTACCACAGTCTGGTGGTACTTGCTGCAGAGTCTCTTCCTACTGTGGGCTCCACAAAGCTGGCAGCCTTGTGTGTTACCTGGCGTTTGGACCACAGCAGCATTCCCATGTGGAATATGTCTCAGTGATCCAAGGAAATCTAACAGGTAATGTGCCCTCTTCTTCCGGAAAAAAGATGCAAGATGCAGTAACAGCTTTTCGCTTTGGAGGGAATATCCAGGCTTGCCCCTGACCACTGGACCCCACTGCTAGGTCCCTGACTCTGACAGGGTTTACCCCCCGCCCTCCGGAGCACACATTTCTTACCAAGGTCTCCAGTGTACCAGCCACGTCTTCCTTTCCGGGCCCGATCAGCATGGCGGCACTGATGTAGTGGATCCATGTGATGGTCCTAGGGATCTCCAGATCTCTTTGGGTTACATCATGACTGAGGGTGGGAGACTGCATAGAAGCCTGGAGCAAAACTGTAAATGACTGCTCCTGTCCATTCCATATGAATGCAAATTGTTTCTGACAAGAAGAGAAAATAGCCCCACCACGCTTGGGTCAAATCAAAGGCTGCATGCCATTTCCCTGAGGCATTTATTAACCTGCTCTAGCAATAATGCAGCATCCAGTACAGTAGATGAAACTGGGGATGCTACTTAGCTGAGTAAGCTGTCGTCTTTAGTCATTTTCCTGGATCCAGCGAGTTCCTGCAGGGCTCATACTGGTAAATTAAATGGAGATACGATAGAAACCACCACCATTGTATTCTTTTGGCTTTAAATGGTTGCATTTATGTTCGCCAGCCCCCTGGACTGGGAGGGTGGAGAGGGGTAGCTTCCATCTGGCCTTTCCTAGCCATGACAGCTCTCACCTCGTACACCACAGTCCCAACGTGACTACTCTAACTGTCATGTATGTCCATTTCCATTACACACTCAGGGGCTGGGAGAACGACCAGTGGGTGATTCTTGTAGACACAGTGGACCCACTGTGAGCTGGACTTTATCCAGGACTATATTCGTCTCCTGGACCCCATAATCCTCCATTCCAGCAAGGAGGCCATGGAATTGTCAATGCACGCCCTGTGTCCAGAAGCCCTCAAAAAGTCTGGTTATTCCTCTTCCCCCGGAGTACAGTCACTCAAGTAAATGACCACAGGTCCTTTTAGAGGAAGGACTTGGGGACAATTGCACGAATTACTGCTGAAGCATCTCAGGGTTCTTGCTCTAGGGGTTTAGCCACCTCTAGAGTCAAAGTGTTCTAGATCTGAACATTGGCTCCGTCCTTACGTCTGTTAACAAACCCAGCTCTGTGTCTGTCTCACAGAGCCCTGGCCGGCAGATTCATCTTACCACCTGTTTTCTCTGACCACTCCTGGTCCCAAATGTGTCTGTTCAGGTCTTCTAAGAAGTAGAAGCCAAAAAGGAATCACTATACAAAAGACCTGTTGGATGAGGGACTTCCCTGGTGTTCCAGTGGTTAAGACTCGGCACTTCCATCGCAGGGGGTGTGGGTTCAATCCCTGGTCAGGAAACTAAGATCCCACATGCCACATGGCATGGAACACAACGTTATTAAGTAAATACATAAATAAATACATAAATAAATAAAATAAGACATTGTAAAAAAAAAGATTTGTTGGATGAAATACCTATGAAGGACAAAGGGAGCTAGAGAAGTAGGGAGGGAGAAGCTTCAGACCACAGGGCAGGCCTGACGTCTGTGAAAGGAGAGAGGGAAGGAAGAACTGGATAGGAAGAGGCTCAGATTACAGTGCTGCTCTAAGAAAAGTCTTGGCCAGACCAATGGAGAGTCTTGAGCAAAAGGCGTCCTTTCGAGAAATCTTGCATCCAACAAATGGTCCTATTCTAGCACACATGCTATGCTCAGTCGTTGGCTGGGAATGGTCTCAGGGCAGCATTGATTGAGAATGAATGGAGAGGTAGACCCCAAAAAGTGCCAGTTGGAGACAGTCAACGAGCTACATTCCACAGTGGGTTCTCTTGAAGGGAGTTTTGAACCATTGCAGTCACCCCACCCAGGACCACACAGCAATTCTTGTTAAAGAATATTTCCTTAGATGCAACATAACCTGCAAAGATTCCTCTCACCCTCCAATGAGGAGAAACTATTACATTATTAGACAGAGCAGTGTCTTTCATTCTCTTGTTTTTCAGACAGTGTCCTGGCTCTGTGTGCATTTGAGAAAAGAAACCCATTACTTACTCATCCATCTCCTGATGGCCTCTCTTTAGCTACACGAAGGCCCTGCTCAAGTTTTTAAATGATCATTTTCCTTTAAGATCACCTCCTCAAAGAGACTTAACTTTCTTCTTCACTTTCCGTTCCTTTACCTTATTTTTCTCCACAACACTTATTATTGTCTATAATGTTATTCTGTATTTGTGTGTTTGTGTTCAGTTTTCTGTGTCCCGTTTGAATGTAAACTCCATGACAGATGGGACCCACTTTGTCTTTTCACTGTCATATCTTTAGTACTCAGCACACACATGTCTGACACACAGTACATGCTTAATATATGATGATTAAATGAGTACGTCAAATCTTAGGCAGACCAACCTCCCCAAACACATCTAAAACTAGTCCCTGGAGTAGGGGATGGGGACAGAGAAAAGAAGTTTTTCTCTAGTTGTATTATGGAGATCTCATAATAAATCAAGGATTAGCATACCCATTTTGCAGATGAGTAAACTGAGGTTATACAGAAGTTAAGTAATACAAAGTCATCCAGCCAGTAAATTATGAAGGTGGGATTTGAATCCAAATCCAAAGTGTGTGCTCTCAGCCGCTATAGAATACTAAGAACAACAACAAAAGCCCCAAACCTAGCTTGTAAATAGATGAGTTCTGAGAAACACTAGACTAGCTCCACTTCCAAACTTCTCGAAGAGAATGACTCTCACCATCAATTTGATACATAATAGCTAAATCACAAAAGAGGAGTCATGAAATAACCCTAAAGCACTTCTAAATTTGCCAACGAACAGCTGATTACATCCTCTTTTGCAAAGTGAACTAAAACTGTTTACTTATCAGGCCTCAGAAGGGCTTAAATGTTCCACACAGAATATCGAAAATCCAGAGAATCACTGAGTCACTACCTGGTGCCAGACTGAATGCTACAGTGTATTTTCCTGGTATGCTAACCTGTCTAGCACCTAATGACTCAGAAAGCATTACTCATATTTAATCTCTCTCCGGATTTTTTCCTTATCAAGAAGCTACAAATAACCTCCATTGTCAGTGAAGTTAGTCTCTTCAGATACCTGTCAAATGATTTTTTTGTGGTTAATCTAAAGCAAAGGTTCAAAAAAAAAGGATCCATATCATTCTGGAAAGCAAACAAGAAAAAGCACTCAGCTGGGAAGAGTCTAATTGTTCTTAGCACACACCCTGCTGGCAGGACCATGAAAAAGCCACACAAGTCAAACACCAGCTTCTAAAATCAAATGCACGTCAACTTAAATTTGCAGCCTTCTGTTAACCTCATAAATTATTCAGCCTTCTTGCACATTTAATAAAGTTCTGAAAACAGGTCCCAGAAAACATTTGCAAATAAAATATAATTTGAGAAATAAATAAAGCCTTGGTAGGAGGCTATGCTCTTACCGGAGGTAACTCTGATGGAAGTACACAAAGTGAGCCACCTGTCCTGCTGATTTCTGAGTTGTTTTCTTCAAAGGGCAGTTCTTTTTGGCTCGGCAGTGAACATGGCGGTAGTTGCTTAATTCCTGGAGAGTGGGGTGTGTTTGGTTCACAAGTCAGAGGCTTGATGAAATCTGGCTTTGGTATCCTCAAACGTCTTTTTCCAACTTCTTCACAGAAAGATCTCTTTGGGAGAAAATCCTTTATTTGAATCTTTTTCCATAAAAAAGGTGTGTGGTGTGTGTGTGAGAGAGAGAGAGAGGAATAGAGAAAATTGCTTCTGGGTCATTAATGCCTTTGAAGACACTAGGCTAAGAAGACTGCTCCAACTATGTGAAAATGTAAAACCAAGCAAGCAACAACAGCAACAAAACCCATCTATTCTTCAAGACAATTGATTGCTGACAGAGAACAGCAGGGCAAATACCTAAATGGCCATTGTGGTGCCCAAAGACATACTGACATCTACTGGTAGGCCTAGAAATCACAGGGCTTTTTCCAAGGGCCACACTGAGCTGTATGGAATTGGATGGATTAATATCTATTGGACACAACTCAGAACTATTCTAAGTAAAAGATGAATTTATTATGACCATCAAGACTACTTCTGAATTTTTCTATTATTTATTAAAGTCCTTTTATCTATCAGCTAGATAGAAACCCCTATACTTGAAACATTAAGCTAAAGAGAAGCACAGTCAAGGCAAGAGTCAAATGAACCAAACCCCTTTCTATCTTTTTAGGATCCCAAAACATACCTCTTCAAAAACAGTGCTTCAAAAAGCAGCAAGAACAGCGGTAATATTGCTCAGTTTGAAGATACACCTGCATTCAAATCCAGGCACCTCCATTTGGCTTTGTAATTTCTACCAGTTTACTTAATCTCTCTGAATATCAATCTTCCCAGCTGAAAAAGAGGATTAAGAACACCCACCTGGAATGACAACTAGACGCAATTAACACAAAGTGCCTTGCTCCCATTAAATACTCAATAATGGAAATGTTATATTTTAAGAACAGGAAACTTTCTGGGGCCATTTGGTTCCTGACTGACCAAGCTGCAATTTGGGAGAGCGCTTCTCATACTTTAACTTGCACACGAATCATCAGGAAATCTTGCTGAAATAAAGGTTGTGATTCAATCCATCAGGAGCAGGGCCTGAGATACCGAATTTCTAGCCCACTCCCAGGTGACGCTGCAGCTGGTCCAGGACTCTACAGGGTAGGAAGGATCTATGGGGTCTACCGCCCTCTGGTGGCCAGGAGTTTTGAGACCGCCTCTATTGATTGCCTTCTTCTCTGAGGGAATTTTTTTTTTTTTTTTTTTTTTTTTATTGAAGCATCGTTGATTTACAATATTGTGTTAGTTTTAGGTGTACAGCAAAGTGATTCAGTATTTTTGCAGATTATACTCCATTACATGTAATTACAAAATAATGGGTATAATTCTCCGTGCTATACATTATATCCTTGTTGCTTATCTACTTTATCTGTCCTAGTAGTTCATATCTGTTAATCCCATGCCCCAAATTTGTCCCTCCACCCTTCCCTCTTCCCTTTGGTAAACCTAGGTTTGTCTTCTATGTCTGTGAGCCTGTTTTGCATATACATTCAGTTGTATTATTTTTAGGTTCCACATATGTGATATCATATATTTGTCTATCTCTGACTTATTACACTAAGCATAATGTTCCCTGAGTCCATCCACACTGCTGCAAATGGCATTATTTCATTTTTTATGGCAGAGTAATATTCCATTGTGTAAATATACCGCATCTTCTTAATCCAATTGTCTGTTGATGGGCACTTGCATTGCTTCCATGTCTTGGCTATTGTAAATAATGCTGCTCTGAACACTGGGGTGCATGTATCTTTTTGAATTAGTGTTTTCATTTTTTCCGGAGGTATACTCAGGAGTGAAATTGCTGGGTCTTATGGTAGCTCTGTTTTCAGTTTTTTGAGGCACCTCCATACTGTTCTCCATAGTGGCTGCACTAATTTACATTCCCACCAACAGTATATGAGGGTTCCCTTTTCTCCACACCCTCTCCAGCATTTATCTGTGTTCTTCTTGATGATGGCCACTCCGACCAGTGTGAGGTGATACATCATTGTAGTTTTGATTTGCATTTCTCTAACAATTAGCAATGTTGTGCATCTTTTCATGTGCCTGTTAGCCATCTGTATGTCTTCTTTGGAAAAATGTCTATTCAAGTCTTCTGCCCGTTTATTTATTTATTTATTTTTGCTGTACGCGGGCCTCTCACTGTTGTGGCCTCTCCCATTGCGGAGCACAGGCTCCGGACGCGCAGGCCCAGCGGCCATGGCTCACGGGCCCAGCCGCTCCGTGGTATGTGGGACCCTCCCGGACCGGGGCACGAACTTGTGTCCCCTGCATCGGCAGGCGGACTCTCAACCACTGCGCCACCAGGGAAGCCCTGCCTGTTTTTTTGATTGGGTTGTTTGGGGTTTTTTTGTACTGAGTTGTATGAGCTGTTTGTATATTTTGGATATTATCCCCTTGTCAATTGCATCGTTTGCAAATATTTTCTCCCATTTTGTAGGTTGTCTTTTTGTTTTGTTGATGGTTTCCTTTGCTGTGCAAAAGCTCTTTAGTTTAATTAGGTCCTGTTTGTTTATTTTTGCTTTTATTTCTTTTGCCTTAGGAGACTGATCCAAGAAAATATTGCAATGATTTATGTCAAAGGGTGTTCTGCCTATATTCTCTTCTAGGAGTTTTATGGTTTCAGGTTTTACATTTAGGTCTTTAAACCATTTTGAGTTTATTGTCATATATGGTGTGAGGGAATTTTTAAGATGGGGGTAAGTATCTCTGAAAACTTCAGTCATTCCAATACATGGACAAAGAGTACATTAAAGTGCTCTGGATGAAGATGAATTTGGCTGATGTAGAAAAACTGAAAATTTCATTCTCACGCCTCTCCAGTTTATGGATTTCACTTCTCTTAAGAGAGACAAGGCCTTTGCTTCTGATCAAATTACCCCCATAAGAGGGGTTTGGCAAATTAAAGCCCAGCAGTTAATTTGTTCTGTTGCAATTCTGGGCTTTCTACAGAATCTGGCCTCAGTGAGTCATTCAGATCATGGGCCTTGGAGTCACAAAGGAGTTTGCAGCCTGGCTTTGCCATCTGCAAGGTCTCCGTCAAGTTCTTAAACTTGTCTAAGCTGTAGTTTTCTCAAAGTATACTGTGAAAGTTAAATGAGATAATACGGATACGCCTTTAGCACCGCTCAATAAATGATGGTGTTATTGTTTTCATGACAAAATCGCACAGCTGACATTTCCTCTTGTCTTTTAAATATAGTGCTGCCAGCGTGGGGAACTGGATGTTAGAAAAGGCAGTGGGACATCACAGAATGAGGTTTTGGAGAAAGCAAGACGCTGGTTTAAATCCCAGTTCCACCACCAGCTGGGATAACTTCCAGCAACATAATATAATATCTCTGGGCCTCAGCGTCCAACTGCACAATAGGCAATTATAGTTTACTTGGGTGGTCTGAGAATTAGAGATGTTAGTTGAGTTAGTTTATTACACATAATAAAAAGCCCTTAAAACCAACTGTTACTAATATCAAGGAGAAAAACACTGTATTCTGAATCAGAAGACTTGGGTTCTAGAATTCCTCATTTTTCTGACTTTCCTACCTCAATACACAGCATTTTAGTCAAAGCAATGAATATCCCTGGGCTAGTAAACTACAGATGGAGACAGGAATTGTGGCCCTACCTGTTGGTTACAAGGTAACTGTGTAAGTCAGGTTTTTAAAAATTATTTTTATTTTAACGTTAATTAATGTAACCCATTAAATTGTATTTTAAAATATTTTTAGTCCCGTGCCGTTTTTTAAAGTACACAGAATGCCTTCCTTATGTATTATCACAATTATTTTGTACAATAATGTCATAAGGATGGGTATATTTGCATTTTCTACAGATAGAAGAACAGCGGTTCAGAAAGATAAAGTAGCTTGTTTGAGACCGTAGAGTTGGCAAATAAACAAATAAATAAATAAACTCAGGTGTCCTTACTCTCTCTGAAATGATACTAGAGATTTTGGGAAGCAAAAAGTACTATTTAAGTGAGCTCATGAAAATGTTTCATGTTTTCGCCACTAAAATTGCAACGTAACATTGGATGGTTTTGACTTTTGATCATCATGACCAACTGATAAAGGCACTGTTGGTGGCCTCGAAGGACATGGGTTTAAATCCCGGCACTGCTACTTTCTGGGGGTGACACTGGGCAAGTCACCCTCTCTCAGAGCCTCACGTGAGCTGTAAAAGGGAGACTTTGAGCTGGATAATAGCTGATTCTTTTTTTTTTCTTTCTAATTGGTCATAAGGGTGGTAGCCATTGGCAGAGGAAAAGAGATAAGATGGAATGTAAGCATATACTATAGTCTCCATTTTATTTTAATTTTTAAAAATTTATTTATTTATTTATTTTTGGCTGCTTTGGGTCTTCATTGCTGCATGCGGGCTTTCTCTAGTTGTGGTGAGCAGGGTCTACTCTTTGTTGTGGTGCGCGGGCTTCTCACTGTGGTGGCTTCTCTTGTTGTGGAGCACAGGCTCTAGGCGCACGGGCTTCAGTAGTTTTGGTCCGTGGGCTCTAGAGCGCAGGCTCAGTAGTTGTGGCGCACGGGCTTAGTTGCTCCACAGCATGTGGGATCTTCCCGGACCAGGGTTCGAACCCGTGTCCCCTGCATTGGCAGGCAGATTCTTAACCACTGCGCCACCAGGGAAGCCCTATAGTCTCCATTTTAGGTCAGCTTGTCCTTGAATGTCGGGGACTCACGCCATCCAAACGGTTGTCCAACATTCACGTGACCCTTCTTCTACCACCCGATCCTCCCTTTTTTCAAAATTTTTCATTTTATTTTTTGGCCGTGCCACTTGGCATGCGGGATCTTAGTTCCCCGACAAGGGATTGAACCCTCGCCCCCTGCAGGGAAAGCATGGAGTCTTAAGCACTGGACTGCCAGGGAAGTCCCTATCCTCCCTTTTAGGAAATCTCCCATAGTATGGAAATCTTTCTCCTGAAGTCTACAGGAGCAGGTCTTTCCTCTTTCTACCGCAAAGCAGTCAGGGAACCAAGACTCTCCCTGGCCTTCAGGGTCTCGGTGAGGGTTAGGAAAGCAGAGGGATGGCTGGAGTTCATAGGCACGGCCTCATTACTGATGCTGGTGGACGAGCCTCCAGTGTGACCTCTTGTATGGTTCCTGCTGTCTAGTTTCCTCATGCTTCTGCGCTTCTTGGCTTTTTTTTCCAAGCTTGGTCCTCCAGCTCCGCTGTCATCCCAATAAGTTCCCTTTATGTCGAAGAAAGCCAGAATTAAATTCTGCTGCTTGCCACTAACACCCAGACAAACTACAGGAGCAATTAACATCCATTTTACATTTTCTTCTTTGCTAAAGCTACTGCCAAGATTCTTGTGTTGAGCTGAGCAGACACAATTCACACCATCATTCACAATTGTGCAATATACAAGAGACACAAAGAAAGGGCAGCCTAAAGAATTAAAAAGTAGTTCCCCTTCCTATAAACATTTTAGTCTGAATGCTACGTCACCCTCTGTGAGCCAGGCCTTCATGTCCCTCTCTAAAAATGTACCACCACGCTAATAAATGAAAATCTGTTCAATGAGGCATATTGATGGACATGACTGGCACCTTACAATACAGTGACTGTAGTTGACAAGCGCTATGTGCTTCGTAACTTTAGAAGGGCGTTTCCTAAATGTCAAGTGTTTATTACCTGGGAAAAAGAAAAGGAAAACAACTCTACGTTTGAAACATGTTGTGCAGCTTCCTTGATGAGACATTTTCAGGACCATTAGTTGTCTAACTAGAAATTGTATTTTGGAGAGGGGAAGAATATGAAAGATTGTTCTCCAGTTTAAGATTATACCCTGTACCTTGCCATAAAGCTGGAAACTCACGCAGGCATGTTGCACTCCGGTTATTTTTCCTTCTTCTGCTCCTGCAAGCCTCGTTCTTCACCTTAAACACAAAGGCGGATGAAAGCATTTAGCACACGACCAGCCTCACGGAGGCCTTACTTAACCGGTGTGATTCCTCACTGTTCTTCTTCCCCTGAAAGGGCAGTGTAAATCCTGTGACTGTAATCCGAGGGTTAAAAAAAAAAAAGTTCATCTCTGAATTTCATGGAAATTTTAGGGACTCTTGAATGTCATGATCTTGATGTATCATATACTGTGGTTCCTGGAAATGGATTTTGTCAGAAGGGAATGATCATTTTGAAAAGAAATTCTGCTCAAGATTTTCAAAAAGGATAATCAGATAAAAAAATGTTGGTTTTTCTATCTCTGGTGAACTAGCCAGATTTTCATCTTCATGTGGTTTCTTTTCCATTCTTTCTGCTTTAATAGAGGACTCTACGGGGTAGAAATATCTAATTGTGTAGAGGTCATCTTCAGAGCATTCAGGTCTCGAAGAAGTTCAGTTGGTGTTTCGCAGGATGATTTATGACATGGATTATTCAAGGAACCCTCTCCTCAATTGCTTCTTTCATTTTTACTCATCTTTTGTTGTGCAGAGTCTGGGGTGTACCCAGGCTCAGAGCCGATATTTCCTAGAAATTAATGTCAAGACATTAATTCTGCAAGATGTGCTCCCCCAGGTTAAAAATATCAAGGACAGGGCTTCCCTGGTGGCGCAGTGGTTGAGAGCCTGCCTGCCGATGCAGGAGACATGGGTTCGTGCCCCGGTCCGGGAAGATCCCACATGCCGCGGAGCGGCTGGGCCCGTGAGCCATGGCCGCTGAGCCTGCGCATCCGGAGCCTGTGCTCCGCAACGGGAGAGGCCACAACAGTGAGAGGCCCGCGTACCACAAAAAAAAAAAAAAAAAAAAAAAAAAAAAAAAAAAAAACATCTTAAAAAAAAAAAAAAAAAAAAAAAAAAAAATATCAAGGACAGTCATCTCCGATGGATGGATCCTTTGTGATAAGAATACTCATGGATGAGTCAACAAATGATTCTTGTAGAAGAAGAAAGCTGTTTGAACTGGATTCTCTTGACCTCACTTTCGTTGACTGCGGAGTTGATGTCAGAATGATTATCTCCCTCTCAATCTCTAAAACTTTTCTTATGTCTGTGCCTGACACTAGGAGTTGGAAAATCTTAGATGAATCACCAAGCAGCTGACAGTTATTATCCATACTACATGTGAGAAACAACAGAGTAGGGCAGGGAATTTACAATGGTGACGCATCTTTTTTGAAAACTGCAGAGTTGGGCCTCCCTGGTGGCGCAGTGGTTGAGAGTCCGCCTGCCGATGCAGGGGACGTGGGTTTGTGCCCCAGTCTGGGAGGATCCCACATGCCGCGGAGCGGCTGGGCCCGTGAGCCATGGCTGCTGAGCCTGCGCGTCCGGAGCCTGTGCTCCGCAACGGGAGAGGCCACAACAGTGAGAGGCCAGTGTACAGCATTAAAAAAAAAAAAAAAGAAAAGAAAAATGCAGAGTTCATCATTGGCAAAGTGTGCATGTATCACAACAATTAAGGTATTAGATACCTCTAAAGAAAAGAGACAATCTAGTGGTAAGAAACAGGGAGTCCCTTGAATGGGACTATATAGCACAAAAGGGCACGGCATGATGGCAGACGCTGGCTGGCTTCCCAAAGAGGAAACAGTCCACTCCTGCATTGGGAGAAATGCAGACTCTTGAAGCAGGAGAATGGAAATCAGACAACGGGTCAAGAGCCTCCATCTCCAATGGTAAACCATGGTGCTAGTGGCTTTCTTAGCTTTGTACCTGGTTTGCTAATGTGGTCGTTTCAATACAGCAAATCATGCTGCTATTTTTCGACATCAGACTCATCTCTCAGGTGGCTTGGTGGCTCTCTCCAGACAGCTTTCCTGTGATTTAAAGAATTTAGGATCTTCTGGAGGATCTCTAGGATGAAGACTTCTGGTTCTTGGATTACAACTGAGAGATGAAATAGAACCCTCTTGTACAAGACAGCAGTGCTCCTTTGGAGGAAAGGCTACTAGAAAGTTAAAGATTCAGACCAGGGCTTCCCTGGTGGTGCAGTGGTTGAGAGTCCGCCTGCCGATGCAGGGGACACGGGTTCGTGCCCCGGCCTGGGAAGATCCCACATGCCATGGCCACTGAGCCTGTGTGTCCGGAGCCTGTGCTCCGCAACGGGAGAGGCCACAACAGTGAGAGGCCCGCGTACCTCAAAAAAAAAAAAAAAAAAGATTCAGACCAGCATCTATAGTGTTTAACATCAATGATCGTTGCAGGCATTTGACATCTTAAAAACTCAACACTGGTCCTGGCTCTGCCATCCATCACCGCTGGCACTGACGTGGAGGTCACTGAACCTCACCAAGGGGCAGCTTCCCCCTCTGCAAAATAGAGAAGAGGACCCCAGCGGGCTCACTGAGGTGACGCTATACAGAAAATCCCCAAAATGACAAGGTTCCACACCCCGTAATATCTTATTACTATTGATGATTAGTAAATCAGAAAGAAAAGACTCTGATTTATGATCTCCTGAAGAGTGAAAACTCACAGAAGGAAGTTAATGAGGAAGAGAGACTTAAATAACCAAGGACAGAGAGATTTGCCAGTGCAGGCAAACTTTTATGTCCCTTTCAAGTTCCATGTGATTGTGGTATAT
Source organism: Mesoplodon bidens (assembly GCF_964165515.1). NCBI lineage: Eukaryota > Metazoa > Chordata > Mammalia > Artiodactyla > Ziphiidae > Mesoplodon > Mesoplodon bidens. Next base: position 5,129,803 of record NC_138178.1, on the reverse strand, counting down.
AACGCATCCCAGAAATGAGATAAAATCCATTTAGCTGAGGTGATGGGGAGATGGGTGGGCAATTCTTTCCTATCAAACGCACGTGAGAAAGCTGGGCAGCCTCATTTCCAGTCAGAACCCACTGCTGCTCTATTACTTGGATAATTAAAGGCATGTTATAGCAAAACACTCCTGATATTAAAAAATGAAGCAGGCATGTTTTACTATGATGGTGCAGGGCTTAAGGCAGGAGTAAAAAATAATCAATAGGATGAATTTTTCTTTCTTCAAGAAGAGTTTCATTTTAACCTAAGAAATAAAACGATGTTACCATGATATACAATCTATAGTTAGCATATGAAGAACTCCATAAAAATATTCAATATTTTGAGAAAGCCTTAAAGCCTACTGCATAATAAACTACATTGCCAGAAGATTAAATCCAGCGGAGAGCATTATTCAGAAAGAAACTGGCTCAGTCAAAACAGCTATTTCCTGCCTCTCCTCCAGACCCTCTAATTGCTCCCTTAAACTTGAGCTCCATTTGATTTACAAATGAAATGAATTTCAAAGGTTGAATGAGATGATCTTTACAATTCTTTTGAACTCTTTATTTTGCAAATAGAGAAAGCCCAGTACCTTGGGCTTATCTAGGACTCAAATTCCCACTTTATTTTGATACGCCAAAAAGAGTTCAGTTGGGGATGATCAATCAGAAAAACTCCAAGTAAAATAACAATGTAAACTTTTATTTAGAAATGTAAGCATTATACAACTTATTAAAGGAAATGAGAAGTTTTATTCTGTTCTTTAAAATTCATCCTATGTTCTCCAATTTAGCATTTAAATCTTACTAGTCTTAGAAGATGCAAATTATTATACATAGAATGGATAAACAACAAAGTCCTATTGTAGAGCACAGGGAACTATATTCAATATCCTGTAATAAACCATCATGGAAAAGAAGAAATAAATAAATCCTATTAGCCTTAATGAAACAGAGCAGGACCCTATGGTGCTTGCCCCCTATGTCCTCTGCCTGCCTTTTGTCTGTGGAAAATCTTTAGCCAAAGAATAAGTTTAATCGGAGAGTGAGAAAATGCAGAAACAAAGGAAAACAGTCAAAGGAGACCAAATAGTAACAGTTTAGTCATCAAGCATAGTCAAGGCCTTTTAGTTCCTTCTCAAGGGCTATAGATACTAATCTGAGCCATACCCTGTGAGCTGTCTTACAGATACCGAAACCGAAACCCTCACCAGGTGGAAGAAGTGAACTCCATGATGACCAGACTGTAGCCATGACCTAAGCTGCCACAATTCTGAGAACTGGTTGCAAAGAAATGGAAACAAACCGACCCTGGAACTGAAGATTAACTGTACCTAAAACAATCAAGATGACGCTGGTCAGACCACCGATGTCCAATGTCAAGAAGACTGGCAGAGCTGACCGTGCTGTTTCTGCACGCAGCCCCCTCCCTCCGCCTAGAGAAGCTCTTGCCCCCTAATTGTCGGGGTGGGGGGATCAGGGTGGGGGGTCGGCTGGCCGGCATCCAAAATAAAGCAACCTTTCCTCTCCACCAACCTTGCCTCTTTATTGGCTTTTGAGCGGGAACAGCCAGACCCCACTTTCGGTTACATTAGGTTTGGTTACTTTCAAATCTGAGGTCTTAACCATTCATTGGTCTAAAATGTAAGACAGTCATTCCATATTTATCTCCATCTTTTTGTTGATTCTTGTTCCTTCCAGCTATCTTGAATGGTAAATATGAAAATCTCAGGTTGACGGGTATCTCAGATTTGGAGGTAAACTGGCACTATATATGACTGTGAAATAATTTTTTTGCTTCCGCATGCCTGGCCTTGGAACACGTCATTCCTCTTACAGAACCCTAAAATGTCTATTACGTGTAGTAGATCAAAGTTAGGAAGTCCACTAACGTTCTTGCACTTACTTCAAGTCCTTTCAAAAGGACTTTTAAAATGTGAAAGGTGGTCCTATTTCTCTCTAACCAAACAGATGGGATCACAATACTTCTAAAATACTAACCTTGTGATAGATCCCACTTTTATATACTTTTTCCTGTTAAAGAGAAAAACATGAGGTATAGTGATGATTCCTTGGAAGCCTGAGAAAATTATTTTTTAGGACCTCATCTCCAAGAGTTATATAAATGCCCTCAGATATGTTACTTACTTTCTCTTTACACCAGATTTTTGTGTAAATTAAGGAATATGTTGTATGTTGTAGTTGTTGTTGATTGTTGTTCCCTAAATAAGCAATAACTACCCAAACCCCATGGGCTCTCCTATGAAAATAAACACTAGAAAAGATATATTAGAATTGATACAAGAAAACGAATAAAAATAAGATGAAACATAAAGCGAGCAAATGAAAGCTTCATTGAGACATCAAATATATAGAGTCCCTTTTGACCCACCTCCTAGAGTAATGAAAATAAAAACAAAACTAAACAAATGGGACCTAATGAAACTTAAAAGCTTTTGCACAGTAAAGGAAACCATAAACAAGAAAAGTCAACCCCAATTTACATTCCCACCAACAGTGCAAGTGTTCCCTTTTCTCCACACCCTCTCCAGCATTTATTGTTTGTAGATTTTTTGATGATGGCCATTCTGACTGGTGTGAGGTGGCACCTCATTGTAGTTTTGATTTGCATTTCTCTAATGATTAGTGATGTTGAGCATCCTTTCATGTGTCTGTTAGCAATCTGTATATCTTCTTTGGAGAAATGTCTATTTAGGTCTTCCACCCATTTTTGGATTGGGTTGTTTGTGTTTTTGATATTGAGCTGCATGAGCTGCTTGTATATTTTGGAGATTAATCCTTTGCCAGTTCCTTCAGTTGTCTTTTCTAACACAACATTGTGAAGCAATTATATTCCAATAAAGATGTAAAAAAAGAAAAAAAAAAGAATAAATGCTCTATTTAGCAACCCCCCCCCAAAATATAGTCTACTCCAATCTTGTTTTAGTAGTATCTGAAATTTGATATGCATATTAATATCCAGTAAACAGTTCTCTGTGGTTGTAGGAAGATGTTCATAGGAAGATGTTCGAAAATCAAAATATTTGACTCAAAAATTTAAAGCTATAGAAAGATGATCACAAGAAAAAAATCCATGAGTAAAATTCAAAAAATACTTAGTCCCTACTGTGTGCTAGGCAATATTTTAAGTGCAGGGGGGATACCCAGTGAACAAAACAAAGACCCTGCCCTCCAAGGTCACTTAAAATACTGTTAACATGAACTCAGAATATATATATATAGACTGAATTCTTACTTTTCGCTTTCTTAGGCTATAAATTTAAGGGAAAATTTGGAACAATACCTTTACGGAGGTAGACACCAAAAAATACTCCAGTTCTTACAAATGAAATACTAATCTCCCCCTCGCTCAAGGAATAAAAAGTTTTCTCTATATTAACCACCTGGACAAGCATTACTCGCTCTGGTTAAATGATCATTTTTTGTGAGGCTCCTGTGATTAACGGCAATTAACTAATTCACTGAGTGCCATGCAAACACCAGAAGAGACGCACTTAATGTGAGACAAGGTGGCACCCCTAGCCTTCAAGGCACTTAGAATATACTTTCATGAAAAACAAACAGTGCTGAAGTAGATGAAGATACATACCCAAGTATCTTTCTAAGTCATGTAAAGCAGAGGGTCTGCATTGTAGATACATGACATATTTTGACATAAAGTTTCTCTTTGCCCTGAGCAATAGGCCAGCACTTTATACAATTATTATATATTGTATAATATATAATATTATACAATAATATTATTATTGTATAAAGCGCTCCAAATCTCTCTCCCTGGTCTCTGCCTTCAGCACCTACCCACTGTGCCTTGGGAAACGTCGTGATATTCTACTTTTCAGGCGTCTCATGTACTGTTTTTCTTATCTTTTTCTCCCTACCACCCAAACTGGGAAGGTTCCACCATGAAGTCACACAGAGACTCTGGCTGAAAGTAATCTACTCGAAAATGTTTGCTCCACTCAACACTACGTTTTCTTTAAATCTCTTATCCTATACTTCCCCCTACCCCTAACCTCCTTACCATCCTCCCCACCCAAAACTTCCAACAGAAAGGGCAGAATAGGGCTTCCCTGGTGGCGCAGTGGTTGAGAGTCTACCTGCCGATGCAGGGGACACGGGTTCGTGCCCCGGTCCGGGAAGATCCCACATGCCGCGGAGTGCCTGGGCCCGTGAGCCATGGCCGCTGAGCCTGCGCGTCCGGAGCCTGTGCTCCGCAACGGGAGAGACCACAACAGTGAGAGGCCCGCGTACCGCAAAAAAAAAAAAAAAAAAAAAAGGGTAAAACATTTTCAGGATCCAAGGGACTGCTGAAATCACATGAGGCATTTTCTACTGGCTTAAAGGAAAACCTGATGCTGAACTTTGGATGGACTGCTAGGGAAGGAGACTGTCAAAAAGGCAATTTCAGGACGTACTCCCCCTCACCCCCCCACCACCACCCCGCCGCCGTAAGAGCTGAAAGAGGCTGGATGGGGATGGGGCTGGGCGCTGGTAGAGTCTTATTCCAGGCTGCGCTGCTGAAGGAGAAAGATGCAGGGTCTCTTCATCACTGACATCTTTAAAACATTTTTTAAAACCCCTAATCTCTTAACACAGGTTTCTCTAGGCCAGCAGGTTTCAATTTCATCTTTTCCAACTGATGTTTGTGATAGACGTGGGTCTTGTCTCTCATGCCACTCACTCTCAGGGTTACCCGGGAAACACGAAATCTGCTTGGTGACCAGAACTCTCTCTTCCTTTCCCACAGACAGCACACCAGAGCTGTTCATGGGATAACGTTGAATACACTCCATTTTATTTTTTTAAAAGTACATCCTTTGCCAAGTTGGGCAATTTAACTGTTACAAGTTACAACTCAGGATGGACCTCACGGCCATGTCCATTATTTCCATTGAGAGCTTCCTCTAACCAAGGGATCAGCAAACTTCTTCTGTAAAGGGCCAAATTATATTTTCACCTTTCTGGGCCGTACAGTCTTTGTGGCCACTATTCAACTGTCACTGGAGCACAAAAGCACCCGTAGACGATACCTAAATGGATGAACGTGCTGTGTTCCAATAAAACTTTATTTATAACCACAAGCGGGCTGGATCAAGCCCAGGGGCTCTAACTAGCCCTTAACCCTTTCTCAGACTCAGATAGGACCCCTCCCCAGCTCAGCCAGTCCTGGCCCATCTCTGGTGGCCTTCTCTCTTTTTATGCAATACACCATCCTCTCTCCTCCAAACAAAACGTCCCCAATACATATTGCATTCTTCCCTGAACATCTGATGTTACATTACTTGCATGTCTTAAATGGCTGTTTTCCTTCAGTCTGATATCACGGAACATACTCCTCTGTCTTCTATCTTATTTCTCCCCGTGGTGATACACACTTTGGCTAGAGAACTGCATTTCCTCAGTGAGAGCCCATTTCCTCCATTAAATGAGCACTACTGCACCTGTAAGTTCTCCAGTCATGAGTAATTATTGCCAAATAGAGCAAGGCTTCTAATTAGCAAGCAAAGTCTAAATTCTAAATGGTGTGATGGATTACTTAATTTGATCTGTTGCCTTTTAATTCCCCGACTGGAAGTCTCAGGCTTGGCTTTCTCCCTATCCAGTCAGTTCTTTTCTTGAGCCTCATCTCCGTTGTACTATAGGTCATGTTAATTATTCTCAGTAACTTATGCATTTATTGCAGGTAGAGGACCCCTTAGTCTGTAGAGTTCAGGGAATGTCGCGCTCTCTGACCCATAGTTCTACTAGTGTTCCCTCCCAGACAATGAAAACTATACCTGACCATGGCTTTGTTTGTTTCTCAGATCTAGTTCTTTTCTCTCTCTCTCTTTCTCTTTTGTCTGCAACCTCTACATTTATAACCTAATAGAACATTCAAATTCAAACAAAGGACACAAAAGAACAGTAAGTAGCCCAGCTTTACTAGAGAAATGAAGCCTAAGGCGAAGGTATTGTGCTTGAGATGGCAGGACACAAGGTTGAAAAGGTAAATGGTAAGTTTAGCAAGCTGGCACTTAAGTGCTTTCCTGGTGTCCTCCCCTCCTAATTGCAGTTTCCAGCTGTTTCTCCAGAGCCTGTTAGCCTCGAGCAGACCTGGAGGATATAAACAAAACCTATGACCAGCCCAACAGGAAAAAGCTTAGGCAGGATTTTTTTCCTCTTGATGAGAGATCAACTGTATTAGTTTCCTGTTGCTGCTGAAACAAATGATCACAAGTTCAGTGGCTAAATGCAACATGAACAGGTTACAGTTCTGGAAATCAGAAGTCCAAAATGTGTCCCACTGGGCTAAAATCAAGGAGTCGCAGGCCCGAAAACCTTTGGGGGGCATTTGGGAAAAATCCGCTGTGCCCTTGCCTTTTCCAGCATCTAGGGGCTGCCTACGTTCCTTGGCTCACGGCCCCCTTCCTCCATCTTCAAAGCAGCGTACTAATGTCTTCGGTCTTTGTCTGACTCTGACCCTCTTGCCGCCCTCATTCACTTGGGAGAGCTGCTGCAGTTACACTGGGACCACCCAGGCAATCCAGGATAATCTACCCAACTCAAGGTCAACTGATTAGCAACCTTAATTCCATCTCTACCACTTTAATTCTGATGTGATGACATCGTCACAGGTTCTGGGGATTAAGACATCTTTGAGAGGCCTCTTTTCTACCTACCACATTATCTGAGTCTAGGATTCAACAGCTGAGCATTCTGGAGGCATCCCTATGCGTACCTTGTCAAAATCCCTGCCGTCGAAAACTAAAAACAAATTTTTACAACATTTTAGACAGGAAATATAGTAATTCTCTCTCTCAGACAGACAGACACACACACACACACACACACACACCCCAGACTTGCATTAGTTTGTCTGTAGAATGAACATGGGAGATGACCACAGACTTTTGGGAGAAAGAACACCCCTGAAATCCAAGAAGCATGTCCATTTAAGATACCATTCACCTATCAAGGAAAATAAATTATTTATGAATATGCAAGGATCCTAAAAATACATTCCATGAACCTCATCCAAGGACAATATTCAAGAAACAACTTTTAGCCACACAACCAAATGTTCAGAAGAGAGATCAGAAAGATAAAAAGAGAAAACGGTGATCAGTAATGAACCTTGACATTTATAAATCATTAAATCTAAATGAAGAGTGGTAGAATATGAAGATTAGAAATTAGAGGCTTCATTTATTTGACTGACCTTAATTATAGAAATCTAAGTTATAATTTTAATTGCTAAGAAGCCTTGAGAGGAAAGTGGTCTTTGATGACATAACTCTTCATGGGCTGTGTTGATATCGCTTTTCTTAGGAAGACAAGAAGGAGAATGATGAAAAATATTTACATCCTGGTGACTACCAGAGACTCTAAACGAACAAATAAACAAACCAACAGTGCTGGAAACTACCTAGAAGGGTTCATGGTCTTTGAGATTAAACTAACTGAGGAAGAGATGCTGTCCTGAAATTTACTGATAATTAAGAGAAAAAACAAGACTCCTTGAGAAATATAAGTATTTGACAAGCAGGCTTGTAAATATAATGGTTTAACCACAAAGCCTGAAAACATTGCTATAGGAAATTGATTTCGTTCTCTTCAGCTGTAACTTAACTCATCAGACTTGGGAAAAACGACCTACCACTCAGGATGTGAACTTTCTGGCCTTGTGATAATGAATCCATCACACTGCATGTTCTCCTGTTTTTCAGAAAGCTAGCCTCACCCACCCTGCAACCAGTTCTTTTCTCAACACTTATAGAGATAATTCAAGCTGCCTCTGATAGAGCTGATCCATATATAGCAGAGAGTTTCTTTCTTCCACAAACTGTGAGCAACATGCTAATGACAGCCTGATACTAAAAAGTTAGAAATTCAACAAAACCTAGGAGTTGAGGACAGGAGAGGGTTAAGTAAAGTTAAAAGTATTCAAAAATTATCATCTTTCTGGTGCATGGGGCAAAACAGTGGCAAAATAGAGTATCCAAAGTATAAAGGAATAATATCCTATTTTCATATAACAGTAAAGAAATGATGTTTGATTATGAATATACCTTTTACAAAGAGAAAAAACCTAACATTTTCAAAAGCTGAAATTTTAAAGACCACGTTTTCTGGTCATCATCCAGTAAAATGAGATAAAAAATTGAAATATGCCTCTGTGACTCAGAAAATAGGAGATTTACTTCTAAATATATCTTCGACAGAAGAAAACAATCAAAACAAAATCATGAATGATAGGGAAAGCAATGAAAGGGAGGTCACTGCATTCTAAAACCTCCGGAACACAGTGAAAACTGTATTCAGTGGAACCAGAAGACCACTCTCAGGCTTGATGATTCACTGGAAGGACTCAAAAACACTATCATATCACAGTTATCGCAGGAAAAAATAGGGATTAATATCAGCAAAGGGGGGACTTCCCTGGTGGCACAGTGGTTAAGAACCAGCCTGCCAAGGCAGGGGACACAGGTTCGAGCCCTGGTCCAGGAAGATCCCACATGCCGTGGAGCTACTAAGCCCGTGCACTACAACTATGGAGCCTGCGCTCTAGAGCCCGCGAGCCACAACTACGGAGCCTATGTGCCACAACTACTGAAGCCCTCGTGCCTAGAGCCCATGCTCAGCAACAAAGAGAAGCCTGTGCACCGCAAGGAAGAGTAGCCCCCACTCGCCACGACTAGAGGAACCTGTGCGCAGCAACAAAGACCCAACGCAGGCAGAAATAAATAAATAAATTTATTTATTTATTTAAAAAATATATATCAGCAAAGGGAAAAGGTGCATGGGTTGATGTCCAGGAGAAACCAGGTGTAAGCTTTCAGGTGTCCTCTCCCTGTAGAGTAACACAGATGCGCCTCATTCTCCCAGCACTGATGTGTGACAACACATGCAAAGTGCTGTCAACCAGGGACGCTCCCTTGAACTTTGGTGTCCAGGGCTTTATTCAAGGTCAGAAACACAGGCACATAGTGGCTGCATGACTGACCTCAGCTATTCAGACTCCAACCTCCCAGAGCAAAGACATTCACAAAAAAAGGCATTCACCAAAAAAAATCACACTGTTAGAATAAACTGATTGAACTGTATTGCATGGCCTAAGGCTCCAGATATGCAAAAACATTCTGATTAGGTAGAATATTCTAAAGGCTCAGAGTTCATCTCCCAGCAGCCAGCCAAGGGCCAGTCCTGAAGGCAGATCTTTCTTGGGAATGTGCAGAGATTAAGCGGCCAGACCTGCTGAGTTACCACCTTCCTACACAAATACCTCCACAATTATAGAAAAAATTAAATTAAGGAAATGTAATGCTAGTTTTAAGAAACTGGAAACAAAATCAAAGACAAAAGAGCATAAAAAGGAATTAAGATAGCAAAATGATATAGAAAAAAAATACATGATAATAGGTTGACTGTATCCCAAAGCCAGTTCTTCCAAAAGACCAATAAAATAAACTCTCACGAGCTTAATCAAGAAAGAGAACAGACATTATAACTGATGTCACAGAAATAAAAAGGATTCTAAGAGATTATTACAATTATACACCAATAAATTGAATAACATAGAAGAAATAAATTTCTAGAAACATACAACCTTCCAAGGCTGAATCATGAAGAAACAGAAACCTTGAATAGACCAATAACTGATAAAGGTAATCAAAAACTTCCCAACAAAGCCCACAACCAGATGGCTTCACTGGTGTATTCCACCAAACAGTTAAAGGAATAATTAACACCAACCCTTCTCAAGCGCTTCCAAAAACTGAAGAAGAGGGAACACTTCCCAATCCATTTTATAAGGCCATTATTACTCTGAAACCAGAGCCAGACAAAGACACTCCAAGAAAAGAAGACTATAGGCCAAAACCCCTGATGATGAACATAGATGCAAAAATCCTCAACAAAATGCTAGCAAACTGAATTCAGTAGTACGTTAAAAGGATCACATACTATGATTAAGTGGGTTTTATCCCTCAGATGCAAGGATAGTTCAATATATGCAAATCCATTCATGTGATACACCTTATTAACAGACTGAAAGATAAAAATCATATGATCATCTACTTAGCTGCAGAAAAAAACTGACAAAATTCAACATCCTTTCACCAAAAAAAACTCAGCAAACTAGGAGGAGAAGATATGTACCTCAACACAATAAACTGTGTTGAGTTCAAGTTAGATGTATATATAGTTGATGCAGGCTACAGAAGGTACTTGATAAATATTTCTAGTTTGAATAAACCTAATTCAACTTTTTCTTGTACAGGCGGACCTCAGAGACATCGAGGGTTCTGTTCCAGACCACTCAATAAAGCAAATATCACAAGAAAGTGAGTAACAGGAATTGTTTGCTTTCCCAGCGCACAGAAAAGTTACGTTTATATTCTCCTGTAGTCTATTAAGTGTGTGCATTATGTCTTTAAAAAAAAGGACATACCTTAATTTAAAAACACAGTATTGCTAAAAAATGCTAACCACCCCCTGAGCCTTCAGTGAGTTGTAATCTTTTTGCAACAGTGACATCAAAGATTACTGGTCACAGATCACCATCACAAATAGAATAATAATGGAAAAGTCTGAAATATTTTGAGAATTACCGAAATGTGACACAGAGACTCAAAGCGAGCAAGTGCTGTTGGGAAAATGGCGCCGACAGACTTTCTCATGGAGGGTTGCCACAAACCTTCAATTTGTAGAAAATGCAAATCCATTATGCGAAGCATAATAAAGTGAAGCGCAATTAAACGAGGCATGCCCATACTTCCGTGGTAGGCGCAAAATACAGTCTGCAAGAACAGATTGCTGCTGCACACACTGGGCAAGTCTAAATGATCTGCCCTCTCAACAGTCCTTTCAAAAAATATTGGGTCAGTATTGTTGTGGTGTACAGTTAGTTTTTCCTTTTTAATCCAAAATATAAAAGTTGTTCTTTTAACTATTAAGAGCTGCCACCCTGAAGGCTTCCTAGAAAGAATTAAAGGGTAAGAAGTGATTGTTCGTTTTTATAATCTGGTGGCACTATCACTTACTCTGGTCAAAGGGCGCTTTGCAGCATGTACTATTACCGATTTGCCAGTAACATTCAGAATCAGTTAAAAACAAAGAAGGTGGCTTACATACATTCAAACACACATATATGCACGGAAAGAAAGATTTATTTTGAACGACTGTATTTCAGAATGACAGGAGCACCCTAGAATTAATGTCCAGCCTGAGAAAGGAGGGAAAGAAAACTAACTTTTTATTGAGGGCTATTTTATTTAAAAAGAAACACGTATTCTTTCATTTTCCCCCATCACTTGCATCACATCATGAAATTATGAATCAATAAATATTTTTTAGTTCCCAGTAAATCATTTGTAACACAGAATACCCGTTTCATAAGAGAGATCCAGGCTAGAATTTTCTTAATTGTCTACAGTAAAAATCACATGAGCTGCAATTTATGAATCCTGGAGGCTTTATAAGCAAACGCCAAAGCAAGTGAATGGAAGAAATCTCCACTACTGCACGTTTATTTGAGAGTGTAAAATTGTCCCCACTTCCTGGAGGTGAGAATGTCATTTTCCTGTGAATCACAAAGGAGTACTGAGCCCAGAGCAAAGCAAAACATCTTCGGATCAGAAGATGAAATTGAAAATCAGAAGCTGCAAATTTCTACTACCCCAAATCACCAGTTTGCAATCTGGAGAGTATGGTTTAATTCTTAATGAGTCCCAATATGGCAAAAATCTAAGAAGTAGCTGTGCCAATTGTTAGACAATCTGAGTTTGGAGCTTGTTAGTAGCATTCTGTGCACAAGAAAGAATCATCTATTAGAGCAGATCCATTTCCAAACAGCTGTCAGCATTCTGCATTAGACTGGACACCCTGCGTTCTGTAGACTGCCAACTACTCTCACCCCCTTTTTTTTTAAGTATATTGCTCTTAATTTTTTTCAAATTTATTTTATTTTATTCATTTATTTTTGGCTACATTGGGTCTTCGTTGCTGCACGCAGGCTTTCTCTAGTTGCAACGAGCAGGGGCTACTCTTCGTTGCGGTGCGCGGGTTTCTCACTGCGGTGGCTTCTCTTGTTGCAGAGCACAGGCTCTAGGCGCACGGGCTTCAGTAGTTGTGGCACGTGGGCTCAGTAGTTGTGGTCCTCGGGCTCAGTAGTTGTGGCGCACAGGCTTAGTTGCTCCGCGGCATGTGGGATCTTCCCGGACCAGGGCTCGAACCCGTGTCCTCTGCACTAGCAGGCGGATTCTTAACCACTGTGACACCAGGGAAGCCCTACTCTCACCTCTTTTAAACTGCAGAAAATTGAAGCTGACATCAAATTGCCATTTCAGCACCTGCAGTTCTGCTAATACTTTATTTCAGGAGAAGCGCCAATCTGATTTAGCCACAGTGCATGAGGAGATGGTGGTGATTATGAAACGTCTGTCCCCATAGCTATTCTCAGTTAAAAAATAATCATCCTTGAAGAAGATATGACTGTGCTCCCTTCCTTCACCCCTCAAATATTTGTTATGCACTTAGTGAATGAAGTCAAGTAACATATTGAAGAAAATCTCTTGATGGTAAGATTGAGGTGAAGACTCGCGTGGCCTGAAACATTGTTTCACCTCTCCTTCGTGGGTCTGATTGAATCCCGCGTTGGCGATGACAGTGCAGTCCCTAGAGAGCCCTACAGGCTAGTAAATCCATTCCAAAAAGCCACTGTATATATGAATTCATGCTGATTTTATAGGACAGCCTGTTTCCATTTAGACAGGTTTAAGCACCACGGAGCAGAATCACTTCTCTCCTCGTTAGATTAAAAGTGGAAACGTTTTTGAACCCAATCCTTTACCTGGTATTCCCCTTCTTACTTCTGTGTTCCCAGAATCATAAAATCTTTGTTTGCTGATGACAGCAAACATGTCACCCTCTGTTCACCTTGACTTTCCCTTGCAGAACAGAAGTATCCTAACTAGGAAGCCAGACGGTTCAAAGTGCATTCCTTCATGTTGGTGGTAAAAGAGAATGACAAGCCTCCAACAATAATCAACAACCAGCCCCCAGAATAAAAGTGTCATCTCATGTGGCACCACATCATCTACTCGAGGGGTCTCAGATTTCTGCCTACTGATGAATTAAACATTTCTGGCACTGAATTTCTGGGAAATAAACTGAACTTAATGGGAAAATAAATGACTAGAAAGACTTGAAAGTGTTACTTTATATCTTCAGCATGTATTAGTGTTGGAGAAATCCTAAAGGAGAAGACCAGGTCCTTGAAAAATGATTAAGATCTTTAATAATAATTATTATGACCATAATGGACCATCTATTCAGTAAGAATTTATATACACCTGAACAAAGACAGTGAAAGCAGAAGACAGTGATTCAAAGAACTGCTGATTCATACTCTACACAGTAAGCTGAGTAGCAAAACTTAACAATATGAGCTTTGGAGGTACAAGGACCTGAGTTGAAATCCTGCTGGCTTCTCCTCTTATTAGCAGCTCTGGCTACATCATTACCTTCTCGGTGACTCAGTTTCCTTACTTTAAGAATGTTGTTGCAGTGCACATCTTTTTTTTTTTTTTTGCGGTACGCGGGCCTCTCACTGTTGGGGCCCCTCCTGTTGCGGAGCACAGGCTCCGGACACGCAGGCTCAGCGGCCATGGCTCAGAGGCCCAGCCGCTCCGCAGCATGTGGGATCCTCCCGGACCGGGGCACGAACCTGCGTCCCCTGCATCGGCAGGCGGACTCTCAACCACTGCGCCACCAGGGAAGCCCTGTAGTGCACATATTTTACGGTGTCTGCTTAGCCCCGGACAGCACTCTTCTCCAGAGCACATCCCTCCCCGCTTCTAGGCCCCTCCTGAAACTGGGGCATCAGTGGTCATGTTTGGGGCTAATGCCTGGAGTGGATACTTGACCGAAACACGGACCATCAGATTTCCACTCTAGAAGTTATCATTCAGATGGTGCACCAGTCACCAAGTCTCTGCTTGAGGCTGGACCCAGAGAACGGTGGGGTTGCGTGTGCAAGGGGAAGCGGAGAAAGACAGCAAAGGGAAAGGAAACTAGGAGCCAGGGAGAGGAATATAAAGTCAGTGTCACTCAGAACCAGGGAGCAAAGACTGAAGAAATGGCTGTCCGGGTATCCAACGGCTTTCCACTGCTTGCTTTAACTCTCACGCGCGTCCAAATCGCTCGAGGGAGACCGTGCATTGCAGTCATTTTCCCTCTTTTGTTTTAGATTTAATGTGAATTTCCTGCCAATAAAATCCAAATAACCATGTCCACTATAGAAATAATAGTAGCTATATATGAGGGAATTGTGAGCATTCAGTGATTCAAGTAAAACGTCGGCTCAATTACATTCAATAAATGATGGCCATTGTTACTGTCCCTTTCCCTATGAGTGAAATGGGAATACACTTGCAGTAAAGACAAATACTGGAGAGAGGTTTTAAAGTATGTTACTAGAGGAAAACAGTAGTAAATTGGTAGAAAACACAGTTTAATTTATGGTAACATACTTTCCTAGTAACCCAGAATATTCTTTCTCAGTGGTACGGCTAATGGGCCATTGGGATCTTGTGTGTGTGTGTGTGTGTGTGTGTGTGTGCGCGCGCGCGCGTGTGTGCGTAGATGAAGATAATACATTTTCATCACTTATCGAATTTAGGTTACTATTATAATAAGGGCCGTTGAATATCATCTAGTGAAGATTACATTAGATTTCATTATATGCTTATGCTATTTATACAATCACTAAATAAACTGGGGATTACAAGTTATATTTATGAATGTGACAAGTTTCACCTAAAACTGAGAAGTTAGCAGCGGCATTCAATACTTTAAAATCATGATGTTTGGCTAGTGGCAATTGTAGAAAAAATGTTTGGGCCTTATCACTGCTTGCATAGGGTCCAAAAGCAGGGGCTTTCCCATCTTTCGAGTCACCAGATTTTATGATCTCACTCTATTCCCTTCCATCGGTGTCTCAAACCAGCCAGTTCTCACGGGAGCTTCTCTCTTTCTTGCAATCCTTTGCTAAATATAAGTGACAACAACCAACACTCCTAATATTGTTTTCCTAATTCTTGCCTTGGAGCTAGGGCTTCAGCAGGTATGTGGTCTGCTTTCCCAGCTGATGCAGTATCAGCTTTGCCAAATATTTGGTTCAGCCTAACAAGTCTTTCCAGCCTGCTACATCTGCTTCTCATGGCCATCAGGTAACCCCAAAAAGTTGAGAGACAGAGGCAACAGAGGAAGTGAAAAAATTAGTCTTGATGATTACATCGAGGAAAGAACGTGGGTTTGGTTCCTAACACAAGACACGGGCTGGAAGTAAAAAAAAATCAGAGGCTTCTTAAGTTGTTGAAGGAATCACAGTGCCCGAGAAACATTATGAGCCCAGAACAAAAGAATGCCCTTGATTGCTCATTCCTTAAAATTGTCCTTCATCTCCTCAATTTACACAAGTAGGAAGTGGACTACAAAAGCAATATATCTGGGACTTCCCTGGTGGATAAGACTCCATGCTCCCAATGCAGGGGGCCCAGGTTCGATCCCTGGTGAGGGAACTAGATCCCACATGCATGCCGCAACTAAGAGTTTGCATGCCATAACTAGAGAGACCAGGTGCCACAATTCAGGAGCTGGCGAGCTGCAACTAAGGAGCCCGCCTGCCGTAACTAAGACCCGGTGCAACCATATAAATTAAAAAAAAAAAAAAAAAGCAATACATCCACCAAAGAGGAATTCCACAGTACCCACTATATATGATACTTTGGGTTGTCCTCTTTGGGGAGAGAGGGTGTTCCATGTGTGGAAAAAAGTGTGCCCAAAAGATGTCTGATTTTTAGGGACTTTCTGCTGCTCACCTCAACCTCTCTCCTTCCTAAAAACAAGGATGACATTTCTTATCCTTCTGTGCAGTTAGGTATGACCAGGTCACCATCAGATGATACGTGAGCAGAAGTGCTGGGCACCATATTTATATCTGGCCCATAAAAAATACTCAAAACTGTACTTCTCGGGCTTCCCTGGTGGCGCAGTGGTTGAGAGTCCGCCTGCCGATGCAGGGGACACGGGTTCGTGCCCCGGTCCGGGAGGATCCCACATGCCGCGGAGCGGCTGGGCCCGTGAGCCATGGCCGCTGGGCCTGTGCGTCCGGAGCCTGTGCTCCGCAACAGGAGAGGCCACAACAGTGAGAGGCCCACATACCGCAAAAAAAAAAAAAAAAAAAAAAAAAAAAAACTGTACTTCTCCATGTTTGTTTCTTTTTTGCTGAATATATGTAGATGGACAAATTTAGATATCATGTGTTGAAGACAGCAAAACACAAAATGCAGTGAGTCAGAGTCTTAGAATTACCACTTGGAGGTGAGTTTCCTACCAATCAGGAACATCTACTATTTTTGTAGAATTTATTTTATTGAAGTATAGATGATTTACAAGGTTGTGTTAATTTCTGCTGTACAGCAAAGTGATTCGGTTATACACATATATACATTCACTTTCATATTCTTTTCCACTGTGGTTTATCACAGGATATTGAATATGGTTCCCTGTGCTGTATAGTAGGACCTTGTTGTTTATCCATCCTATATATACTAGTTGGCATCTGCTCATCGCAAACTCCCAGTCCCTCCCTCAACCCCACCTCCCCCTTGGCAACCACAAGTCTGATCTCTACGTCCGCGAGTCTGCTTCTGTTTCATAGATAAGTTCATTTGTGTCATATTTTAGATTCCACCTATAAGTGACATCATATGACATTTGTCTTTCTCTTTCTGACTTACTTCACTTAGTATGATAATCTCTAGGTCCATCCATGTTGCTGCAAATGGCATTATTTCATTCTTTTTTTATGGATGAGTAGTATTCCATTGTATATATGTACCACATCTTCTTCTTTTTTTTTTTTTTGCAGTACGCAGGCCTCTCACTGTTGTAGCCTCTCCCGTTGTGGAGCACAGGCTCCGGACGCGCAGGCTCAGCGGCCATGGCTCACGGGCCCAGCCGCTCCACGGCATGTGGGATCTTCCCGGACCAGGGCACGAACCCATGTCCCCTGCATCAGAAGGTGGACTCTCAACCACTGCGCCACCAGGGAAGCCCCCACATCTTCTTTATCCATATTTACCCAGTCATCTGTTGATGGACATTTAGGTTGCTTCCATGTCTTGGCTATTGTGAATAGTGCTGCAATGAACATAGGGTGCACGTCTTTCTGAATTACGGTTTTCTCAGGGTATATGCCCAGGAGTGGGATTGAAGGATCTTATGGCAACTCTAGTTATAGCTTTTTGAAGAACCTCCATACTGTTTTCCGTAGGGACGATACCAATTTATATTCCTACCAACAGTGTAGGAAGGAACACCTACTATTGACTTTACAAAAAATTAGAAAAAAACTTCAGTATTTTTTAAACCATTACACATCTTGAGGTTTGTTGATTGTACTTGCTTATCCTTACCCTAAATCAGTATTTAATATTCCCAATTCATTTAACTTTTTCTTATAATTTTCTGATAAAAGCAAATGTGCTTCATGTCAGAAATTTCCTGAAATGTAAATGGCAAGAGAGTAAGTATATTCCACCTAGCAATAGTCCCTGAAATTAAATACCTGGAGAAATTCATTAGACAAATATGTTGCTTTAGAATTTACATCAACGAAAGCACAAAAACGTGTCCAGCATATCTTTATTATCATGCAACACAGATACTAAAATATCAATAATAGGTACAGAGTTGTAAGGAAATGATCAATAATGAAGCAAATGCATTTTCATAGCTCTGCAAGGATTTAAGCACAAAGCATAGTTACTGAAATATTTTAACATCAGATTTATATTTTAAAAGCAAGTACCAATGCATTTTGTCTCTTATAAAACATTAATATTTTAAAAACCCAGTCATCCTAATATGTCTTTGAGGCCAGTTTACTATTCATTTATTTTGAAAAATAACTTAATTTAAGTATAGATTTCTAAAACCTATGAGAAGCAGCTATTATAGGGTCGATTATACTGTAACAAAAATAGTGTAGGAGAAGCTCAGGGTACCTACTAAAATTCCTCCACTTGGAAATAAAAAATAGAAGACAATCATTTATATACCACAAAAAAGGTATAAGACACTTTACAATGTTGTCATGATTAATTGCAATGAAAATATAATTGCAGTGACATCTCTTTAAATACATAATATTGGCTTTATCTCATTAGAAATTATGTTTGCATATCATCAGCTTTCAGGATTTCTTCACTGACACATCTCCGTTTCACATTTTTAAAGGATATAAAAAGAATGTATGTGAAATAATAATAATAATATAATAATGATAGCAGCAATGGCTACACATATTGAATCCTTATGTGCTCTCCACTTTGCTTACCACTTTACATAGATCATTTAATCTTTGACATAAATCACAGTGATATTTTTGGATACATCTCCTAAGGCAAAATAAGTAAAAGCAAAAATAAACAAATGGGATCCAATTTAACTTAAAAGCTTTTGCACAGCAAAGGAGGCCATCAACAAAACAAACAGACAACCTCTGGAATGGGAGAAAATATTTGCAAATGATATGACCGACAAGGGGTTAATATCCAAAATATATAAAGAGCTCATACAACTCAGTATCAAAAAAACCCCACAAATAACCCAAACAAAAAATGGGCAGAAGACCTGAATAGACATTTTTCCAAAGAAGACATACAGAGATGGCCAACAGGCACATGAGAAGATACTCAATGTCACTAGAGAAATGCAAATCAAAACCACAATGAGATACCACCTCATACCTGTCAGCATGGCTACCATCAAAAAGACCACAAACAACAAATGCTGGAGAGGGTGTGGAGAAAAGGGATCCTCTGTGCACTGTTGGTGGGAATGTAAATTGGTGCAGCCACCATGAAACAGTGTGGAGTCTCCTCAGAAAACTGAAAACAGAGCTAACATATGATCCAATTCCACTTCTGGGTAGGTATCAGGAAAAAATCAGAACACTAATCTTCAAAAAGATACATGCACCCCAACGTTTACAGCATCACTATTTACAAGATTCAAGATACGGAAGCAACCCAAGTGTCCATCAGCAAATGAATGGATAAGGAAGATGTGTTGTATAGATACAATAGAATATTTCTCAGCCGTAAAAAAGAATGAAATTCTGCCATTTGCAGCAACATGGATGGACCTAGAGAATATTATACCTAGTGAACTAAGTCAGACAGAGAAAGACAAATACTGTATGATACCACTTATACCTGAAATCTAAAAAATAAAACAAATGAATATATACAGTAAAACAGAAACAGACCCACAGATATAGAAAACAAACTAGTGGTTACCAGTGGGGAGAGGGAAGAGGAGAGGGAAAAGATAGGGGTAGGGGATTAAGCAAGCTATTAAAAAAAAGATTTATACAAACTACTACATATAAAATAGATAATAGATTGTCCTACTCCTGTAGGACAATCAAATTCTATTAAAATGCCATTCATTTCACACAGGAGCCATGAAACAAAAGGATCCTCAAGTCAGACTCTGCCTTATTTTATACTTGCTTTGACTTCAAACAACTCCCTTGACTTGTTACTTGCTAAGGCTTCAGAAGAAACCCAGACCCTATTTCCTCTGGCAGGTGTGACAGGGACATGCGTGGCGATGCTCCTGTCCCACTGCTGAGTTCCCCTCTCCCCACCTTGCAATGCATAACCTCCCCTTCATCCTCCCAGGAAGGGAGCCCAGTGCCTACCCTGATGCTCAGTCCCTGAAGGAGATCTCTGTACAGTGTTTCGTGCCCAGCACACAGAAACCAGGGCTGGCATAAGTGATGGGAGACTGATTTTCCACATCAGAATGGCATTTCCTATTCTTGGCAACATTTTCTGAAGCAAAATACTAGACCTTAGTTGGTGAAAGTTGGAGTGAAGCTCCTTCATTTATCCCTGGAGGATCCTCCTTTCTCAGATTCCTCCAGAACTGGGTGCGACATGTGGGTTCACCTGGGGCTCCTGCAAAAGGAAGGAATGCTGCCCCCGCGCCCAGCTGAGATGGGGGAGGATTAATTCTGAAGCCTCCTGTAATAACAAAAAGAAGCTTTGGGAATGTGGAGAGGGACAGGAAGGAGGCATCCTTGAGAAAGTCCCCCTTTAATGTTAAAGTATCTGAAGGAGCGAGGGCTGGGATTACTGCAATCTCAGGCCTGCTGAGCATCCCACACAAGGATTGAGAACCAGGATTAAAGTCATAATTGACATGCCAAACTCATAGGAGAAATTTAGAGTCTGTCCCGAGAAGCAGAGGCACCAGAGAAAGGCCACAGGATTTGGAACTGAAGGGTTAATCTACAGGGCCTGGTTCCCTATTTGCTGGTCATACAACTTTTCAGAATACCCCCAGGTTCTCAAGCCTCCCATTTCTCATAAGTCAAATAAATACAGTTAGAGATTCTTTTCTTGTATTTGATCAACCAAAATGAGGGGAACATAAAGGCCAACTCAGAGTGGAGATTTATTATTAAACGAATACTTAATGTCTCAGTAATAGTGATTCTGAAGCCACAGTTTTGTCCATTTAGAACTCTGTGAATGTTTCCCTGGAGGGCAACAGTATTTTGTTCCAGTTTATTGAGGTGTGCTTAGCATACGTATACTGTACATACTGAAGGTTTGCAGTTTGATAAATTTGGACATACATCCTGGAGTATAATAAAGTATAATAAAGATAGTCTCTGGTCTCTGAAAAAAAAAGATAGGGGTAGGGGATTAAGCAAGCTATTAAAAAAAAGATTTATACAAACTACTACATATAAAATAGATAAGCAATAAGGATATATTGTACAGCACAGAGAATTATAGCCATTACCTTGTGATAACTTAATGGAGTATAATTTGTAAAAATACTGAATCACTGTTATACACCTGAAACTAATATTGTAAATCAACAATACTTCAATTTTTAAAAGTTGGATTCCACCTTGGTAAAAAAAAAAAACAAAAAACCTCCCCACAGCGCTGTGGGTAAGTACTATTAATAACAGCTGCAAACTCCAGGGGGCGCCACTCACACGTTGGTCCATGTAAATGGTGCCTCTTGGAGTTGTGCAAACAGCCTCCAAAGCCATACGTGGTGGTCCTGACTTTTATTTTGATGAGGAAACTGAGGGTCATAAAGGGAGAGGAGAAAAAATAATTTAAGAAAGTGAAACCTATACCAGAGACTCTCTTTAAGGGGTAGGATTAAAATCAATTCATTTTGAAAAGACAAACATCGCCTGTGCCGCTAATAAGTATTAAAGCAATAAAATTAAGGTTGGCAAGAGTCTATAACCTCTGCCTATACCTGGGCATGTGCCTTTACATGGATTTTAGACCTTCATCTACCAGCCAGCAACCAGGCAATAGTTAGGGCATCTCTCCTGTGTTTCTAGAGCTCTCTGAGTGTTTCACTGCATTATGCTGTAATTCTTTAACAAGCTAGTCCTTCTCCTAGAATCTGAATTTTTAAAGAACAAACTGTCCTATATTTCTATCCCTATAAGCAGCCCATAACAGACATTCTACTAGTTTCTGGCAAATTAATGAAAGGGACACTAATTCTCATATAAAACAATGCTACGTTTAAAAAACTTGTTTTCTATCAATCACATTTGAGAACCAAAATCTCAACACATTTCAGAAGTCAGCTGATAGGAAATGGAGGAAAATGGTATTGGACCATCAAAGACAGCTTTCTAAAAGAGTGTCCTTAACATGAAGTCCCAGGAGTTGAACTACGCATGGTTATTTGGCATGAAACAGTATCACATGTCTCACCTTAAGACAAAGTTAACAGTAAAAAAACAATATGCTCTCTTATTTTAGTTCGAATTCTTCATTTCCTCAAGTTTGGACTAATTTTAGCTCTTAGATCATTTAATATTGAAGAAAAATATATATATATATTTACAGCTTAGAGTCAATTACTTCCAAAAGTTTTAAAGGCAACTTGAAGAAATAATTAGCTGTATCTAAAATTATTCCAAGTGCTATCTTGCTTCTAAAATGTCCCTTTTTTTTTGGTTTGTTTGTTTCTTCTTGTCTTGGACAAAATACTCTTCCCTGGTTTGCTGATTTTGGGGGGAATAAAGTAAAGAACTTTAGAGTGAGGACAGCAAACCCCTAAAAGCATGCATCCCTGAGACCTCTGCTGAGACCTGGCAGATTGCCAGTTATGGGGAGGGAGTCATGTTCATAACTTCAGTGGATCTGATATAGAGTAGAAACACTGGAAACTCAAAGAATGCGACAGTTGTAAGCTTTGAGATCTTACATATATGAAAACTATGTCAGATCACTGTCTTCTCAGGAATCTACCTTGTATGAAGCGTGTCTGAGGAAAGACTGACGTTATGTTTAGTGTCAGAAATGCCATTTCATGCAGCAAAGATTATCATACTAAGCAAAGTAAGTCACAAAGAGAAAGACAAATACCATATGATATCACTTATATGTGGACTCTAAAATACAACACAACTGAACTTATCTATAAAACAGAAACAGACTCACAGACACAGAGAACAGACTTGTGGCTGCCAAGGGGGAGGGGTGGGGAGGGATGGATTGGGAGTTTGGGGTTAGTAGATGCAAACTAGTGTCTATAGGATGGATAAACAACAAGGTCCTACTGTATAGCACAGGGAACTATATTCAATATCCTGTAATAAAGTGTAATGGAAAAGAATATGAAAAAGAATATATATATATATATATATATATATATAACTGAATCACTTTGCTGACAGCAGAAATTAACACAACATTGTAAATCAACTATACTTCAGTAAAATATTAAAAAAAGAAATGCCATTTCACACTCTGCACTATTAAACAAAAGGTGCTTTGCAATCCCATGTATCTCAGAGATTGACAGGTCACACTTCCAAGCATCTGATATCATACAGGCACTTTTATTGTGTATCAACTGAGGATCTTGAAATAAAAGCCAAATTTGTCACTTGTGATGAATTCTGTGGGGAGTTGCCTTTGCAGTGGTGCCAATGTCAAGAGATCACAAAATGCAGTAAGCGTGTGGTTGACTCAGGACATTGTATGAAGTCACAAGGGTCACAATTCACTAGTTCCAACATATGCTATGGAGCAGAAGGAAAACATCCCAGAATACATGCCTTAAGAGTCGTCAGAGTTCCCTGCTCAAGGAAATATTTAAAGCAGGCACACCTTTCTGGAAAGGGAGTGCCGATGGGGGAAACATAAAACCTTCCAGTCTTTCGTCATCATCCTCAGAAAGCCTGTGATAGAATGAACCACGATAACGTTTTCTGAAGGCATATAGGAGCTGGAGATGTTTGAAGACTCAAGGATTCTGTTTGGATTCACAGCAGTAACTTTACTGCATAAAACTGTGGGAGAGGAAAGCTGAGGACTCCCATCTCTCACTCTGTCTCCTCATTTGCATCCAAAGGCCATAAAGGCTGTTAAAAAGCCACTCAAAATGAATGATAATAATAAGAACTTTGTGAACGGTTTTTAGACTGCGTTTACTGACAACTCACAACAGCACTCGCTGTTTGACTATAAATATACCAAAGGACAGCAAAAACTAGAAAACAAAACTAGAAAACGTTATTCTCAGGAACAAAATCCGTGCACAGACTCAGTGGTTGTATATGTAAATAACAGTCTTGTTCTTCATCTAGATTGGGGAGACCATCTAGCATATTAGTTAAGAAGGAAATTTGTTTCCTGAAGTCCATTACAATTAAATTGTGCTGGTTCTTAGAAAATACAGGCTGACTTAGGGCAAAGGATCATGAGATCTACACTTTACCCTTAGATCAATAGTTGATTCCACGTGAAGGGTCCCTGGGGTACTCATTATACTATATCTGCTAACTTTCTGTAAATTGAAATATTTCAAATAAAAAGTTTTTTAAAATTCTCTAGTTTTCTGCTTCTCAGCTGTATAATCTAGTTCAAGTTACTTGCTGTTTTGAAACCTCAGTGTTCTCATCTGTAAAATGAGAATAATACTGGTAACAATGTCAAAGAACTCAATGGAATAATAACTCAATAAAGGTAGTAATGACACAAATCTTAAAAGTGATTTTCTGCTCATGCTTGATCACGCATTTTGGTTTGGGCCAGCTGGAAGGAGCTGAGGACCTACCTCCATGACATCCACTAGGATAATAAAATATGCTGATGCTATCCTTATTAAAAACATCATCAGTGCTCAACGACACCCAACTTTTATAACGGCAAACGTTAAAAAGCAGGCTATCATTGAAGCGCTCTGTTTAATTATAAAACAACTACATACATCCAAAGATCCTTATGAAACGAGACTCAATGGATTGGAAATGTATCCGACATTAAAATTTACTTCGAAACTGTGGAATTTTGAGCAGTTTCTCAAAAACAAAAACAGAAGAGACAGACAAACACAGGAAGCAAAGAAATGTTTCCTTAAGTTTTCCTAGATACAGTCGAAATGTTAATAATTGTTTTTGGCATTTACTGTCAATGAAGCCACTTACTGCTATCACTGTGTCAAAAGGTAGTGGGGAAAATAAGTATCAGCACCTCCTCTTGAGTAAGCTGATACCAGCATTATATTGAAGACCGGTGCTTTTTTTTTTTTTTACAATGGATCATTTTCCTTACCGTCATGAGAGCAACTTCAATGTCTACCTTTCATTTCACCTAGAAATATTTTGACAAACTGACGAGAGTTAAGTATGTTAAAAAGTGAAAATGATAGGTTCTCTGCCTTTAAGACACTGAGCAAATTAATCTATGAAGGTATTCCATTAACGGTATTCCATTAATCTATGATGGGACAGGTACCTCTATCCACATTTCTTAGCACAGGAAAAGGAGATTAAATATATTCACAGCCCCAAAAGAAAGCTGGTACTAGAATGGACTCAGGGAGTATATTGCAAATGACGGCGTAACCTTCTAATTATGTCCTTGTCTAGAGAGCGAGCTACACATTCAGGAAACAAAATCCATTCCCCGTGGAGACAAGAAGCATTCAAAAGCCAAGCAATTCTCGTGAACTTTACACTCCAGTGGGACCAGGTACCACGGCTCTCTTGAATCTCAGGTGATGAGCTGCCCCAGTGCCAGAAGCAGCCCTGGAGCATTCCTTCCCTCCTCCCCAAGGCCATTTTTAATATGTGTTTTTTCTGACATATACTAAATTGCTTATGATAGAATGTTCATTTAAAATTTAACTCTTTGATTATTTTAAATTGTACATGTAAGTGGCACTAAGTACATTCACCATGTTACATAACCCCCTCTAATGTCTGTTCCAGAACATGTGCATCACCCTTTCTGTCACTGGAATAATATTCCAGAGAGGTGGAAACATTCCACCTCTAAGATTTTAAAACCCGAACTTTAAACTCTGGACTAACGTATATGGTTTACAGCCCCACTGAATCCTGTGTAAGAAATTCTAATTTCCAAGAACCTGGTACTATGTTACCATTCAAACTGGACACTTCTGAGAATAAAGGGGGATAAACTGGGACTATCTGGGCAAACCAGGACATACCATTATTAAGAATAAACTTTCCATGAACTATTGCCTTAGTTCATTGCCTCAGATGCTAAGTGGAAGAAAGCTTTCTCTTCAGAGATGTTTATAACTAGACTTTATGACCATAACTACCATATAGGGAATTTCATGATTCTTAGAAGAGCAACTTGCATAAATAATTAATGGGTAAATACTGTTCTGGGAAACCATCAGGTTTGGGCTCTTTAGACAAAGTTTTTAAAATATCACTCTATTTACCCAAAGATCAGTAAGCACAGAAAGTCTAGTCTAAGGTAAAAAGTCTTAATAGCTATTTCTAAGACTTCACACATGAAACATTTCATTTCACATATTTGATGAAAATTAATCAAGTCATTGTCCTACAAGTAAAACAAATAAGAGAACGGGAGCCTCCATATTACATTTTGATGAATAGAGAAGAGGGTTCAGTGCCCAAAACGAAAATGGAAAAGGAGTCATTAACGTAAGAATTGCTTCTGAAGTGAATGCATTCAATCCCTAGTAACTGATTATACAAAAAAAAAATTTTTTTTTAATGTCACACAGTGTATTTTCTCTATGATCAGCAGAATGACATACTAAAAGTCTCTAGGGCTTGAGAGAAAGATCATAGAATTTGGAGTCACAACTACTTGGGCTCATACTGTAGTTCAATCACTTAGTAGATGAGTGACACAGAGAAAATTGCTTGTAGCAAATACAGTTAGATGCCCATCCAAAATCTTTTCTTCCTCCTTCCCAACAAAACCCTGAATGTGCTCAGGTACACACCTGTCCCCCTTGAAGCCCATGCTTCCCAGGGATAGGACTAATTATAAAGGTTAACCCCAAATCCCATTTATTCCCTCTGCCAATGATTTGTTCAAGAATGTACACGTGACCAATCTGAACCAATGAGATTGCTGAGGTTTTGGGGAAAGATCTTCCTCTATCTTCTGGGACAGTGTCCAGAAGTAACTCTCCCCTCTTCTCTGGATATGTACAGATGTACAGATGCACATGTACGAGGCCCGCATGTGCTGCTTTTGTTCAACAACTAGTCTTAAGATGATGTCAACGCACAGAGGTAAGCTGGACTAAAGCTCTAGCAGAGAAATGAAGCCAAAACTAAAGTTCTTAGGTTGCCCTGTCTCTGGACTTCTACATCTGTGGCCAAGAATTCTATAAAGTTTAAGCCAGTTTGATGAGGCTTTTGATATTTTCAGCTGAAAGCACTCTGATCTTCCTGAGTCATTTTCTCATCTGTGGAAATCAGACTGATAGCTCCATTGCAATCTTGCAAGAATTCAAAATATAGGTAAAGTTTTATGCATGGTGCTTGGTGCAAAACTAGCTTTCGATAAACGGTATCAGGTTTGAGGTGCTGCTTGCCTTGCACACTGAATACCTGCTATTAACTTTGCTAATAATTAACTTCGGCAAATCTTTGACAGCCTCAATTTCTGATTGCCCACATTTCCGTATCACATAAAACTGTGATCTTAGCCTCCAACGAACACATTTTCATAGCTGAGGTAAGGATTCTGAATCTCCTTGAGGTCCCAAAAGACAAGGAATAGAATAATAATGCCGTTGGTACTTTATTGGATTTCACAACACAGGTACATACACATATCTCAAAACAAATAAAAGAGAATCAGGCTGATAAAAGAAATTAATTTATCACATTAAATGCTCATTTCAAAAAGAACTCAGGGGAATTTAACATACTGGATACTTCTCAATAAACTTTAAAATGAATATAGTAGAATATATAAAAATTTATAGTGTAAGCTTGAATCATAATTCCTTAATTTAGAAAAGTTAAAATTTAGAATTTATTGAGAAGAATAAGACAATTAAAAATAACCCAATGTAATGAAGGTAAAATTCTAAAATCTAAAAATTTTAGATAATCTTATTTCCCCAAACAAAACAACATCAATGATAATAAAGCTAAAGAGAGGTTAAAATATTGATTAAACATACAAGCTTTGGGTATACAACCTAAATTTGAAAATTGGCTCTGACACCTGTATACTATATAACATTGGGCAAGTTTCTTAGCCACTCTTAGCTTGTTTTCTTATATATCAAATGGAGATAATATAATCTACCTCACAGATTTAGGTTTTAATAAGATAACGTAAGCCAAGTTCTTGTATAGGTGCCAAGTGTATAGTAAGCCCTAAATTAAATATGTTAATTACATTCACATAATAAAATTAGTTCTAAGAGGTCTCACTGATGACATCTGGTAGTCTATTATAGAATACTGGGTTTTAAAAAGCAGGCCCAAATTTCAGATGGGCAAAGGGAAATCCTCAAAGATATTTCTAGCAACTCCAAGAAAAGACAGGTGGCAAACATTATAGAAATAAAATCATATCGAATTACTCCTCCTAGATAAGATGGAGTAACAGGTACTGGATTTAGCTTCCTACCTGAAACAACTTAAAAAAAAAAAAAAAGCAGACAACATGAGTGAAACAATGGTTTTCAGACACTTGGACATTAGGCAACTCAGGATGGTGATCCCTGAGAAAAGCAGATGCAAATGAGTTGAGTCCTACAATTGCCCTAACTTCCTGCCAAATGGTTTCCAGGCTACAGCACAGGGAGGGAAACTCAGGCAGAGTCCAGTGGTCTCTGAGAATAGAGGTTATAGATCTAGGAGTCTAGGGATGCCAAGGTAGATACAGAGTGGAGAAGGCTTCATGGAGAGAAATCTCTGCAGGGTGTTCTCTGGTCTTCAGCTGAGGAATGACAAGCACATTTAAGTGAGGAAACTACCTGAACCTGGGAAAAGAATCACCAGAAAAGAGAAGGGAAAATTCCTGAAAGTTAAAAAGGCCAGGAATAATTCATGTCCCCACCAAACATAAAGGAAAACCTTGTAATTCATAGGACACCGAGTAGGGTGTTCATAAGGGTATTGCCTCAGAGTGAGAAAAAATTTGCTCTAGGATAGCGCTGCTATTGATTCCAACTAACACAGACTAAAAGTAAGCCTCTAAAAGGGACAAGCTGTTTACAGGTAACTCAATTTCTTCCCAGAACAAACCTTAAGATATTTACAGGACCACAAAATATTTAACACACACCAAAGTAAAATTTACAATATCTGGCATTCAATTAAAAAAATCACCAGATGTTTGAAGAAGCAGAAAAATACAACTCATACTGAGGAGAAAAATCTATCAGTAGAAACAGATTCAAGAATTACACAGATGACAGAATTCGTACAAAAAGACACAAACAGTTATATCTGACATGTTCAAGAAGACATCAGAATACACATGCTTTTCAAGTGCACACAGCAAATTTACCAAGAAAGACCATGTTCTAGTCCATAAAAATAAAAGTCTTAATAAAGTTAAATGGATTAAAATCATACAAAGTATGTTCACTGACCACACTGAAATTAATTTAAAATAATCTACAGTAATATATCTGGAACAATTCAGAAATATTTGAAACTATATAATATACTTCTAAATAACTTTTGGTACAAACAAGAAACAAAAGTCCAAGTATTCTGAACTGCATGAAGAACAAAATATAACATATCAAAATATGTGGAAAGCAGCTTTTGGAGGAAAATTTACAGCATTAAACTCCCATGTTAAAAACAAAAATAAGTCTCATATTAATTACCTTAAGCAACTATAAAAATGAAATCCAATGACCCTTACTTCACACCATAAACACATACACAAAATTAACTCAAAGTGGCTCATAAGACTAGATGTAAAACCTTCTAAGAAAGCACAGGAGAGGATCTTAGTGACCTTGGGTTTGTCAAAGATTTCTTAAATTTGAAACAAAAGGTACAAACTATAAAATTAAAAGATCCATAAATTAGACTTCAGTGAAATTTAAAACTTTTGTTGTTCAAAAGACACTATTAAGAAAATGAAAAGGCAAACCTCAAACTGAGAGAAAATAGTTGCAAAACATATATCTAACAAAAGATCTGTATCGGTAATTTATAAAAATTCTCTTATAACTCCATAATAAAGCAATCCAATCAAAAATAGTCAAAATATTTGAATAGACACTTCACCAAAGAAGACACATAGAAGGCAAATAAACATCTGAGAAGATAATCATAAGGGGAATTCGAATTAAAATCATCAGGAACAACTATACACCCAACATAATGTCTAAAATTAATAAAGATTGACCATACAAAATTTTACCAAAGATGTGAGGTAACTACAACTGGTATAGACCGCTGATAGAAACATGAAATGTTACAACAACTTTGGAAAATAGTTTGGTAGTTTTAAAAAGTATTAGACATGCACAACCATGTGACCCAGTGGTTCCAACCCTAGATACTGGCCACAAAGAAATGAAAATATACGTCCACACAAAGACTTGTGCATGAATGTCCATGATAGCTGTATTTGTAACAGCCAAAAACTGGAGACAACTAAAATGTATCTCAGTGGGTGAATGGATAAACCAATCGTGGTACATCCATATAATAGATTTCTACTCAGTAAATAGGGGAATAAACTATTGACGCACAAACAACAGGAGTGAGTCTTAGCATTACTATGCTGAGTAAAAAAAAAGCATAAGAAAACATTTTGGGATAATGGTTGTGTATATCATCTTGATTGTGAAGATGGCTTTATGAGTGAACACAGGGCTTTAGTCAGACATACGAGATTGAATGCTGGTGCTACTCTTAGAATGTAACCGTACAAAAGTTACTTACCTATTTGAGTCTCATCTTGTATATTTATTTGTTATCTGAGGATAAGAATATATGTGTCAAAGGCTTGCCTTGCTAAACATGATATCATATGTAAAGTACTCAGCATAAAGCATGGTGCCTCATACTTGGCACCATACAAACGTTCACTTCCATGTATGTATTTTCTTCTCCTATTCCTTTGTACCGTGTCTCCCCTTCTGTAAAACCTACCTCCTTAGCACTATTATTTTTCTACCAAAGGATGTCTGTCCTCTCTCTTGGAACAAAACAGGAAATCCGTTTTTATGTTAGTTTAGAATTTTTACTCTTTTTAAATTAACATATGTTATTAATTCTCTCCTGACTTTAATTTTGCTTCAGATTGTGAGTTGTTAACCAGGCTCTTCATTTATGGTATACTTAGTAGCTATGGTCCCTGCAAGATCCTTTTCTTGAATTATTTATTCATTTTATCCCTTTACTTATTCCTTTATCTCTAAACCCACTCCCATTACCCCCTCCTAAATTGGCACTCTTCTAGTATTTAATATATGCCCTTTAATATGTATGTACACATGTATGCATGCATATATGTAAGTATATATATATGCTTTAATGTATATTTCAATGGCATTGTGCTGTAGCTCTTATTTTCCCCTTTCTGCTGTATTTTAAGGACTTATCCTAGCTCTATACACATCCAGTAAGTTGCTTCTAACTGATATATTCCATACTATGTGTTTATCAAAGTTACCTCATTGACTTCTTTAGAGATGGGTACCTGCGTAACCAACTTCCTGCTACCATGAACAATAATGAAATAAATATCTTAAATCTTGTCTCCTTGTGGACCTACAAAGGAAGTTCTCTGGGACATAGGTCTGAAGGTGGGATTGCTGGGCCATAGGCCAAATAATTTTTATTAACTCAGTGCTTCAAGACTGCTTTCCAAAATGGTTGAATCAGTTTATACTTCTACTGGCATTTGGAATTAACAATCTTATGAATTCTTAGCAATATAATATATCTCATTTTAATTATCATTTCTCAGCTAATAGCAAGTTTGAGCATCACTTTCTATTCTTATTAGCTACTCAACTTTTCTCTTTGTAGATCACATTCTTATTCTTTGCTCATTTTTATATTGAGTTTCCTGTCTTTCATTTGTTGATTTGCAGCTCCCGGGAATGTTTCTATAGTAATGTCATTAATTTTACCCGTTGCTAAAAGCTATTCTAGTCTGTCACTCTCTGTTAGCTTTAAGGTGTAGTTCACTGACTAGAAAATTCTTCATTTTAATGTAGCCATAGCCATCATTTCAACGTGATTAACACATTATTTGGGGGTTATGTTTAAGGGGTACAGCCCCTTACCTACATTTTGTTCTATTAGCTTTGCAGTCATATTTTTTTTTTTTTTTTTTTTTTTTGCGGTACTTGGGCCTCTCACTGTTGTGGCCTCTCCCGTTGTGAAGCACAGGCTCCAGACGCGCAGGCTCACAGGCCCAGCCGCTCCGCGGCACGTGGGATCTTCCCAGACCGGGGCACGAACCCGTGTCCCCTGCATCGGCAGGTGGACTCTCAACCACTGTGCCACCAGGGAAGCCCTGTAGTCATCTTTTAATCCCTCTTTAATCTACCTGGAGTCCAACTTGTTCTATGGTGCAATGTAGGAGTTTGTTTTTTTCTCTATTATGAGCCAGTGTTGCAATACCATCTGCTAAAGAGTTGATCTTTTCTCCATTATATAAAATGAAGTGATGCATCTCTATCATATACCACACTTTTTTTGGTAAAAGGAAGAATGCTCTTGGAAGGGTGGTGACCCAGATGAGATGGGCAAGAAAAATATCCCTGGCCATCCATCTTCAGGAGGGTAATGGTGACTGCTCACTACGGGTTCAGCCTTCTGAAGCCACATGCAAGTAGGAAACCTTGAACTCACCCAGGGGCTCTAAAGGGATTTTTAAAAACCAAGGATAAAGAAAGAAATAGTCTTATTAGGTCAAGTGCTTCAGATATTTCCTGTGAATTCCTGCAATTCCTTCAATGTTTAGTAGCAAAACAATGTGTTTCCGTGTCATGTTACTTACATAAAATGCTTTTAATGTCATAACTATACTACATATTGCATCATACTTAGCTGTTTAGAATGTGAGCAGACCTGTTATCCACAAAGCTTTCCAATTTTCCCAAAGCTTTTGGAAATTCATGGAATGATTTAGGGTGCTTGACATGATATAGTATTTAACTGGTAAATTTTTTTGTAAGCAAGGAAAAATCTTGTCCCAAACAGGTCTGATTTATGGCTTACTTCAGTATTCTATACATAGTAAGTCCTCAAAAAAAAGTCCTTGGCTGATTACCTGGCTGAGTGCCCACATATTCACCGGGTTGGAATTTACATGCAGAAGGAAATCTTCCTTCGTGAAAGTCATGATCTATTTGCATTTGCCTTTCGTTAGGAGGAAAAAGCACCAGAGACTGCAAGGACTATTACAGTGTATAAAACTTAACTCCATGCAATTATTCATGGAGCCCTTCCCAGGGCCATACAGCATTATTATATGCTTAAATAAGTATTTCTGCCTTACCCTCGGATTTCAATAGAAACTATTTTGGACTCTTGTTATTCACTTACATTGCCCCATTGATTCTAAACAACAAGTAGAAAATGGAATCAAGCAAGCCAGTACTTCCCTTAGAAACTGGTGGCGGGTGGTATTACGAGCTGGAGTCCTAACCAAGAGTTTAGAACTGGCTAGCACCAGTACTCAAACTTTCTGTTTTCCATGCCTATACATGTACTTGAAGCTGAAGAGCAGATCAAATCCATCCACGTAACAAGATTTAACCAGTGCTCATTACACCCAGGGATTTCTTGAGTGTCATGGTCAGATGTGGTTAATCTCTAAATCTACAGGATGGAGTTCAGAGTTTCTCTTTTTGTTTGGATCTATAGAACTGTGACTTACTATTTCCAATTCACATAGCTGATAGGTTACATGATAACATTTCCTCTCTGGTGGAGGATGACCTTCCACGTGTTCCATTGTGATGCACCAATAATGCTCTCCTGTTCCAAAACAGAATTTTTTTTTTACTTTCTAAAATATAATAGAACATGAACTTTGACACTGTCGCATGAACTCCATCCTCCCACTCCCTTTATTTCTCCACAATAAAGAAACGCTGAGGACACTACAGATGGTGACGGAGAGTTTCACGCAATGGCAGGTTAACTGCAAGCTCTTGTGATTTCAACTCAGGAAAGAGATAGAAAGAGCGCACGTGTTCTTTGTGACCTAGGCTTTTGGCTAATGTGAACCTAGCTGGGACGGCTGTAAAAACATCAACATGCTTTGAGGCTGGCAACACAAACATTAATACCAATGTTAAACAGGAAACCAACTTTGGTTGTGTCCATGGGAAAAGATCTACAAATGTTCTCCACAACTTAAAAGTTTTTCTACTGACATTTAACCGGAACACGGGTATCATTAGGACAATGTTCCTTGCTCTCACACCATTTTGAATATTTCCGAAATCCTTATCAGTGACACTGAAAATTTTACTGATGTTTTGATACTCTAGACAAAATATCCAAGGTTAAAATGGGAAGTTATATGGGAAAAACTTAAGTAGGCTCTAAATGTCCTAATCATATGTAATTTTTATTAAATAACTTATTAAGTCTCCATATTGTATATCTAATGATTTATTTCACTATATTCTATTATTTTTACTCATCAATCATGTATTTCCCATGTCATTAAAAAGCAAAGTTTATGTCTCTACCCAGCAGAAAACATTTTGAGGGAAACGTTTTACTAAACTATAAAATATTAGAGTGTTCCGATCTATTTTTCATAATCATTGCTAGTAACGTGATAGAAACATTACCAAGCCTGATAGCAGATTTTCAGAAATTAATTAAACCCATTAGAAGCAGTAGAAAACAGTCATTTATTCGTCACTACAAAAAGAAAGAAAAATGAATTAGACTTTATGTAACTAAAAGCACGTTCCTTTTAGAAAATATCTACATATGAATTTTGAAATCAATTTATGGCGGTAATAGGTTTCATTTGCTAAAGAAGAACAAATGAAAATGTGAATTAAGAATGGCATCACAAATGGCAACTACAATCGAATTAAAGATGTACTTTATCAAAATAAGCAATTTACAGCAGAGTGTTCTTACAAGTGAACCCTGACTAAAACAATAATCTGGCTAAGGTAAGAATTCAGAATTACATTTGTCATTAATTTGTCATGCTGCTCAGTCTGCTCCTATTTCTGCTCTTCTCGTGCTGGTACAAAGACGAGCACAAAAGTGTGCACGTAATGACTTATTTAAGTCAAATAACTTATGCAATGGATGCACTTATGACCTCTATTAACATGTACCATCAGGATGTAAGGGAGTTTTGCGAAATGCTAATATTCAATGTCTCCTTAAGCTTTATTTTATATTGATGTCTTATTTCTCATGTAAATGTACACTTTTCCTTATGAGAATTAAGTTTCTCTGTGCTTTAGTTCTTACAACTTTCCTATGAAATCAATCAGCTTGGTATTATTCCCATTTCACAGATGTGGGCCTAAGCCACCACTGCCATGTGCTATATCCTACCCTAACAGGGCAGATTTTGGGGCAAAGACCATGATTTACCTTCAAACAGCTTTGTTTTCATGAATCAGAATCAAGTGGACAGGGCTTCCCTGGCAGCACAGTGGTTAAGAATCCGCCTGCCAATGCAGGAGACACGGGTTCCATCCCCGGTCCGAGAAGATCCCGCACGCCGCGGAGCAACTCAGCGCATGCGCCACAACTACTGAGCCTGCACTCTAAAGCCCGCGAGCCACAACTACTGAGTCCACGTGCCACAACTACTGAAGCCCTCATGCCTGGAGCCCGTGCTCCGCAACAAGAGAAGCACCACAATGAGAAGCCCGCGCACCACAACAAAGAACTGCCCCCCACTCGCCGCAACTGGAGAAAGCGTGCGCACAGCAACGAAGACCCAATGCAGCCAACAACAAAAAAAAAGAATCAAGGGGACAGCCTTCTCCCCATCATATTCCCCCTACCTAGAATCTTCTTCATTTGGTAAAGCCTTACTCCCTTTCTAGGCTTAATTCAGAAACCAGCTCTTCTCTGAAACAGACTCCACTGAAATCGACTGAATGATTCCTGCTTCTGTTCCCCATAGCTTTTGTGAGAACACTGAGCACACCCTTTCGTTGTTCACAACACGCACATCTGTTTCTTCCTGCACGAGTTAGTCTTTTTTTTTTTCTTTTTGTCTGCGCCACACGGTTTGTGGGATCTTAGGTCCCCGAGCAGGGATCGAACCCGTGGCCCACTGCAGTGGCAGCGTGGAGTCTTAACCACTGGACCACCAGGGAAGTCCCCAGGACTTAGTCATTTTTATATCCCTCTCGCAGAGCCTGGGAAAGGGTCTAGCATGAAGCAGCTGTTCAACAACCTTAGCAAAGTAAATTGTATGAGTGACCACCACAGACAAGATAACAGGTAAGTAGAATTGTAACTATTTCCTGCCCTTGAAGTAAATCCTGTCAGTGGGAGAGGAAAAGGCTTAAGAGTGAGATAGGAAGTTAATAGAGTGATTTTTAAATGTAGATAAAGGAGGAAAAGGATTGGCCTAAATCCAACCACGACACCAGCACAGCTCAAGACACAAGTGAATGTAATTAGAGGCGTAAGGTGTTCATTCCCGCATAACCACGGGTTTCTTGTTTAATTACACAGCTTCCTTATATGCCCTCTTTAAGACAGGAAGAAAGGTGGGAACGATATTACGGATAATAGAGGCTCCTGCCGGAGAAAGAATTCCAGTGGATACTGGCAGTTCAGCTGTTCTCTTCAGAAAGAGTCTTCAAGACAGCCTGCCTTTTTATTATGTCTGGTGAAGGTGAAAACGGCTGTTAAAAGTATCAACGAGGGGATATTTATGGAGTCCCTCCCTCATGCTAAATACTTGCGGAAAGTTTTCACAGATTATCAGATTCTCCTAATATGAGTTAGAGATCATGGTCCCCATTTTACAGGAAGAGAACTGAAGATCAGAACAATGAAATGAGTTGCTGA
This sequence comes from Mesoplodon bidens, assembly GCF_964165515.1. Lineage (NCBI taxonomy): Eukaryota > Metazoa > Chordata > Mammalia > Artiodactyla > Ziphiidae > Mesoplodon > Mesoplodon bidens. Next base: position 5,093,384 of record NC_138178.1, on the reverse strand, counting down.
GATTGCAAACCTAGTGCCAGAGCTTTGATCCAACCAAATTTAGGGACTCTTCCTTCGACACCGTACAACCCCCTCTTTCGGTGTTTGGAACACTGACACTCACCTACTGCATTGTGTGAACACGATTCCCGTTTAAAGACATCTGGTTTAGGCTATTTCACATCTGCTAAATTGTAATCTGAGGATGCCTTTCACGTGAAGCTGGAGAATTTGTCTATACTCCTTGGGCATCTCATGGAAACCGCGCTTAGGTAACTTGTTGTCGTAGTAGTGATGGCTGACAGGTGTGTTCTCTCCAGTTTTAGAGAAGGGCCAGAATCCATAGAGTTTCACGTTCTCGCACAGTTCAACTGCCACACTTGTGATCATCAAGCCGGAGGACAGGCGATACTCGGTCACACCTTTAGTCCTCCAGAAGAGGGCAAGGTTTTTCAGGTACTTGGGATGGAAAAATAAAACCTTTTGTCTTGCTTTAGACTCCTTCAGTGTGTAGTACACCTTAAAAGAGGGCGCAGTGTTGGCCCTGAAGGAAAAGGCCGGCAGAAGGAGGAATGCATCTCCATAGGCTGCAACGTCCTCCAGAAATACTGCTTTCTTTTCCTTTAAGTTCCCATATCTGCCAAAGTTTTAAAACATCATGATTTTAACAGTAATCATCAAAGGAGCAGTTTTGGTAACATGAGGCTGAATTCACCATTGGCCAAGAAACAGAACCATTTATATCACTGTATATAAAAGAGACAAACTGCAGACTCAGAGAAAACTCATGTTAAGTAAGCATCTTGTAAATATCAGGGGTGAGGTCTTCATTTCTCTTTCTTGGCATATCTAGGTTTTCATTTCTACCTTCTTAGGGGGCAATACCCTTACTGGACATACATTTTTTATATTATTTTATCTTCCAACTCAGTAATTTTTTCCGAAGGTTGCGTTTTAATGATGAATTACCTTCCAAATGTATAATGCTGAAATGTTTTCTCGAACATAACACACTCTTAAAATAGCTGTACATTAAAAAAATTCATTGAGCTGTACATTTGTGTATATGTTATTATAAAATAACAGTTTCCTTTAGAAAGCCTAAAATATCTATATGCATTCACACACACACACACACACATCTTAAATTTCCTCCATGGATTGTGATAGCTCTGCGTGTTTAATTTAAATAATACCTCAGTAAATATACTGGTGTGCATGACTGCGTGTGTTTAGAAAATAAGCATTGGGGAGACAGGTACAATATTTTATTCTCTTAAGCCATACTAGAACTATTTGAGGGGTGTATTCTACTAGTAACAATTATTAGTCACTTCGGATGAAAATAGTTGAATAAAACTATATATGGGATTTTCATTAAACAGCCAACATTTTGTAGTAGTTACATTGTGGAAAATAAAATACAGGAATTATTTTTTAGTAATAAACTGCCCGAAGTGAAAACTTGATTTTGCCAGGTTCTCCTAAGGGTTACTCTCTGAAGCTTCTAAATAGACTAAGTTTTTTCAAGAAAGCACTATCAAGACAGGAGTAACACTAAAATTCTTAAAGGAAATCTAAAAAAGGAACTTCAGTATTGTTTAAAAAGTTCTCATTGGATTAGCAACATTCAGCTTATGACATTAGAAGTACAACTGGACATACCTCTTATGAGCCACAACCTAAATTACCAATATATTCTTATATATTTTCCTAAAAAGCCATTCCAGCTGTATTAGAAGCCAGCCTCAGCAACAAGATTAGTGCTCAGACTAAGAAACAGGTTAAATAATGAGAAAAATGTTCTTGAACAGTTATGTAATTTGAGGTACTTACCTTAGTCTTATGATACTGGGATTTAGAGTCACCAGGTTGGTTTTAGTGCCAACATCATTGGTAAAATTTCCTGTGGTTGGGGGGAGGTTACACCTGAAATATGGAAGGAAAACTATTCTCAAAATATAACTTGTGAAAAAAAAAGTACATCCACATACATCCACACATATACATGTGATCATTCTCATTTTATTGGAGAAAATTATTGTTGTTAAGAGGATTCTCAGAATTCATCTGATTTCCATCGAAAAACATTTAATAAATACTGAACTCTTAGCTGGCATTTCAATATTGGATAAAATAAATGTATTTGATAAATGCTTTCAGTATTATGTAAGACCTTTATAAGTAACAAAACTAGAAATGACAATTACACCTTGCCTAGCTTTTGAAGAGATCATGATCCTTTTATTAAAATGATTATTTATTGGGGCTTCCCTGGTGGCGCAGCGGTTGGGAGTCTGCCTGCCGATGCAGGGGACGTGGGTTCGTGCCCCGGTCCGGGAGGATCCCTCATGCCGCGGAGCGGCTGGGCCCGTGAGCTATGGCCGCTGAGCCTGCACGTCCGGAGCCTGTGCTCCGCAACGGGAGAGGCCACGGTGGTGAGACGCCCGCGTACCGCAAAAAAAAAAAAATTATTATTTATATTAATTAGATTCCCACAGAGGTATGATCACCAATTTACAGATTTTAAAAAATTGAGGCACTGCGACTAAGGTTATAGTGTCTGCCAGAAGCAAAGGCTATATAAAAAAAAATCAAAATTTCCTGATTCCCATATGGACTGTTTTTCCACCAAATTAAGCTGTTTAATAAATAAAACCTTAATGTTCTTATAATGATGTTTTCATATTGATGTTCTCATCCTCTTTTGAGTACTATTTTGCTTTTAAATTGGAAAACAAATTAAGAATTTTAATTTTGAGTAAGTATATTCTTGTCACACAGAAAAGAGAAAGTATCATTTACAGAATTTCAAGTAGACCATTTCTTTAAAGCTATACATACAAAGGGAGCATCTCTGAGGAAGGCTGTTTAAACTTGATGTGTTCTGTAAGATGAGGTTGAAATATTCTATTCCATGCTCTATGAAATATATGAATAAATGAAATACGTACTTCTCTCAATGATAAAAAAAGATACATCAGAAAACAAATATGGCACCTTGGGAAAAATAAATATTAATTTAGATAATAGGCCACAGAAATGTCTTCATTAGTGGGCTTCCTGTAACAAATCTACTTTCTAGAACAGTCTCATATTCTCTTTTATTTTTATTTTTTTTGCCGTATGCGGGCCTCTCACTGTTGTGGCCTCTCCCATTGCAGAGCACAGGCTCTGGACATGCAGGCTCAGCGGCTATGGCTCATGGGCCCAGCCGCTCTGTGGCATGCGGGATTCTCCCGGACCGGGGCACGAACCCACGTCCCCTGTATCGGCAGGCGGACTTCCAACCACTGCGCCACCAGGGAAGCCCAGTCTCATATTTTTTTGAAGACTCAAAGATGATTTCCAATATGGTATCATTGGAGACCCCTAGGGGAAATATTGGGTATTGTATATACACAGTACAGTAAAGCCACTCATCGCCTATTTTTGCTCCTTACACACTTAACTGACAGCTCCCAATCTTCTGAAATGAAAAAAAAAATGATAATCAGCTTCCAGATGGTTTTATAAACTATGAAACATGTACAACCAAAATAGAGATAGGCTTAAAAACTAAATAAATTTTAATGACACCAACCATGTACAGCCCCAATTTGACCTTTCAGTTTGGAAGGCTAACTTCAAAAGGAACTTATATTCAGAAAAATAGCTGGCATCAACAAATGCAGAATCTAGAAATATATGCATTTATTTTAGAGTTATAAATTAAGTAGCTGTTGGGTTTTTGATTTTGGGGTTTTTTTCCCTGCTTGTTAAACCTAAACTTGTATTTCTTATATCTGCTATAAAGTAAAATGGATGTTTAGGCATAATATTCACCCCAGATGTTTTGGGAATTTTCAGTCTATAAAAAAGTCTATTACAAGAAGAATTATTTATCTTCCTTATGGTTTTTCCATACTGAGTACTTTAACAAAATGGCTAAATCATGCAGGTATTGGCCATTTTCACATTCATCATGACGAACACATTCAATAATTGTTGGGCTGCCAGGTCTGTTGTTCTGTTATTATCTTCAGCATAAAATTAAAGTGAGGGGGAGCTACTGATTCAGAGTCCTGTTTCTTTTTCATGTGCTAAAATGGGCAGCATTAAATCAATAAAGATCAAAGGATCTCCTCTGATGTACACAATCGGTGCACCTGAAATGGGAAGAAATGGATTTCAACTGACTTTATAAAAAGGTGCATTTCAATTGAAATCCACCCTCACAGGGATGAATCCTCTTTCCATCATATTCTGAAAGTGGAGATGCTCTGTGGCTTGTCTTATTAGTTCAGACACACAGAGGAACCACTTTTGTTTCTGTTTTGGCAAGCTAGCTTGTATTGAGATATAAACATTTTAAAAGATCAGAATTTAGAAGCTGCACATTTTTTAAAAATTTCAGGCCAGAAACCTAAATAAACATCAATGTTGTGTGGCTATACAACATCTAAGTCAGCATTTTCACAAGTATTACCTGAGAACAAAGTGTTCTTGAAATGCTCTGTTTAAAAAAAAAAAAAAAAAAAAAAAAAAAGTATCCTTAATATACTGAAGGCTCTGACAAGTCCTGCAGTGAAGACCCTCGTTGACTATGATCTCATGCAGGGTTTCTGGAAAGTTAAGTGACCATAGCAACATTCAGAGGAACTCATGATCCATTTAACACTTTTGGAAACACACTAGATAAATTGCAGGCTTAAGCAACAGAGTTCAAAGGTCAAAATTTACACAGAGTATCTTTAGCCTATTCATTTAAAATATCCAGCTGATCTTGGATGTCAAAGAAACCAATCTGACAGAGCTTACCTAAAAACAAAGTCGGATTTATCGATTTCGGCTCCGCAGAGAGACTGATTCAGAACCCCCCCATTTCCAACCACGGCACACTGATTGTAAGGGTACCCCACAAAAGGCTGAGTCTATCAGGAGAAAGGGAAAAACCGCCATAAAATAGCTTTAGTTTTAGAGCCATAAACATCATCAGCTTAATTCAAGTAGCTTAATCTTTACACATGCTAAGGAAAGAAAAAGAAGAAGAAGCAATACCACAGCATGTTAATCAACTTATGACATCATAAAAAAATCCTGTAAACCTGTTTCATTTCTCTTGAGAGGAATATATAGCATATCACAGACAAACATAATGTAATAATACAAAATATAATACACTTGTTCTTAAAATGTACTTTAACGTATTTTACATCACATAATTAAGTAAATAAATTGAGGATGGCAAAATCCCACATGGGCCTTTCCGACCAACAGGACCATTTCCAGCCAAAAATAGAAAAGAAAGCAATTCCAAAGTAGCATTAAACTCTCTATTCTTGGCCAGAAAATTAATAGATAATTTAGTGAAAGTTCTCTGTGCTTCTTAAATAGTTAGACCTTCCGGCTCAGTGATGACAGGAGATTTATGCCTGCGATCTCTGTAAATGATCAGCCAGGGTGCTTCAGGGACGCCCAGTAACTCTGTGCGGATTTGTTTCAAATTCATTTCTAAGGCTGGAATCATTTTTGTTTCCTCCAAGGACCCAACTGGCAGACCCCAAAAGACTTCCCACTTTTACCAAATCCTCCGCAGTCTGAAACGTAACTTTTCAATTTGACAGTGTACTTTGCCTTTGCTGGTCACTTTTCCGGAGGTAAGGATGTGACCTTAACCAGCAGCAAGGGTGTCCGCTCATAGTTCCTCGATGATGAGGTCCTGATTCACCTGCTTTGTCTCCAGCATGTGAGTGTAGGTCCTCAGGGGCAGAGAGCATGTTTATTACTTTTCATTTCCCCCCGTCTTCTACTGCAGACCTCGCCTAGAGGACCACTGCTTTTCGATGGGTGACGACTGGCCCAATGGCCACCTGGGTGCAACCCCCAGCGCCATGTTGGAACCCAACTGTACCAGCTTACGGGCACCAACCGGTAAATATTCAGGAATTTTGTCAGCCGATTGTGAAACCATTGGTAAATTACAATCGCCACGATGGGGATATTTACACTGCTAGGAATCAGGGCACCCTCCTGCCCAGTGTACCAGCCCCACTGGCAACGCCCCAGGACCAGTGTGGTTCTGAGCTGCCCAACAGATCCTGAATCACCCTGACTCCCGTGTGCTCCTGAATCTGCACTGGGAGATGCCAAACGAGTGATGAGAACTCTCTTTCAGCATGTCTGCGTTTGTCCATAAAAATGAAAAATCATGTTGTGCTTCTGGTGTGAGAAGCACTTTCCCGAGTCGTAACTTGTTAACACATGGAATCCATCCAACAACCTTGTGAGCATTTTACAGATGGAAAAAGGAGACATGAGTTTAAGGAAGGGCTAGAAAGCAGCAGAGCTGGGATTCAAACCCAGGCAGTCTAGTTCAGAGTCCATGGTCTTAACCACGACACATTATACAGGTGCTGTCTGTCATTCAAGGGGTGAAAGGTTAACTGAAGGATGTGCCTTATTTCCCTGCACAGATGTGACGCCCAGCAGAGTCCCTGGCTCTTTCATGAATGGTTCCCACAGGCCCTGGGCTACTTCAAATCACTGAACTTCTAGCGCAAGATGTTTTCAGACCGTGTTTACTAACCGATACCACAGTAAATTCTGAATTTTACAGACAGGGCAGAATGCAAATAGGCTCTTTATGGTACAATAGAAAAGATTACTGAGGGGAACATATCTCCAATTAAGCACTCAAAGTAATGAACGTTTTTCTCTGGTTTCTTGGTGAACCCGGAGGAAAACATCCACATGCTTTGGTATCTTACGTTCAGTAAGAGTTCAAATAAATGACAATTTCAACGTTCCTTACAATAAGGCTCCTAAGAAAACGCAAATCTGGGCGACTCAACTGCCTGCTTGTTGCTAACTCTGGTTGAAAACCAGCTTCGTTGTTTTCCTTTCAATTACTTAGCAAAGCTTTGGAGTAAGTGACTTCACAACATTTCATCCAAAGCATCTACTGCAATCTGCTGGCTGTGTGCCTCACAGAACAAAGCAGGGTTGGGGTGTGGGAAGCAACCTCGGATGCTGTGTCTGTGGAAGGGGATGTTGAAGAAACCCAGAAAAGTGACCTCGCTTGGCAGCTGTTACTGTATTAACTTCAGAATTCCCTCCCCCTAGTTTTAAAAAGTCAGTATTAATTTGGAAAATGGATGCTGTTGCTAACTGCATCCAGAATTATCAAGCCTATGCTAAGTTATTCTTTTCAAGGTGCCAATCAGAAGCAAAAGAGTACCTGCAGATCCTGTGTTCTGACCAGCCTAAAGCAAGGAAAACACTAGCAAAAATGGCAAGGGTGAAACAGTTGCCCTCTGTGGAACTCCCCAAGGTCTTCCCTGATAAGGGATATAAATATTCCTTAGTTGCTATCTTTTCAGCTATTGGTAATTTCAGTGCATCACGAGGGGACTTTCAGAATGCCGTATGAGTTATTATTTTGGTCCCCGTTCCCTTCCGGAAAATGTGCAATATTTTTTTTCTCTAACGTTGTGTATTGATTTTTCATTCATTCCCAGAAAATTATACTTCCTTTGAATTGTAATATTAAAAAAAAATTGGAACAACTTACATGACAGTAAAATAGTTGAAACAAGTCAAAGGTCCAGCAAAATGGAATTAATTGTAAGAACTGAAAATTCTAGTTGGTAAACTGCATATATAAAGTGATCTCATTTTGACCACTGACTTGGCCTAATTGCTTTTCATCAAATCATAAAAAGATGCCTGAGGGCTTCCCTGGTGGCGCAGTGGTTGAGAGTCTGCCTGCCGATGCAGGGGACACGGGTCCGTGCCCCGGTCCAGGAAGATCCCACATGCTATGGAGTGGCTAGGCCCGTGAGCCATGGCCGCTGAGCTTGCGCATCTGGAGCCTGTGCTCCGCAATGGGAGAGGCCACAATAGTGAGAGTCCCGCGTACCGCAAAAAAAAAAAAAAAAAAAAGATGCCTGAGAGTGTGGTTCATCAGCAGTGGGATATTTTCAGGAGAAAAATTCCCCCCAAATTTGGATTTATAGTGTAATGATACAGCATCATTACTCATTAGTTTAAATAACGAATATGTAATGAATGCATCTGTGCACTGGGGAATGTCCTAGGAGCTTGGGATACATAAGAACACAGTAGATAAAAATCCCTGTCTTGTGGAGGTTACCTTTACAGACCGCAAATTCTTATGTATTTACTTCCCAAAGATTAGCCACATAAACCTACAGTTCATTGTGAAGGAACTGATTTAGTCACTGAAACTGACAACTGGAGGAGTCTTACTGGAGGTGAAAAATGGTCATTTTCCCAAGCCCTGGTAATTACTATGCAGAAAGCCCAAGTACCTCATCTCATTCAAGGATGAGTCATGAAGACTCAAGGGCTGGAAGAGCTTATCACTTAAGATATAAATACCATTCCCCGCAGAGCCACAAGTATGCAAAACTGCCTTCTGAAAATGGACTGCCATGCGTATCTTACACAACAGAGTGTGGCATTTTAATGAATTAACTGCTCCATTCTTATATCTTAATCTGAGCCAACATTCACCTTAAATGGTGACACAAACCACAAGAAATTCTCACTCACCACTGGCAACATATCAAACATGTTCCCTCTGATTTGGATTTCGCTTTTACTTTCCACCTCGTAACTCATGTTCGTCCCGACGGGAGTGTTATTTTGAGAAACAACGAAGTTTTGAACGGCATCACAACACGAAGCAAGTTCCACTCTGTGAAAGAAAAGGATAAAAGTGAATCAAGGAATAAGATTAAGAAACCCAAAATAGAGATGACGATGGAAAACGCAGAAGAGGATTTTGCCATACTGACGTTCAGAGAGAAGATACCTCATTCGCAAAGATGACATTTTTATCTCATTCCATTCTAACTGTCCCTGGATGGTGCAAGAGTGCTGTGGTAGGATTAAATAGCAAAGAACATCAACGTACTTACACGCAGGTAGGGACCGAGTCCCCCATAGGAAATACTGATTATATAACGGTTTAAATATAAAGACTTCTTTCTCATGATAATGTTGTAACAACAAAGAGAAAATGACAGACTACCTTCTAATTATTTTATTAAACAGTACAGAAACTAAATTAAGACCAGTGTCACAAATCATCACCAAAGCAACATGTAATCATTTATTATGAGACAAGTTCAAAGAAAAGAAGCATCATTCAATACAGTGATTTTTTTTGAGCTTCACTGAGGTATAATTCACACATACGTACGGGGACTTTCCTGGCTGTCCAGTGGTTAGGACTCTGCACTTCCTAACAGGGGGTCTGGGGCTCGATCCCTAGTCGGGGAACTAAGATCCCACAAGCCTCGTGGTGCGGGCAAAAAAAAAAATATTCACAAATACAAATTGTTTATGTTCATGCTTTAATATGCATACATACCGTGCAATCATCACCATAAACAAGCTAATCAACATGTCCATCATGTCACATAGTTATCTTTTTTTCTTCTTTTATTATTTATTTATTTATTTATTTATTTTTGCGGTACGCGGGCCTCTCACTGTTGTGGCCTCTCCCGTTGCGGAGCACAGGCTCCGGACGCGCAGGCTCAGCGGCCATGGCTCACGGGCTCAGCCGCTCTGCGGCATGTGGGATCCTCCCGGACCGGGGCACGAACCTGTGTCCCCTGCATCGGCAGGAGGACTCTCAAGCACTGCGCCACCAGGGAAGCCCTCTTCTTTTTTTTATAGTAAGAATACTTGAGATTTACACTCTTAGCAAATTTCAAGTATGCAATACAGTACTGCTAACGACAACTACACTGCTGTACTTTAATAGACTGAATTTTTAAATGACGTGAATTTAAAGTTGCCATTCTTTACAGAAAGCCCAGAAAAATGTAATTTAGTACTGAGCTATATTTCGAAACTATTCCTATGGAGTGAAACCTTATTGTCAGAATGCAGACCCAGAAAGGTCCTTCCAGGGGTTGTTGGAATTTGCCCCCAACCTCTGGCAGGTGAATCCAGAACCACTCAGAATTTATATTTTGCTTATGTAATTCTCTGGGGATGTAGACTCCATAGCGTCTCTTGATAATTATTCCACAGTTTAATCAACCTTGAAGTCAAGAGACTCTTTGATTTGCACACTTGAACTCTCTTCACTTAAATCCACCTCCCTGGTTAGTTTTTCATAGAATCTCTCCATAAAAAACACTTCATGTAATTGAAAATGGTAATCATCAAGCACAACTTGAACCTTTTCAATTTTGAAGCATTTAGAGAATTTCCTCTTCTCTCAGATTTTCTCCATAAGACCAGTTTTTTCATTAATGTCACCTTGTTCATCTTTAAACCTTTACTAATTTCTCCATTTTACTTAAAAATATGTATTAAAGTTGGATCCCACCACAGCACAAGGAACAGTGACTATTCAGCAGACAGAGCTGACTGTGGTCAGTACTGATACCCTGAATTCCTAACTGGCCCTTCCCCATCGCATATATTTTTTTTTACTGGTTTTTGGTCCTGAAGGGTATACTTTCATATATGTTCCTACTGAATTTGGTTCTTTTGAAAGAATACAATGCTTTAATCCGTCACAGTCATTTTGAATTATATTCCAGTCTTCATGAATGCCAGTAATTCTCAGGGTATGAAAAGTCAGTGCTGTGATATTATTTGTACCCTAAAAATCAAGATTTTCAAATTAGTTCGTATCAGTTAGCTGATATTATTAAAATAGTACATTCTGACTTGAATTCTATCACCTGCTTATTATTTCTCTTTGTATTTCAGAACCTACCATTTCTAATAGCTCATGGAGACCAGACCAACAAAATATTGAAAATGAAATGATGTGTAGTCAAAAATATGATACTAAGTATTTGTAATTATAAATTTAATTTTATAACCATTCATGTGACATACTGCAAACTCAGAAATCCTTATGTGTTTATAATTTTAAATGTCTCTTCTATGCAGCATGTTGAGAAAGGCAATGGAATAGATTCTCATTTACCTTTTACAAGTAACTTAATTTCTCTAAGGATATTTGGTGCTTGAAAGAATATTGCATCACAAAAAAACCCCACTAAGCAGGGCTTCCCCCTGGTGGTGCAGGGGTTTAGAATCTGGCTGCCAATGCAGGGGACACGGGTTCAAGCCCTGGTCCAGGAAGATGCCACATGCCACGGAGCAACTGAGCCTGTGCGCCACAACTAATGAGCCTGCACTCTAGAGGCCGCAAGCCACAGCTACTGAGCCCGTGTGCCACAGCTACTGAAGCCCATGCACCTAGAGCCCATGCTCCGCAACAAGAGAAGCCACCGCAATGAGAAGCCCGCACACTGCAACGAAGAGCAGCCCCCGCTCGCCGCAACTAGAGAAAGCCCGTGCGAGCAACTAAGACCCAACACAGCCAAAATAAATAAATAAAAATTTAAAAATGCAATTATTAAAAAAAATAAAACACTAAGCAAAGTACCCTTTGTGGGTTTTTAAATCTTTTTTTTTCTGGGAGTTCCCTGGTGGTCTAGTGGGTCGGATTCGGCGCTTTCACTGCTGTGGCCCCGGGTTCAGTCCCTGGGCGGGGAACTGAGATCCTGCAAGCTGTGCAGTGTGGCCAAAATGTTTTATAAAAATTGTTTTTTTCTGAAATTATTTTCAATTATTATATTATAAAATTTTCAAACCCTCAGGAAAGTTGAAAGAACTGGACACTGAGCATTTGAATAATGACCAGCTAACTCTACAAGTAATTTTTTACTATATTTGCCTTGCTGTGTATTAATCCATCAATCTATTTTTGTTGTTATAGTTATTGCAATTCAACATAAATTACAGGTACCAGTACACCTCACCCCTAAATACTTCAGCATGTTTATCATTATTTTGCATTTTGGGGTAGAATTTACATACAATAAAATCCCAAGTGCATTCAATGAGTTTTGAGAAGTGCATATACCCCTGTAACCCAATGCCCTGTCAAGATACAGAATATTACCAACCCCACTAGATAATTCCCTCAAATTCTTTCCCAGTCCACCTCCAGCCCTCCCCCACCTCAAGGCAACCACTTTTTTTTTTTTTTTTTTTGCGGTACGCGGGCCTCTCGCTGTTGTGGCCTCTCCCTTTGGGGAGCACAGGCTCCGGACGCACAGGCTCAGCGGCCATGGCTCACGGGCCCGGCCGCTCCGTGGCATGTGGGATCCTCCCGGACCGGGGCACGAACCCGTGTCCCCTGCATCGGCAGGCGGACTCTCAACCACTGCGCCACCAGGGAAGCCCAAGGCAACCACTTTTGTGATTATTTTTTACCAAACATTAGTACTGCCTGTTCCAGCATCTATATAAACATATACATAAATCTATATAAATATAAATCTATATAAATCATATTAACGCAACATTGTAAATCAGCTATACTCCAATAAAAATGTTTTTAAAAATTTAATTCATTTTTTAAAAAAGAATCATATTGTATACACGCTTTTAAGGCTTCTTGCACTTGGCATAAATGTTTTTGCAATTCACATATGTTGCCATGTACGGTCAGTAATTTATCCCTTTTTATTGCTAGAATAGTGTTGCACTGTCTGAATGTACCAGAATTGATTTAGCCACCCCCCACTGCACTTTTAAAGAAATCACTATCAAAAATCAATGTTAAATACCTAATCATTCCTAATAACATCCCAGGAAAAAATTGGAATAATTATCCAAAACGTCATTTCTGCAGCCTATGTTGGGTCACTGACTAATGGGACATTTTTAAGCCTTTATAGTTAGTGGCAGAATTATAAATTTATGCTCTTTGTCATTTCCCAGTTCATCTGCATGGTAAAGATCCCCATAAATAGCCAGTGTTAGTATAGAGCTGAGATGCTTAGAACAAACAAAACAAAATGGAATTTTATTTCTATTATTCCATTTCCCATCATCCCTAAAAACAGAGTCAATTCTAATCCTTGGTGACTCCAAAGTCAACTAGATGTGCTCACAATAATGGGCATGGCAATTTCCCCGTTCTTGTGTAAAAAGAGCAAGAGACATTAAGAAATGAAGGACACTTGGTATTCACTAGATGTGATAGTGAATTTCACCTGTCAACTGAGCCAAGTCAATGCCCAGAGAGCTGGTGAAACTACTTTTGGGGGTGTCTGTGAGGATGTTTCAGGAAGGATTAGCATTTGAATCGATGGAGACAAAAAGCTCACCCTTTCCAATGCATAGTAAATATCCAACCAGATCAGCATTCACAAACCTCACCCTGGTAAAGCACTGTGCTCTCCAGAGCATTTTCACACCTATTATGACATCTGATGCCCACAACAACCGGGGAGATAGAAAATATAATTATTCCCATTTTATTTATTTATTTTTTAAAGTAGTAAGTAGTCTTATTCATTGATTTTTGGCTGCGTTGGGTCTTTGTTGCTGTGCGAGGGCTTTCTCTAGTTGTGGTGAGTGGGGGGCTACTCTACATTGCAGTGCTCAGGCTTCTCGTCACACAGGCTTCAGTAGTTGTGGCTCGTGGGCTCAGCAGTTGTGGCTCACGTGCTCTAGAGTGCAGGCTCAGCAGTTGTGGCGCACGGGCTCAGTTGCTCCGTGGCATGTGGGATCTTCCCGGACCGGGGCTCAAACCCATTTTCCCCTGCATTGGCAGGTGGATTCTTAGTCACTGCGCCACCAGGGAAGCCCCCATTCCCGTTTTAGAGATGAGAAAACTGGAGTTGAAAGAGTTTATGGGTTAGAACCAAGGCGCCCAGGTTGCTCGTGACTCCAGCTTATGTCTTTTGACATTCACTTCTTTGCAGTTTACACTAGAGTATCTTGGGTGGGTAATGCTGTCATTTGAGCTTCTTCCTTTGGGATGCTTTCCATAGTGGCACCAAACAACATAGCAGTTCCCAAAATAATGCTGGTAGCACCCCATTGACAGCTTGTCCAGACATACCTCAAAGGCTGCAAAAAATTTTACATGTGAATATTCCAAACCCTCTATATAACTGAGACATTCAAGGCTCTTATTTTACATGGAGGGTTACACGATTCCCGATGGATGGGATCAAGGTTGTCAAGTGGTCCAGACAATGTGTCCTCGGATTTAATGGAAAAGAAACCCCTGGTTTAATGATGCTCTAACCCTTGCTGTGTCACACCTTCAGCAACTTCCTCTACGCAATCCAGTTCCAAAAGGAAATCTAGTCCCTTCCACCCCCCGCCCCCAGAAAAGAATAGGGACTCTCTGTACTGCATTGATTTCCAGAACTGGAAAGAGTTCACATTCTTTCAAAAGTGCTTAAACTCTCAAGAAGTAGGCGGGAGTCAAGTGAGAGTGGCATGGACATATATACACTACCGAACGTAAAATACCTGGCTGGTGGGAAGCAGCCGCATAGCACAAGGAGATCGGCTCGGTGCTTTGTGACCACCTAGAGGGGTGGGATAGGGAGGGTGGGAGGGAGGCTCAAGAGGGAGGCGATATGGGGACGTGTGTGTGCATATGGCTGATTCGTTTTGTTGTGCAACAGAAACTAACACAGTATTGTGAAGCAATTCTACTCCAATAAAGATCTATTAAAAAAAAAAAAAGTAGGTTGGTCCTGGGAGAATCTGGCTTAATACTTTTCGCCTTGATCTATAAAGACAGAATCTGAAAATGTCCAGAGTCATCTCTGCATCACAGATGGTCTAATGAAATACTTGTGAGAGAGATTTTTGTTCAGACTGTAGAAATTCGTTTTTCTTTGCCACCCTAGGTGCTGAGTGCTTCCTTGGTTTTTATCTTTGCTTTTTTGTTTTTGTTTTGTTTCTTTTCTTTCTGATTCATTTCAAGTCCCAGGTCAAAATTCTTCTTCAGTTCTAAGCGGGATGCTTCCTGGATTTCCATGAAATGTTAAGGACGGCTTAAGGCTTGCAGTGCACAAGACCCTACAGGACACTCTGAATACTAACCACCCAAGTGTCCCAGCCCAGGGCTCACAGGCCTCTCTTCTGTTTATCAAACTCCTGAGACTCCCTAATGAGTCTGGGGCAGCCAGGGTGAGGCAAAGGCTAAAGGCACTTTCCAAGTATTAATAAAGAGCTGCCTTTCTTCTGGCGTCTATTCCCTAAGATTCTAATGAGGCTCCTAGGAAAAGGGGTTTTAAAACATAAGCACCCGCACACATTCAAAGGACTTACTTTACCCTCCTGTGTTTTCTAACGTGGCCACATTTCTCTTCTGTCACCAAGATCACAGCATACCTGGGCCAAGCAATGCACCAGTCGCCTCTCTTCTGTGGATGCTCCCTTTTCTGCCCTTTTCTGCCCCTCCCCCACATTATATAATTTACTGATGGACCAATCATAACAATCTCAAATATTTAGTGCCTTCTCGCTATGTGCTAAATATTTTACATATATTGTCTCAGTTAGGGGATAACATAACCCTACAAAATAGGTTCCATTGATACTCACCTTCCAACTGAGGACAACTCAGGCTTGTCAAAGGTAAGCCGGTCACATATTACACATGCCTTCGCTCACCCATTCATTCATTCATACATATTTATTTAGCATGTAGGCAGGCACTGAGCACTGTGCCGTCTACACGCTGGTGAATGAAATAAGCACTGTCTCTGCCTTTGTGCTGTTTATGATCTTAACCAGTAACATGTCCTTGTTTGAGCCACCCTATCTCACTGCCCAAAAGATGTTTATAGAATCTACAAGTTCAAAATTGAAAGCACACTTACAAAACGCAAGAGGGTGCAATGGACTCAAAGGGCCTTTTCTGTCGTGTAGGTGTTGAGGTCGCGTCCCGTACAAGACCCCAGCCCAGCCCCCGTACACACAGTCATCACGCCCCAGCGACCATACTGGACTCTGGGTGAGTCCGTGTGTTTGCATGTGGGCCTGTGTGTGCAGCTCTGTGGTGTAAGGGCCGGGGGAAGGGAGGAGAGGAAGAATAATTTGGTGGTGGAAGTTGAAAATAAGTCATAAGACATTTAAGGAGTAAGATTCCCAGGTTTTAAATGGACTTGGTATAACTCAGCAGTGAGCACTGGCTCACTAAAAAATCCCACTGTGAACTGAACAATATAAGTAAAAGAACAGTGACCTGGGAGGAGATGCTCAAGCCACACTCACTGTGCTTGGGTCTAGTGTAGAAACTCTGCTTCCAGAGGCACCTGGAGAAACCAGGGCCTGTCCGGAACTCATACTGTCCAGATGGGAGAAGAAGAGATTCAGAGGCATTCAACAGCTGTCTTCAAACACTGTACGGACTTGGGAGGAATTAGATTTGTGTAACTTTGAGATACGGAACCAGGACCAAAGCACAGAACGATTCAGCCCGTAGTTACCCAACACCCACTGAGTAATGGCCATAGTTCAAGGTCATGAGGACTACAACTTATAAATTCTTCAATGCAAATATGAGGAAAGCGGGCTTCCCTGGTGGCGCAGTGGTTGAGAGTCCGCCTGCCGATGCAGGGGACACGGGTTCGTGCCCCGGTCCAGGAAGATCCCACATGCCGCGGAGCGGCTGGGCCCGTGAGCCATGGCCGCTGAGCCTGCGCCTCCGGAGCGCAACGGGAGAGGCCACAACAGTGAGAGGCCCACATACCACAAAAAAAAAAAAAAAAAAATTAAAAATATGAGGAAAGCATGGATGGACCCTGCCCTCTGGGAGTTTACTTACGTCAGGAGAGAAAGACACCAAATGTGACTGGTACTTCAGTATAATTTCAACGTGATACAGATAGACATCAGAAGAGGCTGTGCTGAGCGCACAGAGGAAGGGCACTTGAACTAGCCTGGGGGGCAAGGGGAAGGTTCCAAGAAGGTGTTAGTACATGCCCAGCACATAGGGCTCACAGGATAAATATGTGTTCAGTGAATGAAGGAACCCACGTTCGGGGCAAGTCACTGGACAGTAAGGGAAGGAGACCAGAGGGAGGAAGGCCCACTGCTGTTAGAGTTCACCTAGTTAAAGACTGAAAGGGCCCACAGAAAGCAAGGTGCAAAGGCTGGGGTGGGGGAGATGTGAGACCTACCGAGATCTACTGAGTAGGTGAAAGAACAAAGCGAAGAGATTAAAGTAAGGCTGCTGGGAGAGAGAACCATGACTCCGTCACACGATGCTCGTGTCGGTCTCCCCCAACCCTCAACACTCCCCAGTGGAATTCACTCATTTCACAATCGAGAGCATCCTGTGTTTCAGGCGCCGTGCTAGACCCTGGGAACAGCTCAAGGAATACAAGAGACTCTGTCCCTGCCATCATCTGGAACTTGGAGCAGCACAGAAGTAGAAACTGGAAGAAGCCTTCTGGGCAAAGCAATAAAGGTGATGAACAGTGGCTTACCTCTGTTCAACAGGGGGATCTTTTGTGTATTAAGTGTCACTGAATTGCAAGGAAAGTCTGTCCTCAGAAGGTTGTATAAGCAAAGGACAGTGTAATGCCCCCTCTGGAGAGCAAGGAAACTATCGTATTCCTAAGCTTCTAAATTCCTGAAAAAGAATGGAAAGCTACTTAATCAATGCAGACAATAGTTTTCAATTTTCAGTTTTCCTATGACAGGTAATTGCAGAAGAGAGGGAGCCAGGTTAATGAGAAAGAGGAAGCTAAAGCCACAAAAAACCAAGGGAAAAAGAGAAAGACGTGGACAGAGCATGAGACCAAGAAGGAAAAAAGGAGAAGAGACAGAAACATACACGTGAAATCCGGGGAAAGCAGAGGAGAGGAGACAGAAAGCGAGAGACAGTCACATGCCCACAGCCAGAACACCAAGACCCATAAGGCTCCAGAGAGCAATGTGAACACTTACACGATCATGCAGAAACCTGCGTTCACACAGACAGCACATTCGACAGAAAAGGGGTCAGAATGAGCCCCAAGATAGCGGCCCAGACAGGAACATAAAAAGCAAAACGTGAGTTTGTGGCTCAAGAATATTCATGCGTAAATGATGGTAAATATGTGCATGGTGCCCACTATGTCCCAGACATTCTTTTTTTTTTGGGGGGGGGCTTCTATTTTTTAAATTTTTATTGGAGTTTAGTTGATTTACAGTGTTGTGTTAGTTTCAGGTGTACAGCAAAGTGAATCAGTTACACATATACCTGTATCCCCTCTCTTTTAGATCTCTTCCCATATAGGCCATTACAGACTACTGAGTAGAGTTCCCTGTGCTATACAGTAGGTACTTGTTGCTTATCTATTTTATGTATAGTAGTGTGTATATGTCAATCCCAGTCTCCCAGTTTATCCCTTCCCCCATCCCCCCGGTAACCATAAAATTGTTTCCTACATCTGTGACTCTATTTCTGTCCCAGACATTCTTTGAAGCGCTTGACATAGTAACTTATAAAATCTTCATCAAGGTGCCAGGAGGCGAACACTATTTTCATCACGACTTTTTATTCTTATTTTTCAGATGTGGAAGCTGAGACACAGAGAAGCTAAGCTACTTGCCTGAAGTCACACAGCTGGTAACTGGTGACTGAGATTTGAACCTAAGTCTTTTTTTTTTTTTTTGCGGTACGTGGGCCTCTCACCGTTGTGGCCTCTCCCGTTGTGGAGCACAGGCTCCGGACGTGCAGGCTCAGCGGCCATGGCTCACAGGCCCAGCCGCTCCGCGGCATGTGGGATCCTCCCGGACTGGGGCACGAACCCGTGTCCCCTGCATCGGCAGGCGGACTCTCAACCACTGCGCCACCAGGGAAGCCCTGAACCTAAGTCTTAATGTCTGTGTGCCTTATTCTCTCTCTAAATGTCACCTTATTATACACAAATAAACCATAACAGAGACACACAGAGGGAATAAAGCCACTGACACAGCCCACACAGCCACTGTCACAAGACATGTAGATAAATTCCATGACCTTCATGGGAATATACAACTCAATATGTTTTGTAAACTGTGATTAAATATTTTTAAACTTGCTGAATTCCACAACTACGCAAAAAAAGAGTGAAACATCATCCAAATTCCTTCCTCAGGGGCAAACCCAGTTGGATACAGGTTAAAGCACTGAGGGTTGGGAACTGGGGTCCATGGAGTCAAGGCCAAGGTCAAAATTTCTGCCCAGGCGACAGGCTGCTTAGGGCTGGGAACCAAAACAGACCTGCTAAGACAATGGCAGGGTCTGACACTAAAGAGGACAGATATGAACAGCCAACACCAAGAGGGTAGAGTCAGGAATCAAGTTTAGTGACATGGAACAGTGTTTAGGGTAAACTGAAGATTTCATTCATTCGCATGGATATTTATTCAGCAAATCAAGCTCTTAGTACTGTTCTCAGTACCAGGGATATAACAGAGAAAAGAGTCAGGAGGGTCAGGAGCTGGGATAGGCCAAGCCAGGCCTACCGCGTACCAGTGATGCCAGGCTTACCGCGTACCACTGATGCCAGGCTTGCCGCGTACCACTGATGCCAGGCCTGCCATGTACCAGTGATGCGTAAGAAAAGGAACCTGGAAGGGTGAGACTGTAGCCCAGTGGAACCTCCATTTGTGACAGTACTGTGAGCCTTTGAGATTGGCACGCCGTCAGCGTGAGGTAGGGAGCCCACAGTTTGTGGTGTGAGCTTACTCACTGCCCAAGGGTTGTATAAACTACAAGAACTTGAGGTGCTGCTCTGAGTGGGACAACCCGCTCACTGGAATCCCTAACCTGGTGTTTACATTTTGCTGATTCAGTAATAAAGCAAAGTGAAAGCAAGTCTAACTGAGTCCAAGCCCATATTCATGCAAAACCAAGATCTGGGCCGACCCTGCGGACAGGAGCCCAGGGGAAGCTGTTCCATTTGAACCTGGGGCGTCAGGACTCAGCGCCCCTAGAAGAAGCAAAGTTTAAGCTGAAAACCAAAAGGTGAATAAAGGGAGCCAGGTAAGGCAAGAGAAAGAGAGGGAGGAAGACACTGAGAAACAGAAAACAGGGAGTGTGAAGGCTGGGAGGAGAAAGAACGTAGAACGTGCAAAATGTTGGAAGGAACTCTGTCTGGCCCAGTGGGTGGTGTCCTAGGTGGGCAACACTGCAGAACTGCACCATGACAAGTCTTAGAAGCAAGACAGGGGGAACAACTCAGCTTCCTCCTGTGGGAAAGGACGAGTCAGGGAAGGTCTAGTTACGGCAGCGTTACAATGAGATCTTAGGGTGTGTCCCCTGGCTTCAGTGGGGAGGACAGATGGGGTGGGGTTGAATAAGCTGGTGCCATCAGTTGGGAGGATACAGCATTGACCCAGTGTTGGAGATGGTCTCCAAAGATGACCGCTACCTCTTCCTTCTCTCCCCATGCACGCGAGGTGTTCCTCACATCAAGAAGTAAACTCGAAAGCTCCTTCCCTTGAATCTGCGCTAAACTTTGTGACCCTTGTGACCGAGACAACACAGCACAAGTGGCATTCTGGGTCATGAAAGTCTTGGGGCTTCTGCTTGAGTCTCCTGGAACATTCCATCTCTGGATAGGGAATCCAGCCACCATGCTGTAAGAAGCACAAGTCACACGCAGAGATTCCGTTGCAGGTGTTGTAGCTGGCCGCCCGACCTGAGCTCCTACAAAAGCCAATGTCAACTGCCAGCCGTGAGAAGGAGCCATCGTGGAGGTCCAGTCCAGCCACCCACCGGACTACAAACCATATGAAAGCCCCTGATGAAGAGTCCCCCAGTTAAGCCCAGTCAGCCAGTGGAACTGTGAGAGAATATGAAATCACTGCCTATGTCATCAAGTTGTTTTTTTTTTTTGGCCGTGCATGTGGGATCTTAGTTCCCTGACCAGGGATCGAACCCGTGCCCCCCTGCAGTGGAAGCACAGAGTCTTACCCACTGGACTGCCAGGGAAGTCCCAAATCATCAGGTTTTGGGGCAGTTTATTAAGCAGCAACAGGTAACAAGAACACCAGTTAATAACTAGGTAACAGTTAAGAGATAATTAGAGCAGCTCTAGCAGTTAGGGCTCTCCAGAGAAACAGAACCAACAGTCTATCAATACGGATGTCTGTCTATCTATCTATCTATCTATCTATCTATCTATCTATCTATCTATCTATCTAGATTTATTTTAGCGAATTGGCCCAGACAGTCAGGGGAGCTGGCAGGTCTAAAATCTGCAGGGCAGGCGGGCAGGCTGGCAACTCGGCAGGAGGTGATGCTGCAGTCTTGAAGCAGAATCTCTTCTTTTCTGGGAAACCGCACTTTTTGCCCTGAAGGACCTCAGCTGGTTGGAGGAGGCCCACACACATTGTCAAGGGTCATCGCCTTTACTTCAAGTCAACTGAGGGTAGATGTAAGCCACACCCTCACGGCAATGCCTAGACTCACATGTGATTACATAACTGGGCACTACAGCCTAGTCAAGGGGACACAGAAAATTAACCATCCCGGTAATGCAGCCCCAAGTTTTGGTGGAGGAGAGAGAGAAGAAGATGGCTTTGTGACATGCTTAGGATGTGAAACCGTGAACGTTTGGTGATGAACGGCAAATGGGCACTGAAGGGATGTCAAGGGTAAAACACAGGTTTCCGGCTGGGGCCACTGGGAGGGGGCGATGCCTTCCCCGACACAGGCAGCAGCTTCAACAAAAGCAAGATGGGGGCATGGCCTTTGCACCCTGCGGTACTGTAGTAACCTGTCGTCGTTTTCACTCATCCCAGGTCTCATAAGGAGAAAATGAGACCACACGGCAGGCAGCAGTGGAATAAGAAGTTAGATTGTGAAGAAGGAGGGTTGCGAAGCCTCGGAAAACAGGAGAGAGACTCAGTCGTCTGGCTGGTCCAGAGGCCGCTCTGAATGAGCACAAAGCTATGACCAAATGAACTTGCCCAAGTCTCTCCCAGGGCCCCATCGCGGGACTGGCTCCTGACTTTCAAAAATTGTTCCATTAAAGTCAACAGCCAATTATATAAGTGTGGAAAACACAAGTTCTAAAAATACAGAATCAGCTGTTAAGATGAATGTTAAGATTTTGGAATATATTTTACTTTGCAGACCAAAAAACAAAAAACAAAAAAACCCTCCAGGTCAGAGTCATTATTACTCAATGTGTGAAGAAAATGCAAAGAAGTCACTCGTTTCTACTTCTATTTAGTTAGATATTTTGGAGGGGGGAAAAAAAGGAGTAAGAAACTTTTCTTTTTTTTTTTTTTTGCAGACACCGTCTGGCAGTGTATTTAAGATCCTGAAGTAACAGTCTGAACCCTACGAAGACAGAGTTTTATCATTACAAGGTTGAATCTATCTCACGCGTAATTGCACCAGCGTGCTGGTCTGTGAAGCATTTCCTCAGGAAACTGTTCCCCGTATATTTTGTGTTGACACTACTTTCTTTTATAAAAGGTCCCATTATTTCATGACCTTTAAACTGACCAAACCAAGTCCTAATCGTGTGCTTCAGTGACAAGCGATGCATGTGTCTGACAAAGGGCTCCTTCTGTGCTAAGGATGGGAGTCGCCATCCTGCACAGATGCAGGGGCAGGTAGGAGGCCGGTTCTGATCATGACCATTTCTGAGCCTGACTCATGTGGACAAATGGGCTGCAAGTGTTCCCAGCAGCCACCACAGCTGCTCACCTCTCAGGTACTCTTCCAGGTCAGCCCCCGTGGCTCACTGAGGAATTCACCATCTTCTGCTTTTTTGGCTACAGCCCCAAGCTCAGCTTCTGTTTCTGCCTGGCCTCCGGGACCTGGGCACTTATTTTCTTGCTTTTGGCCTCTGGTTTCCCTCCACATTCTGACTTTTCATCTCTGCCCTCAGGCTTTGCCAAATAGATAAGGCATCCTACCTTGAACTTGCCAGGGTAGGATTAGGGTTAGGGTTACGGTTAGGGTTTTGTCCCCATTGAGGGGCTACGTAATCTGGGGAAAGAACGGGATGCAGAACTCTGTGCACTGCCTAGAATTTTAGGCTGGTTAATTTTCAGGCAACTCAAAGTCATTCCTTGTTGGACCTCTGAAGCGTGTTGCCAAGCACGATTTGACCGGCCATCTTGAAAGGGAGGGACAAGCCACAGACAGTTCCTATAAAGGTAAGTCCTTTTCTACTGCAGATGATGCACAGGAAGACTGCAACCTACTATTTTTAGTAAAATACTCATTGTAAGCTAGGAAAATGATATTAAACTGACAATAATAATAGTGATCAAGTATTGAGACTTTAACGTATAACGGACTCTGTACTGAACATTCTATGTATTGAAAATTCATAAAAACTCATGAAAGAAGGTATTACTCATCTTTATCAAACTGATAAAGAGACTGGCCGGGAGAAGTGACTTCACCTAATAAGAATGATAACGATGCTACAAATAACCAACTGCCCAGGTGCCTCTTGTCCAAGGTAAAATGATCCCTAGTGGGAACTCAGCATTCACAGGGAGATCGAATATAACATAAAATCAATGACTATGGAAAACAAACAAAAACATGAATCAAATAAGACACATGAAGCCAATGTGAAGCTGAGCCTATGCTCTGAGCCCAGAAACCTGAGTATCCTTTCCAACTCCTGGTTCCTATACTGAGGCCTGACTCATTTTAGAACCATCTAGAAAGATTCTTGGTTCTTTCTGATGAAAATGTTTTCCCATCAATATTTTGCACTCTATAGAATACATGGATCACAGGTAACCAGGGTTATAAATTAATCCCACACACAAAATTCCAATCCATACTTGTGATCAGTGTTCTGAAGGAGAATCTCATCACAGGACAGCAGCAATGACTTCATCAGGGTGTTCAGGGAAGGCCTTCCTGAACAAGAGATGATGGACGTGGGATCTGAAAGGTTGGTGCCCATGAACAGGGGCATGGGGGGCAGAAAGGACAGAGCTGTCAGGCCTCCGGGGCTGAAGCAAGTATCAGACATTTGAAGAGAAAGACCAACGCAATGGAGCAGGAAGAGCCAGGCGGAGTGTGGTGTGAGGTGAGGCCGGAAAAGTAGGTAGTGGCCAGGAAATATAGGGCCTTAAGGGAGTTTAAGTCTCAGTTTTGAATGCACCCCCCCCGCGGCCCCTCAATAAAACAACAACACCCAGCGGATTCCAAACAGGTTGGGGCAGGGATAGGCTTGGTGGAAGTGAGTTGTGACCACCCATCATCACCCAATTTCCATGAAAAAAAACCCATCCAAAGAAGACGTGGTACATATGTACAATGGAATACTACTCGGCCATAAAAAAGAACGAAATCATGCCATTTGCAGCCACATGGATGGACCGAGAGATTATCATACTAAGTGAAGTAAGTCAGAAAGACAAATACCATATGACATCATTCACATGTGGAATCTAATTTGTAAAAAATGATACAAATGAACTTATTTACAAAACAGACTCACAGATTTCAAAAACAAACATACAGTTACCAAAGGGGAAAGGTGGTGGGGAGCGATAAATTAGGAGTTTGGGATTGACATACACACACTACTATATATAAAATAGATAACCAACAAGGACCTACTGTATAGCACAGGGAACTCTCCTCAATATTCTGTAATAACCTATGTGGGTAAAGAATCTGAAAAAGAATGAATATATGTATAACTGAATCATTCTGCTGTACATCTAAAACTAACACAACATTGTATATCAACCATACTCCAATAAAATTCTGTGAAAAAGCCATCCAGCTATTGTATAGAGAACGGAGGAGAAGGGTACCAGCATGATGGATGATGACCATCGTGAAGGTCACTGCAGTAATCCAAAGGAGAAACAGCGATGAAGCAAACAGAGTCCCCCCGACCATAGTCCGTCATGGAGTGTCTCCTATGCACCAGCAAAGATTCCCATATTCTAGAGAGACGTTTCTAAAATACAAACAGGACTCGAGGATGGATTGATATGGGGATGAGGAGGAAGGAGCTAAAAGAACAAATGGAGCAACACAGAAACCCAGGGTGAGAATCTTTCAAGGAGCGAGGAATGGTTTATCATTTCTAGATCCTGGTAAGAGGCGAGAGCTCAAACAAAACGGGAAGGGAAAATGCCTTTTGGATTTAGCATGCGGGGTCACTGCTGACATAGGTGAAATGTTGTCATTAAGGATGTGGGTGGAAGACAGTGTGAGTATAGACAACTCTTTCCAGGGTTCGGTTATGCAGTGGAGAAGCGTCTTTGGGTAAGAAGTGAAATGAAAACTCAAATCAAGATGGCACGTCAAAATACCGTGATTTTAGAATCAACTGGCTCACGATGAATATGTGTTTCACACTAAAAACATAGATTGGTTTTGTTGTTGTTGTTTTTTCCTTTTTTATTTCTTGGCTGCATGCGGCATGTGGGATCTTAGTTCCCCAACCAGGGATCCAACCCACACCCCCTGCACTGGAAGCGTGGAGTCAACCACTGGACCACCAGGGAAGTCCAAAAAATAGACTGCCTTTAAGAATACAATGATCTAGGGCTTCCCTGGTGGCGCAGTGGTTGAGAGTCCACCTGCCGATGCAAGGGACACGGGTTCGTGCCCCGGTCCGGGAAGATCCCACATGCCACGGAGCGGCTGGGCCCGTGAGCCATGGTCGCTGAGCCTGTGCTCCGCAACGGGAGAGGCCACAACAGTGAGAGGCCCGCATACTGCCAAAAAAAAAAAAAAAAGAAAAAAGAATACAATGATCTAAGAATTCCAGTGGTTCACAGGGATTCAAAAGGCATGAAAACATTCTGTTTCAGCCCCAACAGATCAGAAGAATTAAGGGCTTCAAATAGACACTACCTCTTTTAGCAATATGCCTATACCTAAATTAAAACAGAACCACCCGTGAGATTGAACTAGCCTCCCAGACCACTGGGAGAAATTCCAGCAACCCAGAGTGGATCTGTTATTAGTTTGTGGGATTATCAGGTTGGCATCACACTGAAAGATAGGATGGGAGAATTGACAGTCATCCCCGATTCAGGTTAATTCATGACACTAATCACACAGAGTCTTACTTTCCAGTCCTTGGCTCTCTCACAAAATTAGGAAGGCAGAACGGCCTAGACGTTTGGAATTAGAAAGTCAGACATTGGTGACTGTCCTTAACGAATCCAGCTAGATACAGAATGGGAAGGCATGGCATTCAAAAACGCCACCCATTCATCATTCACATCGTAACATGAATTAGTACGTCCCATGGCAGGGGTGGTCTGGCACAGAGAAAGTGGAGTTTTGAGGAAGGATGAGGGAGAAAACATTTGGGAACATGGAAACTTGACATCCCATTGTGTCTCCGGACCCTGAGGCATCACATTAAGAAGCAAGAGAGAAATGAGGAAGGAACTGGGATAATTTACAGAGATCAAACAGGCGGGGTGGAAGGAAGCCCAGGCACCTGACCCAGAGCTGGATGTTCAATACGTTTTGAAATGTACAATAAATGGACAGTTTCACTCACTTCACAGTTTTAGCTTTATCTCAACCCACTCAAAATTCTGCTTCATAACCCAGCAGCCATAGGAAAATCCAAGAGGGTATGTGATCCCCTGTTCAATATGGGATTCACACAAGTTTCAGGTTACGGAAGAGAACGAATAAAGACCAAATTCCATCCGCATCTCAGATGACTGAGTTTTTCCCTTATATGTGTACACTGATATTTTGATGTTTATGAAAGATCAGCTCATCTATTTGAGTAGAATATAAGTAAACCAAGGTAAATAAAATATGAAAGACTATGACTGTCAAAGCAAAGGACAGGAACTCCACTGAAATGTTAACTCAGAAGTGAAGGAGATGATGTTGAAACACTGGAGAGAGATCTCTACGTATACAGGGACACTGCACCAGTGTTTAAACAATGTAATGTACCAGTGTTTAAACAATGTAATGTACCAGTGTTTAAACAATGTAATGTACCAGTGTTTAAGCAATGTAATGTACCAGTGTTTAAGCAATGTAATGTACCAGTGTTTAAGCAATGTAATGTACCAGTGAAGATACCCCAAGCAACTTAACAAGGAGCAGGGGGCTCGAAAGGCAGGGAAAGAAGACTTCTCCGACCTAGGAGCATAAAGCAATATGGTTAATACCGAGTACAACTTGGGAGATACGTTTTTGAAATAAAATTTAGAAGATCAGTGAATCCCATGTGGTTTGATGCATTTTTATGGCGAAGTTTAGATTCTGAAGACTAAGACAGGAACTAGTCCCTAAATGTACAGAGCCAGTTTCTATGATTAAATACAGCAGGTGTAATGACATGGTGTGTTTTTTGTTGCTTTTCTACATGCACAGGCAGGCCGTACGGCATGACAAATAGAAAATGATATGACAGAATATTAACACTGAAAAATGGTCTCGAGGCACAGGAAACGAGGGAAAGAAGCTTTTTCAATCTGACAACTGACCCAAAACACCTATCGCAAAGTGCAAACATATTCTTAAATTTTTAAAAAATATGTATTGCTTTGAGCTGTCATCAGAGTCACCCTGCATGAATCATAAGCAGCAATTTAAAGGGTATGAGGAGGAAGAGAACAGAGGTTCAGAAAAATGAACATGGTTTTGTATAATCAAAAGAAGCCCCTGATAGAGATGACCTGTGCTTTTCTCCAAGAAATCTAGGCTATAAGACAAAATGTCTGGACTTAATAATGTTAAGTGTTGACTGAATGAAAAAAAAAAAAGGGGGGAGTAAGCTCACCACATGCTATCCAAAATCAAACCATAGCTATTGCTTTTGGAGACATATTTTAGAAAATAATTGAAAACTTCGTTGGTCAAACTAAGTTTGGTTGCTCAGTTTTATGATTTCTTGAAAAATACTGAGTAACTTATCCATCTATTTATTTGCAGAATTTATATCCTTTCACATAGCTAAATCATCAAACATCTAAGTGTCACATAGTAAAAAAATTAACGGATGTGATATGTAGTCTGTAAGTTTCTTTTGTTTAACACTGTATTTTGTCCAAGGAGCTCAAATAAAAATGAAAGCAACACACTGGCTGTTATTTTAGAAATATCAAGGAATCTACTAAGACAGCAATGGAATCTTTTCTTTTATATCCAACACAAAGAAAGACAAAGTTACTTTCAAGAAATTTTAATCGAACCAAACCTGAGGGGATAATTTGAGATTTATTAAAACCGCTACCATGTAATAGTTATCTGTAACAAAGTAATCAGGTACAAAAATACCTGTTTTACAAGTAGTTTGAAATGCAGCTCATTTGCATGAGCCTTAAAATAAACATGTGCCTTTATACAATAGCACCATTTTCTGCCACTATGTTTTCAGTAAATACTGATAATGCTCAGTCATTTTTGTATTCAAACTCACGTCTGTGAAACATAGGGATGTCTCAAGAAATCCAATGGTATTAGAGGTTCCAAAAGAAACCCAAAACAAAATAATCGTCTGACTATTTCTGGAAAAAATAAAGTGAAAGTAAAATAAAAATTAAGCTCTGTTGCTTGTATACCTGGTTAGCTTTCTATAATTGGTTACACAAATGAACACAGTTCTTTTAAGTTAGAAAACAATTCATGAAAGCTAATGCAGTAATAACCATGCAAGTTACCGAGGGAATCTAAGACTGATTATTGAAGCTCAAAGATCTTCTGCTAGGGGCTTCCCTGGTGGCACAGTGGTTGACAGTCCACCTGCCAATGCAGGGGACACGGGTTCATGCCCCGGTCTGGGAAGATCCCACATGCCGTGGAGCGGCTGGGCCCTTGAGCCATGGCTGCTGGGCCTGTGCGTCCGGAGCCTGTGCTCTGCAACGGGAGAGGCCACAACAGTGAGAGGCCCGCGTACTGCAAAAAAAAAAAAAAAGATCTTCTGCTGGGATAAAACCTGCTTACCAAAAGTTTCCAGAGCTTCACAAAAGAGTTTTCAAGGGCAAAGTAGAGGAAGATGAGGAAGAGGAGTCGGGAGCTTTTCATAACACGTTTAATTTAAGTATTTCGATGTTATTGTAATAGGGAAAAGCACATTTGATTCCCTACTGGATCTGTTTCTTTTACTTCAACCTTTGTATTCTATTGCTCTATTGCTTTTGCTAGAGCGTCACTCAAGGGGTGTAAAAGTATGGTCCATCTCTAGGAACCCTGCCTCACATGCCTGCAGCTTAAGCTAAAATACCTTTGTTTCCCTCACAGGAAACATCCTGACCAGGCCCACATGTGAGTGGCTGCAGGAAAAAAGGAATTAACGCATCCCCTCCCGAGTCTGGCAGGAACCAGAAAATATTTGCAGCAATAACAGGAACTAGCGTCCAAACCTGGGCAAGATGGTTCTTTGGGACACTAGTCCAGCATCCTCTCAGTCTGCTGGCTTTCCAGATAAAGGCGATCATCCTTGCTCCGACAACTCATCTCTCAATTTACTGGCCTGTTGTATGGCGAGAAGTACAAGCTTGGACTCGGTACCATTATTCTCAAAATCCAAGTGTCCTGCTCAAGCAAATGATTACCTACCCATCTCTAAACATGACAGGGAGACAGTGTGAAAACCAATACAGACCTTCCTCCACTTACAAGGAGATTACACCAGTAAACCCAACAGAAGTGTAAAATATCCTAAGTCAAAAATGCATTTAATACACCTAAACTACTGAACATAACAGCTTAGCCTTGCCTACCTTACACGTGCTCAGAAGACTTAGATCAGCCTACAGCTGGGCAAAATCATCTATCACAAAGCCTCTTTTATAATAAAGTGTTGAATATCTCCTGTAATTTATTGAATGCTGTACTGAAGATGAAAAGCAGAATGGTTGTCTGGGTCCAGAATGGTTGTCAGTGCATGGGTTATTCACACTCGTGACCACCAGGCTGCCTGGGAGCTGCCCAGCATCACGAAATAATATCAGGTATGTATCGCTATCCTGGTGCATGGCTGTTAGCATACTGATGCCATCCAGGCCTGTTCGGTTCCTCCTGTCCTTCCAATGACCTTACCTAGGACTGTACTGGGGGTAAATCTCTTCTTTGTTGTCAAGGGCTTTGTAGTTCACAGATGTTGTTTAATCATCATTAGGCCCAGGTGGTTTCTGTGCTGTGGTAGTCTCCAAACAGTGATAAAGACCTTCGCGGACATATTCCTGGCACCCATGAGACTAGCTCCCCATCATAAATCTTGACCTAGGAATGCACTTGCCGTCTGCAAACACATACCCCCATACCCTAGGTTAACTATAAAATTGTCCCAACTGCCCCTCGGAGATGCAGAGTACAGCTGCATATGCTCTGGATCAACATCTGCCTGATCCTACCCTGTATGTAAGTTACCATATAATAAACGGATCCACCGATTATATGGTGCTGCCTGCCTCATTCTTCAATCTCAAGATACCTTCTCAGTTCGGTGGACACTTTTTGTTCCCTCTGTCCTCAGACACTACAGAAAAGATCAAAATTCAAAATGTGAAGTACAGTCTCTAATGAATGCATATTATTTCTTCACCATTATAAAATTTAAAAATTGTTAAGTCTAACTATTGCAAATGGGGGACCATCTATAATTTCTTAAACTGAAATCCAGGTTAGATTTTCCACAAATTAGTATACGTGTACCAACTCGTGCTTGGGGAAAATAATTGTAATAGGAAAATTAATTCATGATTTTAAAAGCAGAAGGCAGACAGCTTGACATTCTTAACTTTGTACAGTTATACGTAAATGAAATTATACACCAAGGGAGAAAAAAGGTGGTAGAAAATTTTCAGCTCTTACTCAAATCCCTCTTTAGGATCTCACAGAAATAACAATTCATAAAGTCTAGAAGTCTAGAATTAATTTAATTAATTAATTTAGAATTACAAGTACGGATAAATCTGAGCTATAGCCACACCTAAACCTAACGATAATCATGCTTAACATGGAAGGTGAAACAAACAATCAAACCCCAAAGCAAACAGAGCCTCAGGTCTGGAAGAGTTCTTAGAAATATTTTATCCACTCTGGGGCTCCCGGGCTCCTTGAGAGTCTGATGAAAGTTAGGGATCTTTTTCCCAGAAACATGTGCAAAGTGTCACATACAATTTCAAGGGCTTCATGGAACCACCAATATAGATCTCAGATGTTTCCAGGTAAAGGTTGAGGGAAGTTAGGGACTCAGACCCCAGGTACAAGTTCTCAGACTCACAATTAAATTACTGAATGACGAAAAGGTCAAGAATCTATGAAAATAGGACAAACATTGTTAAATGGAAAAAAAATTAAGACTGCTGAGAAGATAGGCTTTTCCCGGGCCATATTTCTTACATAACCTAGCTTTTAAACTTTCTTTTCTGGGAGAGCCCATTTTCTCTCAACACTTACATGTTTATCCCAGACCAAGGAAACATCTTCTGCATCTGGTTGTCCCAAAGTCATCTCAAACACAGCCTGCCCCAAATAGGCTTATCTTCTCAAAAGCAATTTCCCCTTGAAATCTTTCTACTTGTCACTAGCACCACTATTACCCCAATCGACCAGACCCACATTTTCTCATGGGTCTTTGACTCTATTTTTCTTTCTCCTTCAATTAGAAAACTAGGAATCAATAAGCAACCAAGTTCTGCCCCTTTTTCAGTCATGTTTACTACAGCTGTTTATTGGGTACCATCTATGTGATGGTCACAGGAGATACAAAGATTAAAAAAAATAAACCATGTCCTCAAGGAGCTCACAGCCAAGTGTCCTTTCCTTGTTATTTCTATACCTACCAGTGATGTTTAAGATCTTCATCATATTGGAGTCATCTTTCTACCACCAGCCCCTGATGGCTCTGGTTTCCTTCAGTTTATTCACTGCCTCCTAAGACTCTGCTGACTGAATGCATTCCTTAAAATAATAGATTCATCATGTAATTCCCTTGCTGGCAATATCCCTATTGGGTTCCTGGTATCTACAGAAAGCCTGTGGAAGGATTTTATTCTGATAATCAGAGTCCTGAGCATCATCAGGCCGACCCCATCTACCTGTAAGTAACCCCTGCATCTCAAGCACCCTCTAGTACAAGTTCACTGCAACAGTGAAGCTGGTCTTGAAACTTACTCATGTTTATTCCTGGTCCCATCGCTCCTGGTCTCTCCCTCTCTTTCCACGTGTCCCCAGAGCTACAGCTCAAGCCCTGACTCTTTCCACAAAACGTTTCAAGAAATTACACCCCACAGAGGCTGAGCATTGATATACTATGGTATTTGTACACGTCACTCATTTTTACACTAAATCATAAATATTCACACTTTTATTTCTTGCCTCTCCAAACTGTTTCAATTTCTTTGAAATCAGTAAGAAAACCCTACATTCCCTTGTTGGTTTTCATGCATCCATTTATTTCATACATATTTACTGAGGTTCTATTTTGTGCCTGAGGTTTGTGTTTGTGGTTCTACTTTGTGTTTGAGGTTCTACTCTAAGCCTGCGTAACAGGTTAAGCCTACTGTGCTTTGACAGAGTAAGCCCGAAACAAATATTTATTGATAAATAAAATGTATGCCCTATGCTAGCAAGTAGCATATTTATCTAAGGAAAGCTTTTAAAAGCTCTCTGATTTTGAGATCCTGTGACCACAAAGTCCCATAATCTTCAAATAGCCCCTAGGTGTCAACTTTTGGGAGTTTCAACAATGAGGCTACAGCTGGATTTAGAATATATTCACTTGCTCATATTTTTCAGAATTTAATGTCACTTTTGTTATTCCTGCTAAAAGAATATTACCACCTTTCACTTTTCTTCAATTTGGTATAAATTGCTATAAATAAATAAAATGAAACAGAACACTATTTAGTTACTTGACGTCTATAATAATAGGGGACATTTCTATAATTCCAGCTTTATAAATAAGCCAGAAACTCCCCAGATTTGGCCAGCTATATCTGTAAAAAATGAGGAAAGTGAATGGTTTATCATGATTTAATTGCACAGATTTCTGATGAGGGTTTATATACTTTAGTTCACAAATATGCCCATAAAAAGAATGTACCAATATAATACATATTCAAGTAAATAAATAAGTGTCACCATGACTGTTCTCTTGAAAGACAACAAACAATAAATGTTACGGTCCCAGATGTTTACTTAAATTGGCCCTGAAGGGACCGATGATTACCTTGGGGTAATCATCACAGTTATGGATGCACTGTTTATACTGAGATGGTTCTAAGGGAAAAATGGCCAATCCGCATACCAGCCATCTATACAGCATCTATCCATTATCATTTGCACCAGTGACTTTCAGACGGCTTTGGATTCAAAGAGACTCCTGATTTTTAGTGTGTGCACGTGCACACATACACACACACACACACACAAGAGGGAAAGAAGGAAAAAAACCTTTAAAAAGAATTCTCTTTTTAACTGAGCTAGACGTTGTGCGTAAAAACTTGCAGAGATCATTCAAGGCTCAGAAGGAGTTACCTTCTTCCAGAGAGGATTATTTTTTTAAATTTAGATATGCAGAAAGAACGTTTGTTATGAGGGACTGGCTCACATGATTACGGAGGCTGGGAAGTCCCACAACAGACAGTCTGCAAGCTGGAGGCTCAGGAAACCAGTGGTGTAGTTCTAGTCCAAACCCGAAGCCTGGGAACCAAGGGAGCCAATGGTGTAAGTCCCAGTAGGAGTCCAAAGGCTGATGGCCAAGGAGAAGATGAATGTGCCAGCTCAAGCAGAGGAAGCACGTTTGCCCTTCGTCTACCTTTTTGTTCTATTCGGGACCCTCATGGATTAAATGATGCCCCAGGATTATTTTGTTTTTATCAGGCATCTAGGCTAAGGGCAGACCTAAATCCAAGGGAGGATGGAAATGACTTCAATTGGGCTTCAGTCTTTTAAGAGAACGGGTCTCTTCTAGGGTATGCTGGAAGCCCTGCTCTATGTCTCTACCTCTCCTCTATGCTTCTGCTTTTGCATCCAGTAAGTTCCTTGTGAGGGAAAGCAGCTCCAAAGGCGTCTCTTCTCCTTCAGCTCCTCTCTTCTTCTGGATCTTAGTCCTGGAAATTCCCCCTGCCTTGGTAGCTCTCCATTGCCCTCAAAAGAAGTGTTTCACATACTTCGTTTTGTTTGTATTATTCTCAGGAGGTTTGCCCTGAATCAACTTTACCTTCAGAAGTGGAAGCTCCTTTATCCTGACTTCAATTGTCGGTGTCACTACTCATCTAGTCCTTCTCCAGCTAATTATCTGGGATTGATCCTCAATAGTTCAATACCTCCATAGCTCTCTCTTTCTTTTTTTGCCTACTCTTCACTTGTAGAAGGGTCTCTCGAAACCAGACTCTTCTGCTACTCATTGACCCGGTGACTGCTTAGGTTACAACTGCCCTTGCGACTTTCTATCAGGTCTTCCTGTCAAGAGAATCTCTCACATCTAGTCTTCGGTAGGATTGTGTCTAAGTCCATCTGAGCTGCTATATCACAGAATGCTGTAAACCAGGTGGCTTATAGACAACAATTTATTTTCACAGTTCTGGGGGCTGGGAGTCTAAGACCAAGGTGCTGGCAGATTCGGTGTCTGGTGAGAATCCACTTCTGGGTTCTTCGACAGCTGTCTTCTTGCTGTGTCCTCACATGATGGAAGAGGCAAGACAGCAGTACGTGGTCTCTTTTATAAGGTCGTGAATCCCATTCATGAGGGCTCCACCCTCATAACCCAATTACCGCCTACCTCCCAAAGGCCCCACCTTCGAATACCATCCTGTTGGTGATTAGATTTTTAACTTATGACTTTTGAGGGGACAAGTTCAGTCTATAGTGGACGATCTAGCATAAAATGTCCTGCAGATGAAATAGTTACACAGGAATCCCACACTCTAAACTGCCAGTTAGGAAAGACAATGGAATCCTACAGGAGGCCGTGACAGCCATGTGTCTACCCAGTGGAGGAAAGATGTTCATTTTCAGCTTTAACCCAATCAAGAAGTTTCTCTCTTACCCAATGGGAGTTGCCCACGACCCAGCTCCAGTGGCACCAGAATCAAAGACAGCTGGTCCAATGACTCCAGCATGTACTGACTGAAGGACCCTGCATGCAGAAGAGCTGGCTTCCCACAGCAAACAGAACTGAGCAGGGTTAGAGAATCTCAGGGGAAGGCCAAGTCTCTTTAATAAGGTCTTTAGAAGAGTCGATGCTTAATGTAAATTTTGAAAACAGGAACCAGTAAAGATAAAAACATATTACCGAATTGTAATAACCTGGCACAAGACAAAACCTGTGTTGATGCAAAGAATCAGAATGTGGCAAAGAAAAGCAGAGCAAGGTAGCCCAGGCAGGCACAGAGATACCTGGCCTGGCTGCACCCTACGAGCAGATAATGGGAGGAAGCAGTGCCAGAGAACTATCCAGGCATCCCCCGCAGGGTACTGTTTTGACACAATTTATTTCTGTCTGGGTGGGCTCCGAGGTATTCAAGCACAAGACAGCTCTGTAATCATCCACTGATAACCTGGTCTTGTCAGGTTGACGGCGCCCCCCTGGGTTATTACCTGGAGCATCTCATGCTCCTGAATGGTGCTGAGATTAAAAAGCTAATGAGAAAAACGGGAAGGGAGTATGCAGAAAGGAACATAGTTTATGTTCTAGAGTGTTGGGACTATAGGTGATTTTTTTTTCTTTCTATATTTTCCAAAATTCCTTTACACTGCTACATGTTATTTACAAATAAATGTCAAATACAAATGGTACAAAGAAGCAGCAACATCCTCTAAAATATGATAAAGAGTACAACAAAAACTTTCTTTTTGAAGTTGGGATTTCTGTAATTAATTTCAGCAACATAATTACAAATTTCTATCTAAGAGCTGGGGATACGGGGCCTTGTGTCTCATGAGAGGATCTCAGAACGAAAAGTTCCTGATGGTCGCTTGGCCCCTTCTACGTTTCTTTTTAACAACGCATTGCTTATTTCAGCGACAAAGCAAATGTACAAAACATTTTTTAATCTCATATTATTTATGAAGAAACTTTTTACCTAAACTTCTCATGTTCTTCCGCTTGTCGCTTCCATGGACAGCTCTGGATATTTGTGATAATCTGAAGATAGTCATCCTCTGAATACCTAAAAGTCAAATGTCAATGAAATTAGAAAATAAAGATCTCACTTATTGCTAAATGATTATATAAGTCTTCTAAAGGACACTTATAATCTACTCATTTTAGCCCTCTAAATCTTTTCTGAAATAAGGTGATGTAGAAATAAGTAAACATCACACCCATCTCAAAACTTCTAGGAGCATGCAATTCACAAAGAATTATTATGTTGATTTAGGAATATGTAATTTTCACATTCATAAGTCAAGTTTAGTATTACTAACCAACCACGACAGCACACTAATTCACATGCATATCTTATGGCTAGTTCACCTTAGCTTCTCATTAACAAATAAATATATTTTTATAGACACTTACCATAAATATATAGTTTACCATCTTTTTCAGACTCTAAGTTGATACATTTACCTTGGGATATATGGATAACATTTCCACAAAATAATCATCTTAAATTTTAATTCTGAACAGTACATGAGAAAACCAGATTGGGCCAGGTTAAAAGAGATGTATATTGGCATAAAAATCTACAGGCATAGTGGTACAGTTTGGCCGGATCCCAGTCCCTGGTAGATCTCCCTCTGCCTGAGATTTCATCATTAAGTAATAACTCCCTTAAATCACAAAATAGCCTCTAGTCTTTAATGGTTATCAATTAAAATGCATATATCCTTTTGAGTGAAAAAACCCTTAAATTTCCTTTCAGTTAATAGCGTAGTCATTAGTTGCCAGCTATTTGAGATCAAGGCTTTGCAATAAAAAGATAGAGTATATGTTGATGAGTGTCTGGGAAAGGCAGTAAAGAATCTTGTCAGAAAAGGATCTTCTCCACCCCCATGCAGTATAATGCAGATGCTCCAAAGTCTGTCTCTAAAAGGAGGTATTTATTATAGGTGGGGAAGGTAGTCAACCAATCAACTCCTTTGCCCTCGAAATTTACCTACCTTTTGGGTATCTCGCCTGTCAATGTTGCCACCAAGATTAATCGAAAATATTTTCTCTTGGTTCCCATTGGACCAGCTAAGAAAAGCTGAAAATCTTGAAAGACTTTGCAAAATACTAAAGGAGAACAAAGCAAAGAGCTACCACAGGAGAGATTAAAAATAGTTTGACTTGCATACAGGTTTCCAACCTCAACCATTTTACCTCACTCTCACGGGCCCCAAGTCTTGTCACCAAGGGACTCGAGAGATCTATACTCTAGCCCCAAAGCTTTGTCTAGATGTGGCACTTCCCAGCTGGAGTGAGGATCACCTGCCTCCACATGGTGAGAGTTAATCTAAAGACCTTCCTCAAAACAGCATTAAGCTAAAAAAAAAGAAAAAAAAAAGAAGACATGCACATTCAGTAGCCTACTCAAGACTCTCTCAATTTCTGGCTCTTCAAGAGAGAGACGTGACATTGTGACTATCCTCTCCTGCCTGGAGAAGTCTTATCTACCACCAAGGCGTGGTTTTTAGTCACTTGATCACATTGGAAACAGGACAACCATCAGAGCAATGTGTGTACCAGGGTCCATCATACAAAGTAACAAAAGAATTGTCATCTCACATTTTTCACAGAACTAGAACAAATAATCCTAAAATTTATATGGAATCATAAAAGATCCAGAATTACCAAAGCAATCCTGAGGAAAAAGAACAAAGCAAGAGGCATAACCCTCCCAGACTTCAGACAATACTACAAAGCTACAGTAATCAAAACAGCATGGTACTGGCACAAAAACAGACATATGGCTCAATGGAATAGAATAGAGAGCCGAGAAATAAACCCACACACCTACAGTCAATTAACCTTCGACAAAGGAGGCAAGAATATACAATGGGAAAAAGACAGTCTCTTCAGCAAGGGGTGTTGGGAAAGTTGGACAGCCTCATGTAAATCAATGAAGTTAGAACACACTCTTTCGCCATACACAAAAGTAAACTTAAAATGACTTAAAGACTTAAACATAGTACTTGACACCGTAAAACCCCTAGAAGAGAACATAGGGAAAACATTCTCTGACATAAATCATACCAAGATTTTCTTAGGTCAGTCTCCCAAGGCAAGAGAAATAAAAGCAAAAATAAACAAATGGGACCTAATCAAACTTACAAGCTTTTGCACAGCAAAGGAAACCATAAACAAAACGAACCTAAGACAACCTATGGAATGGTAAAAAATATTTGCAAATGATGCAACTGACAAGGGCTTAATTTCCCAAATATACAAACAGCTCATACAACTCAACAACAAAAAAACAAATAACCCAATCGAAAAATGGGCAGAACTAAATAGACATTTCTCCCAAGAAGATATACAGATGGCCAATAGGCGCATGAAAAGATACTCAACATCACTAATTATTAGAGAAATGCAAATCAAGACTACAATGAGGTATCCCCTCACACCAGTCAAAATGGCCATGATTAAAAAGTCTACAAATAACAAATGCTGGAGAGGGTGTGGAGGAAAGGGAACCCTCCTACACTGTTAGTGGGGATGTAAGTTGGTGCAGCCACTATGGAAAACAGTACGGAGGTTCCTCAAAAAACTAAAAATAGAGTTACCCTATGATCCAGCAATCCCACTCCTGGGCATATATCCAGAAAAGACAAAAGTGCTAATCTGAAAACATACATGCACCCCAATGTTGACTGCAGCACTATTCACAATAGCCAAGACATGGAAGCAACCTAAGTGTCCATCAACAGATGAATGGATTAAAAAGATGTGAGATATATATATGTGTGTACAAACACACACACACACACACACACACACACACACACACACACTGGAATATTACTCAGCCACAAAAGAGAATGAAATAATGCCATTTGCAGCAACATGGATGGACCTAGAGATTATCAGACTAAGTGAAGTCAGATAAAGATGAATATCATATGCTATCGCTTATATGTGAAATCTAAAAGAATGATACAAATCAACTTACAACACAGAAACAGACTCACAGACATAGAAAACAAATTTATGGTTACCAAAGGGTGGGGGGGGGAGAGATAAATTAGGAGTTTGTGATTAATAGATACACACTACTTTATATAAAATAGATAAAACACAGGGAACTATATTCAACATCTTGTAATACCTATAATGTAAAAGAATCTGAAAAAGTATATGTATATTGTATATGCATATATGTATATACCTGAATCACTTTGCTGTAAACCTGAAACTAACACAACATTTTAAATCAACTACATTTCAATTAAAAATTTTTTTAAGTTATAAAAGAGTCGTCTCACAAAGCTCAACTAAAGAGAAATGGAAAGGGAAGGGCCAAATACAAATATCTAATTAAACCAATGAGAACTGCAACTGTATCTTAAGTCATCAAAATAAAATATATCATGAAAAGTACAGTAAATGAGAAATTATTATCCTATCATAAAAACCAAATGTGTCAGAGTCTAAAGTTTTGTTTAAATTTCATTTATTAAATTAAAAAGAAATTAAAAAGAAATTAAATTTCTCATGACGTATAGCTAAGAAAATAAGACTAGTGAATTTGAAGACACAGCAATAGAAACTTAAAAATGAAACATAAAGGGGAAAAAAGGTTGAATGAAAAAGCTGTAGAGAATCATTCAGCTGTGAGACAACCTCAAGGGGCCTAAATGAGAAATTATGGTCCTAGAAAGAGAGAAGAGACCAAAAAATTTTTGAAAAAATTATGGTGGCAAATTTTCCAAATTCAAGGAAAACTATAAACCGACAGATCCAAGAGGCTCAACAAACCCAAAGCACAGGAAACATGAAGAAAACTACACCAAGGCACATCATTAAAAAAAAATTCTTTAAACCAGTGATAAAGAGAAAATCTTAAAAGTAAAAGAGGAAAAAGACACATTATGTACACAGAGATAAAGATAAGAATTACAGGGCTTCCCTGGTGGCGCAGTGGTTGAGAGCCCACCTGCCGATGCAGGGGACACGGGTTCGTGCCCCAGTCCGGGAAGATACCACATGCCGCGGAGCGGCTGGGCCCGTGAGCCATGGCCGTTGAGCCTGCGCGTCCGGAGCCTGTGCTCCACAACGGGCGAGGCCACAACAGTAAGAGGCCCGCATACCACAAAAAAAAAAAAAAAAAGATAAGATAAGAATTACAGCACACTTGTCAGAAACAATGCAAGCCAGAGGCAGTGGAACAATGTCATTAAAATACAGTACAGGATTTGGCAGGACTGTCGATCTAGGATTCGAGAGGGAGCAAACCTTTCAAAAAATGAAGGTAAAATGAGGACTTTTTCAGGTATGAAAAGGCTAAAGGAATTCATACCACCAAATCTGCAGTACCAAGAATGCTATCCAGAATATGTAAAGAACTCAAAGTTCAATAAGGCAAATAGGCCAGTTAAAAGCTGGGCCAAAGATTTGAACAGACACTTCACCACAGATGATAAACAGGTCGCAAATCAACCCATGAAAAGATGCTCAACAACATTAGCTACTAGGGAACTGCAAACTAAAATCACAATTATATACTACTATGCATCCACCAGAATGGCTCAAACTGAAGAGCCAGACCACACTCAGTTTGGCAAAGAGCAGACAGAGTAAGTGGAACTCTCATACACTACTGGTGAGAACGTCAAATCTACAGCTACTTCTGAAAACCACTGGGTAATTTCTTCAAAGGGTAAACCTACCTATACCCCATGCAACCCAGCTGTTCCATTGCCAGGTATTCCAAGAGAAATGCAAACTTACATCCGCAAAAAGACTTGTATGGCAGCTTTATTTGTAACAGCCCCAAATAACTATCATGTGAACATCCGTAAGAGGTGAATGGATGAACAGATGGTGGTATCTACTTACAGAGGAATAGTGTTGCTTTTATTTGGTGATGAAAAGAAATGAACCATTGATACCTACAAAAACATAGATCAATCTCAAAGTAAGTACACTGGATGAAAAAGTATAGACAAAAAGAGAGTACACAACGTAGATTCCATTCCAGAAAATGAAAACTAGCCTACAGGGACAGAGAGCCCGTGAGGAGTTGCCTGGAAATGGGGGCTGGCACAAGACGGGCAGCAGTGGCAGAGAGGAACGGATGACAGAAAAGCATGAGAGACCTTTAGTGGGTGACGGATGTCTTCCTAATCCTGACTGGAGTAATGGTACACCCATATGCCAAGACTCCTCACATTGCACACTTAAGTTGCAGTATATTGTACATCATTTACCCCTTAAAAAACTTTTTAAAGGGTTTCCCTGGTGGCGCAGTGGTTGAGATTCTGCCTGCCGATGCAGGGGACACGGGTTCGTGCCCCGGTCCGGGAAGATCCCACATGCCGCAGAGCGGCTGGGCCCGTGAGCCATGGCCACTGAGCCTGCGCGTCCGGAGCCTGTGCTCTGCAACGGGAGAGGCCACAGCAGTGAGAGGCCTGCGTACCGCAAAAAAAAAAAAAACACTTTAAAAATGTTCATGTTGGGCTAAAAAATTGTATTTTCCATGGGGATATAAATACGATAATGAGCATTATCCATTGGCCATTGCTGAGGACCAAATATTTAAAATTCAAAATTCTAGTCACGCTGAACCTACCGTATATTTAAATGAATGTGCTTTTTAAAGAACTGAGAAGTTGCTACTTCCTGTGTGTTCTCCGAGTCCTTAGAGCAGTACTCCTATACCAGCCTTCCTCACATTGAATTTCATCCCGTGTTCACACACTGGCTGCCCTTCTAGACTATGCCTTTCCCCACAGGACCTCGATGGCTGAGCATTTCTAGACGAACACAATCCCAGGTCAAGCTGATTATTCTTGTTAACCCAGGAAATACGTGAGTCATTTAATTATAAATACAAAATGCAATGAGGTCATAAACTACTGTAAGTTCAAAGCAGTATTTCCTTACTCCACGGATTATGGCTTCTACTCAGTAACATTCCCCAGTGCTGACCTGCACTCCCTTGACCTGTTCACAAACCACCCATCCCTACATTAAAGCCTACGCCTTCTTCAGCATGTTGCCTGAAGAGCCTCAGGTGAGAGCTCAGTAGCTAGTCAGTCACTTCAGCCAGTCCATTACCGCAACCCATCCTTCCCACTTGCCCAGTTTCTTTTCTTTTTTTAATAAATTTATTTATTTATTTATTTTTGGCTGCCCTGGGTCTCTGTTGCTGTGTGCGGGCTTTCTCTAGTTGCGGCGAGCGGGGGTACTCTTCGTTGTGGTGCGTGGGCTTCTCATTGCGGTGGCTCCTCTTGTTGCGGAGCATGGGCTTTAGGCGTGCGGGTTTCAGTAGCTGTGGCACACGCGCTCAGTAGTTGTAGCTCGCGGGCTCTAGAGCACAGGCTCAGTAGTTGTGGCGTGCGGGCTTCAGTAGTTGTGGCACATGGGCTCAGTAGTTGTGGCACACAGGCTCAGTAGTTGTGGCTCATGGGCTCTAGAGCGCAGGCTCAGTAGTTGTGGCACACGGTCTTAGTTGCTCCGCAGCATGTGGGATCTTCCTGAACCAGGGCTCAAAGCTGTGTCCTCTGCATTGGCAGGCGGATTCTTAACCACTGAGCCACCAGGGAAGCCCCCCAATTTCTTAGCATGAAATAAAATGAGTGTGCACGTGTGCGTACCTGGTTACACTTTTACCCTTTTTGCAATGATTAACCCATGACTGCCTCCATCTTCGACTTTGAACTCCCTCAATCGTGATCAATGCAGAATTTGCTGAGATTTCACACAGGAAATAGAGGAAAGCGGTTATGTTGTGAGAGATCTAACCTGTGCAACTTTTAAAAGCAAAAAACACAGTAAATCCCTATCTCATTTTGGCCAACTCTTGGACTTGAGAGTAAGCTCTTTTCTCAACTCTCTTTGCTGCCGCAGGATGGGTGTGGGGAACCTCTCTTCCTAGCTCCATACTTTCTTTCTCATTATTGTGCTAGAGCTGGCTCATACAAGCTTGGAAGAACTGCCTGGTAAATGTCCAGCAACATTGTGAGCAGGTTGTTAAACCACTGGTAGCTTGAAATTAGCCAAGGTGGGAGTATTTACATCACTGGAAGCAGCAAATGTGATAAGTCAGGGCTTTCTCCCCAAGCTAGTTGTTAAATGTGAGAGCACCACTACCCCTATCCTTCTCCACCCCTGTTCCACAACCTGTGAGACTGGCTCAGAACTTTCCAGTCTTCCCCCAGTTTGAGCCTTATGGAGGCTGGCCGAGAAGGCCAGGTAATAAGACTTTGCTGCCACACCTGACTCATCAAGAAAACTGATTCAGAGGGGTCCTAAGCCTCCGTGAAACAAAACTATCATACTAGATCCAAGGAGCAACTACAGGCTTGGGAAATTACAGATGACTTTATTTCTCCAAAGGTTTTAAGCACTATTCTGTATATTATACTTTAACTTTGGCTTACTTGAAAAGCAGAGTTTGTGTCATTTTGACAATCATCTTTCCCATTATATCAAGCTGTCTAGAACATTAAAATGATCATCCACTGCCAGTTAGAAAAAAAGTTCATTGTAAAGTATGTATAGTCTTAAAAACGTTTTTGTGTTCATGACATATGTCTCCCAATAAATTGTAGCTGGCTCCAATGTAACTTAATATTGAAAGATGCCAGTCATAATGTATCTGATTTTACTAGGAAGTTAGCTGCAGAGAAGGGCTTTTGACTTTATAGTCCCTGATACTTAAAACCAACTCAAACACATTACAGCAGACATATGTATCAATATTTTAAAAGGAGAAATACTCCTGGCCATTTTATAATCAGAAGACAATACTCAAGCTACTTACCTCCTGGAGTTTCTGTGTTCAAAGAATCTTTTTTATGTCTAGAAATGAAGCATTATCCTCTGGTATTATAAAGGGGAAGACTAAAGAATAAGGAATGTTAAAGAGACGTTTTTTTCCCTATATGCTGGTCCTTTTCTACTGAACAATAAATCACCAACCAACTTTTTGAGATAATTAAGAC
This sequence comes from Mesoplodon bidens, assembly GCF_964165515.1. Classification (NCBI taxonomy): domain Eukaryota; kingdom Metazoa; phylum Chordata; class Mammalia; order Artiodactyla; family Ziphiidae; genus Mesoplodon; species Mesoplodon bidens. Next base: position 5,049,589 of record NC_138178.1, on the reverse strand, counting down.
TACCACAGCACCATCATGATTTGTAAGGTGGAAGCATGGCTAGAGAAGGAAGAATCACATGGATGCTACGAGTGTGGGCCAATTTGTGAAACAAATGTGCCTCTATAGAATTTTCCTATTGAGTAAAATGCTCTAAATCACATCATACTTTCTGCAAATTACAGTTACAGTTGTTTTTCAATTGCAAAGTATGGTCTTCACCCCAAAATTGTGAGAGGCAGCTACCCGTATGATATCACCCCCATTTTTATGGATGACAAAACTAAAAGTTCTGAGAAGATAAAAAGCTTGCTCAATGTTGTACTGTAAGCAGATGAACTAAGAATTAAACCCACATCTTTTCATTCACACTCTGGCTCTCTTTCCAATATATCATGCTGAATCTCATCTATTTTCGGAATGAAACTGAAAATCAATCCCATCAGAAGTATTATCTGGTACCAAGACATACAATAAATCATACTAAATAATGAAGCAAGTTATTTTCAAAAGAATAAATAATGTCTATTTCAGTCATTATTAATAATACTCAAAATGAGATACAGCTTATAAATAACACAAAAATGATACTAGGTAAATATAATATTAAAATTTTAAATATTTTTCTAAGACAAATACTGTATGATATCACTTACAGGTGGAATCTAAAAAAAATTAAAAAAAAGAAAAGAAACAAAAAAGAAACAGACTCACAGCTATAGAGAACACACTAGTAGCTACCAGTGAGGAGAGGGAAGGGGGAAAACAAGACAGGGGGAGAGAATTAAGAGGCACAAACTACTGTGTATAAAATAAATAAGCTATGAAAATATATTGTACAGCACAGGGAATATAGCCACTCTTTTATAACAACTATAAATGGAGCATAACCTTTAAAAATTGTGAACCACTACATTGTACACCTGAAATGAACATAATATTTTAAATCAACTATACCTCAATAAAGAATAATAATAAAATGTTTTTGTAGAGACGTCTCTTTGGAGATGAAGACCCACATGCTGTGACTAGTTTTATTTCAAAAAAGATATAAATAGGACTTTTCAAAAGGCACAATTTATGGTTAGTTAACTTAACCATTAAATATTTATTGGGTACTTATTAGATGCCTAGACCTTATCTTGAAGATATTCATTTATCAGTCCTATGTAAACAGCTGAGGTACTGATTTAGTTTCCTATAACATCTCTTCATGGTGAAAGCCAATCCTTTTGTCTACTGAAATGGGTGGAGACACCCCAATAATATTAAGTCAGTAGGCTTCTAAGTGGTATCCTGTGTAGATCAAACAGTCTTCTGTAATTAGTTTCTATAAAACCCCTGAAGAGCTCAGGTCTACATGAAAATAAATTCTGCACGTCAATACAGCAGTATAAGATTTTCAGTCAGTACAGCCAATTATTTCCACTGGGCAATACTTTTTAAAGGAATGGCTGATCTGAGAAAATATTTGAAGAGATTAGAGTTGAAAACTTCCCTAATATGGGAAAGGAAATAGTCACTCAGGTCACAAAGTGCAGAGAATCCCATACAGGATAAATCCAAGGAGAAACACGCCAAGATACATATTCATCAAACTATCAAAAATTAAATACAAAGAAAAAATATTAAAAACAGCAAGGGAGGGCTTCCCTGGTGGCGCAGTGGTTGAGAGTCCGCCTGCCGATGCAGGGGACACGGGTTCGTGCCCCGGTCCGGGAAGATCCCACATGCCGCGGAGCAGCTGGGCCCGTGAGCCATGGCCACTGAGCCTGCGCGTCTGGAGCCTGTGCTCTGCAACGGGAGAGGCCACAACAGTGAGAGGCCCGCGTACCGCAAAAAAAAAAAAAAAAAAAAAAAAAAAAACAGCAAGGGAAAAGCAACAAATAACATACAAGGGAATCCCCATAAGGTTAACAGATGATCTTTCAGTAGAAACTCTGCAAGCCAGAAGACAGTGGCAGGACATATTTAAAGTGATGAAGGAGAAAAACCTACAACCAAGATTACTCTACCCAGCAAGGATCTCATTCAGATTCGATGGAGAAATTAAAACCTTTACAGACAAGCAAAACCTGAGAGAGTTCAGCACCACCAAACCAGCTTTACAACAAATGCTAAAGGAATTTTTCTAGGCAGGAAACACAAGAGAAGGAAAAGACCTACAAAAACAAACCCAAAACAATGAAGAAAATGGTAATAGGAACATACATATTGACAATTACCTTAAATGTAAATGGATTAAATGCTTCAACCAAATGACATAGACTGGCTGAATGGATCCCAAAACAAGACCCGTATATATGCTGTCTACAAGAGACCCACTTCAGACCCAGGGACACATACAGACTCAAAGTGAGGGATTGGAAAAAGATATTCCATGCAAATGGAAATCAAAAGAAAGGTGGAGTAGCAATTCTCCTATCAGACAAAATAGACTTTAAAATAAAGACTATTACAAGAGACAAAGAAGGACACTACACAATGATCAAGGGATCAATCCAAGAAGAAGATATAACAATTGTAAATATTTATGCACCCAACATAGGAGCACCTCAATAGGTAAGGCAAATGCTAAAGGAATGGCTGATGAATGTGTGACAGCTAAAAAAGAGAAATATGTAGCAAGCAGACTGAATTGAGCTACACGTGGTACTGAAATACCGACATTTCAACCACTAAAAGCAGGATAATTCAATTTACATCGTTTTTAACTCTGTGTGATGGTAACTTCTAATTAGAATGCTGTGATTATTGTCACTTGGCATAGGGGAAAGGGATTCAAACTTTTTATTCTCTGCATACCTTTTAGTGTCCCTCAGACAAGTTAAGTATTCCAAAACAGCTTTAGGAATGAATTCTTAAAGATGCCAATGTTCTTCTTCACAGCGCCACTGAAATCTCCAATTTGCCACATTTGAAAAAGTCAGATATTGATTTTTTTTTTTAAAGAACACTTTCTCTGTCCTGGATCATTAACTTTTGGGGTTTGGACAGTAATTGTATGTTTAAGACACTTGCTAGGAAATACGGCAAGCAGTGACTAACTTTAGCCAACCAAGAGGGAAAGGGGTATCCATTTACAAAGGGGTGCGACATGGTAAAGGAAAGGCTACACGGATTGGTGAAGCACACTAAGGCTACAATAGGGGTAGAGTAGGAAAGCTGTTACCACCCTAAGTCCATACACTAGTCAGAAAGAGCTATAGGGGCTTCCCTGGTGGCGCAGTGGTTGAGAGTCCGCCTGCTGATGCAGGGGACGCGGGTTCGTGACCCGGTCCGGGAGGATCCCACATGCCGCGGAGCGGCTGGGCCCGTGAGCCATGGCCGCTGAGCCTGCGCGTTCGGAGCCTGTGCTCCGCAACGGGAGAGGCCACAACAGTGAGAGGCCTGCATACCGCAAAAAAAAAAAAAAAAGAAAGAAAAAAAAAGAAAGAGCTATAGCTAGAGGTGTAGAAGAAGGTCACAGGACTGGAGAGGTGGCCTCTGGTAGAGGATGAAGTCATCCGTAAACCACTCCCACAGAGAGGGATCCAGGGGAATAAATACCCCAAACTTTCTCTCTTCCCATTTTTTACTCTCATACCAATGACTTCCAGAAAGTGACCCTAACCAGAAGCCAAAAGTTATGAGAATCCAACTAAGGTAGCACAAGGAAATCAGCCTCCTGGAGCGCACAGCAAGAATGAAAAAGTTAGAGAGAGTAGATCTGGAAGATGAAATAGGAATACATAGCATAAGTGGAAAGCTATTCATGGTGCTATTTATCAGAATTATTTTGGGGTAACAATTTACTTCACTGGACTAATTTGATATAATGCCAAAGTCAAGCAGTACCTCACAGTCCAACAAAAAATATCATTTTAAGAAGCAACCTAAATATCCATCAACAGATGAATGGATAAAGAAAATGTGGTACATATATACAATGGAATATTACTCAGCCATAAAAAGAAATGAAATTGAGTTATTTGTAGTGAGGTGGATGGACCTAGAGTCTGTCATACAGAGTGAAGTAAGTCAGAAAGAGAAAAACAAATACTGTATGCTAATGCACATATATGGAATCTAAAAAGAAAAACAAAAAAGCAGTACTGATGAACCTAGTGGCAGGGAAGGAATAAAGACACAGATGTAGAGAATGGACTTGAGGGCACAGGGGGTAAGGGGAAGATGGGATGAAGTGAGAGAGTGGCATGGACATATGTACACTACCAAATGTAAAACAGATAGCTGGTGGGAAGCAGCCGCATAGCACAGGGAGATCAGCTCGGTGCTTTGTGATGACCTAGAGGGGTGGGATAGGGAGGGTGGGAGGGAGACGCAAGAGGGAGGGGATATGGGGATATATGTATATGTATAGCTGATTCACACTGTTGTACAGCAGAAACTAACACAACATTGTAAAGCAATTATACTCCAATAAAGATATTTTTTAAAAGTATCCCCTTCACAAATATCTACAACATGCAAATACATCACCAGGAAGGAAAGAATGAATAAACAAGGACTGAGGCTGCTATTTAAGATTCTCGCATTTTCCCTCACAACACTACTGCTGTATGATTTCTGAAGATGAAAGAAAGATGACCCACTTTTCAAGTTTATGGAAAGAAATCTTCACATATAAGAGGATATCCAGAGTTGAAAGTAACAGTTTAGTGATCTTATACTATCAATTTTTAGAACTAGGATCCTATATATTGCAAGGAATCAGAAAGAACCAATAAATTGAGTGTTTCTCCATCTCTTAAAGAATAACATTATATAGTTAGAGTGAGTTTCAAGAGTGAAAAAGCTAGCATGGATATTACACCTGGTAAGATTTTTAAACCATATATGAATGGCTATGAACCTTGTGCCTTTTAAATTCTTCTGACTCACATAAGCAGAGTTGATCTCTTTCTCCCATGTCCTTTGCAACACCCTAAATCCACTAAGGGCTTCCCTGGTGGCACAATGGTTGAGAGTCCACCTGCCAATGCAGGGGACGTGGGTTCGTGCCCTGGTCTGGGAAGATCCCACATGCCGCAGAGCGGCTGGGCCCGTGAGCCATGGCTGCTGAGCCTGCACGTCTGGAGCCTGTGCTCTGCAATGGGAGAGGTCACAACAGTGAGAGGCCCGCGTACCGCAAAAAAAAAAAAAAAAAGTCCACTAAATATCTCTATAGCACTTACCTTTTGTTTTCATGTATTTACTCAATAACTACTTACTGGGCATCTGTTATGTGCAAGATATTGTTCTAGAGACCAATAATAAAAATAGTGAACAAAATAAATTTAAAAAAAATCCACATTCTCATGAAATTTATATTGTAATAGGGGATTATGGACAATAAACCCAATGTATGGGCTGAACCGTGTTCCCCCAGACTCATATGTTGAAACCCTAATCCCCAGTACCTCAGAATATGACTATATTTGGAAATAAGGCCTTTAAATAGGAGATTAAATTGAAATGAGACCATTAGGGTGGCCTGAGTCCAATCTACTGGCATTCTTATTAGAAAAGGAAGTTTTTATTTACAGAGAGATACCAGGAGGCTGGCCTACATACAGAAAAGACCATACATACGGAAAAGACCACGTATGTATGCTTCATACATACAGCAAGAAGGCAAGGAGAGAGACTTGGTTTTGGTTTCAGAGAAACCAAACCTGCTGACACCTCGGTCTTAGACTTCTAGAACTGTGAGTAAATAAATGTTTGTTGTTTAAGCTACCTAGTCTATGGTAATTTGTTATGGCAGCCCTAAGAAACTGTACATCAAATAGTACATAAATTAAAATCATATTGAAGTATAATGTACTTAGTAGTGTGAAGAAAAATAAGGCAGGAAAAGAGGGAAAGAAAGTATGTGAAATAGGGCTGCAATCTAAGTGGGGTGGTCAGGGAAGACCTCCCTGGGGGTAAGAGTTGGGCAGAGACTTGAAGAAAGGGATTAAGCAAGTGATACACATATGGGAGTTTGGGAATGAGAAGAACATTCTATGCAAAGGGAAGGACAAGTGTGAAGGCCAGAGGTAGAGGCAGGCACGGTATGTCTGAGGAGCAGCAAGATGGTCAGGTTGGTTGGAAATCACACACGAGTCACTCAGGAATCCACTCATGAAGGTGGCAGGAGATGAGGTCAGAAAGATCACAGGAAATCTGATGGTAGCGGCCTTGCTATTCAAAGTGTGGATCTCAGACTGGCAGTATTGGCATCACATAGAAAGATTATTAGAAATGCAGATTCTCGGGCCCTGACTCACACCTACAGAATCAGACTGTCTTAAAATAACATCCTCAAAAGATTTGCAGACCTGTTAAAGTTTTTAACAGCTTCACTGAGGTATAATTAGTATGCCATACAGCTCACCCATTTAAAGCAGAGAAGTCAGTGGGTTTTAGAGTATTCGCAGATATGTGCAACCATCACTACAGTCAATTTTGGAACATTTTTACCACCTCAGAAAGACGTCCTGTACACTTTAGCTATCACCTCCTGCATATCCCAAAAACGTTGGCCTATTGTGTCTTCATTTTCATCCATCTCGAAGTATTTTCTGGTTTCCCTTTCTATTGCTTCTTGAACCCACTGCACAGTTAAGAGTATGTTGTTTGATTTCTACAGATTTGTGAGTTTCTCAATTATTTTTCCTGAATATTCATCTTAAATTTCATTAAAATGTGGTCACATAACATACTTTGTATTAGTTCTATTCTTTAAATTTATTGAGGTTTGTTTTATAATCTAGCATATGATTTACCCTGGACAATGTTTTGTGTGCACTTGAGAAGAATGTATATTCTGTTGATGGGTGTGTACTCTATAGATGCCTGTTAAGTCTAGCTGGTTTATAGTGTTGTTCAATTCAACTATTTCCTTGTTGATCTTCTGTCCGGTGTTGTATCCACTACTGAAAATAGAGTATTTAAAATCTCCAATTATTGCTGAATTATTTATTCCCTTTGTCAGTTTTTCCTTTGTGTATTTTGGTGCTCTGTTATTAGATGTATATGTGTTGATAACTGTTATATTTTCCTGCTGGATTGACCCTTTTATGATGATAAGATCTGCTTTATTTCTACTAACACTTTTTGTTTTAAAAGTTTATTTTTTTTAATATCAATATATCCACTCAAGCTTTCTTGTGGTTGCTGTTTGCAAGATATACATTTTTCCATCCTTTTACTTGCAATCTATGTGTGTATTTGAATCCAAAAATGTGTCTTCTGTAGATAGCATAGTTTGATCATGCTTTTTTTTTTTTTTTTGCGGTACGCGGGCCTCTCACTGTTGTGGCCTCTCCCATCGTGGAGCACAGGCTCTGGATGCGCAGGCTCAGCGGCCACGGCTCACGGGCCCAGCCGCTCCGCGGCATGTGGGATCTTCCCGGACCGGGGCACGAACCGGTGTCCCCTGCATCGGCAGGCAGACTCTCAACCACTGCGCCACCAGGGAAGCCCGATCGTGCTTTTTAATCCAGTCTGACAATCTCTGCCATTTGATTGCATGGTTTAATCCACTCATATTTAATGTTATTACTGATACAGTTAGATTTACCTCTGCCATTTTACTTTTGTTTTTTTATGTCTCATGTATTTTTTGTTCCCCTATTCCTCCTTTACAGCTTTCCTATGCCTTAAGTGAATGTTTCTAATGTAGCATTTTGACATCTTTAATAACTTAAACTATATTTTTAGTGGTTGCTCTAGGGTTTACCATACACATCTTATCAGAATCAGCTTTCAGTTTATACTAGCTTAATTGCTCTAATATATAAAAATAGTACTCTTGTATTGCTCTCTCCCCTTTTTCTTCTTTTTGTGGAATCTTTGTTATACTATATTACATCCATTAATGTTCTGAACCCAACTACACATTGTTATAATTATTACTTTGCCATTTGTAGTCATTTCCTTAGCCTGATGCAACTCGGCTCCCACCCGTAACAGCTCCTTTGTGCTGTTACTGGCAAATACATTACATGTATATTTGAGAAGTGCTCTAAGGACCTTGTAGGCTGCTTTAAGAATTTTGTCTTTTATTTTGAGTGAAATGCGAAAACATTAGAACAGAAAAGTGACCTGATCTGACTTACATTTAGAAAGGTTCCCACTGTCTACTTCCTTAAGAACAGTCTCTAGGAGAGCAGGGGTGAAAACCAGAAGAGCAATTTGGAGATGTTGGCCACAATCCAGGAGTGGAATAAAGATGGCGTGGTCCAGGGTGGAAGTGATAGAGTAAGAAATTATCAGCTTCTGGGTATGACTTCAAGGTGGCCAGTGAGATTTAATGACAGACAATGGGATGGATAAAAAGAAAGGCGTCAAGGATAACGCCAAGCATTCAGATCTGAGCACTGGAAGAACAGAGTTGCCATTAACTGAAATGGAGAACAGTGCTGAAGTACAAAGTTCCAGTGGGTGGATCCAGGAGATCCTGTGAGATTTATAAGGTTTGAGATTCCTTATGAGTACCCCAGGGAGGTGATCACTGGGCAGAGGTAATACAAACCTGGAAAGAGGTCTAGGGAGGAAATACAAACTTGGGAATCATCAGTATGTAGATGGTATTTAAGTCCATGAGACTAAATGAGGTCCCTGAGGTCTGAGGATGAAAAGAAATGAGGTCTGAAGACTGAGTGCTGGAACGCTCCAGTGTCAAAAGTGAGGGGAGATGAGGAGGAATCTACAAAGATCGAGAAGGAGAAAATAAAGTATTGTAACTATCTGACTTTTTTGTTGGTGGTGTTTGTTTTTTTTTTTTGCTTTGGGTTTTTTTTTTTTTTTTTTTTCTATTTTTTGGCCGCACTGCGTGGCATGCAGGATCTTAGTTCCCCGATCGGGGATCAAACCCGCGGCCCCTGCAGTGGAAGTGCCGCATCTTAACCACTGGCCCGCCAGGGAAGTCCCTGACTTTCTTAATATACTGCAAGCTGCTAAAGAGTAGAAATAATTTCTTTATCATTGTGTTCCTTAAGCAAGAGTTCTCAACCTGTTCTCAACCACGCATCCTTTGAAAAAGCTCCCAGGGAGTATGATACACACCTCCAGGTTGAGATTAACTGTCTCTGTGCCCTTCATAGTTCTGGACACAGAGAAGTTGCTGTGTGTTTCTGAAATTGAAAATTAATATATGATTAGAACATAAAAACACCCAAAGGTTTCAGATATTAGTTTTGAACTATGACAATAATTAGCCATCCGCCGTGATCTTACCAAGAAAAGCCATACTGGTCCCCGAGTTACAATCAGGGTACAGTGGTTGCTGTACAAGATAAAGCTACCTGTGTATATTTACATTATGGATGCTTAAGTAAAATAAGTAACAAAAAGTGAGGAAAGTATATGGTATGTTGGAGGAAGATTGCTTTTCAGTAGCTTCGCATTTTAAAGTCAAATGCCTTTCTCTTCCTGTATTTGTGACTTGTAATTCTGTTCTCATTTAGGTTGGAACCATACAGTAGTGAGAATAAAACAGTCAGAATTTCATCCAAGCCCCGGCTCTGCCTTTTCTAACTGTCTGATGTTCTGCAAGCCATTTAACCCTCCGACTTCATCTCTTTCACTTGTGGAATTAGAATAACAAAAGCTATTCTGAAGAAATACTGCAAAGACTGTAGATGTACTTAAATTATCTTGCATACAATAGGTCCACAAAAACGGTAGTTGCTATTACCACTATTGATAATTTTGGTAATCCTAATAATTGTCATTATGATAAAAATATCATAACGTAAAGATTGTGAATTGAGTAGTCAATTAGTTATCCGTGGTTATGTGAAAAATTATGAAAAAAATTAGTGGCTTAGTTGTTTTACAACAATAAACTATTACTGCACAGTTTCTGTAGGTCAGGAATTCATGAGTAGCTTAGCAGGAGAGTTCTGGCCCAGCAGCTCATTAGGAGGTAAAGTCAAGATGTTGGTCGGGGCTGAAGTATCTACTTCCAAGGAGCTTCACTGACATGGCTGAAAAGGCGGTGCTGCTGGTGGTGGGAGATCTTAGTTCCTTGCCATGTGGACCTCTCAGTGTGCCCATGACATGGTAACTGGCTTCCCCCAGAGCAAAAAGCAACCCAAGAGCAGGCACAGCAGAGCTATCATATCCTATTATGACCTGGCCTTGAAATGCGGCATCATTATTTCTACGATATCGTATTGGTTACACAGGGCAGCCCTATTCAGTGAGGCAGGGGAAAAGCAAGTAAATACCAGGAGGAAATGATCATTGGGTGCCATCTTGGAAGTCTGGCTACCACAAATAGTAAAGAGACGATACCTTTAATATATTTGAAAGCGGTGAGCAGAAGTATCAATGACAGATTTGCTTTCTTTCTCCATCCCACTTCTAAAACTGGAAATAATGCCTAATGTGAATACATAATCAAGATTGCAGTATAACGAGAAGGTCAGTGTTTCAGTTTTCCTCTGAGGGAAAATTCGGTTTTGTTTCCACCGACAAACACTTATAATCAAATAATTCATGATTCCAATCTTCAGCACGGTAACAAATGATACTAAGCAACTCTTGCCACTTATTAACTAAGGAATTCAGACTCGAATTCCTCTACTTACCTTCTAGCATCAACAACCACACACAAAATATTTTATTTCCCACCTTTTCTTTAACGGGTTGCCTGACTCTGAACAAGGCATAATCCCACTTTTATCGTTAAACTGAGGAAATTAGATTTTTTAGAAAAACAAAACTTACACATAAAAAAGTATACAGATTAGAAGAATTTAAGAGACTATTCCTTCAAGCTCTTAAATTGTATGATGGTTTATTTCTTATGTATTCTTTGAGGCACAGAATGATGGCTAAACCACCTTTGGATAGACTTGACACAACTGCAAAAAAAAAACTTTTCAGAGACTTCTATCATAGCCTTGATGTTAGCTCACCTGCCCCAACTTAAAAGTTTATACGAGCAAACACAGCCACTCCTTTGGTTACCAAGAGATACATCACAAGATATTAAGAACATACCAAGTTGGTATGAATGGCTGTTTTGTGTTAACTTCTTCTTTCTGACCTCAATACCAAGGGGAGGAAGTAGGGCTAGATTTTAAGGGCTAGTCCTTAAAAGCTGACCACAAAAGGCAAGTTAAAGGGTCAGAGATGAAAAGACAGACAAAACTGTGGGTATCTCTTTAAGAAGCAAAGAAAGCACCATAGATTTAAAGCTAGGTGAACAAGTCATATAACACTGTATGCCAAGAAAATCCTGTATATGACCACAAACCGTTTTTCCTGACAGACAAGTGAAAACTTAGGAATACTTGCTTTGTTAACAGGCTGTCAAGTGATATGTTCAGAGTCAGGTTTTTTGAAGCCTGATCTGCCATAATTTATACTTCTTCTTTTCAAGCTGCAATTCAGGTCATGCTGTGCTCTCTGAGATAATAAACAGGAAGAACGCTTGGGGCCAGCCTTCAATTCACGTTGCCTTTCATCCTGCAAAACAGAGCCTTCGAACAGACATCTTTAGGATGCCCCATTAAGATGATCCTTTCAGAAAATTCTCTTGTTCTCAGTAATTTTATATGGTACGGCATGAAGTAGCTCATCAAACATACGCACTCACCAAGCAGTGTATGCTTCAAGCCACACCTAGCCTGTGCAAGCCTGTGTTCCAAACCTTAATTCTGAGAATCTGAATCTTACCAAGAAAAGCTATCTGAACACAAGCAACTTTTTCATGCCCTGGTGATTGCACAGGAAGTTACAGGGCAGTGGCTTACACTCTGTGCCTAAGAAGAGCTCTAAATATTTCCTTTCACTAGAAGTACTATTTAAACTACTCAAGTGTTCAGAAGATATAAGAGATTGCTGTTGTTTAAGAAAAATGTTTCCTTCCACCTTTAAGGAAGACCTGAAGGGCCTAGAGTCAACAGAATGATGAGAATGGCAGAGCTATTTAATACATATGGCGCGGAAATATCTGGTTGACGTCACTGATTGGCGCTCTGTTTCTATAGCATAGCTGTTGCTGTAAGCAGCATCCCAGCCAGGCACTACTTCCCCCACGCCAAGCACACACCAGCTCCACTCACATTCTATTGGCCAAGCCCAGTCACACGACCCGAAACATCTAGGTAGGCTAGTTCCAGCCAGGGGAAAGTGAACGGAAGTGATGTGTGTCCCCTCCAAGCTGGGTGTGCTTTCTCCATAGCACCCTCTCCTTCAGCAGCAACCCTGGGATCACCTGTTGAAGATGCCTGCATCATAGGATGGAAAGAGCCAGGATCCCTGAGTCAGTACTCAGAGGACAGTTGCCTGACCAGGAAGGAATATCTATACTGAATGCTGCATGAGAGAGAATACAAGACTGTGTTATGACACTGTGTTTGGGGAGATTTTGTTGGAGTAGTTCATCCACCCTGACCAGGTGGTGGAAACTGAAGAAATATAGATGTACATTTTCTTGGGGTCCAGGATCATCTGGGAAAATGCAAGAGGAACACAGGAAGAACAAGGCACAAGAACAGAGGCAGCAAAACCTAAGATGGGGAGGGATGAGTTCATTTCCTGGATCAGCCCCTCTGAAGTATCTGCTCTTGAAAAACCAGCTCATTGGTCTGAAACAATGTGGACTAAAATGGACAACTTGGATATTCAGACGGTCAACATTTTAAAATGATATACACATAGCACAAAAGATTACAAGTAATCTTTGCCATACTGAAAAATGCAAACTAGCCGTGATAAGATGGCTAGGTAGTATGTTAAAGATGTTTTTAAAATAAATTTATTTATTTATTTATGTCAGCGTTGGGTCTTCGTTACTGCACGCAGGCTTTCTCTAGTTGCGGTGAGCTACTGTTCGTTGCTGCGCGCGGGCTTTCTATAGTTGCGGTGAGTGGGGGCTACTGTACATTGCAGTGCACGGGCTTCTCATTGCGGTGGCTTCTCTTGTTGCAGAGCATGGGCTCTAGGCGCGCGGGCTTCAGTAGTTGCGGCATGTGGGCTCCGTACTCGTGGCTCGCGGGCTTCAGTAGTTGCGCCACGTGAGCTCAGTAGTTGCGCCACAAGGGCTTAGTTGCTCTGCGGCATGTGGGATCTTCCTGGACCAAGAATCCGTGTCCCCTGCATTGGCAGGTGGATTCTTAACCACTGCGCTTACCAGGGAAGCCCCGGCTAGGTAGCATTTTAGTTCATGATAATATTTTATCTGGGAGACACCTGGTAAAAAAGGTTTGGGATGGAGAAACCCAGAGAAACATTCAGGAAGAAAGAATGAAATAGGAAAAAACAGAAAACTTCAGATTCAAAGTAAGAGCCAGAGCCAGAGAAGTGAAAGATAGGTTTCAAAAAGGAGTTGAAGTTTATGGATAATTTTTTAAGAGCTACAAATTAGAGATGGTAGAGGAAATGCTTTGAGGATCTAAGAGGTATATTTATTCATTCATTAGTTTAATCCCACAAATACTTACTGAGCAACGACTATGTGCTGAGCCCTGTGACAGGCACCATGGACAGAACCACAAACTCATAGTCTTGGAGCTCACAGTCTTAAACAGAAAATAAAGAATTGTGATACATGGTACCCCATCCCGATGGTCTTCCCAATGGCAACTGTTTAACTTCCTTTTATTGAACACTGTGGTCAAGACCAGTGGGAGACAGAGCCCTGTTTCCCTCCCACTCTAGTGCCCTCCTCCTAAATTCTACTTTAGCATCTGAAATGGACAAATTGGCTGAGGAAAGAGAAGATTCTAACTCTTTAACAGACCATGAAAAAAACAGAGCTAGGGACTTCCCTGGCAGTCCAGTGGTTAAGACTCCACGTTTCCACTGCAGGGGGCGCCAGTTTGCTCCCTGGTCGGGGAATTAAGATCCCACATGCCGCACCGAGGCAAAAAAAAAAAAAAAAAAAGAGAGAACTAAATCATTATTTCTAAGAAAATGAAATTGCCTTTTATCACCACGCACCGAATAGCTTTCCTGATTGTCCCCTGTACGTCTGTAACAGCAGGGTCACAGAACGCACGGTTCCGGACAATAGACAATACAACTGAACAAATTAGTCTCCTGAGTGCAAAATAACACTTTCATAACAATGGGTAATTCATGCCTACTTTCTCTAGACCTTTGCCGAACAGAATAACAGTACAGGCTAATTACACAAGCTGGCTGAAAACTGTGCAGGTCATGAAAAGGCATCCCTCTAAAGAACAGCCGAGAAAAGGTCTTAGCACCAAATCCAAAACAATAGGAAAAAAGTGAGAGAACAAACATGAGAACATATGCCCAGGCAATCTCATTAGCATGCTGCAGTTAACCATGTTTGTGGACGCCCATAAAAGAGTTGTAAAATTCTCTGCCTTGAAAAACAACATCACCTTCCATGATTAAAGAACCTTCCACCACGATGACTCAAGTGCTTTGCTCCAAAGTACAGCTATGGGTCATGGTTACGTTAAGCACTTTTGTCACTTTGCGGAACAAAGACAGCTCATATCAGAGAGAGAGAGGTGAAGAGAGTCAGTTGAAACTTTCACACACTGACTCACATGTCGGGCAAGGGATACAACAGGCTTGTCGCAGGGAATGCGGAGCAAGGACCAATTTTTCCAAGTTCTACTCTCATGAGGTGTGGTGCCGCAAGACATTTGGAATTTGAGTCCCTCAGGAAAAGTTTCAGAAAGAGCCCAGCAAACAACAAGCAAAACAATGGCTCCGATATGATCAAAACAGATGTGCGGTGCCATCTATAATGCATGAGCTGCTTTACATCCACCTCAAAATTCAATGTATTTATTGTGCAAGAAAAGAAGCGTTTGCACCTGTTAGTTCTGGCCCATCTACCACAAGCCAGGGTCCTGGCAAAAACAGTGGCCTGCTCAAACTGTCATTTAAGAAAAGCTTAAAGAAGGCACTTTTCCCACCCAAAGTCCTGGGCTGGATGTAGGAAAATCCAAATACAGTATCAGGGGACCATTAAGAGCTCACCCCTAGGCTGAAGAGTCCAGTGGAGGGAATGAAGTGAAAAAGGAGAGAGAGAGACACTTAACAAAAGTCATGACCTTCATTAAGGATGTAACACCTTCCTTCGGTCAAGGATGGAATTCGCCTGCAGCAGCATCACAAGAGAAAAGCTTCTTTTCATTCCTCCCCGTTCCTGATCCATTTCTAGTGCTGTCCTCTGAGTCAAATGCAAAGAAAACCAGTTGACAAAGGAGCCAGGAGCCTATGGATGAAGTCTCTGTAGGTCGGCCTCCCAGGGCAAAGCGGGACACAGACCAAACCGTGGTGCAGGAAGAGAAGTGGGTCACGTGCAGCAAATGCAAGTACGCAGCACAGTGGATTGCTCTAGGACGCTTAGGCCCATCAGTTGGAATTTAAGGAAAAGAAAACAAACATTTCCAGAGGACTATCCATTGTAATAAACTGAGCTAACATACAGGAACATACAGGGTTGGACTGTCAAACCAGATTCACTCAAATCAGAAATCTTACTGGGTAGCAGGCTTTCCCACTAACTTCAAGGATCCAGGCTGTCAGGAGGCTCAGACAAAGCAGAGGCACCTGGGACGCCCAAGGTGGCCTCCTCGGTCCTGGCTTCCTGCATAGGACGTGCACCTCCGGCCCAGAAGAGTAGGTGAGGTCTCTAAGTGAGGTCCCTGGGTTCCTTACACAGCAGGAACGTTTAAACTAGGAAACATTTCCCTGTACACCTAGAGAGCTGGACAGCCCATGGGCTGCTCTGCAGGGAGACCGGACTCACGGATCCTGGGTTCCATTTAATATACGTAGTTCCTCAGGCAGGGAGCAGATGCTGGGACATTTCAGTGGACAACGGTCCCTTCCTCTCGGCGAGTATTCTTAGTCTATTACCCGAGGTCTAGTTGAAAGGAGATTAGACCAGGCTGCCTACCACAGTTTCCTCCCCCCGCCCCTGGGTCACCCTCCAGGGATGGAAGTACATGGATTATAGGCAGCTTTAACTGCTTCCTCCCATAAACTGTTTTTAACATTAAAAGAGGAAGAGATGTGTGTGCGCACGTGTGTGTGTGTGTGTGTGTGTGTGTGTGAGAGAGAGAGAGAGAGAGAGAGAGAGAGAGAGAGGAGAGGAGAGGAGAGGAAGACAGAGGAGAGAGACTGATCGCCAGACTGATTATTAGGAAGAAAAAGAGAAGGAAAGGCCGCTGGGTCTCGACTGCCATGAGGCACCTGCTCTCCTCACCCCGCACAACTTTCCAACTCGGTCAGGCAAGCGCGCAGCGACCTGCAACTCTGACGGGTCCCTTCCAGGGAGATTTACAGGTGCCAGCCCAGGCCCCGCCATCCCCCCTTCCAGGGACAGCCAAGGCAGCGCCTCTACCATCGGACCCTCAGGCCACAAGTAGCTCTTCCTCGCACGCAGCTTGGAGCTTTTCGAACTCTTTTTCCCCAGTTCAGAGAAGATGGTGCTGGAGACTCTCTGAAGTACAGGCTTGTCAGCAGGTGTGGGAAGCTGGGAGGGAACCACAGCTGGGACTGGGGCCGGGGGTGGGGGTGGGGGGTCAACCTGTTAACCTTCATGGGACTGTATGTAAGCAGCTCGATACAGGTGTGCGTTTCTCTAGATTAGGGTCTGGAATGCCATGGGGTTCTCAAAAAGAGTCAGGGCCTAGAAAAGCTGAGCTGGTAAAACTACACAGAGTGTCTAGTGAATGTGGATTCGGGGACAGATACATAGAGTCCCCAGTGCCAGGGTCGGACCCTGGTCTGCACTGTTCAGCCCCTCACCATCCCCCTCACCCGACGGAGCTTCTCCAAGCCCAAGGTCATTCCTCCATGTGAAGTCTTTTTTTAAAAATTTTTATTGGAGTGTGGTTGCTTTACACTGTTGTGTTGGCCTCCACTGAACAACAAAATGAATCAGCCAGACACACACAGATATCCCCCCCCATTTGGATTTCCCTCCCATTTAGGTCACCACAGTGGATTAGGTAGAGTTCCCTGTACTCTACAGTATGTTCCCATCAGTTGTCTACTTGATACACAGTATCAATAGTGTATATGTGTCAATCCCAGTCTCCCAATTCCTCCCACCACCACCCCCTTTCCCCCTTGGTATCCATACATTTGTTCTCTACATCTGTGTCTCTATTTCTGCTTTGCAAATAAGATCATCTATACCATTTTTCTAGGTTCCACATATATGCGTTATTGTCTGATATGTGGTTTCTCGCAAACAGTCTTATTTTCCAAATGATTTCAAAGACGCCGTGAAACATTTTTTGACACTTACAAAACACCTATTTTAAAGTTAAATGAGGGCTTCCCTGGTGGCGCAGTGGTTAAGAATCTGCCTGCCAATGCAGGGGACATACGTTCGAGCCCTGGTCCAGGAAGATCCCACATGCCGCAGAGCAACTAAGCCTGTGTGCCACAACTACTGAGCCTACACTCTAGAGCCCGCGAGCCACAACTACTGAAGCCCGCACGCCTAGAGCCTGTGCTCCGCAACAAGAGAAGTCACCACAATGAGAAGCCCTCGCACCAAAATGAAGAGTAGCCCCCACTCACCACAGCTAAAGAAAGCCCACACAGCAAGGAAGACCCAGTGCCGCCATAAATAAATAAATAAAGTTCCATTAAAAAAATTACATTAAATGCAAAGAGTAGAACTTACTTTCTCGTTTTGTTAGATAAAGTCTCCAAGCCGGCTTGCAGATTCTGGCATCTCTCTGTCGGCAGGAGGAACTTCTCGTTCAGATATGTGCTGTTTTGTGAAAGAGATTAAAAAATAGATTGATTTAAAAGGAGAGCTTATGAGATACGGTTAACAAAAAGCAGATTTAATTGATAAAGTGGGCCCAACTGAGGTCTGATTTTCATCCCTTTATCGGATTTCTCTGTGGAAAAGGAAATTGACATTTTCACCTACAACAAAGGGTCTAAATTAAAAAAGAAAAAAGTTGACATGATAAAGTCAAACAGAAAAGAATACTCCATGGGGGGCCGTATTTTCAGGTTCTCATATTTTGAGGTTAGTATGTACAATGAACAAGTTATTGAATAGTTTTAATCATTGTGTGTGTAAGCAGGCTTTATTTTTAAAAGATGTCTCTGGCTAGGAAGCATGCAGACACAGGAGATCAGTAATTCTCTCCCAAAAGAAGGCAAGATAAATCTGGCCTTTGATTATTACAGTAGCTGTGATATAAGGGTCTGTTGCTATTGTTTTATGAACTTGGAAAAACTGGAGTTGGAACAAAACCAAATCACAAAGCGAGTTAAGGAGATGGGTCATGGAGTCGGGCTGCCTAGCGAGCCCTGCGGACACATGTGTGCTATTGGACTGATTGAGGCCTGTTTCTGCATCTCTAGTCCTTACCCCATAGTGCTATTGTCATGATATACACACGACAGAGGAAACAATGAAAAGCACCCGGTACCACGCCTACCGCAGTAAATGCTCAAAAAAATATCAACCACCACTTTCCCTACACTTCAGAAACATGCACACAACTCCAACTTCCTGGTAGAGCATCTATTTAATCACCCTGAAGGTATTTGCTGAGGATCTAATATGTGCTGGGAGCCGGGCACAGGAGACTTAGGATGTGGAGCTGGATAACACAGCACACAGCCCCTTTCCCTAGTGGAACTTGCAGTCTGGTTAAAGAGAACGATGTATATCAAACAAACCACCACAGGAATGAATACCAAATTGTGATCTGTGGTTATTAGGATCCTGAAGACAGCAGTGGGTGCCATGGAGGAGTGCAGTGGGGAGATGCCTGCATCCTGGGGGCGGGGGGCCTCTGAGAAAGTGCCATTTGGGTGGAGATCCCCAGGGTGATCCAAGGGCGTTACTTTGGGAAGAGGGGGGAACATTCCAGATAGAGGGGAAAGCAGGTGCAAAGGCCCCAGAATGTTTGAGGAGCTGAAAGGAGGCCGGTGGGGCTCAAGGGTGTCTGGAGCAGAAAGTAGGGGCCAGAGCACACAGGCCTGGTGAACCAGGTTTAGAATGGACCCTAAGGACACAGGGAGCAATAGGTTAGGGGCGAGGAGTGATGGATGGGCCTGGCCTCATGTGTGTTTTAAGTGGTTGACTGAGAAATGAAACGAGGGGAAGCAGGACTACAGAAAAGGTGGGAAAGTTAGGAGGCTTCTGCAGGGCTCCAGGAGAGAGAGGACGGCAACGTGCTTTGCCAGCCAGGATGGAACAGACTATGACGTGCTCAGAGACATCACCCAATGGCAGTTGCTCTGCATCGCACAGGTCTGTTTCTTACTCACGAAATGCCCACTAGACACTGGGTAGCTCTCTAGGGCGGCCGTGCTCCCTGCGACCTAGGAATACTGCGTACTGCACGCTTGGGGCGCCTTCCTTTCAACAGCCCACTTCCATAACTGCTGTGGCAGGGGAAGAAAGTGCTGGAAGGCTTTACTCTGTATCCGGATGCTTCAGCCTGGCCAGAACTAGCTGCAGCCCGACCCGACTGCACAGTGGTTGTCAGAAACAGGCCATCATCCGCTGTGCCCAGAGAAAGAGGCGATCAGGATCCGAGAGTGGACCAGAGCCCACATCCACTTGCCCACTGGCAGGAGGAGAGGCTGACAGACTTGAGATCTATTCTGGAGGTAAAACTGACAGGACTTCATAATAAGTTGGATATGGGAGGTGAGGTAGCACGAGGTATCAAGATAAAGATAGGAACAAGAGAGATTCCGAATTAATCCTGCAGAAGGGCTGCCCAAAAAGACTGCACAAAATACGTATGGGCTCACAAAATCCCTCTTTATCTTCTTTTGTTGGCTGCATTGAGTCTTTGTTACTGTGCACAGGTTTTCTCTAGTTGCGGCGAACGGGGGCTACTCTTCGTTACAGTGAGTGCGCTTCTCATTGCCGTGGCTTCTCTTGTTGTGGAGCACGGGCTCTAGGCACGCAGGCTTCAGTAGCTGTGGCACGTAGGCTCAGTAGTTGTGGCGCGCGGGCTCTAGAGCGCAGGCTCAGTAGTTGTGGCGCACGGGCTTAGTTGCTCCGTGGCATGTGGGATCTTCCCAGACCGGGGCTCAAACCCGTGTTCCCTGCATTGGCAGGCGGATTCTTAACCTCTGCGCCACCAGGGAAGTCCCTCCCTCTTTATCTTGATACGATTTTCTCCCCCTGCCCACTTCCTTCCTCCTTCCGTCTACGTGCCTCACCTTCTGTGCTTTCTGAATGTATTACCGTACTTTCCAAGGATTTGTTTATTTCTAATTTGCTGTGTATTTTATTCAGGCAGCGCCGTTAATGAAGTGAATTACTGAACCAGCAGTGCTTTGAATTCTGATGGCTTCGCAAGACTGAATTTGTGAAACTGTGACATACAGACACCCAGGGTTCGGTGTCAGAGCACTTTCCTTAAATCGGAGAGTATCCTTGTTAATAAAAAGTCCAAACAGCTTTGCCCAACTGAAATCACAGAAGGCCCATGGAAAGCACATGAGGGTACCTGCGGGGAAGTGGAGGTGAGAGAATGAAGAATGAAGCCAGAGGGACAAAAGGGGCCTTAGGTGTCAGCCAGCAGGGCCAGCCTTGAATCTGGGCTCCACTCTCTGACCTTGGCCTTTAAATCCAAGCGTTTGCTTTTTAAATCTTTACTCAATAAGGTAGTTTATAGGGATGCTGCAGATTAAATGTTTGTGTCCCCCCAAAATTCATATGTTGAAACCCTCGCCCCCAAGGTGATGGTATTAGGAGGTGGGGCTTTGGGAGGTGATGAAGTCATGAGGAGGGGGTGACCATGAATGGGATTAGTGCCCTTATAAAATCGGCCCAAGAGGGCTTCCTGGTCCCCTTCCGCCTTGTGAGGTTACAATGAGAGGATGGCTGTCTATGGGAAAGTGGGCTCTCCAGACACCAGACCTGTACATGCTATGATCTTGGGCCTCTAGCCTCCAGAACTGTGAGAAATTAATTTCTGGTATTTATAAGCCACCCAGTCCAGGTCTAGCAGCCTGAATGGACCAAGACAAGGGATTACAAGGGATGGGTATAAAAACAGCTGATACACGAAAGTTACTAAATAAATGTTGTGTTCTTGTTCTCCTAAATGCATTCTGTGTTGTTTCCTCAGTTGTTGTCATTACAATAGGGGATGGTATGGTAATACTTCTCCCACCCACAGAAGTCATTTCACAGTAAAAGGAACAGAAAGGGGAGCCCCTTGAGTTCTCTCTTTCTCTCCTGCCCCCTTTTCATTCAAAGGATCTTCCTAGTTTTCTTCCTTTTCATCTAATGTCATTAAAATCTTCCTAGGAAAACGCTAAAATACTGACCTGTGGAACCCATAAACTTCAAATGTTTGTCTACATTAGGCACCTGGCCAATAGAACCCCTTTCACTGCCTCTTAGACAAGACTCCTAGCTCATGCTGTTTTCAACAATGTTTGTTATTCAAAGTGACAGAAATACAAATTAACAATATAACCTCCATGTTTTAAGATGCTTGAAGACCTGACACCATAAGAGATGCCAGGACCCGTGGAGAAGTGGAAGGCATTAGACCTTCCAGGGAGAGGGCTAGACCATCAGTCCTCTCCATTGTGGGAATAAGTGAGAATTAGACGTTCCTTAGATCTGAGCTCATGAGGAGAACCACAAGGGAGTTACTTGCTCTTGAGACAGGAAAAGAGGAAACCTTTCCAGGTCTGAGCTGAGAGAGGTCATGATCCTATTTGAGAAGATGGCATCCACCACAGATGAAGACATTAGAATAAATCCTCCTCACCTTCTGATTTGGGGACATCTCTCAGACAAGGCAAAGGGGACAGAGGGAAATACAAAGAGATGAAAGTAGGAAATCCAAAGACCTGGGGTCACAAGTACCCTGGCAGAAGATGAGATGGCTCCAAGTCATGTGGGCTGATTTGTAACCCGAGGACGGATGACTGGGGACCAGGTTGGAATGGCCCATCCAAAAGGACTGGATATTCAGGGAGAACTTGAAATGGTAAAGGAAGCAGCAGAGAAAGCACATCAGAGCCTGCTGCTGCCAGGGATCTCACATGTAGGTAGAAGTCTAGGACATGAACGGAGAGGGACCCCTGCCCCCCACAAACTAACTCAATTTGGCGGTCTGAGCAGTTGGGTCTGGGAGACAAAAAAACCCTCTAAGAACCAAAATCTCTGGGGCCAGACTCTCATGGGTTCAAAATAAGATAACAGATAATTGTCTATTATAAAGATAATAATTATCTTTCCATCAACTGATAGTTTTTTTTTTTTAATTTCAATTTGCTGGTGAAAGCCATTTTAAAGAATTTCTTACCAGAATTAGCCAAAGAAGAGAAAAAAATCAGCCTACCTACAATCTGCCAAATATATAGTGGAGAGAGCCCCCCAGGACAAGTCATGGAGGGACGGTGGCCATCCTCCTGGAGATCTGCTAGAACCTGATGAACCAAGCTAGTGCTTGAGGCATCCCAGACCAGAGAGCTGAGATGGCTCTAAATGCCCTGCCAATGTCTCTTCAATTGCTCCATTACAAGATCACAATCTCTGCTTGCACGTCACTAGACAAGATTGCTTGTCTGCTCATTGGTAGCATGGGAAGCATCTCACCAGCATGCCCAAGTTCCTGCTCCTTCAACATTCTCTCACATCCACCTTGCAAATCTGCCATAATGGAGCAATACAGCCTCTGGCCTAATGCATTCCTATACCTGCCCC
Organism: Mesoplodon bidens; assembly: GCF_964165515.1. Classification (NCBI taxonomy): domain Eukaryota; kingdom Metazoa; phylum Chordata; class Mammalia; order Artiodactyla; family Ziphiidae; genus Mesoplodon; species Mesoplodon bidens. The sequence goes on along the minus strand of NC_138178.1, from coordinate 5,026,965 downwards.
CTGAGGACTGCTGGGAACAAAATCACCCAGGTAGGTGGGTTGGTGCCTTGATAAATTCATGGTGTCCAGTACGCTAGGCCCTTTCCCTTCTGCTCCATCCTCATGGTCCCTGAGGTGGGTGGTCCTGCATACACATGTGGTCGTGTCATTTCCCTTCCGTGTCCCCCCCTCAGCCTCAGAGGGACACACAGAGCCGTCCAGGACCTGGCCCTTGACCGTAATTCCAGTCTCATCTTTTACTGACAGTTTGCTAACCATTAAATGGTACAAATTCCTTTTGCCATTCCTTGCGAGTCTTAGATTATGGATTTTGATTGCTTTTATTATTGAATTATAGGATTTATTTTTTTGGTACCGGCAACCAAGCCTTCAAGCACGTTTTCATCACTTCAGTATGTCACGGGGGAAAAAAATCTTTAATAAGATGAGGGGAAAGATACACAAAAAATAAGCATTTCTGCTATCATTGTTATCTGTGTGGCTGATCTGAAATTCTATCTTCATAAGTCACACTTGAGTTGAAAACCAACTGGCAAGATTTCACAATATAGCAAGAAGCTTACAGACTACAATGGGTACTGAAAACTAATAAGGCTCTGAAAATGCAAAGAATATCTCTTAACCAGAACAAGTGATTCAGTCCCTACAAAGTAATGTCATCATTATTTAGTTGGTATCCACAAGGTCCACTAAAATACAGAGTTAATGACCTTTAATTAATGCAATATGCATTCAGTCCCTGGACAAATAAAACATCCCAAAGAATAATTTGCGTGTAAGTGACTGAGGAGTGTCAAGAACATCCAAATTCTTTTTTTTTAAATTAATTTATTTATTCTTGACTGTGTTGGGTCTTAGTTGTGGCACGCGGGCTCTTTGTTGCGGCGCGTGGGCTCCTCTCTAGTTGTGGCTCAGGGGCTCAGTAGCCCTGTGGCATGTTGGATCTCAGTTCCCTGACCAGGGATTGAACCCATGTCCACTGCATTGGAAGGTGGATTCTTAACCACTGGACCACCAGGGAAGTCCCAAGTTCTTGGGACATCCAAATTCTATTTACAGTGGCCAGAAAGGGGGCAAAAACTGAGTTGTGAATCTAAATCAAAAGCTTAAAACAGAATCAACTTTATTCTCTCTGAAGAAACAATTTTTAACAGATGGGGAACACAGCCTAAAAATGGAAAGTCCAAAGAATAGGAATTGTTCTATCTACGTACCTTGCACACTCCTTCCCCGTTCCTGGGAAGAGATGCTGATGAGCCAGGAGTGCGTCCTGACCATCAGCAGAAATCCCCCTGTCCACTGGTGTGACAACTGGCCTGCCAGCTCTAGGACAGACGGGACAGGGGCCAACTGTGCTCACTTCAAGCTCATCAAGCAAACACCTAATTATCATGTGCACCCCATGCCATGCAAGTTCCCCGAGGGAGAAAGGCAAGCATCCCAGTCTACCGGGAGAGTTGATTACTCTTTTTAACTGACAAATTAATATTCTGGTTTATGAGTGTGGTGAACACAAGTCTGCCTTTGAAATCAGACCCAAGAACTGACGAAATCAAGTCTTGGTGTCTACAGAGATGAGGGGAAGACCCTGGCCAAACTCTTTGTTCAGTCACTCACCAGGCATCTGTGCCACAGAGAACTATGGCTACTGGAGAAAGGACGGGGACAAAACCGTGTCCCTGTCACCTTGGAGCAAAGAGCCTGGTGCAGAGGACAGACAAGGAAGCACACGCTTACCATGCTGAGTCTGCAGAATGGATGCTGGCTATTTCCCACCATCACGTTACTTTCAAGAAACCATGAATCTGTGTTTTGGTGGATATCATTTAATTCAAAATATTAAGAACCGCTTTGAAAATGGCTACATTAGAATTTCACTTCCTTATACATGAACACTGCAGCCACCTTAACTTGCAGAAATTTCTACAAATAATCTCTGCTAACTTGGTTTTTCACCTTGACTTTTTACCTGTCTTTGGTTACCTTTGACAACGATTAATTAACTAACTCTCTTACTAAATCAGTTACCCTACGGTATTCTGGTCCCTCCACCACTGTTGATAGTTTTCAAAAATGGACAGTCATTCGGCTTCCCTGGTGGTGAAGTGGTTGAGAGTCCGCCTGCCGATGCAGGGGACACGGGTTCGTGCCCCGGTCCGGGAGGATCTCACATGCCGCGGAGCGGCTGGGCCCGTGAGCCATGGCCGCTGGACCTGCGCGTCCAGAGCCTGTGCTCCGTAACGGGAGAGGCAACAACAGTGAGAGGCCCACGTACCGCAAAAAAAAAAAAAAAAAGGACAATCATAAATATCATACAGATATGAAACGAACATGCATTAAAGATTTTCTTTTATTCCCCATAAGGGAACCAGTTCAAAGCAGAAGCCACAGAACACACAGACTTATAGATCAGTACTGAAATGAATGTGCAAATAGAAGGAAGTCCATTGGACTGCTACCAGATAGGATGTAATCTGCATATTGAGAGATAAGAATTATTTTGTGTTGCTCTGAGCTAACTACATCTTGCAGAGCTGTAAAACTGTTCCCAGGAGGATCAGTATCAGCTAACTCAGAGGTGTGTGATCTGAACAATGCCAATGTATCCATTGAAGCACACAACTTCCCATTAACAGTACCACTGCCTACCACTATAAAGTTAAAAGAAGGATCAAGAGTAGGGAACCTAAAAGACTTTCACTCCATCTAACTTGCAGTCTCCTCCACTCCACAGCTTGCCCAAGGGGAACAGGTGGATCTGGTTTAGGTATAAGCCCTCTGAGGCACACAGGGAGCACCGCCTTACCTAAGCAGGTTGAAGTAAGGGTCACCAGAAGGACAAGTCTGATACGGAGAATGATTTTCTTTTTTTCTTTTTGCGGTACGCGGGCCTCTCACTGTTGTGGCCTCTCCCGTTGTGGAGCACAGGCTCCAGACGCGCAGGCCCAGCGGCCATGGCTCACGGGCCCAGCCGCTCCGTGGCATGTGGGATCTTCCCGGACCAGGGCACGAACCCGTGTCCCCTGCATCGGCAGGCGGACTCCCAACCACTGCGCCACCAGGGAGGCCCATGGAGACTGATTTAAACTTCAAGTCCAGATGGGCAAGAGGAGGGTCAAAGTAGAGGTAAAATAAAATAGGAGCAGACTGAGAACAAATGGAAGAAAACAAGTGACTAGCACTGGACCATTCGTGCTTCTTTTCACTGGTCCTTAAGTGTGAGATCCTTGGGGCCTTGAGATCAACTCAAAAGTGTAGACAGGATGGAACTGCTCTCAGTACAGTGTTTCTAAGTCTTTTAAAACCCACCTCTAACAATATTTTCTTACTTGATACAGCCAAGATTATTCTGACCTTTCTTTAATGTGCTTTGCATTTGCAAACTTTGGATAAGCTGAGTATATTTTTGATACTAATAACCAGATTCTTTGATGCAAAAATTCTGACATGCTTTCCCGGTTAAGCATGAAGGTGATAACAGCAACATCCACTGGACGGTCATCAGGCGCTATGTATTGCTGTCAACTTGATTCATGTGTCATACACTCCTCACAACGAATATACAAGGTAGGGACTGTGCCCATTTTATAGCTGAGAGAAATAAGACACTGGAAGATTAAAGAACATACGTAAGGTCACTCTGTTAGAACTGGAGTACAGTTTTGAACCCAGACACTACGTGTCTGTGTTCTTAGGCACTGTGTTATTCCACCTCCCCTTATAGGGAAACATTTGTTCTTCAGTGGAGAGCTGTTCATTGTCTACAGCACTCGCCACTCCAGGTTACCTGATTCTGAGTCTACAGGAACTGACAAATGGTCTCTCCTTGACCAAACTCTAGTCAAGCTCCTCTGAGGTCTTTTTCAACTAGGACCCATTTGTGGGCATGTCCTTAAGAGACCAGTTTTAACAAGAACCCTGCTAAGTCAGCTCATCCAGAATCCCCCATCCTCCAGGTGGGATCACCCTTGCTATCTGACCCAATTCCTCATCCTCCACCATCCCCCAGGCCATATCCAATCACCCTGGTCTGCCTTTGGCAAGATTCCTCGCAGGCTGGTTTGGCGAGAATCATCCGTTACCCCTTGATGTTCCCTCCACTGACCCCCACCTGCTCCTTGGCTATAAATTCCCACATTTCCTGTTGGATTCAGAGTTGAGTCCCATCTCTCTCCCCTACAGCAGAACTCCACTGCAGGAGTCCCTACACCCACTGCAGTAGTACTGCATAAAATCTGCCTTGCCTGCCTGTCCTTTAACAGAGCTATCTTGCAATCCTATGTATTGAAGTTAAGTGATAGCAACATAAGACGATTCTTGTCTACGGGCAAATGGGTTATGTCCAGGGGAGAGACAACCCTTCCCCACAGTGCGAAAATCTTTGTCTCCCTTGCCATGTTCATCTCAATATGCCTGACCTATAAATGCATCTTGTTCCTTTGAACGGGCTGTCACCCCTTACCCGCTTCCTCAGTGATGAGTTAAATAAAAATTTTAAAAGTGTTCATTTTCATATCTGTATGAGAGCCACGATTTTACCTTTTAATTAAAATTATCTTTTAACACTCTGAATGAGCGTGCTGGAAGCATTTGCAAGTTGAATAAACACTACCTGATAAAGAGGACAAACTCTGGTGGCAAACATCACAGCTCAGATGCCTACTCTGCTACACACTCGATGCTCGGCCCCTTAAAAATTATTTAGCCCCTCTATGCTTTCAGCTTTGTGTGCAGAAGGGGGGTGATACTATCTCTTCGACAGATCTAATGCAAAGTTTGTAACTGATAATGCATGAAGAACGCTCAGCACGGTGACTGGAACAGAGAGCCCACTTAGGCAGTGCTCAGCAGGAGTCCTCAAGGTGGCCATCAAGATCACGGAACGCCTCTCGAAGCAGTGCTTGTCAAACTGCAACGTGCCCATGAGTCACCCAGGAACTTTACTAAAATGCAGCTCTGGGATGGGGCCTGATAGTCTGCATTTCTAACCGGCTCCCAGGTGACGCCCACCCTGCCGGACTGAGGATCACACTTTGACAAAGCATGATAAGCCTCCTGGATCAAGTTCATCTGCTCTGATAGATGTTTCGTAATAGTCTGGAGTAAGACTTCCAAGAAATGTGGGCCTGTCCTATGGCCAGAAGCATGAGTGGGGAGAAGCAATGAAACACTTGACAGAACCACAAGAGCAAAATGAGCTAAGTTACCATGTCACTAAGGAAGAGGCGTTTTTCTTTTTCAGAGGAAGAGCTCAACCAAGGAAATATTGTAAGAGGAGACATACGGTACTGAGACTATTTAACATAACTGCTTTCCTGAGTGGGACCCAGCGTTCACCCTCTCAGGAGCTCTGCTACAGAGAACACCCACCCACCATCCCTAACACCTTCACTCAGGCTTAACCAGCCCGTCAAACACACCGCTCCAACAGGCATTATTCAAGCCAACTGGATGTAGCTGGAGGATGCAATGTCTTCTAAAAAAAGGCCAATGGACATGTGTTGGAAACATCTCTAAAATGTCCATAAAATCCACATTTAAGTGTCCATGTCAGCTATGCAACCCCAGTCACGAAGTTCCTTGTCCCAACCAAAAAACAAATGAGGAAATTCCTCTGGCAACTAAATGTCTCTTCAATAAAACTGGGAGAACTGAATTCTGAGATAAGATCTTTAATGAGAAAATAACTTTTATTTACATTCCATACTGACTCTCTGGTGCTGTGTGAGACGGCACTTGATAATTTAAAAATACTTAAATATTAGAACCATAACCACTGTTACAAGTTTAGCCATCAAAGGGCAAAAACCCTCTTATAACGTGTAAGTTCATAGCTCATTTTAATATATTCATATTTCATACTCATTTTCAGGAAAGCATTAGTGCAACCGAGCAGGACCCTGCAGGGCCCTCCTGGGTACAAAAGCCCTTCCTTGTCCCTCCTCCCCATTACTAGTTTGTAGAAAAAGGCTTTAGTCTCCTAGGTCTTCCCTGCGTTCCAAAAAGCAGGCACAAGCAGTGACTAATTAGGAAAGTGAGCGAACACAGAAACAAAGGAAGAGCAGTTGAACAAGAAAAGTCATGACAAGAGTTCAGTGATAAAACAGAGTCCTAATTCCTCCTCAAGGGATATGCATAATAATCTGATGCATATCTTTGTGGGCTTCTTCAGGAACCTCTCCCCCACCCAGGTGGAGGATGGTGACTACATGCTGACCACAAGCACTAGACCCCAGACTGGCTAGAGCCAGAAGGTCGATGACTGAGATTTTGGAAACATCACCCTGTTACCTCACCACCAACCAATCAGAAGAGAGTCATGCACCCTGCAGCCCTCCCCCAAAACGTTACATTTAAAAACTATTCTCTGAAAGCCATCAGGGAGCTCAGGTCTTTTAAGCATTATCTGCCCGTTCTCCTTGCTGGGCCCTGCAATAAACGCTGTATTTTCCTTCACCACAACCCAGTCTCAGTGGATTGGCTTTGCTGCATGGCTGGTGAGGAGACCCAAGTTTGGTTTGGTAACATTAGGGTCAAACGCTGGGGACCTCATGTAGAAAACTGAATGGAATCTTCTTTAAAATAACAAAATGAACAAAGTTTAATAGGGTGGTACAATGGTTTCTGATCAGCAGAGCAAGGAAAATTTGAAGCAATGAAAACTGATGCCAAGACTGGACTCCAGTATGGAGAAGCTGCCCAGTCAGTGTGGAGACTCCAGGGAAATATATGCTACCAAAACAGAAATACTCCAAAGGCTAGTTGCTGAACACATCTGATCAGCGAGCAAAATCTTAATTGACTGATCTAATCAAAACTGGTGGATCTTACAAAGGCTGTTTGGGCTTACTTGTGGAATTCAGGTTAGTGTCATCAGAATAAAAATCTTTCAGAAATCATGTCCAAACATTTGGCGGCACCTGAATTGTGAAATAAAATTATGAGAAGAGTATGTCATAATAAAACAAAAATAGCAAGTGGAACGTCATCTCACTGTGGCAATTTTATAAATGTGAACCGAGGCAGGCCTTATCACAGAATAATGATGCTTTTTGAAATTCTGAAATGGAAAGAGGGGAACGGCTTCATTCAGTCAACACAAAGCTCACCGGAATCTTGCCGTCAATAAAGATTTTTTTCTGTGACCCACGTTGTGTAAGGCAATGACGAAAAAACTATATACTAAGGGAGTCTCCTGCACTGTTGGTGGGAATGTACATTGGTGCAGCCACTATGGAGAACAGTATGGAGGTTCCTTAGAAAACTAAAAATAGAACTACCATATGACCCAGCAATCCCACTACTGAGCATATACCCAGAGAAAACTGTAATTCAGAAAGATACATGCACCCCAATGTTCACTGCAACACTATTTACAATAGCCAGGACATGGAAGCAACCGAAGTGTCCATCAACAGAGGAATGGATAAAGAAGATGTGGCACATATATACAATGGAATATTACTCAGCCATAAAAAGGAATGAAATTGGGTCATTTGTAAAGACATGGATGGACCTAGAGACTGTCATACAGAGTGAAGTAAGTCAGAAGGAGAAAAATACTGTACATTAATGCTTCTATGTGGAATATAGAAACATAGTATGGATGAACTTATTTGCAAAGCAGAAATAGAAACACAGCTGTAGAGAACAAACTTATGGATACCAAGAGGGGAAGGAGGGGGTGAGATGAATTGGGAGATTGGGATTGACATTTATACACTACTATGTATAAAATAGATAACTAATGAGAACCTACTGTATAGCACAGAGAACTCTACTCAATGCTCTGTGACCTAAATGGGAAGGAAATCCAAAAAAGACGGGATATATGTATACATTTAGCTGATTCACTTTGCTGTACAGCAGAAACTAACACAACACTGTAAAGCAACAATACTCCAATAAAAATTAATTTAAAAATTAAGGTACCCATTTTGCTGGTTAGGATTTGAGGTAAACAGACATGAAAAGTGCAATAAAGACAGACATCTTGTTGAGAAGTGAAGTTCTGGCTGAAGAGATGAATAGTTAGAATCTTCAAATATAGATTATCAAGCTTTACAAGGGTTACTGTGTTGAATTCTATTTGACCTTTAATCTCAAATGCCATTAAAAGCAACATAAGCAAAAAAAGAATGTTGGAATCTCCACTTCATGTGCTGACTCACTATTTATACTTTTTATTTGATCTTCTAAAGCTCCCTTTGTTCTCATAAAAAAAAACTATAAACTAGAATTTGTTCAAAAAGCAACCTCCAGGGGCTTCCTTGGTGGCGCAGTGGTTGAGAGTCTGCCTGCCGGTGCAGGGGACGCGGGTTCGAGCCCTGGTCTGGGAAGATCCCACATGCCGCGGAGCAACTGGGCCCGTGAGCCACAACTACTGAGCCTGCGTGTCTGGAGCCTGTGCTCCGCAACAAAAGAGGCCGCGATAGTGGGAGGCCCGCTCACCATGATGAAGAGTGGCCCCCGCTCACCGCAACTAGAGAAAGCCCTCGCACAGAAACGAAGACCCAACACAGCCAAAAATAAATAAATTAATTAATTAAAAAAAAAAAAAGCAACCTCCAGAATTTTCCCTTGATTCCCTGTGACACATTTCTATGTCTGCCTTTGACGTGATTGTGTCTTCCTTACCTATTAGTAGCTCCCTAATAAATCTGAGCAAATGGATGAATGAATAAATGATCAATGAACCTGAGATACTTGAAGATTATAATTTATCCAGGGAAAAAGAGATTCCAGAGCTGATCAGACTGAAAAGTAAAATAAAATTCTAGGAAAATAAAAGTCAACAGGGAGAATGAGAACCAAAAGGATCTTCAGATTAACCCCCAGATAATTATAAGATGTAATTAACCAGAAGAACCCAGTCTCTGTTCATTCTCTTTAACTGAGATTTTACTGCAGTTAAAATGATGTCAAAATGCTCTCATTAATAATGGATAAAAGTGTCAGAGAACTGGCTCACCAAATTTACTGTGTTTAGGTAAATCATACTTAGGAAGGGTTATGAGAGTGTCCTAGGAGACCGATCCATCTCAAAATGGAGCAATATAACAGATGAAATTCAACAAGGAAACAGCACAACGTAATAATCCTTGAAAAGAGGAAATACAATTACTCAAATGAGGTGTTGGGTTCTGAGCAGTGCAGTCGATCAAGTCTCATTTCACGAAACTCAGGAGCAATACTCAACAAAATTGAACTCTTGATTACATTACAGTGTATTAATCTCATATCAGCATATTCACAATTTCTCAGCTGATTAAATGTCCTGCTGTTATTTTACTGGAGATTTGGAATAATCCGAATCCTGTTAAGTCAGAGCTACGGGGTCTGGTTCTGGATTTTCTGCAACTTAGCAGGGCTCACGCTGTGTGTCTCTTTTTGTCACGGGGCTGCTTTCCTGCAACATCTCATGTCCCCCCTTACACACCTTCCCCCTGCAGGATAGTCCTTCTCGCTCGGCTAATTCCTAGTCCCATCTGCTACTCATCTGGAAAACTAGAGTTTGTGAGTAGGATCATACATGGTAATGAGTTCTAATGAGTTTTTAATGGACCACACTTCACAATGAACATACCTGTGTTAAAAAAAAAAAATCTTTAATCGGGGAGGGATGGAGTGGGAGGATGGGGTCAGCATATGTAAGCGAGTATATAGAAGATGGTTCAACAACAAGGTCCTACTGTAGAGCACAGAGAACTATATTCAGTATCCTGTGATACACCATAAGGCAAAAGAGTATTTAAAAAAAAAGAATATATATACGTGTATAATTGAACCACTTCGCTGTACGGGAGTAATTAACACAACATTGTAAATCAACTTCAACTTAAAAAAAATTTCTAAGAAGTCTTTAAGGAATGTCCTTCTGCCCTCATCCCCAACCCTGGTGGCAAAGACAGCCCCCTTCTGGTCTAGACTGAGGACTGAACCACTGAGCCTCTGGAGGTGCTGTGGACCCTCTTACTCCCCCGGGGGTACCTACAGCTACCCAGTTCTCAACTTCCCACCCAATTCCCACTGGACAGATTTGCCTTTCCCTGTTTTCACCTTGGGGATCTCGCCTGGACATGGTGGGCAGTCACTGTGACCGCCCTCACATCACCGAGATTTGGCTTCTATTGCCCTGGACAACACTTGCCCTCTCCCAGCCCCCGCTCTGGCTGCTCAGAGACTCACCCACACCCCGCGGACTGACCACTGGCCAAGCCAGCCCCAGAAACTCAAAACTGGGATTCAGAGGGGGTGAATCATCCAAGCAGAGGCCCTAAGATAGGGATTCGGCATCTGAAGCAGGCCCCAAGTTTTGGAGAGAAATGGGCTCTTCAAGCCACACCATGCAACCCCCCGTTCCTGCGTAAGTGTCAGGCCACGTGGGGGGCTAAGGTGTGACCTAAGAAGTTCATGCACAGGGATGACCCTGAGTGAAGACCAATTTGCTATGAATCCTTAATTTGAGCCTAGGAAATCCAAGCAGTGTGACATCAAAACGGCTGCGTCGAGGTATCCTCCTTTGGTCCGAACCTGCATTTTTTCTGATATACAGACCTTTTGGGAACATTATCTACAAGAATTTTACAGGAATTAAGTGCATATGAATACAGGCACACGTCAGAGACATTGTGAGTTTGGTTTAAGACCACCGAATAAAATGAATATCACAATAAAGCAAGTCACACGAATTTTTTGGCTTCCCAGTGCATATAAAAGTTATGTTGACACTATACTGTAGTCCATTAAGTGTGCAATAGCATTATGTCTAAAAAGGCAATGTACACACCTTAACTAAAGAATACTTTATTGAGAAAAAATGCTAACCATCATCTGAGCCTTTAGCGAGTCACAGTAGTAACAGCAAAGATCACTGATCACAGATCACCATAACAGATACAATATTAGTGAAAAAAGTTTGAAATATTGCGAGAATTACCAAAATGGACACAGAGACATGAAGTGATCAGTGGATGCTGTTGGAAAAATGGCACTAACAGACTTGCTGGACGCAGAGTTGCCACAAACCTTTAACTTGTAATAAATGCAGTATCTGTGAAGCTCAATAAAATGAGGTCTGCCTGATTAAGAGAATCCAGAAAAAGCTGAGATATATGCACACACAGTGCTAGCATTTTATTACCTAACATTCTTTTTTCAATTCTATCAAAACATGAGTGCATTTGTTAATTCAAGAAATATAATATTCAGAATGATTATTTTTCTTATAGCTGTGGGGTTTTCCTTAGGCAATGAACACTTTCATCTGATTCAACTACTTATTATCATTTTTTTTCAACTCTTCTATTTCTTTCCCAGTACTAATACATATTTTCTCAACGTCTTAAATCTCTTTATTACATACAACTGAATGTAATTTGGAATTTACAAGTCTTATCACATGCTCATTCCGCCTGAGCAATTCTAAGTGTAAAAGGTACCGTCTGCAGGTATTTCTTCGGAGTTCCTGCAACTTTTCGCTTAAGATTCCTGAAATTAATAGTATGACTCTTTGATATCTTTTCCATCTAGTCATTTCTGGCTTCTGGAGAACACCAAAAAGCCTTACGTATCCAATGGCCCACCTGAAACTTTTTACTTAAGGGTTGTCTGAGACGGAAGTACTGACCATTTTGCCAAGGGAGTTGGCCCAGAGCGAAAAACAAGCAGAATCAAAAATGTTTTTGCAACAGTGCAATTAGTCACTCATCAATCCAGCTTGTGAGTGACAGCTATAGTGGAGTACCTTAAGGAAATCAAGATATATCTATGATATTACTTTATCAGCCTAATAATTCACTTTACAGCTTACCAAGTATTTGCATTTAATCCTTGGAATAATGCTGTGAAGGATCCTTTTTTTTTTGAATTTTATTTTTTTATACAGCAGGTTCTTACTAGTCATCCATTTAATACACATCAGTGTATACATGTCAATCCCAACCTTCCAGTTCATCACACCACCACCACCCCCGCCGCTTTCCCCCCTTGGTGTCCATATGTTTGTTCTCTACGTCTCTGTCTCTATTTCTGCCCTGCAAACCGGTTCATCTGTATCATTTTCTAGGTTCCACATATATGCGTTAATATACGGTATTTGTTTTTCTCTTTCTGACTTACTTCACTCTGTATGACAGTCTCTAGATTCATCTATGTCTCTACAAATGACTCAATTTCATTCCTTTTTATGGCTGAGTAATATTCCATTGTATATATGTGCCACATCTTCTTTAACCATTCCTCTGTTGATGGGCATTTAGGTTGCTCCCAAGACCTGGCTACTGTAACGCTGTGAATGGTCTTAACCACCAGTTTTGCATAATAAATCAAATTGACTGCTGTTAACTTAATACATTCTACTTGTCCAGCTCACCTCCTCCAGTATTTCTCTCTGCAGTGATTCATCTCATTGCGATCTCCCTCCAACACAAACTCCTGTCTTCATTTCCCTCCTTCCCCAGCTCACACCCTCAAAAACACTCTCTCTCTCTGTCGCCCTTGCCCGGAAAATGTGGAGCCCTGGATGCACCCAACTCTGCCATCTGGGCCATCCCTGGACCAGCCAAATACTGCTGGAGAAAAATCACCGACCTCTGCTGAATGAGTTCACTTGGAACTCTGCTCATTACTCTGCAATAACCTAAATGGGAAAAAGAATTTGAAAGAGAATACATATATGTATACGAACTGTACATGGATACTCTGCTGTACACCTGAAACTAACACGACAATGTTAATCAACTATACTCCAATATAAAATACAAAATTTTAAAAATAGGGGCTTCCCTGGTGGCGCAGTGGTTGAGAGTCCGCCTGCCGATGCAGGGGACACGGGTTCGTGCCCCGGTCCGGGAGGATTCCACATGCCGCGAGCGGCTGGGCCCGTGAGCCATGGCAGCTGAGCCTGCGCGTCCAGAGCCTGTGCTCCGCAACGGGAGAGGCCACATCAGTGAGAGGCCCGCATACCGCAAAAAAATAATAATAATAAATTAAAAAATTAAAAAAATAAAAATAAATTTAAAAAAAGAAAGAGGAAAACTATGCTAAATTTTAAAAGGTCAGGCACAAAAGGCTACATGTTATATGATTTCAAGGACAGGGACTCTCCAGAATAGGTAATCCACTGAACCAAAATGCAAATTAGCTGCTGGCAAGGACTGGAGGGACAGGGCCTGATTAATGGCTACAGAGTTTTCTTCTGAGGCAAATGGAAATGTCCTGAAATTACATAGCGCCGATGGTTGCACAACGTGTTGAATGTACCAGAAGGCCCACAATTGTACATTTTTAAGTGTTTTACGTGATTATTTTACGGCATGTGAATTTCATTTCCATAAAAAAATGATAAAGTGAAAATAAAATAAATTCAGCTCTGCAAACTTCAAATTGGCATTGAAGTTTGGCAAGCCTACTATGTTTCCCTAATAAACTTCACTCTCCTCTCTCAAAGTCATTACTTCCTTTTTTCCCTCTGTACCAACCTCCCACACTCCCTAACCCCTACCCTCTTACCTCATAGCCTTACCTCCTACTCCACTGCAGAAACAGAAACCCACAAAGGGCAACACCTTCGTACGTCTTCCACTATATCTAAAACCTCTCGCCTTCTGGGCTTCCATTAGTCTACTCAGCACCACAGACTGGGTGGCTTAAACGACAGACATTTCTTTTCTCACGGTCCGGGAAGCTAAAAATCAAGGGGCCACTGGGATTGGTCTCTGATGAGACCTCTCTTCCTGGCTTGCAGATGGTCACCGTCTCACTGTGCCCTCACGTGGACTTCTTCCTGTGGGCACACGTGGAGAGAGAGCTCTCTGGCATCTCTTCCACCTTTTATAAGGGCATCTGTCCTATTGGATGAGGGCCCCAAGCTTATGACCTCATTTAATCTTAACTACCCGCCCTAGAGACCCTGTCTCCAAACACAGTCAAATTGAGGGGTTAGGGCTCCAGCACATGAATTTTGGTGAAGACACAGATCAGTCCTTAACACTGCCCATCCTCTTCAGGTTACCATGAGTCACAAGAGAAACAAAGTCCCTGCTCCCAACAAAAGCCGGTAGCCCCCCACCGGCTCTGGGTCCCCAGCCCTTAGCACCTTCTTAAGAAAATCACTGACCCACCCATCTCTTTCTTTTGTGTAACCAGGGCCTCCTGTGGATCCTTCTTCCAAGAATTCAGAGGTCCTCCTCCCTTGACTGCATGGTCTTTCTCCACCTCCCAACTCATTTTTCTACCTCCCTTGGAGACAAGAATTCTCGAAAGAATTCTCTAAGATTACTGCTTCCCCTGCCTCAACAATTTATTCACTCATCAGACCACTCAAATCTGGCTAAAACTGCTTGCCTCAAGCTTTTAAACATCTTCCATGCTCCAAATTCAATGGACACATCTCTTTCCATCTTACTTGATTTTTCAGCAACACGTGACCCAACTGAACACCCTCTGTCCTGAAAACCCTCCTCTTACCGGACTCATGACATCATACTCTCCCGGTTGCCTTACGCTTGCTTCGACTCTCTTGCAAACCTCCAAAGACCGGCGTGCCCTAGAACTGGCTGTTGCCAGTTCATCTCCTCGTCTCCAGCTATTTCTAATGCTAAGTGAGCTCATCCCGTTTCTTGGCTTCGAATCCCGTCTCTCTGGTGATGACACCCAAATTTATACGTGCAGCTCTGACCTCCCCCTTGAGCTCCAGACTCGTTTATACACTCCAAATGCCTGGCTGACAGTTCCTCCTGGACGTCTAATAGTCTTGTCTAATGTAGCACATCCAAAACATAACCCTTGACTTCCTTTTCCCTTTCCAGGCTTCCCCATCTCAGTGGATGGCAATGAACTTCTCAAGGCCCAAATGGATCATCCTTGATTTCTCCCCTTTGCTCATTTCCCCCATCCAGCCTTTTAGCAGTTCTGCCTCAAATCTATCAACTTCTCTTTATCTCGATTCCTATCACTCAGGTTCCAGGCACACCTTCTCTTGTATGGACTGGAGCCAGGGCCTCCCCGAATGGTCCTTGGGCTTCCACCTTGCCCCACTGCCATCCACTCCCTATGCAGCCGCCAGGGGAAGCTTCCAAAGATGTAAATCATATTGTGTCATTCTCTCGCTCAAGCCCTTCAGTGATTTCACTTATTAGAAAAAAACTCAAAACTGTCACCACAGCCTGTGTCCTACAACGTGACCTGACTTACCAGATGGCTCTGATAAATCCCCCCCTCCCTCCCCATGCTCCATTCTTTCTGCTTCTCAAACACGCCAAGCTCAGGGTCTGGTCACTCGCTGTCCCCTCTGCCTGGAACATTATTTCTTGTCCTTCAGGTCTTAACTCAAATGTCAGCCCCTCCGAGTGACTTTTCCTACTCTCATCTCTAGCATCGACTTTCTGTTTTTGCAAACTACTTAGCACTACGTATCTGCCCAAGAGGGCAGAGCTTTCGTCTGTCGCCCCCCTGCTATATCTCCAGCACCAAGCACCTGCCTGGCATATACTAAAAACTCACTGAAAGAGTGAAATTGATCACTGACCCCCTCCCTCCGCCAGGCTGCCCTAGTGGCTTTCCCCAATCCCCCATGTGTCCCCTACCCCATCTGTCTCCTAAGGAGGGGCTGTCTCAGCCAGACCGGCCCTGGGCTCTTCATACATCAGAGTCAGAGACTGACAGAAAATTAACAGAGAGAGATAGATCTGAAAGGCTTCGGAAGGGAAAGACTTGGAGAAATTGGTTGTCAGCCAGAAATAATAAAGAATAGAGGTCTGAGTGAGTAGGTGAGGAGAGGGAGCACTGAAAAGGGGGAGAAAACCCACGTGGTCTAGGTGTGAGCGAGGGAGCTCTCCCAGCACCTGTCAAGTCTGAGTCTCGAGCGGCTGAGGGACAAAAAACTGAGCAGAGTAAACGGGACATGAACAGCATGGCTGAGGGTTCTGAATTGGATCCCTTTTTATGTATTTTAAGAAAAAAGGAAAATAAGAAGGCAATTTTTATTTCTTTTTTGCATGCTGAGCTGTGCTTCCTTGCGGACCAGTCTAAGGTTGACCTCTATGCGCCCATACGATTCCAAGAGAGTTATAATGTACATAGGAAGAAACTGAAGTTCTGAGAGATTATGTGACATAACCCATAACCACACTCATTCAGTTAATTGGGACAAAATGATGATTCAGAGCCAGGACTTCTGCCTACAGCGCCTGGGCTTATATTCCTACACATCTGCTTTCCTCCAAAACAAGAAAGGAGGTTGGGGCTTCCCTGGTGGCGCAGTGGTTGAGAGTCCGCCTGCCAATGCAGGGGACACGGGTTCGTGCCCCGGTCCGGGAAGATCCCACACGCCGCGGAGCGGCTGGGCCCGTGAGCCGTGGCCACTGAGCCTGCGCGTCTGGAGCCTGTGCTCCGCAACGGGAGAGGCCACAACAGTGAGAGGCCTGCGTACCACAAAAAAAAAATAATAATAAAATAAAATAAAGGAGGTTAACTGGACATGTCTTGTTTCCAGTAAACGATGCAGCCTTCTATTACTGTTTCCTTTTTTTTTTTTTTTTTTTTTTTTTGCCATACCTCATGGCCTGTGGGATCTTAGTTCCTGGAACAGGGATTGAATCTGGGCCCCCTGCAGTGAGAACACTGCGTCCTAACCACTGGACCGCCGGGGGATTTCCTACCATTTCCCTTCTAATTGCTTGGGGTAATGTGAGTCAAGTTCACCAATTTATGGTTTCCAAAATATATCTTTATGCTCTCTTCAAATATCAAAATAACATTTGTTCCATTCTTAGTTTTCTATCACCTCTTCTCTGAAATCCCTTGAAGACGACCAGCAGTGGGTACACAATTACATGGACAAGGAACACTTAGTTCCTGGCAGATAAATTGTCTCCATCTGGACAACAGAATTTACTTGAAGTGACAAGGTGATCTCTGAGTTGCTCTTCACCTGTCTTGGGTTTCCAATCTCTTTACTGTGCCAGATGTTTCCTTTTCGGAGATCACTGTTCTTGAAAGGGAAGTTGGAAACAAAATAGAAATGGAGCAGTTCGATTTCCCCAACTTCAAGGAACAATACCCAAATTTGCCCCAAGCAACAAGCATATCCGTTTTTTTGTTTGTTTTTTGCTTAAAAACATCAGAGGTTCGGGGCTTCCCTGGTGGCGCAGTGGTTGAGAGTCCGCCTGCCGATGCAGGGGACATGGGTTCGTGCCCCGGTCCGGGAAGATCCCACATGCCGTGGAGCGGCTGGGCCCGTGAGCCATGGCCACTGAGCCTGCGCATCCGGAGCCTGTGCTCCACAACGGGAGAGGCCACAACAGTGAGAGGCCCGCGTACCGCAAAAAAAAAAAAAAAAAAAACCATCAGAGGTTCATTCTATTTTTCAGCCTCTTCCACAACACTCTTACGCACCACTCTTTTGCACACATCTTTGTTACACACCCTAACATTAACTTTCCATGTGCCTTCTCTGAACCTGAGATCAGCAGTCACACTACTTGACAAGACGCCTCCCAATTTTTCTCATTTGCATCTATATCATCAGCATTTTATTTTTAAAGAGTTTTTCCACCTGGCAAGCCTTAAATAGACACATATGTTTTCCAAACAGATAAAGATGAGATTATAAAGTGATAACCGTGAGATAGATCATTCTTTAAGAATTATCATCTCAAAGACCGAGGACTCTGAAATGCTTTGTAAAGAGGTAGCATGTGACTACTTGAATGAAGTCATGTGACTACCTGAATCACTTGGGATCATCCCCCAAAGCCCTCTATTGAAGGTCACCCCAGGAACAGAGACTGATGAGTACTTCTTGGAACCAATTTAAATGCTTAAATATTCAGGGAAAGGGAGGGTGGGAGGGAGACGCAAGATGGAGGAGATATGGGGATATGTGTATACATGTAGCTGATTCACTTTGTTATAAAGTAGAAACTAACACACCATTGTAAAGCAATTATACTCCAATAAAGATGTTAAAAAAATAAATGCTTAAATATTCAAATGCTACGAAATTAGTGCTCACATGCCTAGAGGATGCTGTGGCATCCAGACCCCTCCTTCAGAAGTGGGACATGCATCCCTCCAGCTGCTGGGACTCTGCTGATGCCCACATGGATCCTTCCCTAGGAACCATCCTCGGGTGAAGAAGCTGCCTTCTCAAAGGTGTGGGCTGCACCCAATGACTGATCAATGCCTGACCCCTTACCTCACCTCAGTTCAGCCCAACTCAGAGAAGACACTCCAGCTTCCCACTCCCTGTGGCCAAGACCTTTGTTGCAGGAGCATTAAAGGGTTAAGCTCTGCCGCTGCCAACCCTGCTTCCCTCACACCCTCACTGGCATCGTTCCTGGGAGCACTTCCTAATAAATTTCCTATACACAAAGCTCCATCCCAGAGTCTATTTGCCAGGGAACCCAACTTCCAACGATCCCTAATAGGATAAAAATTATATAGTATGTAGTTTAATTCATCTGTGCTTCTAACTGGTATGCACAAAAAATCATGTATATAAACTGTCCAATTAACTAGACCTGAATAAGCAACATCCAAGAATTTAAAGGATGCATACAAAGTTAGAACAAGTCTTAAGTTGAATTTTATTTCCTTTTTTGGGTATCCAGCCCCTAAAGTAAAAAGGAAACAAGTGGAGAAATATAAAGACTCGGCAAATGTTTGGTTTATACATTCTTTTTCAGAATCTATTAGATATTTTATTAATTTTAATATTTCAGAATTTATAATTTCATGCACATCGATCATTTCAATCTTAAATCTATTTACAGAAAGTAAGAGCACCTAACAATGATATTAATCAAGAGAACAACAGTCTTTAAGCCAACAGAAACAGTCTCAAATCATGCCACAAGAGAAGAAACTTGGTATTAAAAATAAAATAAATGGGGAAAAAAAAAAAACCTTTGGGAGAAAGTTCATATTTGAAAGGGTCAACCACTCTAAACTTTTAGGAAATATCATTTTTAATCTCCAAAATATTGCAAGTATGCTCTGGGTTATCATTTTCCCTAAAGAAGCTCCCCACAAGTAGCAATTAAGAGTTGTTTTATGGGGCTTCCCTGGTGGCGCAGTGGTTGAGAGTCCGCCTGCCGATGCAGGGGACACGGGTTCGTGCCCCGGTCTGGGAGGATCCCACATGCCGCGGAGTGGCTGGGTCCGTGAGCCATGGCTGCTGAGCCTGTGTGTCCGGAGCCTGTGCTCCACAATGGGAAAGGCCACAACAGTGAGAGGCCCATGTACCACAAAAAAAAAAAAAAAAAAAAAAAAAAAAAGAGTTGTTTTATGGGACAGAATTTAGCCAGTCAGAGGCAATTACTGTGAATCACAAAGACAAAATGTACATATTGCCTTCTGTCTTCCCACGATACTGATCTTCTCATTACCAAAGGGTAGCCAACAGCTACTCTCAGGATTAACAGAGGATAACTTACTGCTCCACAGCAAACAGAGCCTTAAATAATGCTGTTCCTCCTTCCTGCCGCACCCCCCAATCTCTCCTCTTATAAGGGTCTTATTAGGTTAGAATCCACCCATCTGACCTCATTGTACCTTAATTTCCTCCTTTTTCTTAATTTCTTAACTGAGGCGGAACAGGGAAATACATCGAGGTCCTCACATCTTGCAACACACTGATTAATCAGGTAATACACATTCTAAACACTTAGATTCAGGACTGTAAAAAAAACTATTTTACTGACTCTCAGGGACAACAGTTTATCTTCTACTTTTTTGTTTGTTTGTTTGTTTTTGCGGTACGCGGGCCTCTCATTGTTGTGGCCTCTCCCGTTGCGGAGCACAGGCTCCAGACGCTCAGGCTCAGCGGCCATGGCTCACGGGCCCAGCCGCTCCGCGGCATGTGGGATCCTCCTGGACCGGGGCACGAACCCGTGTCCCCTGCATCGGCAGGCGGACTCTCAACCACTGCACCACCAGGGAAGCCCTATCTTCTCCTACTTTAACGGCAGTGCTGTATCTATGTCTTTACAGCCAAGGGGGCTTGAAAATGATCAGAAATGCCTGGGTTTCAGGGATTCGACACCACTTAAATCCACTAAATTTGGCTATAAGTTTGCCCCCCAAAAATAAAACAAATATGGGACAAGATTAATCATGCTAAGAGACAGAGAAGGGAATGAGAGAAAACACAGAAATTGTTTAACAATATGGACCAGACAGGATGATAGACAATTGTAATTTCACATTGAATAGAGCCAACTGGAAAGTGATGAAAATCTCTTCCGACCCAACAGAAAATAAATGTGCATGGGAGCAATTGTTAACAGAATATTGTTGCCATTCATTTGGCAGCATCAGAGCCAACCAGACACTCAGAGGGTGTTTGATAACAAAAAATATGTGCCTGACATATTATGCAGGCCAATTAGCAGGTAATTAAAAATACTGAGACCGCACCAGAAGCAGAAGCCATCCCACAACGTCCAACCATGTAAAACAGGTAAGTGGAAGCTTGTGAAATTTACCGTAGTTACAAATGCTCCTTCCTGTTCTCCAAATCCCAATCACCTCCTCAGCGACGCCTTCTGGAATCCTCCAGAGTGGGTCCCCTTGTTCCGTCTTCACAGCCTCCGATCTTCTTCTCCCCCGCATCACTTAATATTGCTGGGATTCTGTGATTAATGTTACCCTCCCCCAAGCAGACTCTCAGCTCCATGAGGCCAGAGGCCCCATCACTGTTTGGTTCCCTGCATGCCTAGTGGGGTGTGTGATACAGTATGGGTGCTCCAAAAGCACTTTTCATGTGTTTTTATTGTTTAGCAATAAAGTATTTTTAAATGAAGGCAGGTACATTGCTTTTTAGACAATGCTATGGCACATGTAATAAACTACAGTCTAGTGTAAATAGAATTTGTTTGGCTTCATTAAACAACAAAAGTTTATTTCTTCGTGGTTCTGGAGGCTAGAAGTCCAAGACCAAGGTGTGGGCAGGGCTGGTTTCATTCGGGGGCCTCTCTCCTTGGCTTGTAGAAGGCCATCTTCTCTCTCTCTCTCTTCACATGGTCCCTTCTCTGAGTACCCAAATGTGTGTGCCCTAATCTCTCCTCTTATAAGGGTCTTGCTAGGTTAGGATCCACCCATCTGACCTCATTGTACCTTAATTGCCTCCTTTTTCTTACCTGAAGTACTACTGACTCATAACATGGTATGTTTCACTTGTACCACACTATACTTCTACTTCTGTATGCTACGCTGTGCTCACCACCAAAACAACCTTTTTTTTATTATTAAATCTTGAATATATTCCCTGTGC
Source organism: Mesoplodon bidens (assembly GCF_964165515.1). Lineage (NCBI taxonomy): Eukaryota > Metazoa > Chordata > Mammalia > Artiodactyla > Ziphiidae > Mesoplodon > Mesoplodon bidens. The sequence goes on along the minus strand of NC_138178.1, from coordinate 5,005,688 downwards.
TGTACATTACAACACTGTGATTTATTTATTTAGTAGCTGATAGTTTGTACCTCTCCAAGTACCCTTTTTTCTTCTTAAATAAATTATTTATTTATTTTTGGCTGCGTTGGGTCTTTGTTGCTGCACGCGGGCTTCCTCTAGTTGTGGAGATCGGGGGGCTACTCTTCATTGTGGTGTGTGGGCTTCTCATTGAGGTGGCTTCTCTTGTTGCGGAGCATGGGCTCTAGGCGCGTGGGCTTCAGTAGCTGTGGCTCGCGGGTTCAGTTGCTCCGCGGCATGTGGGATCTTCCTGGACCAGGGCTCGAACCCATGTCCCCTGCATTGGCAGGCGGATTCTTAACCACTGTGCCACCAGGGAAGCCTGCCAAATACACTTTTTAAATGAGTGTATAATCTTCTCGACACATCAGTGGTTTATTTTCTTGTCTCTTTTTGATTGTTGTTAGCTTTGTAAACACTCTCACTTTCTCTTCTGCTACCACTGTGGTAAGAATACAACAGCAGACAGCATCCCAAAAACAAGATGACATGTCCAGGAATGGGGCCCACTTCTCCCACCTCTTTGCACACCGAAAATAGACCACTGTTCCATGCGCATTCAGGCACCCATGATGGGTCCTGATTTCCATAAGCAATAATCTTACTACATCTTTGCTTGAAATTATCTTCAGAGCAACACCATATAGATTCTACTAGGCCTCTACAGTTAAGTAAAGTGATGCCAAAATCACAGGTATTAACTGAGTACCTGTTATGTGCCAATTATTAAAAAATTATCCAGGGGCTTCCCTGGTGGCGCAGTGGTTGAGAGTCTGCCTGCCGATGCAGGGGACATGGGTTCGTGCCCCAGTCCGGGAAGATCCCACATGCCGCGGAGCGGCTGGGCCCGTGAGCCACGGCCGCTGAGCCTGTGCGTCCGGAGCCTGTGCTCCACAACGGGAGAGGCCACAACAGTGAGAGGCCCACGTACCACAAAAAAAAAAAAGAAAAAAAAAGTACCCCTTTGGTTTTCTAACTATTTAATACCCAACTTAGGAAACAATAAAAATTGACTTAAAAATAGGGCACAGAGGCTCTCAGACTATATAATTTAATTACCCACAGGATTTAGGTGTTTCTAAATTATATGGTAAAGTTCAATTCTTATTAGAGCACATGGCATTAATAATCTGGAACACCACAGACAAACAATAATGGGGAAGAATTGGCTTTGTGATTCTACCGTGATACAAACTGAGACTCACTGATTGAATATTTATTTCCTCTATGCCAGGCTCTGATGAAATGTGGAAGAATAAATGCATTACCTGAGTGCATCACATTATCTCATTTAACCTTCCAACCACCTTGAGAGACAGATGTAGGGTGTCAGTGACAAGGCAGGTAAAAGTCTAAAGTCACACATTTAGGATTGTGTTACTACTGAATGTTTGTGTTCCCTCCCCCAATTCATATGCTGAAGCCCAAACCCCCAGCGCGATGTTCTTTGGAGGTGGGGCCTTTGGGAGGCGATGAAGTCATGAGGGTGGAGCCCTTGGGAACATGGCTCCTGATCTTGGACTTCAGCCTCCTGAACTCTTGAGAAAGAAATTTCTGTCGTTTACGCCATCTAGTCCATGGTACTTTGTTATGGAAGCCTGAGCTGACGAAGAGAGATGGGCTGAGGAGAGATGAGAATTTGGGTTCGTCTGACTCCACCCTGCCTCTTAAGCAGTTTTATTCCTTTTGGCTCAAAATAATCTATCACACACACACCCCATCCAGAGCTCCAACCACTAGACCATGACCACTCCTGAAATATCCTGCTGAAACCCACTGACCCTCAGCTAGTCTCTCCCAGACATCAGCTATGAGAAGCCAGAGGAACTGCACTCACCTTGAGAAAATCTAAATTTCCAGAACAAGGCCTGCTGCCTGTATGACCCAGCAGTCCCACTCCTGGGCATACATCCAGACAAACTGCAATTCAAAAAGATACACGCACCCCTGTGTTCATAGCAGTACTGTTCACAATAGCCAAGACATGGAAACAACCTAAATGTCCATCAATAGATTAACGGATAAAGAAGATGTGGTACATATATACATACAATGGAATAGTACTCAGACATAAAAAAGAGTGAAATAACGCCATCTGCAGCAACATGTAACTAGAGATTATCATACTAAGTGAAATACGTCAGAAAGAGAAAGACAAATACCATATGATATCACTTACATGTGCAATCTAAAATATGACCCAAATGAACCTAGCTGTGAAACAGAAAGAAGACTCACAGACATAGAGAACAGACTGGTGGTTGCCAAGGGGGAAGGGGTTGGAGGAGGGATGGAGTGGGAGGTTGGGGTCAGCAGATGTGAGCTATTATATACAGAATGGATAAACAACAAGGTCCTACTGGACAGCACAGGGAACTATATTCAGTATCCTATGATAAATCATAATAGGAAAGAATATTAAAAAAACATATATATATATGTATAACTGAATCATCTTACTGTACAGCAGTAATTAACAACATTGTAAATCAACTGTACTCCAATTTAAAAAAATATTGGAAAAAAAAAAAAAGACCTGCTGCCTTCATTCAGGTCAGGGGATTCTTTCCCTGGAAGAGGCCCCCCCACCTCACAAATAACACACACCCGTTCAGGTCGCTGGAAGTACAGGCAAACCTCGTTATATGATTCCTCAGAATGAACAACTTTACACTGTACACTGCTCACAGCTTTGTCTACGTCTTCGTGTTATGGGCCGGATGGTGTCCCCACACCCCCAAATTCATAGGCTGAAGACCTGACTAGCACCTCAGAATGTTACCTTACTTGGAGATCAGCCTTTGAAGCGGTACTTAAGTGAAACTGAGGCCAGTCAGGTGGACCCTAATCCAGCAGGACCAGTGTCTCTCCAAGAAGAGGAAACTGGCACACAGGGAAGATGGGCACCTAAAGCCAAGGAGAGAGACCTGGAACAGACCCTTCCCTCACAACCCTCAGAGCCAAACAACTCTGCCAAGTCTGATCTCGGGTTTCTAGCCTCCAGAACTAAATTCAATTAAAAACAGAATGAGAAAATAAATGTCCGTTGTTTAAGCCACTCAGTCTGTGGTACTTTGTGACATCAGCCACAGCAGACTAATACGGTCCATAACCGCACACACCCGTGACCTTGCCCAGGTTCCTTTTGCCCCCCAAATTCTAGTCAATCACCAACACCTGAGGATCCAGACTTCTCATGTTTCTCCTTAAATTCCCATCCACTCCCATCACGTGGGTTTCAGGTCAGGCCCTGACGGTCTCCTGCCTGTTTCTCAGTTCCTTCCCCTGTCACTCCATCGCGTGCACGGGGCTGGGGGGATGTTCACAATAGACCCCAACCACACAGATGCTGGGCCCCTGGCGCCAGGCAAGGTCCCCACAGTGCAGGCACCTGCTCAACCAGGGAACCGCCTCTGGTGTCCCTGGGAGACAGGGCAGGGGGCCGGGGCTGTGGTCCTCCTGATACCAAGCAGGACCCTGTGGGGTTCCTGGGCACGAAAGCCTTTCTGTGTCCCCCATTTCTTTGATTACAGAAAATAGGCTTCATTCAGTCTTCATGACCTTCCCTGAGCTCCAAGGAGCAGGTTCAAACAGTTGCTCATCAGGCAAGGGAGGGGATGCAGGGACAAGGCAGGAGCAGCCAAGAAACAACAGTGCAGCCTTGGGGCAGGGTCCTGGTTCCCCGCCAAGGGATACACTTAACGATATCTCCGAGCTGCTCTGCAGAGACTGAAAGCCCCACCAGGAGGGAGGAGTTAACGGTTAAGGACGGACGGTTTGCTGCCCACAGGCAAGCAGACACCAGCCTTCTACCATCTGCCCACCACTCCTCCGCTCATACCCCCGGGTCCATGTTTCCAAGACAGCACTTACACTGGATGGGCATCACAGGTGGCTGCCGCTCCCCCTTGGCTGAGGACTACTTGAGAGCAGTGACTGATGCTTATTCAGGGCCGTCACAGATCCGGGACCCCTGGTTGACCAAAGTGGAGCCTCAGAAAACACCTGCAATTAGAGGATGGATGTGCTTTGCCACAAATGCTGAGCTGGACTTAGCAACTGCTCCCTAAGGAAAGCAGGCTGTTTTCATCCAAATCAAATTAGGTACCACCTGCATATCCATCCAGCTCTGAGATAAGAGCAGAAGTTTCCTACAGCGTGAATATCTGCTGGATGGATGAATGAACCCATTAAGAACCTTCAACCGGCTGCCAGAAGCAGTACTGCTAGGAAGAATATTTTCAAATATTCAAAATATTTTTTGAAATATTTTTGTGACTGAGTCAGGAGAGAATCGTTTGGATACAAATTCATTCTTAGGAGACTTGCTACTAATGAAATTCGTGGTGAGGGTGGTGGGTGTGTGTGTTCCTTGGATCTTCCTCAATGTACAGTACAATCTCGCAAACATGATGTACCGGGTGGGAACAAAGGGAAGATCTGTGCCTATGACTGCAGGGCAGACACACACACACACACTCTCGTATTAAATAAACCTGATCCCACTTGGGTAAAGTAAATCATGGAGTCTCAGTGTACTTTCTATGACCTGGTTTGTGGTTTTCCTTGTAAGCTGAGAGGGCTACTTTCTGGAGGTGGCCACCGGCAGACAGCCTCAGTCCCTGAGGTCGGCACAGACTCTTTGCTCACCCACACAGACTGAACTGGCTCTAATCTCCCATCCAGAGAGAAGGTGAGGAATCCACGCTGAACAAGCTCTTGGGGGAGGGCGGGTTCCTTTCAAGAGTGGTCTGGATTAGCATGCTGGGGCCTGGATTAGCACCCTGGGGCCTGGATTTGCATCGTGGGGCCTGGATTAGCATGGTGGGCCCTGGATTAGCATCCTGGGGTCTGGATTACCATTGTGGGGCCTGGATTAGCATCCTGGGGTCTGGATTAGCATCGTGGGGTCTGAATTAGCATCGTGGGGTCTGAATTAGCATCGTGGGGCCTGGATTACCATCCTGGGCCCTGGATTAGCATCCTGGAGCACAGGGACATGGGCCACCGGCTAGCTGTTAAAGCCGCACTCTCCATGCCTGGTCTACTCTGCATCCTTGTTCATTACTCTGCCTTTGTGGTCTGGAGGGATTCAATGGTCCCCTCTGGGCTGGTCCCCTGCCTCCCAGGCTCTCATCCCCATATGTCCCCAAGGCCCTTCGTCCCCACGTCTCAGTTGTTCATGACTACTCCCTGACATTTCCTTCCACGGTCCCCTAAATGTCTGGAAAGATCACCCTGCATTCAACATGGGACACAGTGTGACCAGCCCGTTTCTCCATCTGGAGCACAGACTCCGAGGTCCATCAGCTGCCCCTCTTGGCTATGTGGCCTGGGACAAGTGGCCAAGCCCTCTGGTCTCAGTGTCTCCTTCTGTACAAGAATAGCAAGAGTCCTACAGAAGAGTGTCCCTGTGAGAATTCAGTGAAGTTGTACAGATAAAGCTGCTAAGACCAGCACCTGGGAGCAGCCCGATAATTGCTGTTCTCTAATTTTTAAAAAATTCTCCTTGATTTTGTGGAGCTTAATACAACAACCTACACATCATACATACTCACATCTGGGTGATTATTCTCTATCTTAAATAAACAGCATTTCAAACCTGACAAACTATTTAGAAAACATGAAAAAAGTATAGGAAATCTGAATGCTAATGGGGGAACTTTGGAGTTTTTTGTTGTTAATTAATTTACTTTTTATTCAATTTTTAAAGGTTACACTCCATTTACAGTTATTACAAAATATTGGCTCTATTCCCTGTGCTGTACAACACATCCTTGTAGCCTATTTTATACCCAATAGTTTGTACCTCCCACACACACCCCCACCACTAAGGGGGAACTTTGCACATCTGTCTGTTTCTCAATGTTGTGGGTAACTACGTAGATTACCTAAGAAGACTTTTTAAACTTGGTGCCCTTCAGAAATACTTAAATCCCCTGCACATTCCAGTACAGTACAGCATTATTTACATGCGTCAGCTTCCACCCAGGTAGACACACATACTACATAAAGCTTACACATAGCGCAAAACACCGTGGATGAAAACATGTACGTTCTCACAAAGTTTCCTGAACATAAAAAGCTCAAGTGCACAATTTAATGATATTTAGTAACTGTATAGATTTACACAACCATCACCACATCCTGGTTTTAGAATGTATCCATCACCCCCAAAAGATTCCTTGTAGCTAATTTCTACCCCACTTCCCACCCCAGGTAACCACTGATCTACTTGTGTCTGTTTCATATGTTATTTTGTGTATGGCTTCTTCCACTTAGCATATGTTTTTGAGGTTCATCTGTGTTGTAGCGTATTATATTATATTCGTATTTCATTCCTTCTTATTGCTGAATAGTATTTCATGTACAGATACACTGTTTTGTTTATCTTTTCACCAGTTGATGGACATGTGGATTGTTTCCATTGTTTGAATATTATAAATAATGTTGCTATAAACAATGACATACAAGTCATTTGTGTGAACCTATGTTTTTATTGATCTTGGGTAAATACATAGGAGTCGAACTCCTGGGTCATATGACAAGTTTATGATTAACTTTCTAAGAAACTGTCAAACTTTTTCTTTTTTTTTTTAACATCTTTATTGGAGTATAATTGCTTTACAATGGTATGTTAGTTTCTGCTTTATAACAAAGTGAATCAGCTATGCATATACATATGTCCCCATATCTCCTCCCTCTTGCGTCTCCCTCCCACCCTCCCTATCCCACCCCTCTAGGTAGTCACAAAGCACCAAGCTGCTCTCCCTGTGCTATGCGGCTGCTTCCCAATAACTATTTTACATTTGGTAGTGTATATATGTCCATGCCACTCTCTCACTTCGTCCCAGCTTACCCTTCCCCCTCCTTGTGTCCTCAAGTCCATTCTCTACATCTGCATCTTTATTCCTGTCCTGCCCCTAGGTTCTTCAGAACCTTTTTTTTTTTTTTAGATTCTATATATATATATATATATTTGTTTTATCTCTGGGCTTTCTATCCTGTTCCATTGATCTATATTTCTGTTTTTGTGCCAGTACCATACTGTCTTGCTTACTGTAGCTTTGTAGTATAGTCTGAAAACCTGATTCCTCCAGCTCTATTTTTCTTTCTCAAGATTGCTTTGGCTATTTGGGGTCATTTGTATTTCCATACAAATTGTGAAATTTTTTGCTCTAGTTCTGTGAAAAATGCCATTAGTAGTTTGACAGGGATTGCACTGAATCTGTAGATTGCTTTGGGTAGTAGAGTCATTTTCACAATGTTGATTCTTCCAATCCAAGAACATGGTATATTTCTCCATCTATTTGTATCAAGTTTAATTTGTTTCATCAGTGTCTTATAGTTTTCTGCATACAGGTCTTTTGTCTCCTTAGGTAGGCCTATTCCTAGGTATTTTATTCTTTTTGTTGCAATGGTAAATGGGAGTGTTTCCTTAATTTCTCTTTCAGATTTTTCATCATTAGTGTATAGGAATGCAAGAGATTTCTGTGCATTAATTTTGTATCCTGCTACTCTACCAAAATCATTGATTAGCTCTAGTAGTTTTCTGGTAGCATATTTAGGGTTCTCTATGTATAGTATCATGTCATCTGCAAACAGTGACAGTTTTACTTCTTCTTTCCGATCTGGATTTCTTTTCTTTTTCATCTCTGACTGCTGTGACTAAAACTTCCAAAACTATGTCGAATAATAGTGGTGAGAGTGGGCAACCTTGTCTTGTTCCTGATCTTAGAGGAAATGGTTTCAGTTTTTCACCATTGAGAACGATGTTGGCTGTGGGTTTGTCATATATGGACTTTATTATGTTGAGGTAAGTTCCCTCTATGCCTACTTTCTGGAGGGCTTTTATCATAAATGTGTGTTGAATTTTGTCAAAAGCTTTTTCTGCATTCTATTGAGATGATCATATGGTTTTTCTCCTTCAATTTGTTAATATGGCTTATCACATTGATTGATTTGCATATATTGAAGAATCCTTGCACTCCTGGGATAAACCCCACTTGATCATGGTGTATGATCCTTTTAATGTGCTGTTGGATTCTGTTTGCTAGTATCTTGTTGAGGATTTTTGCATCTATGTTCATCAGTGATATTGGCCTGTAGTTTTCTGTCTTTGTGATATCTTTGTCTGGTTTTGGTATCAGGGTGATGGTGGCCTCGCAGAATGAGTTTGGGAGTGTTCCTCCCTCTGCTATATTTTGGAAGAGTTTGAGAAGGATAGGTGTTAGCTCTTCTCTAAATGTTTGATAGAATTCGCCTGTGAAGCCATCTGGTCCTGGGCTTTTGTTTGCTGGCAGATTGTTAATCACAGTCTCAATTTGAGTGCTTGTGATTGGTCTGTTTATATTTTCTATTTCTTCCTGGTTCAGTCTCGGAAGGTTGTGCTTTTCTAAGAATTTGTCCATTTCTTCCAGGTTGTCCATTTTATTGGCATATAGTTGCTTCTACAGACAATTGCGTTATCACCAAGATTTAAACCTCTTGATTTTTGTTTTGTTTTGTTTTGAAAAGTGAATTTTATTACTCGGCAATTGGTTCTAACAAAGAAAGTCAATTACTATCAATTGTCTGAAAACCAGATTTATAGAGATTTTAAAAGTTTTTAACACCAGAATTGGCACTAGAACTTTTAAATATTTAATTAGGAAATAAGTTGTGAATATTAATAATACAAATAAAAATAAATAGCTAACCATCATTAGTACAGAGTACTGTTACAAAAAGTAGTTAGACTTTTTACCATTTAAAATCAAGAAAAGTCAGGATCATTTAGTTCTCTGATTCCAGGTAACATCCTGTGCCCATGTAGAGTGCTTCTTATGCAGTCAGGTTTCTTAAATGTACCAGGCATCCGGCAATGCTGTTATGTCCCATGAGTCAAGGCTTCCTCACCCAGGACCTACTACAGGACTTGGCAACTGTCATCGTTGAGTGTCCTGGAAAAGGTCCTTCACTGGAACACTTTATGCATCCTTTTTCAGGAAGCTACTGGAGGATGAGCTCCATCAAAAATTTTCTCTTTGGGCTTCCCTGGTGGCGCAGTGCTTGAGAGTCCACCTGCTGATGCAGGGGACACAGGTTTGTGCCCCAGTCTGGGAGGATCCCACGTGCCACGAAGCGGCTGGGCCCGTGAGCCATGGCCGCTGAGCCTGCGCATCCGGAGCCTGTGCTCCACAATGGGAGAGGCCACAACAGTGAGAGGCCCGTGTACCACAAAAAAAAAAAAAAAAAAAATTCTCTTTAACAGTTAAGGAAACTGAGGCTTTAGCTGCTCTGATAACCATCTGCTGTTTACCTACTCCAGCTGACAACAGGAAAGAGGTGAGGTGGGGCTCAACCCACAACTGACTCTCCAACCGGGCAGCCTGTAAGGCCCGGCCTGGATCTACAGGTGACCTCCTCCAATGGGAAAGATGAGAAGTGTGTAGGAGGCAGGGGTGCCTGTGTTTTGCTGGCATCCAGAGCAAGGGCAGCAGCGAGCGCCTGGTCCTGAGAACACTGGAAGGTGCTGGGCTACACGGGTACAACTCCTCACCTGGCGTTACACTGCGCTGGGCTGCAGTAGGACAAAGGTACTACATGATTCTCAACTGACTTACATGGACTTAAATAAGACGTGTAAACAAATTATTGGAGTTCAGTGGTTGAAGTGACTGTCCTGGATTTGAGCCCGGGATTTTCCACTTTACTGTGCAAACTAAGAAGGAAGAAGAGATGATTCCCCTACCACCTCCTCCCCCTATTATGCTCAATTCCAGAGCACTGTTGCAAAAGTAGCAAAGGTACGGTTGTTGTTACCTCACCACAGTGTGCTGAGCTTAGAGGAAATGCTGCCAGGACTTTTATGGATTTCAGGATAATCCACAGCCATGAAGGTCAGTGAAGTTCAGAAAAATCAACTTTTAAAGACTCCTTTATGGGACTTCCCTGGTGGCGCAGTGGTCAAGAATCCACCTGCTAATGCAGGGAACATGGGTTCGATCCCTGGTACGGGAAGATCCCACATGCCACGGAGCAACTAAGCCTATGTGCCACAACTACTGAGCCTGCACTCTAGAGCCCGTGAGCCACAACTATTGAAGCCCGCATGCCTAGAGCCTGTGCTCCACAACAAGAGAAGCCACTGCAATGAGAAGTCTGTGCACCACAACAAAGAGTAGCCTCCACTCGCTGCAACTAGAGAAAGCCCGCAGGCAGCAATGAAGACCCAATGCAGCCCAAAATAAATAAATAAAAGTATTTTTTTTTTGGAAGAAGGAAACAGATCAGGGGGCAGTGGGGGCAGGTCTGGGAGGGTTTCATGGGCAATGTCAGGGCTTTGGTCTCGCCTTTGAGGAAAATGGAGAGCCCTGGTTTTTGCTGGGTTTTTTTTTAATTTATTAATTTTGGGGGGCTGCATTGGGTTTTCATTGCTGTGCATGGGCTTACTCTAGTTGCAGCAAGCAGGGGCTACTCTTCGATGCGGTGCACGGGCTTCTCACTGAGGTGGCTTCTCTTGTTGCGGAGCACGGGCTCTAGGCGTGCGGGCTTCAGTAGTTGTGGCATGCAGGCTTCAGTAGTTGTGGCATGCGGGCTCAGTAGTTCTGGCTCACAGGCTCTAGAGTGCAGGCTTGGTAGTTGCGGTACACGGACTTAGTTGCTCTGCGGCATGTGGGATCTTCCCGGACCAGGGCTTGAACCTGTGTCCCCTGCATTGGCAGGCAGATTCTTAACCACTGCACCACCAGGAAAGTCCTTTCTTTTTTTAATTTCATGATATTTATTCTCTTTACAAAGCTGTAAAAGGGGAATATGTCACATCTGGTAAGCACACGTATGAGAAGTTCAACATTGTGCAAATCAACATCCAGTAAGGTGCCAGCCCCTGAAGTAGCAGCTACAGTCTGTAACTCTCCTTGTCATACCCTTTTTTCTGATTTTTGCTTGAGTTCTCTGAAATTGTAAGCAAAGAGGTGTGGGTCTTCATCACACATTTTTCAGTATACGTCACAGAGGCTTTTAAAATGTAAGACAGAGAGTTGGTGGGTGGGTCGAAGAGTAGGGTCCACATCTGCCAACTGTAACAGTTTCCCAGTGCTTTCTAATCGTGAGCTTCAGGGAGTAACATTCCAAGCCCTCGATGGCAGTATTTCCTTCAGAACTGAAAGGCATTCTGAACGACTTTCTCCACCAGCCTGAATGGCTACTCTATCCTGGTCCGGGTCAGGGGGGTGAAATGCACCACCCCGAGTCCACCTCTGCTTTGGGGACGAAAGCCTGACCTGGAACTGTGAAGATGTGCTGAACGTCGCAGAGGTACTGGGCCATGATGGAAAGGCGACTACACAGCTTGCTTCCTATACTGGCTGTAAGTTTCTCTGCCACTTCCCTTTGAAAAGTCAAAGTCATCTGAGTTCTGCCATAAGCAAAAGGTCCATTTCTATGAGAAACATTTTCAAGCCAATCTGATAATCAGTGGAGTTGATACACTAAAAGGCAGATTTCCAATAATATGCACATTTAGAGGTTCATCCTCCCACTGTCTTTTGAGACTTTCTGGAAAAGCCCTTTCTATCTTGGCAGCCACTCCGCAACAAGAGAAGCCACCACAATGAGGAGCCCGCTCGCCACAACTACTGAGCCCACGTGCCACAACTACTGAAGCCCGTGTGCCTAGAGCCCACGTTCCGCAACAAGAGAAGCCACTGCAGTAAGAAGACCACGCACCGCAACGAATAGTCCCCGCTCGCCACAACTAGAGAAAGCCCACGCCCAGCAACGAAGACCCAATGCAGCCAAAAATAAATAAACAAATAAATTATTTAAAAAACTCCATTTTACAAAAATTTTGTCGTTGAAAAGTCATAAAATGTACTATATAACCAGTTTTTGCTGTACTGGTCAGTAGTGTCCAATATATTCTTGTTGTTATGCTATAGTTCTGCAGAACTTTTTCCATCTTACAAAACTGATCCCCACATCCTTTAAAAAACAAGTCTTTATTATTTCTCTCTCTCTAGCCACTAGTATTCACCATTGTACTCTGATATTCTATATATATTTTTACCACTTTACATACCACGTGTGTGGAATTCTAAAGCACTTTTTGTATGCGGATGGTTTATCTCACTGGCATACTGTCCTCAAGTTTCATCCATGCTGTTCCATGCGACAGGCGTCCCCTTTAAAGGGTAAATCACGTTCCATTGTGGGTCTCCACCGTGTTTCGTTTACCCATATTCACCTGAAGATCAACATCGGTGCTGCCTCCACATCTCCCCTGTTGGAAACAGTGCTGCTGTGAACAGAGTCTGCAAATATCTCAGCAAGTCTTTGCTTTCCATTGGGTATGTACCTAGAATTTGGATGACTGGGCCATATGGTAGTTCTGGTTTCCATTTTTTGAGGATCTGCCACATGTTTCCCAGAGTGGTTGCTGCATTTTATAATCCTAGCAAGGGTGCACAAGGGTTTATATTTTTCCCCATCCTCAAAAACAGCTGTTATTTTGTGTTTTTTTTTAATAGAAAAAAAAAGTGAGAAGAAATGGCACATCCACCACAAAACGTACATAGTTAAGAAGTTGGGTTTTTTCTCAGTAGGCATCACTTGTAAATAGGAATGAACGAGGGGCCAAAATGTAAAACCAAAAATGAAGCAGCTACGTGTAGTTAGTAATTTCTAGTTTGAATTGTAATTGAATACTGTGGCTTTCTATGTATTGTTTTATATTGTACTATTCCCATTATTGATGGTTTGGACTTTAATAAGGAATCCCATAGTTTTTAATGTCACAAACATGAGATATTTGAACAGTGTATTCGAGAAAGCAATATACTAACGAAAGTGAATGCTTGTATATATTAAGATAGCCTTAAAACTTTTTCTCTAATGCCTTAGCTGTCAAATAATGAAAACTTTTAAAAGCATAGGGTTATAGTCAGCATGCTAGACTGAGAGGTAGACACTGATGGGTGAGAACAGGTACTGATGCTGTCGGTGTTTAGCACTGTGTGTTTAGCTGTGTTTATGCTCCAGACGTGCCATATGAGACACTAGCTAGATAGTACTGCTGCTTCGTGTAACTCCAAAGAGGAAACAGGATTTGATTACCTGACTGCACAAGTTTCTTTAATTTACTCATATTGTCCTTAGCTTGGATGCAATGCCATGCAGATTTATGTAGCTGCTATTTTTATTTACTTTACATCACTTTTTTTGTTTCTTTTTTTGGCGGTACGCGGGCCTCTCACTGTTGTGGCCTCTCCCGTTGCGGAGCACAGGCTCCGGACGCGCAGGCTCAGCGGCCATGGCTCACGGGCCCAGCCGCTCCGCGGCATGTGGGATCTTCCCGGACCGGGGCACAAACCCGTGTCCCCTGCATTGGCAGGCGGACTCTCAACCACTGCGCCACCAGGGAAGCCCTACTTTACATCACTTTGATTAACACCTTGAATGGAAAGCCAAACATTCCCTTTTCACTGACCAGCAATGGCCCTTTAAATGCAGTAGGAGAAATAAAAATCTTTTTTTTTTTTTGCAGTATGCGGGCCTCCCACTGTTGTGGCCTCTCCCGTTGCAAAGCATAGGCTCTGGACACGCAGGCTCAGCGGCCATGGCTCACCGGCCCAGCCGCTCCGCGGCATGTGGGATCTTCCCGGACCGGGGCACAAACCTGTGTCCCCTGCATCGGCAGGCAGAAAATCTTTTAAAAAAACATTTTTTGTGAAAATTGGTGATAACTGGCACTTAAGATCAGAAAAATAGTTCTTTATACTTGGCTGCCTTAAGATGCTGTCTGCCCAAAGCTCTGCAAGACTTTAAGATAGGCAGTAATACTACAATACTACTGAGTTGTTGCAGAATTGTTACATTTGATAATAAAACTTGCCTGTTTAATCTGAAAAAAAAGTTAAACTTTTTGTTTCTCTGAAATGTCTTATAATAGGTGATAATGTTGTTGACTCAAATTTCCATGAAAAAGAAAAAAAAAAACTCCCTCTTGAGTGACATCCTGGTCTATTCCTCTCTGAGGAATCTTGTGGGGAAAGAATACTGTAACTCCTGCTCTGTTTCCATGTTTCCGTCGGGAAAGGAACCCCGCCTGCCCTGGGGTGTTGGTGTTTTTGTCTGTGTTGCCATCCCAGGCCTGCGATAGGGGCTTGCGGCTGTGTTGTAATGTCTGGGCCATGTCTGGGGAGTCCTTCCCACCTGCCCAGCCAGGGACCAGCCGCCCCCCTGAAGAGGCCTCCATTTCCTTCCTATGACCCAAGGCACAGGGAACACCACCTCCCATGACCCCACCTTCAGGAGCTCTGGTGGCACGTGCATCCATCAGCCTAGCCCTGGCTACCTACCCGAGGCCCACCTCTACCCACAGTCCTGTACAGGAGTCGAGTAAACGGGATGTCTCTGAGCCCTTGTCCCCAAAGGGCCGGCCAAGGGCTGCCCGCCAACCAGGCTCCATCAATCCTGCATGACCAAGTGATGACTGGTGGGCTCTGCTACCCAGGCCCTCTGCTACCTCCCACCCTGCCATCTGACAAGGGCTGGGCCCTTTTCTGTGGATTGACTACCTGTGGAAATGTGACCAATTAGTGTGAAGTGCATGTTTAGCAAATGTTAGGTACTGTATTTGAACCAATAAGTGTGAGTCCTTCTGCAAAAAAAGGTGGGGGGGGGGGCTTCCCTGGTGGCGCAGTGGTTAAGAATCCACCTGCCAAGGCAGGGGACATGGGTTCGAACCCAGGTCTGGGAAGATCCCACGTGCTGTGGAGCAACTAAGCCCGTGCGCCACAACTACTGAGCCTCTGCTCTAGAGCCCACGTGCCACAACTACTGAGCCCACGTGCCACAACTACCGACCCCGCGTGCCTAGAGCCCATGCTCCGCAACAAGAGAAGCCACCGCAATGAGTAGCCCGCGCACCGCAACGAAGAGCAGCCCCCGCTCACTGCAATTAGAGAAAGCCCGCGCACAGCAACGAAGACCCAACACAGCCAAAGATAAAATTAAAAAAAAAAAAAAGTACTTAATTTTTTTTTTTAGACAGTACAACCCACTTTAATGATGTGGAAGATGAGGCACAGAGGATGCCAGACCTGACTCAGGCAGACAAGGAGGAAGTTGGGAAGCTGGGCTTCAACCCGGAACGTTCGTCTCCGACCTGACAGTTACCTTCTGTTTGACCGCACTGCTTTCTCCAGAGGAAGACAGCTGAAATCGTGGATGTGCACGGGATCTCGAGAGGAAAGATGGCCGAGAACAGAAGTTGGGGAAAGGCTTGCACTTAGGAGAGGAACTCACACAGGAGGAAAAGAGGGAGCGGAACTGAGAGCTGACACTGTCAGGGAGGAAGGGGCTCCAAGGGGCCCTCACGGGGCTTAGTTAACAGCACTTCAGAGGGAAGGTTCAAGGTTCACCGTCAGGAGAAAGTAGAGAAGCAGATGAAAGCTGAGGTGGCACAGCACACCTGTGAAGATCGGTCAGCGTAAATTAGTTCAGCATTTGTAGGACTGTGGGTAAACAGAGACACTTATGTCACTGCTGGCACTGGAATCTGCTCCTCAAAGCAGGCCAGTCTCGAACAGTGAGAACTTTTTCAGAAAACTCATCATATCCTTTTGCCCTTGGAGGCGGGGAGAATTTGTCCAAAAAGTGAAGCCAGATGGAGGCGCTCCACCATCCACTGGGGTCTTCAGCCCTCTTCCCCGGCATCCGTTTTCAGCTCTGACTTCCGAATGACTTGGTTCTGTGGAATACTGACCTGGCAGGAGTTGGTGTCACTGATGTTCTTGATGGGGTGGCTGAGGATTCAGAAGACTCTTGCGTTGGAAGGTGAAGATGAAATGGATGAGGGAGAATGCCTCCTTGAGGAAGTGAGTCCACAGGGCCCTCTGACATCTTCCAAAGGAAGGTCTTATCGGAAGGCTGGAAGGATAATCAGGATGCCACCTGACTGCTCTCTCCCTCCCCAGCTGATGGTCTGGCCCACCAGAAATAAGTACAAGTTATTACAAGCTGGTGGTGAATATGAGCGCGTCATCCCTGTGGTTTACCAGCTGGAACGACAGGATGGCTGTGGAAGCACTGGTGTCAGCCTCCAAAGAAAACACGCTATGCCCAAGCCAGAGGGACTGGAGTCCAGGAGAGCCTCTCACAAATGATTGGAATGTAACTGTGAGAGATCAGAAACCAAGTTCCCCTGCAAAGTAACAGAGATTCGAGGCAGATGTTATAAAGTTTAGGCAGTACCCAGCAGCTCTAGAGGAAACGAATTGCTGAGTTCCAGCTTCAAGGAAGAGCTAAATATTGCATCATATGATACCTCTCTTGATTGAACTATTAAAGCACTGTATCAAAAAATAAGAAAATATGACATTGTAAAGCCTTTGGAAATGCAAGTTGTAAAACAGCAAATAAATTGAACTGCAAAAGTGAAAAAAAATATTGATTTTTTGTTGCTGTTGTTAGGATTGTTGCCTCACAGTACATTCTTCCATTGAGGTTTAAAATTATTTAATTTTCTCAACTGCCAAAGTATGAAACCATTATTTTACTTTCAGATTTATCTTCTCCCTAAACCAGTTTTCGGTTAGAACTGACATACTGATTTATAGGTGGTCCTTAATGCTCTGATAGGAATATTGGAGACATGAATTATATTCTTGGAACTATTTTATACTGATGGGATTGGATTCACATTTTTATGATTGCTGAAAATGAGAATAAGCAAAAATGAAATTTTTCAAATACTGTTTTTTATAACTGTGCTTAAACTTTAAAATGTGATTTTCATAAATTCCAAGGCTGGTTTCATTCAACAAATAAACCATGATTTTTAGTCCCCCTTTAAATTCTTTGCCACTCAAAACTCGTCATCACCATGGATTTGGGCTTTTTGTAGGCAGGCTTTTATGAGAGTAATACAAGTTGCTCCATTTTGTTTTGACTTTCATCTAAAAATCATTTTACTAATTTTGGAGTTTATATTACAGAACTGTCTATTTGTACTTTGTGAACTTCACATGCCATTCCCTCATCTAGGAGTACTACCACAGTAATGCTACCATGGTGCCAAGGAATTGTGATTGTAATTCCTCTATCCACAGTTTTAAAATGTGAATTTTACATAACAAATAAAAGATCTGAAAAACTTTTTAAAAAAGGTAGACAGTACCTTTTTTTTTTTTTTAAGTATAATTTCCACTTTATTGTCTTCCCAGGGACAGTATTTCTTCAGTCTTCAAGGACTTAGCTCCTTACATGGGCTTTGGCGGAGGTCATGGGGCAGTACCCGCAGGTCTAAATCAGGGTGGAGGTGTTCGGTCCTTCCGGGCTTCCTGAGAATGACTCCTGACTACGTTGCTGTGAATGGAACAACTCACGCAGTAATGCAGCTTCACATACAGCTTGGGAAGCACATAGGCGTCGAAAACGCTCGCTTCGGAAATGTCTCTGACCGCTGCGGCCTCTACGATGTTCCGAATGACGGACTTCTTAATGGCCTTATCCCTGGGCATGCATCCAGCACAGCTGGTGCAGCGAACAGGCTGCACGTGGCCGCGGCCCTTTTCGGCATGACCATTATTCCTTCTTTTCTTGATCATCTTGGAAGCGAGGAGGTGAGAGAGGTTTAAATATTGTTGAGATATATATATATATATATATATATATATATATATTTTGTAGCAGCTTTATTTTCAAGAGTGAAAACCTAGAAATAACCTAAACGTCCATAAAAAGATGAATGGGTAAACAGTGGTACATCCAGATAAGAATGCTACTCATCAAAAAATAAAGAGATGAGCTATTCGTTTATATCACTGATGAATCTCAAATAATTATGAAACAAAGGAAACCAGAAGAAAAACCCAGTAAACGGTTTATGATTCCAATCAGATAAATTCAAGAAAATGCAAACATATCTATTCTAAGGGAAGAGGTGGGAAGGGCAAGGAGAGATAATAACAGGCCATGAGGTAAACATGGGCATTATCAGAACTCTGAGGATGGTTTCAAGGTTCATACCTAGGTGAAAACGTACTAACCTGTAATACTTCAAACGTATGCAGTTTAGTACATGTAAATTATACTTTAATATAGATTTAAAAATTGGCTCAAGATGAAAAGATCTCTATGCCTCACTCTTCTCAGAAAATCAGTTTGGCAACCGTATACTGAATCCACCAACTCTCTCCTTCAGCCCTCTGGAGATCAGTCTTCCCTCAGTGGTAGCAAATATGGAGAGCAATGAACTACTTCCGGAACACCAAGCCAGGCTCAGCCTCTAAGGGAGAGAGCACCTAACCAACCTGACCTAACTCCGGGCCCCAAAAGGCCTCCTGGTGCCTCAAGAAAGCTTGGGACTTCCCTGGTTAAGAATCCGCCTGCCAATGCAGGGGACATGGGTTCGAGCCCTGGTCCAGGAAGATCCCACATGCCTCGGAGCGACTAAGCCCATGTGCCACAACTACTGAGCCTGCACTCTAGAACCTGTGAGCCACAACTACTGAAGCCCGCACGTCTAGAGCCCATGCTCCGCAACAAGAGAAGCCATGCATCACAATGAAGAGTAGTTCCTGCTCGAAGAGTAGCCCCCACTCGCCACAACTAGAGAAAGCCCACATGCAGCAACGAAGACCCAACACAGCCAATAAATAAATAAATTAATTAAGAAGCTAAATGTAGCACTCGTGATCCTTTGTATTTCTGCAGTGTCAGTTGTTACTTCTCCTTTTTCATTTCTAATTCTGTTTTGAGTCTTCTCCCTTTTTTTCTTGATGAGTCTGGATAATAGTTTACCAATTTTGTTTATCTTCTCAAAGAACCAGCTTTTAGTTTTATTGATCTTCGCTAGTTTCCTTCATTTATTTCTGATCTGATCTTTATGATTTCTTTCATTCTGCTAACTTTGCGGGTTTTTTGTTCTTCTTTCTCGAATTGCTTTAGGTATATGGTTAGGTTGTTTATTTGACGTGTTTCTTGTTTGTTGAGGTAGGATTGTATTGCTATAAACTTCCCTCTTTGAACTGCTTTTGCTGCATCCCATAGGTTTTGGGTCGTCGTGTTTTCATTGTCATTTGTTTCTAGGTATATTTTGATTTCCTCTTTGATTTCTTCAGTGATCTCTTAGTTATTTAGTAGTGTATTGTTTAGCCTCCATGTGTTTGTATTTTTAACAGATTACTTCCTGTAATTGATATCTAGTCTCATAGCATTGTGGTCGGAAAATATTCTTGATACGATTTCAATTTTCTTAAATTTACCAAGGCTTGATTTGTGACCCAATATATGATCTATCCTGGAGAATGTTCCATGAGCACTTGAGAAGAAAGTGTAATGTCCTAAAAATATCAATTAAGTCCATCTTGTTTAATGTATCATTTAAAGCTTGTGTTTCCTTATTTATTTTCATTTTGGATGATCTGTCCATTGGTGAAAGTGGGGTGTTAAAGTCTCCTACTATGATTGTGTTACTGTCAATTTCCCCTTTTATGGCTGTTAGCATTTGCCTCATGTATTGAGGTGCTCCTATGTTGGGTGCATAAATATTTACAATTGTTATACCTTCTCCTTAGATTGATCCCTTGATCATTATGTAGTGTCCTTCTTTGTCTCTTGTAATAGTCTTTATTTTAAAGTCTATTCTGTCTGATAGGAGAATTGCTACTCCAGCTTTCTTTTGATTTCCATTTGCATGGAATATCTTTTTCCATCCCCTCACTTTCAGTCTGTATATGTCCCTAGGTCTGAAGTGGGTCTCTTGTAGACAGCATATATATGGGTCTTGTTTTGGGATCCACTCAGCCAGTCTATGTCTTTTGGTTGGAGCATTTAATCCACTTACATTTAAGGTAATTATTGATATATATGTTCCTATTACTACTTTCTTAATTGTTTTAGGTTTCTTATTGCAGGTCTTTTCCTTCTCTTGGGTTTCCTGCCTAGAGAAGTTCCTTTGGCATTTGTTGTAGAGCTGGTTTGGTAGTGCTGAATTCTCTTAGCTTTTGCTTGTCTGTAAAGGTTTTAATTTCTCTGTCGAATCTGAATGAGATCCTTGCTGGGTAGAGTAATCTTGGTTGTAGGTTTTTCTCCTTCATCACTTTAAATATGTCCCGCCACTCCCTTCTGGCTTGCAGAGTTTCTGCTGAAAGATCAGCTGTTAACCTTATGGGGATTCCCTTGTATGTTGTTGCTTTTCCCTTGCTGCTTTTAATATTTTTTCTTTGTATTTAATTTTTGATAGTTTGATTAATATGTGTCTTGGCATGTTTCTCCTTGGATTTATCCTGTATGGGTCTCTCTGCGCTTCCTGGACTTGATTAACTATTTCCTTTCCCATATTAGGGAAGTTCTCAACTATAATCTCTTCAAATATTTTCTCAGTCCCTTTCTTTTTCTCTTCTTCTGGGACCCCTACAATTCGAATGGTGGTGCATTTAATGTTGTCCCAGAGGTCTCTGAGACTGTCCTCAATTCTTTTCATTCATTTTTCTTTATTCTGATCTGTGGTAGTCATTTCCACTATTTTACCTTCCAGGTCACTTATCCATTCTTCTGCCTCAGTTATTCTGCTATTGATTCCTTCTAGAGAATTTTTAATTTCATTCATTGTGTGGTTCATCATTGTTTGTTTGCTCTTTAGTTCTTCTAGGTCCTTGTTAAATGTTTCTTGTATTTTCTCCATTCTACTTCCAAGATTTTGCATCATCTTTACTATAATTACTCTGAATTCTTTTTCAGGTAGTCTGCCTATTTCCTCTTCATTTGTTTGGTCTGGTGGGTTTTTACCTTGTTCCTTCATCCGCTGTGTATTTCTCTGTCTTCTCATCTTGTTTAACTTACTGTGTTTGGGGTCCCCTTTTCGCAGGCTGCAGGTTCATAGTTCCTGTTGTTTTTGGTGTCTGCCCCAGTGGGTAAGATTGGTTCACTTTGTGTAGGCTTCCTGGTGGAGGGGACTGGTGTCTGTGTTCTCGTGGATGAGGCTGGATCTTGTCCTTCTGGTGGGCAGGACTGTGTCCGGTGGTGTGTTTTGGCATGCCTGTGAACTTATTATGATTTTAGGCATCCTTTCTGCCAATGGGTGGGGTTGTATTCCTGTCTTGCTAGTTGTTTGGCATGGGGTGTCCAGCACTGGAGCTTGCTGGCCATTGGGTGGAGCTGGGTCTCAGCGTTGAGATGGAGATCTCTGGGAGAGCTCTCGCCAATTGATATTACATGGGGCTGGGAGGTCGCTGGTGGACCAATGTCCCGAACTCGGCTCTCCCACCTTGGAGGCTCAGGCCTGACACCCGGCCGGAGCACCAAGACCCTCTCAGCCACACAGCCAGGTATGTGGGGAGTTTCTTGCCTTTTGGGAGGTCTGAGGTCTTCTGCCAGCGTTCAGCAGGTGTTCTGTAGGGGTTGTTCCACATGTAGATGTATTTCTGATGTATTTGTGGGGAGGAAGGTGATCTCCTCATCTTACTCCTCTGCTATCTCAAAGGTCCCCCTCAAACTCTTTTTCAAAGTCGTAGCACTTGCACTTCCACTGTTCACTGGCTAGTGCCAGCTGTCTCCAAGTTGCATCTCCCACCTGCGTCTGTCGCCTCCAGCACAAGTGTGATGGTGCTCGCTGATTCCACCACCACCACTGTCCCAGTGAGCCAGTGAGGGGTCCCCAGGTGAGCTGGGATGCAGAGCTATCCCCCTGTGGCCCTCTGAGGCTCATTCCCCGACGGGAAATGGTTAATTAGAACACTCAGAACACCAAGTACATCTGCAGCTGTTCCTGCCCCTGATTTTGCCATAAAGATCCTGATCTTCAGGGGCACAGAGGGACTCGCCCTTGGCATCCAGGAGCTAAAACTCAAATGTTAACCAGCTTTATCTTCTCAGCTCCTAAAGACCCAAAAAACAAAAAACAAAAACCTAATGCATTCTTAAAGGTCATCGACAAAGATTATGAATCTTTCTTAATGCTGTAGCATTTCAACATGTCACAACCTTATTAAACCCTAAAAAGGAAAATTCACAAATTAATTCTGCCACTAAACAGAAGCCCCAGGGTGAAAGCTCAAATCCTGACAATTGAGGGTAAGACTCCTTAGACAAGAGAGCTTATAAACATCATCGGCGGGGGTGGTAGGATACCCTCCGTGAGGTAGATCCCCGGAGTTACTGATCTCACCAATAT
Organism: Mesoplodon bidens; assembly: GCF_964165515.1. NCBI lineage: Eukaryota > Metazoa > Chordata > Mammalia > Artiodactyla > Ziphiidae > Mesoplodon > Mesoplodon bidens. The sequence continues at coordinate 4,983,487 of NC_138178.1, read as the reverse complement.
AGTTTATTCTGTCCCCATTTCTCCAGCTTCACAGTCGCAATTTGCATCTATCTATGAGGTGCCCCGATATACCCTCACTCAGTTACCTGTGGGCTACATCAATATCCCCACCATGGGGGACCTGCCTGGTGGTCCAGTGGTTAAGACTCCACGCTTCCACTGCAAGGGGCACAGGTTCGATCCCTAGTCAGGGAAGTAAGATCCTACATGCTGCAGGGCATAGCCAAAAAATAATAATAATAATAAAATTTTAAAAATAGTATCTCCCCACCATGTATGCAAACAGGACCTTCATGGGTTTGCTCTGTTCTCAAACACCAGCTATGGCCTTTGACTGCCAATATTCTACCGAGGCCAGAAACTCATGAAGTTATTGCACAAGACATTCAAACTGTGGTCCAGATTTTGACTAACCACAGTTGGGTCACCGCACCCAAAAGATCCAAGACTCTACCACCTCAGTTTAATTTGGGGGCATCATTTGGTCCCCAGAAGGCTGCTCCAAACCATCTCCAGTCAATAACCTTACTTCCCGGCCTCTCAAGCCCAACATCTACTTGCCTATTTGGCTTCTGGAAGCAACAAACATCCCATCTACTCATTTCATTAAGATCTATTTAGGCAATCACAAGAAAATCAGGTCAATCTGAATGGAGGTCACCCCAATGACAGGCCCTAGAGGCCACCCCAAAAGCCACCCAGCTAACAATGCCACCAGTGGCATCTGGTGGTTTCTTTACTGTGGAAACTCTACACACTAATTCTCATGCTTTCTGGAGTCTCCTTGCCCGAGAAAGATGGGCCCTCACCTGGCCCCATAGGCCACTTGCAAGGTCGCCTGAGTCCAGGAGAAAGGGAATCCATTTATTTTATGGACAAGAGCACCACCATCCCATGTGAATCCACAGGGGAGTTACTTCTTCCCATCCCACTGCCAAGACATGGTAGATAAAGGATGTACCATAAGGTCAGTCACGTGGGCACTGGAGGAGTGCCTCAATAAACGTATCTTCATTGTCCATATTTTTACAGACTCCTTGGTGATAGCTAATGGGTCCACTGTTTGGTCTAACCAACAAGCACAAACTAGATTTCATATTCAGGATTGTTCCCTATGGGGCCTTCCACACTGGGAATATACTATTGCTTTTATACACTATATTAAAGGCTCCCATGACTCAGCTCATTCTAAAGGTCCCATGGAAAAGGCTCACTTTAATGCCATAGCTGACCAACTTGCTCACATTTACTAAGTAAACTCATATAGCACTCCCATTTCCTTGGATCTAAGGGCCCAGTCATTGTGAACCTTGGATTCTTAAACATGGAATCAAACACCATGGTATCCCAATGCCACTGGCTGTAACCAAAACTTTACCTTCCCAATGCGATTTCTGTGGCCTGTTCTGTCCTGGCATCGTGGCCAATGAGGATTATACCAAGGAGCAAATGTCCCTTCATTCATTAGCAAATTGACTGTATTGAGCTGTTGCCCCAGTTTGTGGGCATAAGTCACTACGGCCTCACAGTGATTAGTACTTATGTGGGCCTACTTTGGGTTTATCCTTCCCAGTATGCTGCTGCTGACACCACTACTGTAAGTCTCACCAAAACTCTGTTAGTCCCCTTTGGGTCCCCAGATATTATCCACTCTGATTGGGGTACACGCTACTCACTCAGTGTAGTCATGAGTCTTAAAACAGGCATCACTGGGAATTCCATTCTTCCTATAGTCTACAGGCAGCAGTCCTAATAAAGAGTCCTAATAAAGAGACATATGACCTATTCAAAGACACCCTCATGATATTACAAAATGGACAGTGGTCTCCCAAATAAATCTCTTTTGCCCTCTGCCACAGTTACCTGGAACTCTTGACTTTTAAGTCTTATGACATTCTACCAAAATATAACAAGGGTCCCTCTTCTCCTCATTCTAGCCATAAGAGAGAACACTACTCACCTACAGATCTATTAAACCCAAGGAGAATTCCCTCTCCCACATAATAACACCTGCCCATTCTGCTATCCTTTCTCAAACCTGGAGCCCAGATGAAGGCAAATAAAAAAATGGGATCTACTGAAAGTGAGGGACCTTCCCCCCTGAACAGACTATTCTATACGCCTTAAGAAAGCTGTCTGCCAAAGACCGCTGCCCTCCCCTGTCCCCGATACGACCATTTTAAAGGTTAGCTAACTACAGGTCCCCCTTTGTAGGAAACAGATGTCTTGGTGCCTTCTTTTAAACTACAACAGTGGGTCTCATCATACTCTGTGGTATAACAGACACACGTTTACGTATTTTCAACTGTAAAACACAGGCTTAACATTCCCTGTCACTGTGTGCATCTTTCTATAAGGAAAGAAAGACCTTAACTTTGTTCCCAGCACCAACATTCTTCAATAGGAGGTCAGCTCTGGCTCCACTGATTATGGCAATTTGAATGAGGGATTGTTACAGGACTCAGGATGGCAAAGCTCATGGTTTCCATAATAAGAAAAAATGAGAAATTACAACTCCTGGAGCCAGAGGGATACTGATTTTTAGTCACTCTTGTAATAATTCCTCAAATGTAAATTGCTTCAAGGTCTTAGGATTATCTGTGGACTCACAAGGCGTCTACACAACTCCTGTGTGCTCCCTATTCTCCCCCTCTCTCTCTCTGTTCCTGAATTTTTCCTGGAGAGCCATCCTCCCCTCCCCCACCTCGGGACATCCCACTTTGTGTAATAAACCTTTCTTGGGTCATAACAAGGACTACTGTCATGAGCTTCAGGAGGGAGCTGCCCCACTCAGGGTGGAACTAGTAGACGAGCCATCACAAAGGTGTGAAGTGGAAACCTCACTGTGGTTTTGATCTGTATTTCCCTAATGACTAATGATGTTCAACATTTTTTTAATATGCTTATTGGCCATTTCTATCATCTGTATATCTTCTTTGGTGAAATGTCTATTCAAATCTTCTGCCTTTTTTTTTTTTTTTTTTTTTTTGCGGTACGCAGGCCTCTCACGGTTGTGGCCTCTCCCGCCGCGGAGCACAGGCTCCGGACGCGCAGGCTCAGCGGCCATGGCTCACGGGCCCAGCCGCTCCGCGCGGCATGTGGGATCTTCCCGGACCGGGGCACGAACCCGTGTCCCCTGTATCGGCAGGCAGACTCTCAACCACTGTGCCACCAGGGAAGCCCCTTCTGCCCATTTTTAAATTGAGTTGTCTTCTTGTGAGAGCTCTTGATACAGTCTGCATACAAATCTTTTATTGGATATACAATTTACAAATATTTTCTCCCAATCTGTGGGTTATCTTTTTAATATTCTTAGCGATGTATGTGGAAGCACAAAAGCTTTTAATTTGATAAAATATAATTTATCAATTTTTTCCTCTATTGATTACACCTCTGGTGTTGTACCTAAGAACTCTACCAAATCCGAGGCCAGGAAAATTTTCTGTGTTTTCTTCTAGAAGCTTTATGGTTTTTGCTCTTAAGGCTATGAGCCATGCCGAGTTAATTTTGTGTGTCAGGTAAAAGTTTAAATTCATTTTTTTGCATGTAGAGATCCAGGGGCATGTAGACACTACCCTCACTCCACCATCTGCAAGTCCTGCCTCTAAACTTGTTAATTAATTTAAATAAGTTTCATTTTAAAGAATTTGTTACACTGAATAAAATTCATAGATTTCTAAATTAACTTACAAAATTAATTACATTTATAAAAAAAAACCCTGAAAGTTCCACACTTGAAACTACCCCCAAACACCAGCCCTCTACTGATTTTTATTGTTTTTATAGTAAAGATGATATAAAACAATCTTTTAAACGTGATACATGTCTTATTCTCACCACTCTTGAGAAAAATGGAGGAAATCCTGTAGTGTTCAAAATTCTGTAAAATCTACACTTTTTTCAGATTGCTAGAGCTTTACTAAGAAACCAGCCCATAGTTCACATACATGAGTATTTAATACACTATACAATCAATTTTTATGTGGCGACCTTCTAGCTTAGAATATGCATCTTGGTTTAAAAGGATCTTCCATCAGAAGTCCAGCATAAATATGAGGAACACTAAATCTCTGCTTTGGCCATGCATTTTTTAAAATCATTATTTACCTAAAGTTACATTTCTATGAAAAGTTTCCAATGCTCTGTGAATTTTCAAAGTTCTCAAAACCCCACAGAAGCAGCAGTTCTATGATGGACTGCAGAGGTAAAGGATCACTAATCTCTAAATTTTTTATTATAAAAAAATTCTCCTAAGAGTACAAGTATCATAAAAGTTCCCGTCTACTTATTCAAATTCTTTGTTAATGTATCAATATGTTCTCCCTTTAAGAAATGATTGCAGATATGAGTTTTCAACCCTCCAGTTGTAATCCACCCTCCAATTACAAAATTTTATTTGATATAATCACACACAACCACACAATTATAAATCGGGTTTTGCTAACATTGGTATTTTACCAAGGGAAGCTCGTTAAATGGCTCTCTTGCAATGCAACATGGTAACGTGTACCTTCAAAAACCTAGTACCACTACTGACACAAGGCAAGAGGACTCAAATCCTAACACACTGGGGGTTCCAGATAACTCTGGTGAAAGAAACAGACAAGACACAGACCTCACCGAACTTCAATCTATCTCATGAATAAAATTCCCCAGACATGGAAAACATGAGTATTTTGCAGCCCCAAAATAAACAAGGAGTATTGGATAAACTCCCAAATCAGAAACACAAAAATGTGCCCACAAACTTAATGTGCAAATAGTAAAGCTATGGTGACAGATATAAACATGCAAAATACGGATGTTCCCCTGAAATAACAAAGTAGCACATATGCTATAAAAAAATACACTCCAGACACAAAATTTTGGATCACACATTTTATCCCACAGAGTAAGGAAATAATGAGGTATAATCTCAAAAAGAATATATGGAATATTGAGTATATCCTTCTGAGACAGCACGTGAGGGTACCACGTGAATCCAACCAAGATTCCAGGAACCAGTGAGAGATTTTAATCAATTTCAAAATTAATGGTCTTTACAACCTACAACGTTAGTTTTCTGGAATACCACAGTTTAAAAATTATGTGTTAGAGAATTCTAGTGTTTTTAGAACTAACAACTGTAACTAACAAGATAATGGGAATTATTTTTCAATAATTTCAAAAGCTCAGGTTATACCCTATAAAATTATCTTTAGAAATAATATGCCCATGGATATGACTGTTCCCAAGAAATTACTGATTATCTACAGCATGTATTCATAGTACTTCGTGGAACAAAATAAAGCTTTTTAAATCTGAAAGTACAGACAAGATAGATTTAACTGCCCTGGATAAGTTAACTCTCTTACTGAGTACAGATAAGTATACTAAAGCCATAACCATCTTCTTAATGGCAAAAGGAGACATGAAACAAGACACCAGGATGCAAGAACACTTCCCTAAAGTTTACTCAAAGCATCAGTTGCTCTTTAAAGAGCCTCTTTTTCGGCCCCCAAATGAGAGGTCGTAGAACCTTTGCACCCTGAAACCACAGAGCAGCTTCTATTAGTGGCTCTAAAAAGAGTAACTTCTCCTGGCAGATGAGGAGATATATTTATTTCCTTTTCTTCTCGTCACATCCCTTCTGCTGTGTCCTAGCCTCACCTCTCAATATTTCCTCTGTTAGCACCTAATCCTTCAAAATGTTTGTGCTTCTCTATAACTCCTGGAAAAAAAAAAAAGAAAAACTTTATTCCTTCCCCAGGCAGTCAGGCTTTGCTTCTGTTGTTTCATCCTAATGCCTGCTGGTTCAAGGAATATGTCTATGAAGGGAACAGTGAATTAATACACAAGTCCAGACAGCGCTAAGGCCACCTTGATTTACATTGCAATGGAACTGCGCTGGGTGCAAACAGTATTGTCTGCTGACTGCTTAATGTCAGCTCTGAAGTCATAAAAAGAAACACCCCGGCTCTTGGTGAAGAGAGGCCCTGTCAAGCAGGCAATGGAGTGATATGAAACAGAAAATTAAATTCCATCTCCAACCACCTCTGAAGTGAGATTTGGGCCAATCACACACCGTTTCTTCCTGAACTCCTGATCCCCTGTCCACTTACCCTACAAAGCAAAGGAAAGAGCAGAACATTTCTTCATGTCTTGCAGGTTCATCCTGGCTTTGCTGTCCACATGTCGATGTGCCCACAGAAGCCTGGCAGGGACTAAAGGCTGTGTTCTGAAGCCCTCTCTCTGGGTTGCCTCCCCCTGGACAATTGTGCCCTGCAGCTTACACCAGACCAGAGCAGCCAAAGACATGACACAGGCACCAGGGAACGAAGGGACTGAAAAAACGTCAATCTGGGAAGCACCATACAGCCATTTTCAAACGGGGAACACCAGAAGTGAAGAAATGGAGGAGAACCCCCTGTATACCTTTAAAAGAAGAGCTGCAATTAACACATAGGATTGGAAGTAGGGAAGGAGGCAGAATGCAAGACGTAAAGCCTCATTTCAAATGAACCCAGCAACCAGACTCCAAGCACCTTTAAAACATACTGAATTTTCAAAATCAGGACACACAGAGTACCATTACTTCTAACAGCAAAGAAGTAAAGATACCAATTCTCAAAAGTAAAATTTAATAGCCTTCATCTACTTGGAGGGCGGGGTGCAGAGGAAAGGGGTAAAAGGGTGAATAGCAGCTGTTCCAGAGTTATGTGTAGCTCTACAGCCTTTTTTTTTTTTTACAACCTCTAGTTCACGCTCATCTTGAATTTTCTGAAGCTCACAGTTAGGATCCCAGCGTGACAGGAGAGAGGCAACGAGGCCTGATTCTCCCTCTTCAGACTATTTGCATTCTTACGGAAGTCCACATGTCGACACAAAATGACAACCACACATTCTGATGGCAACAGATAGCTGCTTTAGAAATGTGTCAGGTTGGGAGAGGAAACGTTATTAGCAAGAGGGCATCACATGGAGAAATTACCAGCAGCTGATGTAAATCTTCACCCCTGAAACAGAGCAGGTCTAGGGAGAAAAAAAATTAGAGAGGTTTTGATCTTCCACTGCCTATCTTTATTTACCTGAGCGTGGAGAGCCTGCCCCAACCAGAAAATCAGGTGGCTGCTCCCACACAGGAAGAACCTGCTTCCGGAAGCAGCAGGAGCTGGTCTGGGTGCTGCTGTACCAGTGCTTGTGCACTGCTGTCCTTCTACAGCCTCTTGAGATGATACCACCATCATAGCATAGCATAGCACAGCATCCTATACCATATATTATATCATTACCATACCATATCATATCATTACCATATTATACCATACCATATCATACCATACCATATCACATCATCCCACACTATATCATATCATACTATACTGTATCATTACCATATCATGTCATTTCCATACCATATCATATCATAATTTATAAAGCAGCACTGAGGGAATGGAAGGCGAAAGAAAGGGAATCAGCCATCTCACATACCCTGGGATGTGAAGGGGGTGGTAGATATGGGGAGAGCCCCAGGAGCCCAGCCCTTTCTGGATTTCCGGTGACATATGTCCCCCACCATCCCTGGCAGCCGCAGAAATCCAGGCTGATTAGGATCACTCAGGAATATACACACCTTCTGACAGTCATGAGGTCAAGACAGGGTAGCAAGAGATAGCTTTAAGGTCCAGTATGTAAAAAGTCAAATAAGTAAAATTTATGTTACCTGTATTTTGCCAGATTTGTTTTTCAATTCAAATTTTTAAAAAATCAGACATTTGTTTAAGGGCTAAATGGCTCAGCCTCTCATCTGGTGGACGCTCTAAGGAGGGGGATCTTTCAGCCCTTGGTGGGAGCCACTAGGGGTTCAAAGGCATTCTTTCTGATGAGCACAAGGCCAGAGAAAGGACTCCTCATTTGGGGATATATAAATTAAAAAACAGGCCCCCCAGGAAGGATAAATTAGGAGTATGGCATTAACAGATACACACCACTATATATAAAATAGATAAGCAACAAGGATTTAATGTATAACACAGGGAACTATATTCAATACCTTGTAATAACCTATAATGGAAGAGAATCTTAAAAGATATATATATTATATATATATATAATATATATATATATATCTGAATCACTTTACTATATACCTGAAACTAACACAATATTATAAATCAACTATAGTTCAGTAAAAAAAAAATAGGAATAAGAATAATACCTACCTCATCAGTTCTAATGCATGCAATAAATAAATTAACATAAGTAAAAAAAGCCTCCCAAGTTATAAAACTTATTAAAAGATTCTCTAACTTAGGGATAGAACATTATTCTTAAGATGCAGAGAAAAATCATACTTCAGAAAAACATTTACTGTAAGAAACAGAAGAAACCTTTAGAAAGCATTTGCTTCACGTTCTCAAGAATATACAAGAAAATATGAGGAAATGGAAGGTGGGGTTTAAAATGTGACTTAGATGCTTTCTAAGATATAAACTGAGCTGATAAGAAGCAGGCTGAAAGAAGAAAAAAGTTGTAACATCTAAAAATGTAATAGATACACTGTTTTAGACAGGGCAAAACAGAATTGACACGAAGAGAAAAATAATTCAGGAATGTAGAGGACACATTTGAGAAGCCATACCAGAGAGCAGAGGAAAAGGACAAAGAGAAAAGCAGACTCAGAAAGAGAAGTGAAGTTGTTTACACGGGACCGGGATGGTGGGTAAGAGGTATAGTGACGGAATATAGAAAGTGAAGACTGTCTTCTCAAAATAAAAGCAGACTCTGTGGAACACATCGAATAATCAAAGGTATACTACATAATTTTTTAAATTTAAAAATAACCTGGTCAGTGGGTTAAAAATGCTTATAGACAAAATTAATCAAAAGAGGTAGCTGTAAAGACACAGCACTGTGGACTTTTTAAATTTTCAGTTTAAGAAAAAATCCTGACAGGATCCAGTAAAACAATCAAATAGGTTACTTTTGAAGAAATAATATCACCTTTATTTCTCTCTCAGAGTCCTAACAGCCAGAAAATAGAGGAATATCTTACAAAAGTTTTAAGATGAAAATTTTTAAAAAGTGGCGCTGTGATGCAATAATTCACTACTCATGGAAACACTACTATCCACATTCCAAAGCTAAAACTATTAGAAGAAAGAAGACATGCCAACTGACCAAGAAAGGAATGGAAACAAAGAACTAAAGAAATGAGGAGAGGATCATTTAGAGACAAATGTCAAACACTGAAAAGAGACTCTAAATGGTATTTTTAGATTTGTAAGCAATCGTTTAATTCAAATTTAAAAAACAGTAATTTTCAAAGGAGAAAGTATATAATAGAATAATAGTAACTTAATAAAAAGCCCACCCCTTTTGCAATGTGCTAAAAGAAGTTCTAGAAGGAGGAAAGATTTAAATATTTTAAAATGAGAGATGTCCACTTATCTCAGGGTACTAAATATATCAATAAATTATCAATAAATTAATCAATTCAAAAGCAGAATTGACAATAAAAAGTAGATATAAGTGACTTGAATATAGAAAAGTTGAAAACTTCTACAGATTAAATAACCACAGGCATAATTAAATGTTAACTATATTAGAAAGCCAATTTAAATGCATGATAAATAAAAGTTTGATACTTTTGACGCTTATAAACCTCTTGTAAATCAACAAGTAACTAGAATATCTTTATAGTAAAATAGACAAGGCTATGAAGAGCCAATTTAAAAAAAGAAGAAGATGAAGAGGGTGTGGAGAAAAGGGAACCCTCCTACACTGTTGGTGGGAATGTAAGTAAGTTGGTGCAGCCACTATGGAGAACAATATGTTCTTCAGAAAACTAAAAATAGATTTACCATATGATCCAGCAATCCCACTCCTGGGCATATACCCAGACAAAATTATAATTCAAAAAGATACATGCGGGCTTCCCTGGTGGCGCAGTGGTTGAGAATCTGCCTGCCGATGCAGGGGACACGGGTTCGTGCCCCGGTCCGGGAAGATCCCACATGCCGCAGAGCGGCTGGGCCCGCAAGCCATGGCCGCTGAGCCTGCGCGTCCGGAGCCTGTGCTCCGCAACGGGAGAGGCCACAGCAGTGAGAGGCCCGTGTACGGCAAAAAAAAAAAAAAAAAAAAGATACATGCACCCCTATGTTCATGGCAGCACTATTCATAATAGCTAAGACACAGAAGCAACCTAAATGTCCATCAACAGATGAATGGATAAAGAAGATGCAGTACATATATACAATGGAATACTACTCAGCCATAAAAAAGAACAAAATAATGCCATTTGCAGCAACATGGATGCAGCTAGAGATTCTCATACTAAATGAAGTAAATCAGAAAGAGAAAGATAAATACCATATGATATCACTTATATGTGGAATCTAAAATATGGCACAAATGAACCTATCTACGAAACAGAAACAGAATCATAGACATAAAGAACAGACTTGTGGTTGCCGTGGGTGGGGGTGGGGAGAGGGATGAGCTGGGAATTTGGGGTTGCTAGATGCAAACTATTACATTTAGAATGGATAAACAACAGGGTCCTACTGTATAGCACAGGGAACTATCAATATATCCAATCTAGTGGGATAAACCATAATGGAAAAGATATTAAAAAAAGAATATCTGTATGTGTAAAACTGAGTCACTTTGCTGAACAGCAGAGATTGGCACAACTTTATAAATCAACTATACTTCAATTTTAAAAATTTTTAAGTAATAAAATATTTAAAAGAAGATGTAAATGGTCAACAAACATCTTAAAAACTAAACACAATGGTAAACAAATAAATACATATTAAGACAACAGTGAAATACTATTCTTGAGTATGAAATTTTAAAAAGTGAAAAGAAACTCTAATGCACAGAACTAGCAAGAATTTGAGACAATGGTCACTCTCATATACTGCTTACAAAAGAATAAATTGGAACAACTATTGTTGTTGGACAAGACATAGCAACATTTTCACATTTTCACATATTCTTTGATCAAGCCCCTCCACTTCTAGGAATTTATCTGAATAATTAAGATTGTGTGTAAGGCTATAAATTTGTTCATATTAGAGTACACATCAAAATCAAAAATAATAAACAACTGAAGTGACCAAAGGGAAGAATAAATAAATTACAGTACGTGCATACGTTCAAACACCATGCTCTAAAAATTATGTTGCAGAAGAATACTAATGACATGAAGAAAAGCTCAGATGTTGTTAAAAAAAAAAGTTACTAATCCATACCAAAATATGCATAGCAAAATTACTAGATATGTGCATATAAAACTACTGAAAATATGAATACTAGCATTTTTTTCGACATTGAAATGACAGGTGGTTTTCCTTTTCGGTGTGTTCATCTAAAAACATACAATAAAATCTCTGCAGTAATACTCCCTACAATAATATGAGTTGGGATATAACATGACTGACTTTTGATGTCTGCCCTTTACTGAACCCCAGTTCTCAAGAGGGACAAATCAAGTTCTACTGAAGGGAGAAAGGGTCACAGGGAATGGAAAGAAAGGTCATTAATGGAAATAGCAGGCGAACCTCTCTAGGAAAGCAGAGAAGTGGAAGTAGGGTGCCCACAACTCTGGTGGACTTGTAGTCCAGTCCTCCCAGACGGGCCAGTGAAAGAGGCACCAACTCAGCAGGACATTCAAAGAACAGTAGCTTCTATCCAGAAAGTCCCAGCCAGCCACAGGATCCTGAATCATCACCGTGGATATTAAAGCCAAAATGGACACTGCCACTAAAAGATGGCAAACCATAACCTAGACCTAGATAATTCCCATGGAGGGACCCTGGAATTCCAAGCCAGATAGTTACATGCACTTGCTCTGGCCATGTCATTAATGTCACAATAATCCAATCTCTCATGTCTAATGACTGAATATTTGGGAGCTCACTTATAACATTATGGCAGGATTTTATTTGGTGTCTTTTATAATCAAAAATGAAATTAATATTATTTAAGAACACATGTTAAATTAATACTTAAGAAAAAAAAATTCCAACCACTTGGAAATTTAAAAGTACTCTCCTAAAAGACAGGCTGAAAGCTAGGCCTCTTGCACAAAACAGACAAGCTGTGAATGCAAAGGAAAAGTTCGTGAAGGAAGTTAAAACTGCTACTCTGGGGGTGGGGGAGACTACTTTCCTAAAGAACTATGGACGTAAAATTAAAATGTTCTAATGTAATTATAAATAATTTAGAATATATTTTTATTTTATTTTTTTATTTTTATTTATTTATTTATTTTTTTTTTGCGGTATGCGGGCCTCTCACTGTTGTGGCCTCGCCCGTTGCGGAGCACAGGCTCCAGATGCGCAGGCTCAGCGGCCATGGCTCACGGGCCCAGCTTCCCTGGTGGCGCAGTGGTTGAGAGTCCACCTGCCGATGCAGGGGACACGGGTTCGTGTCCCGGTCTGGGAAGATCCCACATGCCGCGGAGCGGCTGGGCCCGTGAGCCATGGCTGCTGAGCCTGCGCGTCCGGAGCCTGTGCTTCGCAACGGGAGAGGCCACAACAATGAGAGGCCCACATACCGCAAAAAAAAAAAAAAAAAGAAAAAAAAGAAAGGAAAGAGAGAGCTTTGGCTTGGAGAAAGGTGAGGGTAACAACAAGGGTAGATGGGGCTTTGTCTCCTCCCCCACTTAGGACTCTGGAAAAAGATCACTTCTTGGGCAGTCTTCCACTGCGAAACTAACTTAACACAGGGTCACATCCACTTTGTGGGGCAAACAGAGGGAGGTCCTGATACTTAACTTTCCTGAACCAGCCTTGGTTCGTGTATGTTTAGATAGGGCCCCAAAATAGTGGGCAGACGGGCTAGAACTAGCCAGCTAGAGCTGGGTAAGGTAGCATTGTAGCAAATCTTGCAGAGGACAACTCAGGATGGAACTAAAAGAGAATCTTCACTGGATCCCTGAAATGTAGCATTAATGGGAGCTCAGGTGAGACCAAGACAGTGGAGAGTACCAGCAGGTGGAAGGCCTGAGGGAGAAGACTGAGCCACAAACTGCAGCTTTCATCGCTGGCTATCATCAGGGTACCCATCCAGCAGATGGGAAATGGACGACATCCCCTTGGAGGGTAGAGGGTCAAAGGACACCAGGATCATGAACCCCATTTCTTAACTCTACCACCGCACCTCAGTCCCTCTCCCCCTTAGATCTGGGTATCATCTGAAAGTCAGAAAAGATGGTGGAAACAATCTGAAAGAGTGAGCATTTGCTCCCAGAGAGAGTAAACATACTAGAAAGAGTTGCTTAAGTTGGCACATCTGACTAAGCTTTAACCTGGACACACACACACACACACGCTCCATCTTGCCCAGCACCTGTGAAAGACTACACAGCAGGGAGATTAAGAGTGTGGGATTCTGGATCCACATGGCCTGGGTCTGACTCCTGGGTCCACAGTTTGTCAACTCTGTGACTTTGGGCAGTTGACTCCATCGGCCTGTGCCTGTTTCCTCACCTATAAAGTGAGGATCTTAAGAGTTTCTCTTAGTATTTTTTGAAGATTAAACGAGCTAATAAATGTAAAGGACTTAGATCAGTGTCCACAATAAGCATTCAGTAAATGCTGTCTATCCTTATTGTTTTTAGTATTATGATTATACTATTACTTATACCTTCTACCTCCAGCTGGGGCTCTTGGAAGAAGATCAGACCAGCTACAGAAAAATCAAAATTATAATTTCTCTACACAACCGAGTAGTAGGGATTAAAATTTGCACCCCTGCCACATAAATCATCCATCATAAATGATAAAGGGGATATAAAGTAGATCAAAAGACAAGTTTTGAAAAATACAACAGAATGGTACAAAATTAAAAACCTTAATAAAATGGACCACATTCCGCAAAGAATATGAATTACCTGTATTAGCTCAAGAAGTATGCCAAGCAGAAAGAAGTACGCCAAAAGAAGCTGAAAAATTCATCCAAAAATTACCTCCAAAAAGGCCTATGACCAGATAATTTAATTAGTACATTCTTTCTAAGTCTTCCCTAGGGACAACACCAGAATGTATAACAGTACCAGGACTTGGAAAAAGATGCAATGCTCCCCAATTCACTGGAAAACTACTACCTATAATACACAACCCTGCATAAAGTAAAAGTACAGGCTAATATTTTTCTCTAAAGCTTTGTTACCCAAGGATCTCTCAGTGCCCCTGATACGCTGTGAGATTCCAGTAGGAGGCTGCAGAAGGCAATGTCGTGCTGCACTTCAAGATTCCTTCTGGGATCCCCCAAACCCTTCTGATGGTCATGCAGGAACTACACCAGAGCCTTAAGTCATGCAGTCAGAAAATTAAGATGGTCCAAGATCCAAGAATACACAGAAAGATACACAGGGGAAAAGGGATTTACAAGACATAGAGGAAAAGAGACAGTATACAAAATGGGAAAAACAGGGGCTTCCCTGGTGGTGCAGTGGTTAAGAATCCACCTGTCAATGCAGGGGACACGGGTTCGTGCCCTGGTCCGGGAAGATCCCACATGCCGCAGAGCAACTAAGCCCGTGCGCCACAACTACTGAGCCTGCGCTCTAGAGCCCGTGAGCCACAACTACTGAAGCCAGTGCACCTAGAGCCCGTGCTCTGCAACGGGAGAAGCCACGCAATGAGAAGCCTGCGCACTGCAACGAAGAGTAGCCCCTGCTCACCGCAACTAGAGAAAGCCCGCGTGCAGCAACGAAGACCCAATGCAGCAAAAAATAAATAAATAAAATAAATAAATGTATTAAAGGAAGCAAAAATAGTAGCAAGGCTGAGGCTCAAAGCAGTAGATCCTGCTGGTGAAAATGTAAAATGGTTCAACCCATCCAGGAAGCAACTGGCCAAATGTATTGAGTACCTAAAATGTACATACTCTTTGATCTAATCATTCAACTTCTATCAATCCACCTCGGAGAACTGAAAATGCAGATAAAGATTTACATACAAGGATGTACTTCACAGAATTATTAATAGCAAACAAAACAAAACAGGAAACAATCTAAGTGTCCAAAAATAAAAGTTATATAGATTATGGTGCATTCATACGATGAATTATGCAACAATTAAAAGCAATGTTTTGCAAAAAAAATTGTAATAACACTTATGTCTGATTTTTAGGGAAAAAAGGCAGAACAAAATACAATGTACAATCTTAAGTATATTTCATAAATACATGTACATGGGAAAAACTCCTGGAAGAATATAAACCAAAACCTTAATATGATCTCTGGGTGGTGGGACTCCGAGTGAATATTTTTAAATCCATTTCTCATGTCATCTAACTTTCTGCACTAAGAATGGATTTTTTTACGACAGGTTAAAAAGAAAAGATAAAACCCAAATAATTATTGCACATGGATAAATACTCCTAGGAGTAACAAAGATAAAAACTGTCTCCATTCAGCAAGGACAAAAACATTCTCAACACTGAGCACAGAATTCCACGCTCCCAAACGTGAATCTTACACCGGTGCACTTGAAAGCATAAAGACACAAAGCAAACCAACCAAACCTCTCGAGAGACAGGCAGAGCTGCTCCTCGAGGTTTTCAGCACACCATTATCGCGAGGGGGACTCAGCACCCATTTTTTTCAAAGTGCAGCTGCTTTCGTATCTCCCTTGGTTCGAAGAACATCCACATCGAGGGACAGGCTTTACAGGGGAAGGCTGAGGGAGTGTGAGAGTTACACGCGCGCGTAGGCACACATATCCTCTCTCTCTCTCTCTCTCTCTCTCTCTCAAATCCACTCAATCGTGTGGTCCCAACCAGACACCTCGAAGCGAGCCCCGCGGTGCAGCCGCGCCCCATCCCCGAGCCGCGGCCGCGGAGCCCCCTCCCTCCGGCCGCCCGGCGCCGCGGGTACCTGTTCGTGGTGCGCGGGGGCCGGGTCGGCGGGCTCCCGGGCGTCCTCGGCGCGGCGCGGGTGCCGTGGATGGCCTCCCTGCTTTCCTCCACCAAGAACCTGCACAGCCGGGAAGCAAACTAAGTTGGGGAGCAGTTGGCTGGCAGGCTCGGCCTCGCGCTCGCAGCCCAGCGGCCGGGACATCCTCGCGCGCCCTGGCTCCCGGCGCAGCTCCCAAACCCCGGAGTTTGCGAAGAGGCTCGGGGCGGGAAGAAAGGGAAAGCGCGGACCCGCGAGGAGAGCCCGGGTGACCGACGGGGAACCCGACGGCAGGTCCGGCGCCGCAGCTCCCTCGCCGCCCTGACCGGTCCCCCGGCGCCCCAGCCGGTGCCCGGCCGCGGCTAGCGTCGCCCCTCCGATACCCGCCACTCACCCAGCCCGCCTCGCGGACGCCCCCATCCCACCCCACCCTCAGGCCGCCGCTGCCCGTCGGCTCGTCCTCACAGCGGCCGAAAGTCCGCGCGCCCGAGAAGAACGGGGGGAGGGGTCGGCCGGGGCCCCCACGAGACGCGCGGCGGTGGGTTACCTGGGGCGGGCGGGCGCGTCGGTCGAGCACCAGAGCAGGCGCAGCAGCAGCAGCAGGAGGAGGCTGGCGAGCAGGGCGAGCAGCGCGCCTCCCGGCCGCATCCTGAGCCACGGGCGCAGCCGCCGCCGCCGCCGCCGCCGCTGCCCCGGCGAAGCGCAGCCCGGGCGGCCCCGACTCGCGGCTCCCGCCGCCGCCGCCGCAGCCGCAGCCACGCACACCTCCAGCGTTCAAGGCGGCGGGGAGGGGCGGCGGCGGGGAGGGGCGGCGGCGGCGCGCGCCCCCGGCCCGGCTCGCCCGATCTCGGCGGGCAGAGGTAGCCGCCGCGGCCCGGCTCTCTCCCCCGGCTCCCGCCCAGCCCCGGATCGCTGTGGCAGCCCGGCTGGCGGTGGCGAGGGGCCCAACTCGCCTCCTCTCCTCCCGGAGGCGCTCGGCGCTGCTGCGGGCTCTGTTCGTCGCCGCCGCCGCCGCCGCCGCCACCGCGCGGGGTCACCTGAAGGTTGGGGCTCGGGAGCTGGACGCCGTGCTGCTTGGGCTCCAACTTTCCTGCGCCCTCACCTGCCCCTGGGCGGCCGCGCGCTCTTCCCCAAAGCCCACGCAGCCCGCCCAGGCGGACCACACCTGGCTCTGCGCCCCTGCGGAGGAGAGCGAGGGCTCGGAGAGGCGGAAGAAGAAGAAGGGAAGGGCCCACTTCCAAAACTTTGAAAACGGAGTAGTCGCTCTGCTGGATCGTCCCACGCGCAGAGGCTGCTAGGGACTTCCAAGCACCTCCCCTTGCTTGAAGGCAGATTCAGAGGGACGGCGAATGGATTTCCAGGGGGCCAGGCCGTCCCTACGGGTCGGGCAAACTACCGCGTCCCCAGCCCGTTTCTGTGAAGAGCTTCCTTGGACCAACTGCCTGCCCCATTCCTCTGTGTTATCAATGGCCGCGTGTGGCTGTATTTATTGATCTAGGGCCGCTTTTGCGCTGCAAGGACAGAATTGAGTCGTGGTCCCAAAGATCAGACGGCCCAGAGAGCCGGAAATGTTGACTCTCTGGCCCTTTCCAGAACAAGTTGTCAGACCCCTGCTCTAATTCATATTGGGCTGGATCATATTGGTTAGCATCTCATTGATTAGTTAGTATCTCATGTATTATACTAGAGGAGAGTGATCCCATGACAGCGTGATATAGTCTGGCTTCCCAGTTATTTATCCGGGCGTGGGCCTCTCCTCTTTCGGCCCTAAGCTATTCTGTCTGCGCGTGGCCCCAGGGCCCACTGTGCAACCTCCCTGAGTTTTGCCCCTGACTGAACCCTGGAGGAACATCCATAAACCCTAAACTCCACGGTGGTTATATGGGGGCTCACTGGACTATTCCATCTGCTTTTGTATATACTTTTCCAAAAGCAACCCTTGGACTCTACCACCTTGCCAAGACCTTGATAAAGGTGCTTTCAAAGGTTTTAGTGTCCTCAGTAACAAATATATTTCAACTGAACTCTCCTAGAAGCATAAGGTCTTAACCTGAAAAACCAATGTGAGAGCCTTTGAGAAGCCAACAGCCCAGACAGCTCAGTAAAGCTGTCGCCAGTGATTTCATCTCAGAAGAAATCACAGCATATATCAAGAAGAGAAATGCGAGGCTGCCTAGTTCCTTTCTACTAATTCTGCATTTACTCCAGTTTAAAATACTTGGGTGAAAACGCACCAGAACTTTGCCCATAGCAGTTGATCAATAAATGTTTGGTCAATGACTGAAACGCCTCAGAATGAATGCTCTTCTTAAAGAGAAAAAGAAAAACACCCTGAAAATAAATGTGACTAGAAGTAGGATTTCCTTCCATAGCTCACTATTCCTATTAAAATATGTATTAATCGATAAAGGAAAAGTTGCTACTTTTACTTAAGACTGACGTTTTTAGGGATCCAGCTGCTTATCTGAGGATGGGTATGATAAAGTAGTGCTATCTTCAGCTGGTGCTAAAATAATAAAGTAATCCAATTCTATGTGTTTGAAAGTTTAAGCACTATTAGATAAGTAGGATAGGGCACAATTATCTTGAAAATGGAAAAGGTGTCTGGATTTGGAAGATAGTCTGAATTTTATTTCTCTTAGAGCTGAAGAATTGTGCAGACAACTCACGCTGAAGATGGTTTCCAGAAAAAAAGTAAAGGGCATTATTGTATCGGCCAGGAAGCTGCAATTTCACCTAATTTACTAAAGTTTAATATTTCAGCACAACTGGGCTCAAGGCAACAGCAGAAGAGTCAACCTTGCACTGGGCTCCCTAAACACCCTTTCTGCAAATGAAGTTACTTTTTATCAAGCCAATGGCTATCAGCAGGAGACTCGCAAAAGCCCATTTTAATTGGAAAACCAAGTGTAAATTTGCAATGGGAATTCTGAACCCAGTGTTAAAATTTGACAGTAGGGATCTTTACCACAAGGTTTGTAATTGAAGACGTGGGTTGGTAAAATATGAATTATCTTGCTTATCCTTGAGAGATCAAAGAACCTGACAAAAACAGAATTCTTTAAATATTATCAGCCACAGAACCAATACTGGGAAAATGTGCATTTGGTCACTTAACATTCATAGGTTTGACCAGCAGCCCCAAATATCTAAACCCTCAGAAACTCAGGCTGGTGTGCAGAAGCCCCATCTGGTGTGTGAACCTACCTCTCCCAGCTTTCCCAGCATCTGCCTCTCATTTTGCCTTTGTTATTTTTTTAATTTGTCATCAGGAGTGCCTTTACTTTCATCAAATAACTTACAAAAAAAAATATTGGGAAGTTTTGATATATAAAAAATGTCCAAGTCATTGAAAATCTTCCTGGAAGTTGGGGTTTCTCATTTTTGGGTATAAGGTTTTAAATATTTTCAAATGCATGGATTGGAGGATTCATGAAAAATCCCAAATATCAAGTGTCTACTATATCTACTAGAATACACAAGTGGAAACTTTCAATACAGGGAAAGGAAGGAGTACTGTGAGAAACAGAGAAAACTGATGCACCAAAGAATTTTTCATTCATTTGGGTGACATTTTCATCTCCCTGTCTAGAAAGAATGGTTTCTGATGTCTTCAGGCTGCTTGATTGGTTTTAGTAATATTAGAGATTTGTGAGGCCTGCAGGACAATGGCACATTCATAAATATTAAACTACTCCTTGGGGGGGAGGAAATTCATAAGGATAGCATAACCAAGGCTACATATTTTCAGTAAATCAAAGGATATAAATAAAAGTAGAAATAACTTCAAGAAATCAACAACCTTGTGGGGGGGGAGCTACATTTTCAAATATGTTTTGTTACAGATTTTTCCCATTACTAATTGAATATTTTAAAAATTGAAGAAATTCCACGTATAAAGTCACTTTAAAGATAAGAACACCTAGGATGATACACAAATTCCATTTGGGATATATATATATATATATATATATATATATATATATATATATATATATAATATATATATATATATATATATATATAAAACAATTGGTAGTATAACTAAAATTACAAAACAAAAAAATAAAGTTATTATTCACAGTATAAAATAGACATTAATATATAAAACATCTTAACGTCTAAATCTCCTTTCCCTGAAGTCCACTTAAAAGATCATAAAGGACCAAAAAAGAGAGATGGAAACTCCGCATTTATCCTGAAACTATAAAATGGCTACAATCCCGTTCCACAAGCCCCCAGAATGCCTACTAAAGATGAACTAATTGGACGAGCATACCAAGTTCAAGACTCATCTCCCCTATTTATGACTTAGATTTGTGGAAAAGAAATGGAAAAGTTTTTGAAGGTCCAACTAACACTCAATTTGGAAGAGCAAAGGCTGGGAGTAGGACGCAACAAAGATGAGTAGCCATCAGTGGGAACGGCCAGGGCTACCATGTTAAAAGAAACATGGTGACCAATATTTCTGCTTTTCCCTGAATACAGCTTTCTAGCCATTCCATTTAGGAATGATGACCTAGAGATACTGCTAATCTTGAAGAGAGGTGCTGCTAAAGAATTTTCCTGCTAACGATTAAAGTCAATTTACTAAAGAAAAATGAGCACCTATTCAATAAACAAATGGCCCTTGATACATTGGTTTTTATACCGAATTAGCCTGTCCCAGACTATCCTGCCTAATTCCAGAGTTTGCAAGACTGGGTAGAACTCCAGTTGTTTCAACAAAATTGGAGGGTGGGTGCTGTGTGTGCTAAGATAATGTACCCAAGCCTGCCATATTTCTCTCCTCAACTTCTCTTCCCCACCTCTTCATTCCATACAACCTAAACTATAAGCAGATAAATAATGAAACAAAAATATCCAATAGCAAGTCCTTACTGCAAAACTAAATTTCAACAAGTAGGCAAATAAAAAGGAAGAACTGCCAAAGATTTTCCATTCATAATATTTCTGGCAAGTAGCAGAAAGAAACAGTCTTAACTTATTTCAAAGATGAGTAAGCAGAAAAAAAATTATGCAAAAGTTCTGCAAAATATTTGACAAATGGAAAGAAATGTAACCAATAGAAAAGCAAATGAGGAGTATATGTTGGAAAAGACTTACTGCAGCAAACAGCAGAAAATTTAAGCAAGGATCACTTTGTACTCCCCAGGAAACGAAATATAATATAAACACTATGAAAGAAGAACCCAAAGAAGAAAAACTGAAAGACAAGATAGCAAGGCAGTAGGAAGGAAAGTGAGCTGATGACAGTAAACAACAAAACACAAAAAAACATGAACTACCTTTAGAAGACTGAGGAAGAGAATCCTAGGTGGCAAAAATCTGAATTAGTGTCGCAGAGATTAGGCTGATGAAAACTGCAGAAAACGCAAAGGAAAGGGGCAAGGAAAACATACTGATTAGGAAAACATATGTATCAAAGACAGATATTAGATATATATCATGTAGAGATTAGGGGTTGTTTTTTAAAAGCATAAAAATGAAGTATTCAAACATTTAAGGATATAAGAGAAGAAAACTTTACCAAAATAAGGAAATATCTAAATACGCAGATGTTTTGTGTTCTCCTTGTCTGAACTCATTAGGTGAACTCATGAGGATCCAGAGAAATTTAATAGAGAACAATTAACTTGATGATGTATCCTCTTGCAGAGATCATTTAAAAACAAAGAAAAAATTCTAAAATCATCCCGACAGAAGAAACAGGTAAAAATTAATATTGTTTCTGACTTCTCCTCAAAAACATTAGACTCAAAAGAACAAACAATATTTACTGTGTTTTTGAGCAGAAAAAATGTGACCCCAAAATTCCATACCCAACTAAGATAGTTTTATATATAAAAGCACATGCAATTTTCAACTATTTAAGAACTCAGAATATATAATATTTCTATATGAATCCTGGAAAAAAATCAACTTGAGCTATAATCAAATCATAAAATGAATCAAAATAAGAAGTTCACAATGAAGAAGTTGTAATCAGAAAGAACTCAGATAAGCAACAGATCATTTTAAAAATAGAATTGAGCCTAAATAATAGAATTCCACAATAAAACTGTTATATTTTCTTTAAAAATTGCTACAGAAGTATAATAAATATATTATAAATCTGGGAAGGAAAATTCCAGTTCATGGCAGATTGTGGAAAATATAAAATAAGAAGAGTAAAGGATGTAGTAAAAGTGCATTACTTTCATTGCCTTTCAGGGTGAAATAATCATTGTTTCACACACACAAAAAAAAAGATTAAAAAGAGAATATATATGTAAATATTTTCCAAAGAAGGAGGGAAAAAGAAACTCAGACCTTTTAGCTAAAGATAGAAAGAATACCTATTCAAGCAATACGTGAATCTGTTACAAACACTTAGAAATGTTTTATAAAATCTAATGATAAAAAAGGAATGCATAGCTAAGTTCTCAATAAAGAAAGGGAAAGCCCCAGTTACCAGATATGAGGAACATACTGAAAAAAAAGAGCAGGAAGTGTGTGCTCTGACTGAAAGCAGCTCACCTGTAATACATTATCATCCTGGTAACCTAGAAGTTTGCTTTTGACTTCTAAGCAGGGAATGAAAGAGGCAGACTGGGTTCCCAGAGAGACAGAGTTGGAATTAGAATTCCTGCATAAAGCTTTTTTTGTTGTTAAAAACTAAATACATGAACTAGAAAAACAAAGACCCCCACACCTGCACAATGCAATTGTTTGTCTCTGCCTGAGATCTGGGTCAAAGAATTTCAATCTAAAACAATTGCTTCATTTGGGTTTACCCAAATGTTACCCATCCTAAGTGGTCCTAAAATTAAGATAAAGCTTGGTCCCTGGCTAATGATGCTAACATGGCAGGAAAGTGCTAACTATTCTAGTTCCATAAAAATCTGAAAGAAAAGGAATCTCACTAAGAATGAGCATAAAATTAAAAATTGCAAAACACTTGAGGAATTCACCATGAATATGTCTCAGTAGATACAACTAATGGAAGGACTATTAAACAATAATCAGAAAGAGAACATAAAATAAGCAAGTTTAACATCATGAAGGACATGAAAGGGTGAATCAAGACACTGAGAAAAGAGTGATGATAAATGAAGTAAACTTTTATCTAAAGAACCAGTAGAACTATGAGGGAAAAAATGCAGTTGACCTTTGAACAACAGAGGTTTGAACTGCACAGATCAACTTAAACGTGGATATTTATCAATTGTAAATACTACAGTCCTACACAATCCATGGTTGGTTGAATCCAAGGATCTGGAGAGACCTCCAATACAGAGGGCCGACCATAAGTTATACTTAGATTAACCCCTAAGTTGTTCAAGCGTCAATGGTATAGTCAGTGATATCAAAATAATCAGCGGATGGGCCAAGTGACAAGATTATACATGGCTAAAGAGAGAAACGATGATCCGGAATACCATTCTGATATAATTATCCACTGAAAGATGAAGAGTTGGAAACCTTGAAACAGAAATTAAAAGACCTTAGAAAAGCTTAAGAAGACCCACATTGCTGTTACCTACTTCTGCACTGCAAACCATCCCAACACCTAGTGGTTTACAACAATAACATTTTATTATACCTAAAGATTTTGTGGCTCAGGAATTCAGACAGTTCTCAGCTGGGTGATACTAATATTTCACATGGTGTCAAATGTGGTCTGAAGGGTTCAATGTGGCTTCACTCACTTGTCCTGCCCTTTGATGGGGATAATTCAAAGGAAGAGTTCAGCTGAGGCTGTCACCTGGAGTACCCACATACTTAGTCTCTCTAGCACAGTGATCTCAGGGCAGCCAGATTTCTTACTTAGTGGCCAACAGTTCCCATCAAAGATGTTCTAAGAGGCCTGGCAGAAGCTGCAAGTTTCTTAGGATCTAGTCTCAGAAGTGTCAGAACATTACTTCTGCTGGATTCTATTGGTCATACAAGTTCCTAAGCCTAGCATATATTCAATAGGAGAGGAATTAGACTCTATCCAATTCTGACACCAACTCCAATGTGTGTGAGTGGTTCTTTTTCCCACACCGCCAAGCAGTTAACTCAATTCTGACACTGTCTACCAGTAGACAGCATCAGATCCCACAGGTTAAGACTGCCTACAAAACTGCCCACCTCAGACACCAACAGCAAGTCCAGGTTGTCCCTTGTGCTTCTAACCAACTGGCTATGGATCAGAGGCTCCAACAACCCTCTCCTGAGGTTTGATTAATTTGCCAGAGCAGATCACAGAACTCAGAGGAACATTTTACTTACTAGATTGCCAGTTTATTATAAAAGGATATAACTCAGGAACAGCCAGATGGAAGAGATGCATAAGGTAAGGTATGTGGGAAGGGGCACAGAGCTTCCCTGCAATCTGAGTGCATCCCTCTGCCGCAAACCAACTCGGAATCCCTTCAAACCCCATCCTTTTGAGGTTTTATGGAGGCTTTATTACATAGGTGATACTGATCAAATGATTGGCCATTGGTGATTGATTCAACCTCTATCACCTCTCCCCTTCCAAGGTCGGAGGTAGGACTGAAAGTTCCAGACCTCCAATCACATGGTTGGTTCCCCTGGCAACCAGCCCCCATCCAGGATGACTAAAAATACAACCAAATCTAGATACACTGTAATAAAACTTCAGAACCCCAAAGAAAAAGTCTTAGAACCAATCAAAGAGAAAAGACATGTAACTTACAAAGAAATGGTAATTAGATTACAGCATATTCCTATCAGCAAAAATAAAGACCTAAAGTTAACTGAATCTTCAAAGTGCCAGGGGAAATACTGTCATTCGTAGATTCTATATCTGCCTAAATTATCATGCAAAGATGAGGATAAACTTAAAAGTGTTTTAAAAAACTGAAAATATTTACCACCCACAGACCTTTGTTGGGAAAAAAACAAAACAAAACACTGTAAATGGTATATTCCAGAAAAGAAGAAATTGACCCCAGAAGAAAGGAGTGCGATGAAGAATAATGGTGAAGAAGCAAAATGGCAAACCAACAGTGACTATATAAAACAAAATAATGATGACTCATCTGTGAAAGGAACTACAAAATGAGATTGAATGAAAACAAGAGACAGTAATAACAAGAAAGAACAGGAGCTACCAGAATTAAACCATTTAGAAGGTCAGTAGAATTAGTAACTACGGTTATACATTGTTAAGTCAAATATGCATTTTTTAAATGTTAAGACATCCACTGTAGTACATGAGGTGTTAATTAATTCAATTGTGGGAATCCTTTCACAATGTAAAATATATTAAAAATCATCATGTTGTACACTTTAAATATATTACAACTCTATTTGTCAATTATACCTCAATAAAGCTGGAAAAAAAAGACATCCATTATAAAGTAAAAATATGATAATTCTTAACTAGTGGGGGAGAATAGAGAATAGAGAAAAATCATCCCATTCAACAGAGGACAGAAAAGGAGTGGAAGAAAAAGTAACTAGAAGTCAAAAATAAAGCACAAAATAAGATGGTATAAATAAATTCAAACATATCAGTTATTAAAATAAATATAATAAACAAAACTTACCAGTTAAAAGAAACTCACAGATTAGGTAAAAATAAACAAAATGGCACAGAAAAGATGAAAATAACAGTATGTAAAATGATATACAAAAGAAATACTAACTAAAAGAAAGCTTAAAAATATCAGACAAAACAGACACGGAGACAGAAAGTACTATTAGAAAAAAAGAAAATCGTTTCAGAATAAAAGGCATAACTCTCTAGGTAAAAATAAAAATCCTGAATCTATAAAGAACAAACAGCAACATAACCTCAAACTATGCAAAACAAATTTGATACATTCAACACACCTTTCTCTAAAGGAGACAAAAAATTAGAAAAAAAAATGGATTGAACAACACAATTTGAAAAAACACCGTCTTCTCAAGCTAATCCAGAATACCTCTGAAAACGGGCCATATTCTACTCCACCAAACATGTCGAGACAAATCCTGAAGAATGGGTATTACAGAGATCTTATTCTCTCTTTGATCGCAAATCAGGAAAATCAGAAACCAATAACAGAAAGACAAATAAAACTATCCTCACACTTAAAAATGCTTTCAAATAATTCATAGGTCAAAGAATCATCTTAAATAAAATTTCAAAATATTTAGACAAAACCAATAATGAAAGACAACATACCAGATTGTGGGCTGTAGTGAAAGCAGGAAAATGTACAGCCTTAAATGCACATATTAAAAAGTTTTTTTTAAAAAAAAAAAGGAAAACCAATGAGTTAAGCATCCAAGTCGAGATGCTGGGGAAACAAAGCAGAGTAAACCCAAAGAATGTGAAATATAACCCAAAATGGAGAAAATCGGTAGATCAAGCAAAGGAACCTATTCTCCAAATAATAGGTTATCTTAACCCAAGTCTTTCTTCTTATTCTCCAACAGCAAAGGCGAGACAGCAGCTTTTGTACAGCTCGTTTGTTTAACAATAAATCCACATGTTTGTTCTCCACGTCTGTGTCTCTATCCCTGCCCTGCAGACCAGTTCATCTGTACCATGTTTCTAGGTTCCACATATATGCGTTAATATACGGTATTTGTTTTTCTCTTTCTGACTTACTTCACTCTGTATGACAGTCTCTAGATCCATCCACATCTCTACAAAAGACCCAATTTTGTTCCTTTTTATGGCTGAGTAATATTCCATTGTATATATGTACCAAATCTTCTTTATCCATTTGTCTGTCAATGGGCATTTAGGTTGCTTCCATGACCTGGCTATTGTAAATAGTGCTGCAATGAACATTGGGGTGCATTGGTCCTTTTGAATTATGGTTTTCTCTGGGTATATGCCCAGTAGTGGGATTGCTGGGTCATATGGTAATTCTATTTTTAGTTTTTTAAGGAACCTCCATACTGTTCTCCATAGTGGCTGTATCAATTTACATTCCCACCAATAGTGCAAGAGTATTCCCTTTTCTCCACACCCTCTCCAGCATTTGTTGTTTGTAGATTTTCTGATGATGCCCATTCTGACCACTGTGAGGTGATACCTCATGGTAGTTTTGATTTGAATTTCTCTAATAATTAGTAATGTTGAGCAGCTTTTCATGTGCTTCTCAGCCATCTGGATGTCTTCTTTGGAGAAATGTCTATTTAGGTCTTCTGCCCATTTTTTGATTGGGTTGTTTGCTTTTTTAATATTGAGCTGCATGAGCTGTTTATATATTTTGGAGATTAATCCTTTGTCTGTTGATGCGTTTGCAAATATTTTCTCCCATTCTGAGGGTTGTCTTTTTGTTTTATTTGTAGTTTCCTTTGCTTTGCAAAAGCTTTTAAGTTTCATTAGATCCCATTTGTTTATTTTTCTTTTTATTTCCATTACTCTAGGAGGTGGATCAAAAAAGATCTTGCTGTGATTTATGTCAAAGAGTGTTCTGCCTATGTTTTCCTCTAAGAGGTTGATAGTGTCCAGTCTTACATTTAGGCCTCTAATCCATTTTGAGTTTATTTTTGTGTATGGTGTTAGGGAGTGTTCTAATTTCATTCTTTTACATGTAGCTGTCCAGTTTTCCCAGCACCACTTATTGAAGAGGCTGTCTTTTCTCCATTGTATATCCTTGCCTCCTTTGTCATAGATTAGTTGACCACAGGTGCGTGGGTTTATCTCTGGGCTTTCTATCCTGTTCCATCGATCTATATTTCTGTTTTTGTGCCAGTACCATATTGTCTTAATTACTGTAGCTTTGTAGTATAGTCTGAAGTCAGGGAGTCTGATTCCTCCAGCTCTATTTTTTTCCCTCAAGACTGCTTTGGCTATTCAGGGTCTTTTGTGTCTCTATACAAATTTTAAGATTTTTTGTTCTATTTCTGTAAAAATGCCACAGGTAATTTGATAGGGATTGCATTGAATCTGTAGATTGCTTTGGGTAGTATAGTCATTTTCACAATATTGATTCTTCCAATCCAAGAACATGGTATATCTCTCCATCTGTTTGTGTCATCTTTGATTTCTTTCATCAGTATCTTATAGTTTTCTGAGTCCAGGTCTTTTACCTCCTTAGGTAGGTTTATTCCTAGGTATTTTATTCTTTTTGTTGCAGTGGTGAATGGGATTGTTTCCTTAATTTCTCTTTCTGATCTTTCGTTGTTAGTGTATAGGAATGCAAGAGATTTCTGTGCATTAATTTTGTATCCTACAACTTTGCCAAATTCATAGCTCTAGTAATTTTCTGGAGGCATCTTTAGGATTCTCTATGTATAGTATCATCATGTCATCTGCAAACAGTGACAGTTTTACTTCTTCTTTTCCAATTTGTATTCCAGATGTAGAGAACAAACGTATGGACACCAAGGGGGGAAAGTGGCGGGGGGGGGGGTGGTGGTGGTGGGATGAATTGGGAGATTGGGATTGACATATATACACTAATATGTATAAAATGGATAACTAATAAGAACCTGCTGTATAAAAAAATAAATTAAATAAATTTCAAAAAAAATAAGTATTCATTTAAAAAATAAATAAATAAATCCCTGGGATCAGGAGGGAGAATCTGGGGAAAGTAAAGCAGAGGTGAGAGAGCCAGTGTAAAAGTACATCACTGACTCCATGAATTTGACTATTCTAGGTGCCTCGTATAAGTGGAATCAAATAGTATTCGCCTGTACTTCATGTATATTGGAATGCATTTTTAAGGTTAACTTAATATATGTCCTACAAACAGACTGTACCTTCTGTTTTTTGCCCTGTGCTATACAGTAGGTTCTCATTAGTTACCTATTTTATACATAGTAGTGTATATATGTCAATCCCAGTCTCCCAATTTATCCCACCCACCCTTTCCCCCCTTGGTGTCCATATGTTTTTTCTCTACATCTGTATCTCTATTTCTGCTTTGCAAATAAGTTCATCTGTACCATTTTTCTAGATTCCACATATATGCATGAATACATGAGATTTGTTTTTCTCTTTCTGACTTACTCCGTGGGGTAGGGAGGGGGAATGGGGAGTTAGTGTTTAATGGGGACAGAGTTGCAGTTTAGGAAGGTGAAAAATTTGGGAGATGGATGATGGTGAGAGCTGCACAACAATGTGAATGTACTTAGTGCCACTGAACTGGACAGTTAAATATGGTTAATATAGTATGCTTTATATTATGTGACTTTTACCACAAAAAAAAAAAACTTTATGTAAAAAAAAAAAGTACGTCACTGAACTGGGAACCCTTGTGGATGTAGGGATCATGCCAGGGATTTTCTGCTGAACCTCATAGCATGTCTCAGTATAGTCGTCCCTCAGTATCCAAGAAGGATTGGTTCCAGAACTCCCACAGATACCAAAATCTGCGGATGTTCAAGTCCCTCATACAGATCAATTTTCAATACACGAACCCACAGCTGTGGACCAACTGAATTGTCCACCTGGAGGAGGGCTGGCGTTTCTCCATCAGCCCCTGTTGCACAGTGCACGTTCAGATTGCACAGAATGAGTGACAGGTGCCCTGCAGTAGTACCCAGACCCCACCAGACTTCACATCACAGGAGAGTGCTCCCTTATTAATAAATTCTCCCTTCTTCCACTGTACATTCTGCCTTGTCCACTCAAGCATTTTCAAGATCCACTCCCAAATGTGCTCCCTTGGCTTCTGCCAGTAGGTACTGCAATTTGTTTGATAGGTATTCTCTTTCCTCCTGTTGTAGTTTCTTGCTTAAGCCATGGTGTGCCTCGACCCTGGCTAGTAGTCTGGAGGCAATGATGGGGGCAAGGGCAGAGCTTAAGGAGGAAGAACCTCAGAATGAGAGGTATCTGCCTCTCTCGAGGTCTTCGCCTGCATCTAGGCAAGGTGAAGCTCCTCTCTCTTACTGGGGTGGCAGGGCAGGGGTGGAGGGCTGCTTCTGCCAGCCCAGAGAGCTCAGGGGACCTGGGGGTTCCAGATCCTCAGGTCTCCACGTCCTACTCCTTTCCTGTGATGATCTTGGCATTTGCACAGGAAGCCTGTCAAGGCTGTGGATCCAAGTCTCTTTGAGGCTCTGCCACCCACACACTTCAATCCTGGGCCAACATGTTCTGCAGCCACAAGTGATGACACCTTCTTTTATTTTGTTTTATTAAAGTAGAGTTGATTTACAATGTTGTGTCAATTTTGCTGTTCAGAGAGTGACTCAGTTATACATATATATACATTTTTAAAATATTCTTTTCCATCATGGTTTATCCCAGGCTATGGAATACAGTCCCCTGTGCTCTACAGTAGGACCTTGTTGTTCATCCATCCTATAGACACTAGTTTGCATCTGCTGATCCCACACTCCCAGTCCATCCCTCCCCCACCCCTCACCCCTTGGCAACCACAAGTCTGTTCTCTATGTCTGTGAGTCTGTTTCTGTTTCATACATAGATTCATTTGTGTCATATTTGAGTTTCCACCTATAAGTGATATCATAAGGTATTTGTCTTTCTCTTTCTGACTTACTTCACTTAGTAGGATAATCTTCAGTTGCATACATGTTGCTGCAAATGGCGTTATTTCGTTCTTTTTTATGGCTGAGTAGTATTCCATTGTATATATGTATCACATCTTCTTTATCCATTCATCTGTTGATGGACGTTTAGGCTGTTTCCATGTCTTGGCTATTGCTGCTATGAATATAGGGGTGCATGTGATGATATCTTCTTTCAATCCTGCCATGAGGTGCTCCAGTTTTCAAAGCCTGCACTGAGTTGATAGTTAGCTCTTAAAGCATTAACCCAAACCAGCCTAACTGTGATTCATGCCACATACTATTCAAAGGCCTTACCTATCTCTCAAGTGAAAGTTTCATCTTCACCTGCACTTTGCTCCAAGTCATTGCAGTGAGTGTCTGGGTAACTGTGATGTCAAGGGTGCTCCCCACTCCACCTACCACCAGCAATGGGTCCCTGCTACTGTCTGACTGGTAAGTGGTTCATGTTTTCTAGGGCCACTTTTGATGCCAACTCTTGACCTGCCCACCACCTTGCCCACCTGAAGGAAAGACCGAGGCAAAGGCTCGCAAGTAAGAAGCTTATTTGAGAAGTGACCCCAGAAGCAGTACTAAGGGATGTGGAAAGAGAAACCATGATTTGGTTGGTCCATTCTACGGGAATCTGGCGCTTAATCCCGGCAGGCACTCTCTAAGGAACCATCTGAGATGCACCTGAGAATGGTCCATCTGAAGGCCAGGCAGGGGAGGCATTTATTCATCAGCTTGCGTCCGTCTGTCAAGTGTCGTCTCCTGAGCTGTAAGCTCCCTCTCGGGTTGCATGGAAGTGAGCAGTAGGTGGGTTCCGGCAGGAATAGGACCACATACCCTGGCGTCAGACGACCCAGGAAGGAAACAGGAAACATACAGAGCAACTAAGTTCACACCTGCACAAATATGGAAATCTCAGCAGTGGGTGCCAGATAACAAACCATGTCATATCCAAGGATCAGGAATTAACCCGTGATGCGAAGTGATGAAATCCAGTGGTTAAGAAACAACTTTCAAGGTGAACTACCTGGGTCCTACTCATCGGCTACAGAATTTGGGGCAAGACACTTAGTCTTTCTGTGCCTCAATTTCCCCTTATTTCAAATGGGGATAATAGTATCAGGACTTCCCTGGTGGTGCAGTGGTTAAGAATCCCCCTGCCAATGCAGGGGACATGGGTTTGAGCCCTGGTCCGGGAAGATTCCACATGCCGCAGAGCAACTAAGCCCGTGCACCACAACTACTAAGCCTGCGCTCTAGAGCCCGCGAGCCACAACTACTGAGCCTGTGAGCCGCAACTACTGAGCCCGTGCACCTAGAGCCCGTGCTCTGCAACAATAGAAGCCACCGCAGTGAGAAGCCCGCGCACTGCAATGAAGAGTAGCCCCCGTTTGCTGCAACTAGAGAAAGCCAGCATGCAGCAACAAAGACCCAACACAGCCAAAAATAAAAATAAATTAATTTAAATAGTAATAATAATAATAATAGTATCTACGTCAGCCTATTTTTATAATGCTTAAATGAGCTATATTATGCAAAGACGTTAGGAGAATGCCAGGCATATCATACACATGCTATGTGTTTGGTATTACACTTTCAGCAGCCTCCAAGGAAGCTAGAAGGCAACGGACTAAGAGCTTCAAAATTCTGAGCCGAAATTATTTCCAACCTAGAATTTTATACCAAGTAAGAAAGGAGAAACTGCCTAATTGCCCTTCAGGAGGAGAATGATAAATATTTTGTCAGTTACTCATTCAGCAATTAAAATGAATGAACAAGGCAACATACCATAAATCTCAAGAACTACATGAAAAGAACCATTAGCACTGTATGATTCCAACTCTATGACATTCTGGAAAAGGCAAAGCTATAAAGACATTAAAAAGATCACTGGCTGCCAGGAGTTAGTGGGAAGGGGAGGATGAATAGGCAGGGCACAGAGGACCTTTAGGGCAGTGAAAATACTGTGTGATACTATAATGATGGATACATGTCATTACCCATTTGTCTAAACCCATAGAATGTACAACACCACGCGTGAACCCTAACGTAAATTCTGGACTTTGAGTGATAATGGTGTCAATATAGGTTCATCCATTGTAACAAATATACCATCTGGTGGGGGATTTTGATAATGGGAGAGGCAGGGGGTATGTGAGAAATCTCTGTACCTTCTTCTCAACTTTGCTCTCAACCTAAAAGAGCTTTAAAAAAAAAAGCCTTTTAAAAACAAATACATATATGAAGTTTGTTTTTTTTTAAAAAAAAAAGTACTGGCATTTATTCTCATGATGGAAAGATAGTTCACCACGAGGAAAATCTAATTTTATTTATCATATTATGTGATTATTGCAGGAAAGCCACAATCATCTTAGCCAAGGAAAATGAGGCATTTAATAAAATTTAGCAACATTTCTGAGATTTTTTAAAAATCCTTAGTAAAACAGTATTTGACAACAGCTTCTAGGAGAATGATAGAAAAAATAAATGTATCAAGAGGCAACCTCATGGTTTATTAATTGTTTAATAGAAACAATTTCTCTCTAATCAGGAATGAGACAAGGTCTCAATAAATATTTGCTGAGTGAAGTGCATCTGTGATCCTGTGCAGGTTCTTGACATGTCAACTGACTGCTCAACACACTAAAAAAAAAAGCTAAAAACTTTGAACCCAAATGGAACCATGTAAAAATACTGAACACTTTCGTCGATAGTTTAAAAACCAGTATCTATTGCAAGTTATCTATTGTTCTATTTTGATAATTAGCACTCAACATTAGGATTGATTTTATAGCTATCTCTAAAACTAGAGAAGAGAAAATTTTTAAATAAGTCTGATTTTACAGTCAGTAGCAATTAAGCAGAATGCTGTTCCTTACTACTCATTTATATCACCAGTTTGATCCCCGTCTACATTCACGTAGATTTTAGATGTAGTAGAAAGTTTCTAGCTGTACTGGCACAAGTGAGTCAACTTTCATTTTCACTGGCACGTCAGAATCCTAAGGGCATCTTTCTCCCAGATGTGTCTCTAGAACATGGTCTTATAACTCAAAATTGAGGGAAAATATTTAGAAATATTTTGGAATCAGGCATAAACTTCAACTAACTTCCTTCCTGTCTCCTTTGTAGCCTTCTTCTGCTGCAGCGTGAGGAAGGGGACACAGGTCTTCCCCCACTTACACGAGGGTCACATCCCAGATAAACGCATCCTAAGTTGAAAACATCCTGTCAAAAATGCATCCAGGGCTTCCCTGGTGGCGCAGTGGTTGAGAGTCCGCCTGCCGATGCAGGGGACACGGGTTCGTGCCCCGGTCTGGGAGATGCCGCGGAGCGGCTGGGCCCGTGAGCCATGGCCGCTGAGCCTGCGCGTCCGGAGCCTGTGCTCTGCAGCGGGAGAGGCCACGGTAGTGAGAGGCCCGCGTACCGCAAAAAAAAAAAAAAAATGCATCCAATACCCCTAACCTACCAAACACCATAGCTTAGCCTCACCCACCTTACACATGCTCAGAACACGTGGGTCAGCCTACAGTTGGGCAGCATCATCTAGCCCACAGCCTCTTTTACAATAAAGTGTAGACTATCTCATGTAATTTATTGAATACTGAACTGAAAGTGAAAAACAGAATGGTTGTCTGGGTCCAGAATGGTTGTCGTGATCGTGTGGCTGACTGGGCGCACTGCCCAGCGTCATGAGAGAATATCTACCATGTGTCACTAGCCTGGGAAAAAGACCAAAGTTCAGAATTTGAAGGTTTTGCACCACTGTATAGTCAAAAAATCTTAACCAAACCATTGTAAGCCTGGGACCATCTGTACACACGATACACTTGTGAAACACGAGATGAAATGATTTGGCCACAGAGCCTTTGCACTGGTAATTCTATTCCCTCTGCCAGAAAAACTGTTCCTTCAGATATGCCCATGGCTGACTCCCTCTTCCTTTAGTCTGATCAAACATTACCTTAATAAAATAAGAACTACCCCTCAGGTCCAGATAACCAGCACTTCTTACCTCCTTCGTTTGCTTTATATTTTCCACAGTACTCATCACCACCAAATACATAATATATTTATTTGTATATTGTCAATCTCTCCTAATTACAAGAGAAGCTTCATAAAGGCACAGACGTTGCCTATTTTGCCCTATTCCTGCATTCCAGGTGCCTAGAACACACAGAAGGTACAAAATAAATATTTGTTAAATAAATGCATGTAGGACTTCCCTGGTGGCGCAGTGGTTGAGAGTCCGCCTGCCAATGCAGGGGACACGGGTTCGTGCCCTGGTCTGGAAAGATCCCACATGCCGCGGAGCACTTGGGCCCGTGAGCCATGGCCGCCGAGCCTGTGCGTCCAGAGCCTGTGCTCCGCAACGGGAGAGGCCACAACAGCGAGAGGCCCGCATACCGCAAAAAAAGAAATAATAAAATAAATAAATAAATGCATGTAATTCTAGAGTATCTAGACATTTTTCTGTAGCTAACCCAACTACCGCTAAAAATTCCAGTGGTCTTTAGAAATGCTGGGCACAATAACAGTAGTAATACGAGTACAAAATATAAGGAGAAGATTTAGGTACTAAACAATGCAGAATAAAGTATAATGAAAGCCTAGAGAAATGTACTGGCCACAGACTGAAATTTTCAACAAGTTATTTTCCTATGAAAACACTTCTTCCCATTAAAAATTTCAATTGGAAATACTTCTTTGGAGAAGATGACAATATGTAAATAAAGAACTAACATTTTAATAGATCACTCCCTGACCCTCCTATTCTGATACTCAGAGCACTCTGCTATAAGAGAAAGAGCATGAGGGTTTTTTTTAACATTTTTATTGGATTATAGGTGATTTACAATGCTGTGTTAGTTTCAGGTGCACAACAAAATGACTTCATTATACATATAGTTATACCCACTCTTTTTTAGATTCTTTTCTCATATAGGCCATTACAGAGTATTGAGTAGAGCTCCCTGTGCTATACAGTAGGTCCTTATTAGTTATCTATTCTATATATAGCAGTGTGTATATGTCAATCCCAATCTCCAATTTATCCCTCCCCCTCCTTTCCCTGCTGGTAACCATAAGTTTGTTTTCTACATCTGTAATTCTATTTTTGTTTTGTAGATACGTTTGCTTGTACCCTTTATTTATTTTTTTTTATTTTTTATTTATTTTATTTTTTTTCATTTTTATTTTTTGCAGTACATGGGCCTCTCACTGTTGTGGCCTCTCCTGTTGCGGAGCACAGGCTCCGGACGCACAGGCTCAGCGGCCATGGCTCACGGGCCCAGCCGCTCCACGGCATGTGGGATCTTCCCAGACCGGGGCACGAACCCGCGTCCCCTGCATCAGCAGGCGGACTCTCAACCACTGTGCCACCAGGGAAGCCCTGTACCCTTTTTTTAGATTCCACATAGAAGCAGTATCTTATGATATTTGTCTTTCTTTGTCTGACTTCCTTCACTCAGTATGACAATCTGTAGGTCCATCCATGTTGCTGCAAATGGCATTATTTCTTTCTTTTTTATGGCTGAGTAATATTCCACTGTGTGTGTGTGTGTGTGTGTGTGTGTGTGTGTGTGTCTGTACACACCACATCTTCTTTATCCATTCCTCTGTCGATGGACATTTAGGTTGCTTCCATGTCCTGGCTATTGTGAATAGCAGCAGGAGGTTTTTATTCAAACCAACCTGGTGTGTATCCTCATTCCGCCACTCGCTGGGGGTGATTCTCAGCAGGCTACTTAACCTCTCTGACTTTCTTCATCGGAAAGTAGGGTAAACGAAGCTAATATGGACTCTATTGCTCCTCCTGGGTTCTCTAAGTGGAGGGGACCATCAGCCAGCAAGTTGCCCAAGCCAGAAACCGAGTGTCATCCTTCACACTTCTTCTTTCTCACCACCACCACCACACACGTCCCTGATCAATAGACCATTTCAGTTCTACATTATGAACATCTCTTGAATCTAGTCTTCTCTCTCCATCCAGGCCGCCACCTGCCACTTCTGTGACCCTGGTCACCACCACCTCTCTTTAACTAGATTATTGCAGGAGCCTCTTATGGGCCTGTGATCCAGGTCTGGCCCATCACACACTCACCTTCAAGACATATTGAGGAAGTCACACCAAGCTGCAGGGACAGCTGGGAAATTACTCAGCATGGTGGCAGTGGCATCCATGAGGAGTGGTATCGATTGCAAAGCCCTGGCAAGACTGTCCCTGCTTCCTGGTCTCCGTTGGTTCATATCCATTTTCCAAGCTCTGTTCTCTAGTCCTCCTGATATTTCCAGAACGAGCCGATAAAGATGCTTCCACTCCTGCCCATGTCAATGACGCATGCCGGCAACCGAAAGCACCGCCTGGCACATCACGAAACACGTGCCCCCCCCAACTCCTACAAGCCCTCCTCTCACTTCAGGTGGCCTCGCGTTAACACCCACCCTTATTGCTTTGGGATGGAGCACGCTCACCAGCCCAGCTTCCTCTTACCTTCTTATACTCCTGCCACACTTAGCCTCCTGCCATTGGGCTAACACGGCTTGTTTTCTCTTGCTTCTGGACATGCTTTATTGTCTCTGCCTAAAATCCTCCCCATTTGCATGCAAACCTCCTTCTCTTTTATTGCCAGAGGACTCTGTTCCAGGGAACAGGGAACACGGTCAGAGGCAGCTCCATAGCTGCATTTTTAGTACAGCCTCACGAAGAGACCCTTTTTTTTTTTGCGGTACGTGGGCCTCTCACTGCTGTGGCCTCTCCCATTGTGGAGCACAGGCTCCAGACACGCAGGCCCAGCGGCCATGGCTCACGGGCCCAGCCGCTCCGCGGCATGTGGGATCTTCCCAGACCGGGGCACGAACCCGTGTCCCTGTATCAGCAGGCGGACTCTCAACCACTGCGCCACCAGGAAAGCCCACAATTTAACTTTTAATAAGTACAAAATAAATATTAAACATTCAACAAGAGACCTGGACCCTTTCTATTTCTGAACATTGATAGACAAGGTGCAGGTGGTCTAGTCTGAGCTAATCATTCTGAAAATTGAAAGCAATTCTTTAGTACTTCGAGAATAGCCCTCAGTTTTACATACTAGGGAACAATGACCTGTAATAGCTTCTTTATCTCATTAACCATCACCTGCTTAATATCTGCTCATTGTTCTCCATGCTTTGCTCCCACCAGCCCTTTCACTAACCCAATCTCCACATCAAATATCTTCTTGCTCCTTTCTCCAGTACCAAAAGGGGAAAGGAAAAAGTGAATGTGGCGTGGAAAGCAAAGCTCCTTGGAAAAGAAAAATCTATTCACCTAGAGGAACTAGTGAAACACAGAAGCCACAGTAACTTACAAACTGCTCCAGGTTAGATATTCATTAGAAGCAAATACATGAACTATTGTGGATCTAAATATATAACTCATCCTGTGCAAAGGTCTTCCAAAGTAAGAAACCCAGGAACCTATCAAGTATTTATGTTGTTCTTCTAAATACATGTTTTATTTACCGTAAAATATATAAAATATTTACTTTTTTTTTCTAAAAACATACTGTAAATTATTCACAGTCCAGTACATTTCACCATTTCTTTCTGCAGGGAAAATAGGTTTCTTGGATCACTAGCAATGTTTTAAAAAAGCAATCCTGAGGTCCTAGGAAAGCACAATTCAGTAAAAGCCAACACTCACACAGGAGACCTAATTGTTCCAAAAGCTATGTATGAAAAACTGGACGTCTCTACGGAAAAATCAAAGGTAGTCATTTAGGGATTAGCAAATAGCATTAGTATGATTAGAAAATAGCACAGAAATGAAGTATTTATTCTTCTGTACTCTACTAGAGTAGGGGATGAAAAATTACCATTTGGAAGCATTTTTGGTCGTGTGATCTAGTCACAAGAACAGCACTGGACTTTCTAAGTCAAAACCATTCTGATAACTTCTGATAACAAAGAAAATCCTTGACGAATAAAACGCTTCATTACAGACTCTTTCTTTTTTTAGTCATTGTCTTTTCCATTCTGTTATATATGGACATGGAAATAGTATTCACTGGTAGGGAAGGCCCCTGCTTAATACTCATATTTCACCTCTAAGTCACCATCGTTTAAGAGAACATTTTCTTATTCTCTTACATTCATGGAATGACTTAGCATGGCTCCAGACCAAATACATGGACCACTGTACTGTTCCAACTCACGGACGTTGTAAAGTAGAATTCTTATTCTTTTAGAGTCTACATGATGTGCCAATGGTAATTTCACCTTTAAATTAGGAGATAGCCATACGTTTACCCACCTTAATTAATTTTCCCTTGGAAAATGTTCCTTTAATGATGTTTTGCATATTTGAATGAGTCCCATTTTCCACCTGTGTTCAAAGGCACCTGATGCTGAGAGGTTGATTATCTGGGTTAGAGAAAGGATACACTTATATTTCACTAACTTTGATCATGGACCTTACACGTTCCACATCACTGACGTTTTACAAGCTATTTTATCACTTTATTAACTCTACGAAGACTTTTCAGTAACATTTATGGATATGTAATTAAAATATAAATTTAATCAAATTTACATTATAACTAAAATTATGGGGCCGAGACGACTTGGTCTTATTTTTGTGGTTTCTCCGAGGAGCTTGCGGTACTAACTCTGACCCTCTCAGTCAATTAACTTCACTGTTTTTCTTCCTCAGGCACTTTTGTTTCCCTTTAACAGTTTCCTTTGACCACTTTGGTCTGCTCAGTTAAATTTCCAACGTGCACATAAAATAAAAGTTTGAAGGAGTTACTCAGGTCATTGGAGCCAATACCATGCTTTGTGTCTGGGTTACTGGAACCCCGCCAGCAGAGCCGGGATTCTCTTTTCTGCTTTATCCAAATAGCAGCCTAATTATCCTTTCTCTTCCAGCTACAGAAGCCCAGCCAGTGGGAAGTGAAATGATTTTTCCCTAGTCTCAAAGCAAGTTATTAGCAGCTGTGGACCCAGGAATCTCTGCTGTCTCTGTGGGTGCTCATTAGATATTACCCCATGTGCCATGAAGTTGGAAGGACTTATTTTTCCATGCTCCTTCCTGAAATCAGCTGCATGCTGCTGCAGTTACTGATTACATTCCACCTTGGAAGTACTGATTTTGCCCTAATTATTTTAAATCTGTTCCAGAAAAGAGGTTAAATGCATACAAAAACATTAGGGCATGACTGGAGCTTATATTTTCAGTGAAAATACCTTAAAAATTAAAAGATTTTTACTCTGAGTTTTTTTTTTTTTAAGTCGGTCTAACAGAAGAACTTGTCAGTGATACAGGGATAGAGATATAGGCCAGTGCCTCCAAAATATGTCTAGGTATTTAATTGAAAGCAAGGATGGCTAGAGAAGTAAAATTTAATACAAGAGACTGCAAAATCTAAAATGACAGATGAAGGATGAGTTGCCATTTTAAGAATACACCTTTTTATAGTCAGTCATCAAGTTTAAGCAGAGCTGAACAGATGAATACCATCCAACACGGGTAGGAAAGATTCCTCTGCTATGAAACGAGACCATACAATACACCCCTGAGGGAAGGGAAATGCCTCATCAGCTAATTTTTTTTTTTTTTTTTTTTTTGGCCATGTGGCTTGTGGGATCTTAGTTCCCCTACCAGGGTTTGAACCTGGGCCCGGGCAGTGAGAGCACCAAGTCCTAACCATTGGACCACCAGGGAATTCCCAGATCAGCTAATTTTTAATAAAACACACTTTCAGAATTTATAATGTTTCAATACAGATATTGGACTGACATGAATTAATTTAAACCAAACACAATAGTAAATGATAGTTCTCACACACTTTTTTTTCCAGGAATGACCAATTAATCTTATTTCACTGATTTTTATGTTTCTAGATATTTAAGAAATTTAAAATTTCTGATTTTTCTTATATCCTTTTTAATAGTGCTTTTCATTTAAGGAAATATATAAAGCCCATAGTTTTTCTGTTTGGAAGGCCAAGCTCCCTGAGGGCACGAGTGTTACCTGCCTTGTTCACCCTCTGTCCCCGGCACTGAGAACCACACTGTGACTTAAGTAGGTGACAGCAAATGTTTGCAGAATGAATGACATGAGAGGACATATATAAAACACAGATTAAGAGTTCACCTGCGGGCTTCCCTGGTGGCGCAGTGGTTGAGAGTCCGCCTGCTGATACAGGGGACGCGGGTTCGTGCCCCGGTCCGGGAAGATCCCACATGCTGCGGAGCGGCTGGGCCCGTGAGCCATGGCCGCTGAGCCTGCGCGTCCGGAGTCTGTGCTCCGCAACGGGAGAGGCCACAACAGTGAGAGGCCCGCGTACCACAAAAAAAAAAAAAAAAAAAAAAGAGTTCACCTGCAAAATATGCATTCTTATGATGTCTTCCAAGTATAAATAAATTTCACACTATCTTGAGTTTTTACAAAATGAAGTGACTTCTTGAATATGAAAAGAGCAGATCTGTGGAATTCACTAGAGCAGCAAACACACAGAGCAAAATATTTTCTTCTGAGGTCACTGGCAAGCTAGACAAAAATGTCATTTTTACTGAGGAAATGAGACAAGATCTGTTTTAGAAGTGGTGGCACCAGTATCAGCAGCATTCCTTCAGGAACAGGAAAGCCAGAAAGTAGGAAATAAAGGCTCCCACCACTGGAAGAAACGAGAAAGAACCACCACTGGAAGAAACGAACGCACCGTTGAATCCACACCCAACCACACCTGAGGACTGCGCAGAACGAAGCAGAAAAGGAATGATTCTCATACAGACACAAGAGGGTTTCATTATCAACATCCAAGAGTGGCCTTCACGATAGCCCTGGTTATGCTACCTTATCCTAAACCCAACGTGAGTCTCAGGACAATCAGTTAAAGGCTCTGTTAAGTGACATGAGTATGTTTCGTGTCTCAGGTTTTGAGGGCGGAAGAAAGGTCAATAACATTGCAGAAGGCAGGCATTTTTCTCCTAACGTTCAGTCCTCGGTCCTTTCCCCTGGACTGTGGTCCTCAGGGAACTTGCGCACACATGGATTAGCTCCATTCCTCCTTAACGAACTCCTAAATTTGATGGGCGTTGTCCTCTCCCATTATTAAATAGGAGAAAAGTCCTCTTTCTGGAAGCCTGCTGGATAGCTCCACTTTGATTTCTTGCAAGTTTATCTGCTTCTCCTCCCCTCAGACCACATCTTCCTCATGGCCTCCTTCTCCCCTGTGAGGACAAGGTCAAGCCACTGGCAGGCCGCTCAGCCTTGATTTCCCAGATTCATCTTCAATGTCTTCCCCTCCCTTCCCACCTCTTCAATCCCATTCCACTGTCACCCTCTTCCCCCAGTACAACATCAGAAGAGGTTCCATGACTGCTACACTGTTGGTGGGAATGTAAGTTGGTGCAGTCACTGTAGAAAACAGTATGGAGGTTCCTCAGAAAACTAAAAATAGAGTTATCATATGATCCAGCAATCCCACTCCCGGGCATATATCTGGAGAAAACCATGGTTTGAAAGGATACATACACCCCAAATATGTTCAATGCAGCACTGTTTACAATAGCCAAGACACGGAAACAACATAAATGTCCTTCGACAGAGGAATGGATAAAGAAGATGTGGTACATATATGCGATGGAATACTACTCAGCCATAAAAAAGAATGAAATGATGCCATTTGCAGCAACATGGATGGACCTAGAGATTATCATCCTAAGTGAAGTAAAAGATGAATATCATACAGTATCACTTATATGTGGAATCAAAAATATGACACAAATGAAACAGAAACAAAATCACAGACACAGAGAACAGACTGGTGATTGCTAAGGGGGAGGGGGAGAGGGAGGGATGGAGTGGGAGTGTGGTATGAGCAGATGCAAACTATTATATACAGAATGGATAAACAACAAGGTCCTACTGGATAGCACAGGGAACTCTATTCAATATCCTATGATAAACCATAATGGAAAAGAATATTTAAAAAAAAGAATATATATATATGTATGTGATTCAAACTGAATCACTTTGCTGTATAGCCATAATTAACACATTGTAAATCAGCTATACTTCAATTAAAAATAAAAAAAGAAGACGAGGCTCCTTGACTTCACTTAGCTCCACTTCTGGTCTATCCTATATGCCACTACTCAAATATTTTTCTTTAAACCTGTTGTACGTAGGTCATCCCATACTTCTGTTCCAAAATTGAATCTTCAGTATTTCTCAAGTGCCTCCCAATTGAGATGAAACTCTACTGTCAACACCCAAACTACACTCCACCGTTACTATCAGGACCTGGACACCAGGGTTCAGCATCCTGGGCTTGTCACTTACTACCTGGGTGATCTCAGATCACCTCTCTCCAAGCCTCAGTGTCTTCACCTGAAAAGTCTCCTCTTAGGGTTGTGTACAGATGAAATGAGTTAATATACATTAAGCATTTAGAACAGTGCCAAGCACTTACTATGTATTTTTATTGGTGTTTCTTGTTACAACCCACGTTATAACCTAAAAACGGGACTGCTCACCATTTCCCAAACATGTCTCCTCTTTTATCATTCCTCCTCTTTTGTTCAAATGGTTCCCTCTGCCTTGTGCCCTTTTCTCCACCTAAAATCTACCCATTTTTCAAATTCTACCTTGAATACCAACTCTTCCCTTGAAACTTTCACTTAAAAGATGTATCTTTTTCTGAATTCAAGACAGAGCATCCATCCTATCTTTATTCATAGTAAATGGAATAATATCGATTTTAGTATTTCTAAGTCTCTATATAAGATGCATCCTATAGAACCATTGTGGGGTTTTTTTGTTTTGTTTTTGTTTGTTTGTTTTTTTTGCGGTACGCGGGCCTCTCACTGCTGTGGCCTCTCCCGTTGTGGAGCACAGGCTCTGGACGCGCAGGCTCAGCGGCCATGGCTCACGGGCCCAGCTGCTCTGCGGCATGTGGGATCCTCCTGGGCCGGGGCACGAACCTGTGTCCGCCGCATCGGAAGGTGGGCTCTCAACCACTGCGCCACCAGGGAAGCCCAACCATTGTGTTTTTAAATTTACTTTCTATTGCAGCCATACTCCAAATGTTTTTATCATGTTATTTTATCCCATTTGTTTGTGACTTAGAATTTGCAATCATTCTCAATAGCAAAACCAGAAAGAAAAACACAGCTTTAGGAAGAAATAAATTAGAGCTTTCTAAAAACATAATATCTTAGGATTTAGGGAGGTTTTTAAGAGACAAGATTTAAAATAGTTTTGAAGTATAAACACAAAGCACTTCTGAGGAATCTGAAGAAGCAGATAAAACATTACACAAGTATTGTACCATTTACCACTATTTAACAGATGATTTTAAAATTTGGATGGCTTTTTTTCCCCTTCATTTTTTCTGCCGTATTTGATGCACTGTGAGATTTTAAAGGTTGGCCTCTCATGGAGACAAATTACACCTGAGGAAATCAGTCCAGGTGGAGCCAATTAATTGTGGAGTCAGAAACTCCCCGGTGAAGTGAGCCTGGGTGTCCGCACCGTGTACCCCACTTGAGCTTCTTTTTCTCAAAGAGAAAAATGTCCCCATGTGGCTTGGTACATGGCCTTGGATTTTCTTTTTTTAATCCAAATGTTATGCACTTTCCTTATGGAAGAGCAGACAGAACTAGGGAGACAGATGGTGCTCTCCTTGGCATCCGACTCTCTC
Organism: Mesoplodon bidens; assembly: GCF_964165515.1. Lineage (NCBI taxonomy): Eukaryota > Metazoa > Chordata > Mammalia > Artiodactyla > Ziphiidae > Mesoplodon > Mesoplodon bidens. Next base: position 4,939,447 of record NC_138178.1, on the reverse strand, counting down.
ACCTTTGAGATTCTCATCAGTAGCAGGTTCCTCTTCAGGTGGTCCCTTCCCCCTTCCACCTGTGTCAAAACAACGTCTCTCCCACCCATCCTCGCTGAAACGTTCTGTGCCCTGTTCCGTCAGGGCCAGGACCCTTGAGGGACCGATCCATTCTAATGTTTTCATGAAGAAAACAAAAGAAACGCTTCAGTAGGGGTCTCTGCCGGGCCCCTCTTTCCTTTCATCTATCGATTCCCTTTGTTTACCCTTCCCACCCTCATCCAACATCCCTCCCAGATGCAGATGCCAACTACGATACGTAGAATGGATGAACAACAAGGTCCTACTGTACAGCACAGGGAACTATATTCAGTATCCTGTGAGAAACCATCATGGAAAAGAATATGAGAAAGAATGTATATATATATATATATATATGTATGTATAACTGAATCACTTTGCTGTACAGTAGAAATTAACACAACATTGTAAAGCAACTATACTTCAATAAAATAAAATTTTTTTAAAAAGAAGATATTCTGGGTGGTGCAGTGGTTGAGAGTCTGCGTGCCGATGCAGGGGACACGGGTTCGTGCCCCGGTCTGGGAAGATCCCACATGCCGCGGAGCGGCTGGGCCCATGAGCCATGGCCGCTGAGCCTGCGCGTCAGGAGCCTGTGCTCCGCAACGGGAGAGGCCACGACAGTGAGAGGCCCGTGTACCGCTAAAAAGAAAAAAAAAAAAAAGAAGATATTCTCCTACATTATCTTCTATTACATTTTAATGCATACTTTTCACATTCAGGTCTTTAATCCAGCTGGAGTCCCACCCTTGCATGTGGTATTAGAAGGTTTCATTTTCATTTTTCTTTATATGGGGAGTCTGTTTTCCCAATGTCATCTAAGATGCAGCCTTTCACTAATTTCTAGCAACATCTTTATCGTATATTAAGTCACTGAATTGTCTATTCTATTCCAACAATCTATTTGCTTGTTCTTATGCCAATATTGCCTTCTAAAACTTTGAATTTTAAAAAATAACTGTGGTTTCACAGTATGTCAATATCTGGTCAGATGAGAAGCCCCTCTTTTCTCTCTTTTCTAAAGACTAATTTAGCCATTCATGGACCCTTAATCTTTCACATAAATTTTATAATAAATTCAACCAAGAATTTGATTTGAGGTTCCTTGAAAATATAGATTAATTGGGGAAGAATTATAGAATTTGGGAGGACATCTTTATAATATTAATATCCATTGACATTAAAAGTTTATTTAGATTTATTTCTGCCTTTTATTCAGTTAAAAATTTTTCTCAAAAAGGTTTTGTGTATTCTTTATTAAAACGTAAGTATCGGGCCTCCCTGGTGGCGCAGTGGTTGGGAGTCCGCCTGCCGATGCAGGGGATACGGGTTCGTGCCCCGGTCCGGGAGGATCCCATGTGCCGCGGAGCGGCTGGGCCCGTGAGCCATGGCCGCTGGGCCTGCGCATCCGGAGCCTGTGCTCCGCAGCGGGAGAGGCCACAACAGTGAGAGGCCCGCGTACCGCCAAAAAAAAAAAAAAAAAAAACGTAAGTATCTTTAAATTATATTGGAATTAAGAATCACATCTTATTTTTTATTGTATTTTTCTAGACCGTTAACACAAGGATTTAAAAATCAATGATTTTTGTAAATTGACATATCCAGCAACCATCCTAAAATCCCTTAACTGTTCTAGTAGCTTATATATTGACTCTGTTGTTTTTTTCTAGGTAAATTATATCACCTATAGTAATGAAAGTTTCATCTCTTTCTTTACCACTTCTTTTTCTTTTTTAATAGCATTCGCTAGAACTATGTCAAACAGTAGTGGTGCTAGTAGACATTCTTGTCTTTTCCCCAACTTAAAAGGAGTATTTTTGGTTTGGGATATATAATGGTGGCAAAAAAAAATTATTTTCCTTTTCCCCCTTTTCCATTTTGTTCCAAAACCTCTGAATTTTGGGCTGGACTCACATACAGCCAGAATTAAGACTGCCTTTCCCAGCCTCTCTGGCCACTAGATATGACCTCGTGACTAAGTTCCAGTCAATGGAATATGAGTGGAAGTGATGTGTTCACCTTTTAGCTGTAACTTTAAAAAGGAAAGGAAATGGCATGGCTCTTTCCCTTCTTCATTTCTGACAGCTAAAATATGGATATAATGGTGATGGCTGGAGTAGCCATTAAGGATCAAACAGTTGAGGCCAGCACCTTAGGGGTCTCTCACCAACATGATGGAAGGAGCCTGGGCCCCCAGAAGCCATGAAATTGCCCTACTAGACCTGAACTGCTGTTACACAAACAACCTCCTTGGGAGAAGTACTTAAATTTTTATTTATACCCTCAAGTTTAAATGCCAAAACAGCTGAATATAAAATTCTTGGTTCAACGTTCATTTCTCTTCAATACCTTGAAATATTAAGCCATCGTTTTCTTGTACCCAGGGCTGCTATTGAGGAGTGTGCTTTTTGTTTCTTTGGAGGCGATCTTCTGTTTATCTCTAGAAACTGTTATAATTTGCTTTGTCTTTGGTGGGCTTAAGTTGACTGTAGCATCTAGGTGTGAGGGGCTTTGTTTTTGTTTTCTTTTTATTGTATACATCCTACTTGGCACTTTATGAGGCACCTGTGCTGGTCAGGGATTCGTCTTTAAACTCCTTTTAAAAATAGGCAGTGTGATAATTCATCTCCCTCAGCTGTAATCTACTAGCCCTGGGGGTTTAGAAGCACAGAAGTGAAGACAGTTGCACATTGCGTCTGGCACTCCTTGTCTATTTTTATAAATTCCTCACTTCTGTAAGGATTTCGCTCTGCCCTGATATCATTCCAAAGGCCCTGGCACTAGAGACCTGGGTGCTCACAGTTGATTTCTCTGATGAAGGATCCATCAACTATTGACCCAGGGTCATGTGAGGAAGAAGCAAGAACAGAACATAAGAGCTCTTCTCCAGCCTGTCCTCTTACTGCTTCTGGTGTCCTCCTCAAACTAACCCTGCTCCCTCCAACTCACCCTCCACCTTGACCCCATCCACGTGCAGGAGTCGCCACACCATTCATTCACTCTCCCCAGAAGGTTCATGCCATTTTTGTTAGCTTCTCAAATCCATGATTTCTTCTCACTTCTAGTTTCCCTAAGGTTGATTTGAAGAGAGAAAGCCAACAACCCATCCTAGCTCACCATCTAACAGGAAGCCAAAATCAGACACGGGAATTTGTTAATGGCCTTAGGGAGATAGTGGCTTATTAACAGTAAACTTTTAGACCTGGAAGGAAGGGAAGAGACTTTAAGTAGATCCTGGAAAGAAAGATAAATTAAACCAAATGGGACCTGGCTGGGACAGTCTGTTCACACCCTATAGGTAGCTACAAGTTACTCAACTCATTAGTGAGGCTGCCTCTGGGGAAAGATGTGACCTAGAGTAGATGAACATTTTGAAATTCCCTGGAGAGTCACCTCATCAGGCTTCACTTTGACTTGTTCTGGTGGTGAACAGCCAAAAAGAGAAGTTAAATAAAGCTTTCTTCTCCACTGCCCAGCAGTGTATAATATTGCACATTAAACACGACTGAAATAAGACAGTCCTGGGTGTGCTCTGTTTTTGTTTCTCCTGAAATCTGCAGGGATTGTTCATTATCTAAATAGGGACTTGTCTTGGGGATTTTAGGGAGGTCAGCATTTAGGCTGCCTTTTTACATGTAAAAGTGCAGGATGAATTAATGCCTGCATAGCTCACTGCTGCTGAGTCAACATGACTTTGAACCCAAGGACCATTTAGAAATCACAGCTTCTGGGTACTGTCTTAGCTCAATGCCCAAAAGAAACTGTCTGGGGCTACAATTAAACTGATGGATGTCAGGGATGAGAGTAAAAGTTCTAAAACCTTGCCTGAGCAATTTGATGGGTCTGAGTTTGTTCTCTTGTCTTTTCTAACGGAAAGGTAGAGACGTCTGGTCATTTAGACATTAGAAAATCCCAAACCCAAACCACAGTAAGGCCATTCTAAAGAGCAAAATCTGGACAATATCAACACAGGGTATACTGTTGGCAGTCACCCTGGATTGATTCAGAAATAATATTTTCACACCCTACCTTTATTATCTGCTTCTCAAACTTCATTCTTTTTTTTTTTACTTTTATTGTGCACTTTATTCCTATTATTATTACACTGTAACATAAAATGAAATAATTATACAACTCACCATCTGCCCCTAGAGACAGCTTTGCCCATTAGTATTAATTAAAATGTGAATGCTAACATGTAGATTTATAACTTCCTTGTCCTGACAGCTGTGCTGTAGCTGAAATGTATCAAAGATGATGAATGAGCCAGTCTACCACATGAATTCTGACCCACTTCTCCAAATTGGCCAGAGCGTCTTAAAAGTATTTTGGGGAACTTGCCAACCAAGTCTTTTCCATCCCTCCTCCTCACCCCCAGTCTAACCACTGCTGCCATCATAAAAGGACCACATCTATAGGAAACAGTGTATAAAACTGTGGCCATGTTTAAAAAAGTGGGGGGGGGGATGAGAAGTAAAGACCTCATGAACAAGTACCAAATGACAAAGTTGCAAAGAAAAGTCATTTGGCCTAGAATCTCCCCTGTTGGAACCAGAGCCAATGTTGCCAAATCAAACGATATATTTCCACGTAACCTATCTGTACAGATTCTTCTATTTGTTTGGCTGCCCCGCACAGCTTGTGGGATTTTAGATCCCCACCGCCCCCCGACCAGGGATTGAACCTGGGCCCTCGGCAGTGAAAGCACTGAGTCCTAACCACTGGACTGCCATGGAATTTATCCGTACAGATTTAAGATGGGTCAGAAACAAAATTCTTGCCCTATTTTAGACGGTAGGGCGAGATGATGAAAAGAATGGATGTCAAAACACCACTGAAATTTCAGAACAGAAAATAGAGGAAACAAATTTGAAACTGACTACCATTTCTAATAGGGACATTTCATATAATTTTCAAATCCATCTTTTCAACAATTAAAAAAAAGTATCCATATGATGATGTGTGGGAATCACATAAAGATTTTTAACCCTGATTTTGTGTATTTAACGTATATACTCAGAGGGTCTGCCTTAACATGATTTCACTACCCACTGGTCTTTATAACTTTATTCGCATAATGTTACTATGCCAGGACACTTTTGCCCAGATGTGACTTGATTGATCATTACAGGAAACTCTGGGAAGACCCATCAAGGCTTCCCTAGGAAGCATCACCATTTACTTCTACTTCCCAGAGACTCTTTAAATTCCTTGCCTCAGATTTCTTGCTTCACTGTTCCCACCAATCCTAAACTATTACATCAAGATCCTTATCAAGCCTCTGCTTTGAGAGCCCCACCTTAAACCAAGCTTCAAATTCTTAATAATTCTTAATAAAATCCGTCTTCCCTCCCTCCCTTGAGACCCTATAAAAACTCTGTTGAGATGCTGTTGCCCCTAACTGTGGTAAGCAGTCAACTCTGTCTTATCAACAGGTTGCCTAGGCAATATTTAGGGAGCATTGAACAGAAGATAATGTAAATAATATTGCTACATGTTCATTAAAAGCACTTAGAACTTTCAGAGAAAAGAATGATATGAATGACAAATGATTTTTCACTTGTGTAAAGATACGTCTGCAAGAGAAGCTGGGGGAGAGGCGTTTAAATTGCTGTAAATAGTATATGTGTGGGGTCTCATGCTACATGGAGTTACGTGAACTTCACACAAAGCAGCCACCTTCTACTGCAAAGCACTCTCTACTTCTCACATCCTGCTGTCTTTTTTTGAGGATGGGGCGTGGTAGGCGAGTGCTAAAGGAGAGTGCTCAACTGGTCATCATGTGATACACTGAACACACATACATATACAAATTTGCTTATTTGTCTCTAAACACAATCCAAACTCAAATGTAAGCTTCACAAGGGCAGGGATGGGGTATTCCCTGCTGTTTTCGCAGCACCTGGAACAGCGCCAGACTTAGAGTAAATGTGGCAAGAAGGAAAGAGGGGAGGATTGGAGGGAGGAAGGGGGAGGGGAAAAGAGAGAGACAGACAGAGGGGGGAGGAAGGGAAGGAATAAGGAAGTAAAGAAAGGCTAAATTAAGTGGGGCAACTTGTTGCAATGTCAAGCGCCCTGATTTGGAAGTCAGAACTGAATTCAAATTTTTTCACCAACTTACTAGTTCTATGACCTCAAACAAAACACTGCAAGTCTTTGAACCCCACGTGTCTCATCTGTAAAATGGAGATGGTAATACTTATAATGCATAGTTGAGAGAATAGGAAATGTATAAAAATATCTGAAATGTATCTGGTATAGTGCCTTGCAAGGAGTAAACCACTAATAAATATAAGATTGATATATAAAAAGGAAAAAAAATCAGTAGTTTTTTTTCAGGAAAGAATGCTGGCGAAGTGTTCTGAGGGAGGGGGACCATTTGCTCATGTATTTTAGCGAGAAATGGAATTTTAATTAGAAAAAAAACCCTTAAGGAGTCTTCTTGGTTTAGAAATTAAGGAACCTTTGACAAGTCAAAGAGACTTTGGCACTAGCTGTATACACAAGAGAGGTTGTTAACTGAAATGATTCCTTTTTTTTTAACTTTTTATTTTATATTGGAGTATAGTTGATTAACAGTGCTGTGTTAGTTTCAGGTGTACAGCAAAGTGATTCAGGTATACACATATATGTTTCTATTCTTTTTCAAATTCTTTTCACAATTAGGTTGTTACAGAATATTGAGCAGAGTTCCCTGTGTTATACAGTAGGTCTCTGTTGGTTATCTATTTTAATATGGACCTTTTTTTTTTATAAATCTTTATTGAGTTTGTTACAATATTGCTTCTGTTTTATGTTTTTGGTTTTTTGGCCACGAGGCATATGGGATCTTAGCTCCCCGACCAGGGATCGAACCCACACCCCCTGCATTGGGAGGCAAAGTATTAACCACTGGACCGCCCAGGAAGTCCCCTGTTGGTTATCTACTTTAAATATAGCGGTGTGTACGTGTCAATCCCAAACTCCCTAACTATCCCTCCCCCCATCCATCCTCCCTGGTAATCTTAAATTCATTCTCTAAGTCTGTGAGTCTGTTTCTGTCTGAAATACTCTGTGTGTTGCATATTGTACTTACTTCCTGAAATGAATCAGATCCTTTTCAGACGAAGAAATTTTTTTAAAAAAGAAATCAATTACATAAGTTGATTGTTATACCATGTGATAAGAAATTAGAAGTTGCATTAATCACTTTGAATAAAAAATAAGTGATAGAAGATGTTGGTAGTCCCACACTACACAGCGACAGAATAACAACAGGCAGATCTTTAAAATGTGGAAGTTCACTTCCTTTTCATTCCTCCAGTCTGTGTTTCTTGGCTTATTATTCATACATTTGGTGAGCTTGAATTTCTGAGAGGCTTAGCTTAGGAAGAAAGGTCGTAATTCTCAGTATTTATTTTGAAGGGATTGGAATAATTTATTCCATAATATTACAAACATAGACAAAACAGCATTTTCTCCTGAGATCCTTGATATTTTCCAAATCCCAATCAATGATTTTCATAGTATTTTCAAACAGTATGATGTCTATTATCTAATATGTTTAAGGGGGGAAAAGGAACAAAGCCATTACAAAGAAAAACAAGTAAGATCTCACCTCGGGTTTTACACGTTTTAAAATATCTACAGCAGCACATTTGCTCCCAAATTACCCAGAGGCAGAAAGACAGCAGTGGCGGCAATCAGTTTTTCAATTTCCCTGAATCACCCCCAACAAAAACAGGCAGAACAATTGAGACAGCAAAACAAAAACCCACAGACAACGTCTGCAACCAAAGTGACAAGGTATTGCCATAAGCAGGAGGGGTCAAAACTGTAGCAGCAACAAGATGGGTGCTGACAACTACAGAAGGAAGCAGAGAGACAAGGGGCTTCCAACCAACAGCCCGGAAACCGGATTGCCATCAGGTATCCCCTCCCAAAAGGAAGAAGCTCCTCTCAGCATGGGAAGCTCTTCAGGTCCATTGGATAAGGGCAGCCAAAACGATGAAGGGGCTTTGCAGGCAGGCTCCAGATGCCCTGTCAACTCTCAAATAGCTCAGATCACAAGGCGTTTAAAAAGATAAAGAAGTCTTTGTAATTCTAAAAGCTAACATTCACAGTAAAGATACGACAGGTATGGATATTTCTGCCCTCAAATACTCAGCATCACTTTCCTAAAGCGACTACAGGATAAATCCCCAGATGGAAGAGAAACTGCTGGGCGTTGCATGCAAATGGAACACATCAGGGACGCTAAGGGAAAAGGGAAGAAAAGAGCCGGACTAAGGTAGGAGGCAGCATAGCTCAGAAAGAGCCGAACACACCAAATGACAAGAGAAAATGGAGCCCTAGAGCGTTCGATCTAGGAAGGATATTCCAGACACCCTCCCCTGGAAGAGCACAGAACAAACGTGATCTACAGCAGTGACTGGGGTTGAATCCACGTGATATTATTTTAAGAAGAAAGAAAGTTAATAATGGACAGAGAACTATTCCTATAGACAATGAAATCATGCCATAAAGACATGACCATAAAACAATAAATACCTGAACCTAATATTTCCAAATGAGCCAAGAGAATTTGAGAAAATGATAGACGCTATGGAAGAATGCCATAAGTCAGGATTAGAAAATGAGATGATTGGACAAAAGAGAAGTTTGAAAAGTGGGCTGAGGGAGGTTAAGAATTAGAAGGAAAACAAAAAAATAATCTCAGAAATGAACAAAAGTAAGAAGAGCACAAGGACAAATCAACATCATAAGAAAAGAGAAGCTAGAATAGGAAGAAAATTAAAAATAGAAATGAAATAAAGGAAAAGATAAAAAGGACTGGAGAGAAAGTAATAGATTATTCAGGAAAATGTTTCTGATATAAAGAAGATCTGAATCTATATATTTAAAGGGCATGTGAGGACCCTGGAAAATCAATCCAGAGTGGCCAAAATGAGACATATTTTAGTATATCTATCAAACTTAAATAAAAGGGAAAAGAGACCCTTTGGACATCAAAGCAAAATGACCAAGCCCCTCATTAGGGAAAGTTTATAAAGTGACATTAGACTTCTCAATAGCAACATTTTATGCCACAGGATGATGGAGTAACATTTATATTACAAAAGCTAAGAAAATGTGGCCAAGGATTTTATATCCAGTAAGACAGACATTCAAGTTTAAAGTCATATACAAACTATTATGAACATGCAAGAACTCAAGAATGTGGTTCTCATGGGCCCTTCCTGAAGAATCCACTAGAAAATGACTCTGACGACCAAATGACTGAAGAAGAATTGGCATAATGACTGGCTGTGAGCACTGAATATATATTTATATGTAAAACTAACAGGGCTTCCCTGGTGGCGCAGTGGTTGAGAGTCCGCCTGCCGATGCAGGGGACGCGGGTTCGTGCCCCGGTCCGGGAAGATCCCACATGCCGTGGAGCGGCTGGGTCCATGAGCCATGGCCGCTGAGCCTGTGCGTCAGGAGCCTGTGCTCCGCATCGGGAGAGGCCACAACAGTGAGAGGCACACGCAAAAAAAAAAAAAAAACTAACACTAAGTGACAGCCAAGGAAGACTGTGTAGATGATAACTGTCATATGATACAGAACAACTGTAAATACTTACAATTCAAAACTTTCTTTAAAAAGCAATCCCTGTAAATCCAAGCAAAATGAAATGAAACCTAACTGTTCATCCAGTTGATGGCAAAAGCATAGAAAGAAGAAGTATTTCAAGTGACTTTAAAATATGGCAATCTGGTGCTACACCCCTCGTGGTATATACCCTAAAAACAAACAAAATAAATTTTAGACTATTGTTAGTAATAATATTGGTATTGATATTCTGCAGCTATTTTATATTCTATAGGAGAAATCTAATAAGTAATTCTATGTATGTTGTTAGGATGTAAGATTTTCAGCATGAGAAAAAAATATAAAATCAAGGAATTAAGTTAAAACTCTATAATCTAAAATTTTGATTGGAAATGCACTACTGTATACAATTAGTAAAATTCTAAAATATAAACATATGCACATATTTGTCATAGTTCTGTCCATTAATAGGGCTTAAGAGCAATAAGGTAGCAGAGAGCATCCCTAGAGTCCAGATTATAGCCTATAAATACTATTTTGTACTAAAAGAAACCAGGGCTCCTTGGATAAATGGCTGATTGCAGGTCTAGGGCAAAAAATGTACAAGATGAGCCTAAAACATCATGTCAACAACACTGAAGAGTCTTTAACTGGCCAAAAAGGGAACAATCTGAGCATCAAAGAAATATTAACTGCAATGAATTGAAACACGTCAAACATGTTTCAATCTATTCATCAGTAGTGAGACTAAAAAAAAATCTCACTGGTCACATTTGGAAGGTAGTCACATTTGGGAAGAATCAATTAGTTATTTTGAAAACTGATGAGGGTAAAATGAAGCCAAGTAGTTGTCTCAGGACAATCATCAAAGAGGGGAAATTTGAAAGTATTTTAGATAAGAAATGAAGAGAGTGATAAAATTAGAATACCCCCACATTTGCAAACCTTAATGAGTTAATGAATCTAGATCTAGGCACTGATCACCAATTACTGATCATTGTTCTAGGTAATGATCAATGATTATTGATATCATAGAGGGCCAACCAGACAAGCTGCCTTTTGATGGAAGCACACAAAGCCACTCATGAAGTATTACCATCAAAACCTTGAACCTGAAGGATCAAAGCTCTAAATCTCACTACTCAGTTTACAGGAAATGCAAGAAAGAGAAAGATGTTAAACCATATACTACTGGGATGCAATTAGAAAATTTCAGAATATGGGAAGTTTAGCAGACAAATACACAAGTTTCCTTAAGAAATCAATTATAATCAATTAAAGAGAGAGGAGGAGAGAGCAGGAATCTATGGATAGAAAATACTTTAAAAATATATCAACAAGTTGCAATGTATAGACCTTAATTGGGTCTTGATTCATACAAACTCACTGTACAAAAATTATGACTCAGACAAATTTGAACATTAATTGAATAGTTGATACTATTAAGAAATTACTGTTAATATTTTTAGGCTTACTAATCATGTTCTGCTTGTATTTTAAAAGGCTCCTTATGCTTTAGGGATGCATATTAACATATTTTTGGATCAAAGAATATCAAGAATATCATAAGATTTGCTTCAGTAAAACATGAACTTGCTCGTTGTAGTTTTGATTTACATTTCTCCGATAATTAGTGACGCTGAGCATCATTTCGTGTGCTTTTTGGCCACCTGTATCACTTCTTTGGAGAAATGTCTATTTAGATGTTCTGTCCATTTCTTAATTGGGTTGTTTGGTATCACCTCACAGCAGTCAGAATGGCCGTCATCAAAACAGTCTACAAACAATAAATGCTGAAGAGGGTGGAGAAGAGGGAACCCTCCTACACTGTTGGTGGGAATGTAAATTGGTTCAACCACTATAGAGGACAATATGGAGGTTCCTTAAAAAACTAAAAATAGAGTTGCCATATGATCCAGCGATCCCACTCCTGGGCATATATCTGGAGAAAACCACAATTCAAAAAGATACATGAGGGACTTCCATGGTGGTGCAGTGGTTAAGAATCGGCCTGCCAGATCCTTAATGATACAGCCACTGACAGTATTGAAAGAAGACATTCGTTATACAATTTTAAACTGTGTCTCAGTATTGGATCACAACACCTATAATGGCTTTAATTAATAATACTCTTACAGTTATGCTGCAAGTAACATAACTCTACTAGATTGTATTATATGCAAGATAATTTTAAGATAATGTGTGTATTAAAGAATATTGGTCTATTGAAGGCATTTAGGTCAATGTAAATAAAACTATCACAATTTTGTAAAAATAAATAAATAAATAAATAAAAATTTTTTAAAAAAAAGGAATCTGCCTGCCAATGCAGGGGACATGGGTTTGATCCTTGGTCCAGGAAGATCCCACATGCTGCGGTGCAACTAAGTCCGTGTGCCACAACTACTGAGCCCACATGCCACAACTACTGAAGTGCCTAGAGCCCGTGCTCCACAACAAGAGAAGCCACTGCAATGAGAAGTCTGCGCACCGCAACGAAGAGTAGCCCCCACTGTCTGCAACTAGAGAAAAGACAGTGCGTAGGAACGAAGACCCAATGCAGCCCAAAAAAATTTTTTTTAATTTTTTTAAAAAAGATACCTGCACCCCAATGTTCATTGCAGCACTATTTACAATAGCCAAGACATGGAAGCAACCTAAATATCCATCAACAGAGGAATGGATAAAGAAGATGTGGTACATATATACAATGGAATATTACTCAGCCATAAAAAAGAAGGAAATAATGCCATTTGTAGCAATATGGATGGACCTAGAGATTATCATACTAAGTGAAGTAAGTCAGACAGAGAAAGACAAATGTCATATGATATCACTCATATGTGAAATCTAATTTTTAAAATGATATAAATGAACTGATTTACAAAACAGAAACAGACTCAGAGATTTTGAAAACAAACTTATGGTTACCAAAGGGGAAACATGGGTGGGAGGGATAAATTAGGAGCTTGGGATTAATGTACACACATTACTATATATAAAATAGATAACCAACAAGGACCTACTGTATAGCACAGGGAACTCTCCTCAATATCTTGTAATAACCTATAATGGAAAAGAATATGAAAAAAATAGATACATGTATATGTATAACTGAATCACTTTGCTGTACTCCTAAAACTAACACAAACCTATAAATCAACTATACTCCAATAAATTTTTTTTTAAATGAACTTGCCTCAAAATCATCTACTGAGGGAGAAAAGTATAAATGGGCCATGACTGGCCTTGAGTTGATAACTGTTCAAAGTGAGTGATGAAACTTGGGGTTTCCTGTATAATTCTCTGTATTTTTGTGTATGTTTGAAATTTTCCACGATGAAGAATTAAAAAAACACACATCATCATTTTTTTTCATTCCGAGTTCATCTGAACCAGTCCACCTACAATGAGCATGTTAGATTAACTTTCCAGGTTACCAAGCCACTTGAAAATGGGCTCTAAGTTGAAAGAATAAATCATACAGTAAGTGTTGTGACACACTTATTTTCATGCTGGTATATATCATTTGTCAATGATTTCAATAAACACTAGGTGGCACAGTGATTGCTTTATACTAAAGAGGCAAAGGAGGAAATGGATTGTCCCACTGCTATGGAGAATACCATCTATCAACGCTATGGCATGGTGACATCACTTTTTGAAATTATCCCATTTCTTAACAGACAAAAATATCTCTTTTCACTTAAATTGTTTATTCTGCCTCTGCATTACAAGCTCACCTAAACGTAATTTATTAAAATTTCTCTTTACATGGTAATTTTCACTCTTGCATTTTTTTTCACCTTTCAGTTTATTTTCACAGCGCCGTGTCCTGCCAGGGAGAAGCTGAAATTGAACATTGCACAATTAAGTAGGAGGAAGAATTTTATATTCTTCAAACTGGGTTGACACAAAGTATCCCATAGGCTGCAAAAATTAATATGAAGTAGCCTTGAGCCTTCTCTCTAATATGTGCATATTGCTTCTAGCTTCTCATTCTCATCTCATTAATTGGTCCCAAATCTTGTTTTAGCTCTCTCCACGTTCCTGCACACTGATTTTTTTCTTAACCAAAATAATATTATCATTCTTTTTTTTTTTTTTTTTTTTTTTTTTTGCGGTACGCGGGCCTCTCACTGTTGTGGCCTCTCCCGTTGCGGAGCACAGGCTCCAGACACACAGGCTCAGTGGCCATGGCTCATGGGCCCAGCCACGGCATGTGGGATCTTCCCGTACTGGGGCACGAACCCGTGTCCCCTGCATCGGCAGGTGGACTCTCAACCACTGCGCCACCAGGGAAGCCCTATCATTCTATTTTTACAGTGCATGGCTAATTTAGGGAATCCCTGAGGTTTTAATTAATGGATGATAATTAAAGTATTCAGCTTCAAAATCCATTATTTTGGACAGGAAATAAACTTACCCAGTGGGAAAGAAGGAAGAACAGTAGATTTGGGTGTCTGGATGTCTGCTGTGCCACATGGCACTGATCCACTCAATTCATTTCTCTGTGTCTGTTTCCTTCATTCAATCTTTTATTGAATGGATATTTATGTACCTACTAGGGGACCAGCTTTGTGCTAACGCTAGGAATACAGTGGTAAGTGCAGTATCACATCCTCATGGTGATGTGTTTGAATTGAGACTGGAAAGATGTTTAAGAATTATCAGAGTGGAGAGTGGGGGAGTGTTTGGACCAAGATAAAGTTCAGTGGTGCTGAGGAAAGGAACTGGTATAAAATGAAGAAATATGATTTAGAATGAAAAAGAAAGATAAGAAAATTGGCACACCTTGTAAATAGAATTGAACAAAGTAGCCCATTATTACATGCTTCCAGTTCTAAACCAGATATATAATTGGTTAGCAATTGGGTCAGAGACTTTTGGCTTGACCATTTACTATTGCCATGATCATATGCAAATTCTTAGTATTTCTTAACCTCAGTGTCCTAGTCGATAGAACAGTGACCTGCCTCAAGATTGTTCTGGGGCTAAGATAATACATTGAAAGCCTATGTCTGGTATATGTGAAGCATTCTGCATATAAATGGTAATGATTATTATTAGCTTATTCTTCACCCTTCTCCAAGAAGCTCCTGCATTTTTTATCTCATTTTATTCCAACAAAAGCCTTGGGAGAGATTTGTGAGATTTATGGCACTAGATGATTTCAGTTTTACAAATGAGAAAACTTGAACTCAAAGAGTGGCAAAGGAAATGAATGGAAAAAAGAGTCTCCTGGCTTCCTGTTCAACCTTCCTTTTCCCATCACATGATACTTTTCTGACCATTTTAGCTTCCCTTCGAACCAATAAGGAATCTTAACACAGACTAGGGACTTGTCCAGATTTGTTTATCTTACAGCTTAAGATTTCAGGTTTTCCTTTGGGTTTTTCCTATTATTCCAACAGATGGATCTTATACAGAAGCTATTCCTCTCATGCTAAGCCTTCTTTTTAAAGTGTTAAGGTTATGAATATCCTGTCAATGACTTGTTAAAATGAAGACCAGCAAGTGTTCTTAATCATTTTTATGTGCACCATACTCTCTTTTCTGTCATCTTTCCATTACTTTGGATCTATGAGCTAAAGCTTTCTTTACAAGCTGTTTCTCAAGAAATCGGTAAAGCTTCCCTTAGCAATTGCCTCAACTGGATGACATATTTGAATTAAAAGGTCACACTATCTTGGACTGTGAGTTCATCTTCCCCTGAAAATTCAATCAAAGTAGGGTCATTCCTAGCATAATCGTTACTTGAATTGCAGATGATCAAGAAACACCTGAAAGCTACCATGACTGGAAGTACTGGGAAGTGAGGGGGGAATAGAAAGGTGGATGCCGAGAGATGCATTGCAACAGTCTTCCCGACTTTTAAACACTGCAGCGCTGACCTGCTATTTAAAGATGACTACCTGGCAGTGCCTCTCCTGAGCTGCTACACAGCTGGAGGTGCAAATACAATGACTCCAACTGAACTCCCTTCCAGGCAAAGTCGTGAGTTGATCCAGAAAGAGGAATCAGACATTTTCTTCCCGACAGCACTTCGAAGGGACATTCCATTTATGGGCTTCCATAACTCTACCAAGGAAATATTTCTTCTGCTATTCACCTAAAATTTGGTTGGGTGTTAGGTTTGTAGTAGAGCTGAAGATGTTTCCTAAGTATTAGATACCCATTTTTTGTGTGTTGACAAGTGTGATAAGCTAATTTTCCTCAAGTTTCTATATACCAAACGTCTCACCACCTTTAGAAAGCTTTTCCTGATTCTCCCCACGCCAATCGGGTGGGATCTTCCTAGAACGCAAGCAACCACCTCCACGCCTCCACGGTCCACTGTCATTGGTACCCTCCTTGATTTGTGATTCTTCGTGTCCTTGTCACAGCTCTTACTGGACTATCCATTTCCTGAACTAAGCCTTTGTTATCTCAGCTTTGTTGTCTGTGGCTTCCTGCACATGGCAGGTAGGAATCTAGGAAATACACTATAGAATTGAATTCTCCTACCTCAAACCCAAAGCACTTTATGTACCGGAAAAATTACAGGGGGAAAAAAAAGGATTCCTAAGCTTTTAATGCAAGCCATAAATTTAGGCACCAAATTGCCCTTGCTACAAATGGAAAGAGTGGATGAAGTTTGGGTTGGATGCTGATGATACAGGCTGTTTTTTTGATGAGAGAAATCTGTCTACCAAGAGACTCAAAGTGCCACCTGCTGCATAATCATTACCACTCAGCTCAGGGCCATCAAAGGTCTTGTTTTAAACATGTTTCCCTGAAAATTACCCCTGGACATTTGCCTTGAATAACTATTTTTCAAAAATAAGATGTTTATTGAAAAAAGTAAAGACAAAAGCAATAAGGCATGAATACTAATGAAAGCTATCCTGCTGGCAAAGATTCACAGAACAGGCACAGAAACGCCCTTGGTTTTGTTAAGCATACTGCCTCTTTCCATGGACCTCGGAATGATTTCTACTATAAAGTCAAATTTTCAACTAGGGTACCATCACTGATAGGGTTCTATGCTACTAGTCAATCAATAAATCAGCAGGTCCTTTAATTTCTTACTTGTTATAAATTAAATATGTTGCATAACAAAAGACTTACAAACTCCCATGAAATACCCACTAAAATGTTTTAAAATGAGTGGTTCACCAGTTTGCATACAGTCTTGCTGTGCAGAATGAGAATGAGACCTCTCCTTGTCTCTGCTGACCTCTCACTGGACCCTGAGAAGGACCAGCCATGACCGACAGGTTTACTAGCTCTCTAATCCCTGACTTTGGACTTCATTTGCCTCCTTGTCTTCATGCTGCTTGAATCATGGTGCTGTTTCTGCTATTCTCAGTGGAGGACTTCTCATGAAAATCTACACAATTGTCCTCCTTCTACTACTAAAATGAGAATCAAATGACTAATCTCCTTTGACTTCTATGTGTGTGATGACTGCCTTCAAATTCACATGATACCAGTTGCCCTGTTTCTCCTCAGGAAATGACACGGGTGATCTGGATTGTATCTCATGGATGATATAAGTTTTGTAGTACTGTGTGTTTTCCTTTTTGCTTTGGCTTCCTGGATGCTCGGAGCCCACTGGTGCCCCAATCTAGTCAACATTTCTGACGTTATGGAAGCTAATTAGCAAAGCTCTGATTATTACTCACGATGTGGGAAACCAAATGTCTTGCACTGCTCCGAAACGTCTCCAGCTGGTCTTATCTTACTAAGGTGCCTGTATTTTCTCTGACCTTGATCTTTTTTTTATTACTCTCACAGCCTGTATTGCCTTTAAACCATATCAAAATCTTCATAGAGTAAATAAGGATATAAACTTATAAATAACTACTTCAGTTATAGAATGCAGTTCGGAGAGTTCGAGTCCTTTTTTTTAGGAGGGGATACCTAGGACAAAAGATTCATGTCTCTTTAGAAAAATATATCTGAAGTACAGTAGCGTCATCCGTAATATCCTCTGGTTATTTGCCTGCAATCTCACCAGCACCTTGAAATTGCCTCTCTTAAACACAGATCACATCATATTACTTTCCTGCTCGGACACCTTAGGTGGTGCTACCTACGGATTAAAGTTCAAGTTCCTAAGCATGGCATTCAAAGTCCTTCACGCCACGCCACCATCTTATCTGTCCAGCCCTATCTCCCATCCTGCCTTCAGTGTATCCTGCACTTGTGCGAATCTGTACAATGTATTTCTGGGCAAGCCCTACCCTTTCCTCCCCACCTTCAAGCCTTTCCCCCTCTCCTCTTTCCAAAGCACACAGAAAATAACTCTTGTTGCCCTTTCTTTCTGGTCTAACATACTTCCCAGCCTGGGTTAATATTGAGAAAATCAACTTGTTAATGACTACTGCTATGAGCACTTCATTTTATAACAACAACAACTGGTTTTCTTATTTTTTATTAATACAGAAAATTCTTGTTTCACACTTCTTCTCAAGTTCAGCTCCAGAACTGTATCTTTTAGCCCCAAATTACCTCCCTTCTGTGATTAGTGTTTACACTGTAGAATATTTAGACGCAATCTACCTTAACGATCAAAAGGTTTACCTTCAGAGTCAACTGAATTGGGGTTCAGCGACTTAATGTCATTTGTAAAATAAGGTGATAATATTCATTACAGGTTTTAAATGTGTCCATAAATTCTTTGACAACCCTCCCATTCAGAGGCACAGTCAACGTACTCTCCTCTTGAAACTGGGTACATTTGTGACTTGTTTGTGACCAACAGAATACAGGAGAAAAAGATACTGGGTAATTGTTAAGAGTAGGCCAACCAAGTTATGCGGTTTCTGTTTTGTTCACTGAGATACTCACTTTTGGAGCCTTGAGCTATCATTCAAGAAGTCAGCTACTCTGAGGCCACCGTGCTATGATGAAGCCCAAGAGACATAAAGAGGCCATATTTTGCATGTTTCAGTAGAAGGTCCCAGCTGAGGTCCTCGCCGACAGTCCGTATCAGCTGCTGGACCGTGCGTGAGTCCAGATGAACAAATGATTCCTGCCCTCAATTGTCAAGTCAGTGCCTGCTCACTGATCCAGCCACCATGCGGCAGAGAAAAGCCATTTCTGTCGGCCTTACCCAACTTCCGAAGCCACAGAACACAGGAGCATAATAAAACAGTTGCTTTCAGCTGCTCATCTGGAGAGCAATTTACTATGCAGCAATAATAACTAGAAGAGACATGTGGTTCCTAGAAGTAGAATGCTACTATACCGTAACCCTAAAGCATGGGACACTGGCTTTGAGACCACTCTTTGGAAGCAGCTGAATGGATCTCAAGGAGACTGTTAGTGGAAGCCGGACAAGGCTAGAGGAGACCGTTGGTGAGGATTTGAAAAAAAGCGAAGAGAATGGTGTGAGAAGCTAGAGAAAAGCGGAATCTTGTTACCTAGTGGTACAAAGTTTGGCCAAACGGTCATATGCGGTAATGTGAAAAACTGGAACTATACCTAAGGAATCTGATGATTCAGCTAAGCAGATTTTTTTTTGCAGAATATTAACAAGGCTACCTGGCTTCTTCTTGCTGCCTGTCAGAAAATGCAAGAGGAGAGAGATGAGCTAAAAGGCAAACTGCTTAGCATCAAGCAAAATTTGAGGCGCTGAAAGTTGCTGGACTCAAAAGTAAATGTCTCACGTTGCTGGCATCTCCAAATGGCAAATGATGGCCAAGTTAAAAGAGTATTTCTAGGGCAAAGATCAAACCTAAAGGGGGAAGTGTATAAGATCATTTGTTCAGGCCTTCAGGAGATTTAAGGCTGTGCCACATGGAATCTTTCAGACATACAAAAGGACTCCTAAGGACCTGAAAGGAACATATCATAGACCCTCACTCCTAAAGGACTTTCAGTAATCTTAAGAACCTTGTCACTCAGCAGCCTCTCAGGTTCCTTAAGGTAAAGAAGGGCTTGCTTTAAAGATATCTGTGGTTGTAGCTTTTGTCAAATGTAGTGAAGCCTAATAAGATTCAGAGAAAACCCACAAAGTTTTAAGGAAATTATATTGATAAAAACATGTGGGCTTCCCTGGTGGTGCAGTGGTTGAGAGTCTGCCTGCCGATGCAGGGGACACGGGATCGTGCCCCGGTCCGGCAAGATCCCACATGCCACGGAGCGGCTGGGCCCGTGAGCCATGGCCGCTGAGCCTGCGCGTCCGGAGCCTGTGCTCCGCAACGGGAGAGGCCGCAACAGTGAGAGGCCCGCGAACCACAAAAAAAAAAAAAAAAAAATGTCAGCTTGTGAGGGAGACGGAAACAGTACAAAATGAAGACAGGCCTTGAAACTGAAACCCCAAACCCCTGTGAACAGGAAGCAGGATGAGGAGTTTACTTAGTTATAAGTATGGGGCAATTATTACAGAAAGGGAAGAATGACTCAAAAGATGGAGCCAAGAGCTCAGAGGAAAAAGTCAAGAAGCACAGAGAAAAATTCCTCAAGTAGAACTGAGCTCTAATCAGGGGCATGGCGGCCCAGGCCTAACTGGATTTCAGAATTGCTATGGGCCAGCGACTGCTGTGTGCTTCCCATTCTCTCTGTTTTTGAAGCAAAATGTATAGAGCAGTTACCCTATGCTGTCCCACCACTGAGTGATGGTAAGTGGGGGGTGTGTAGGGTAGTCTGTTCCTTCTTTCTGGCCACGCCACACAGCTTGCAGGATCTCAGTTCCCCAACCAGGGATGGAGCCTGTGCCCCCTGAAGTGGAAGCGCAGAGTCCTAACCACTGGACCACGAGAGAAGGCCTGGGTAGTTTGTTTCTTTAGTCCTCAGGTCTTAAGATAAAGAGGAACCAGTCTTGAAGAGCCATACCTGAGAAACTGTACTTGAGGAGTCTCGTCCTTGTATGGACTTGATTTTTATAAAGAGACCCTATACCTCAAGCCTAAGCCTGATGACACTATTGTGCATGAATAAAAACTGTACCTGTAGCTGTTCACAAACATGTTTGAAAATTCTTTGACCCCCTCTCTTCAAGAGGTGGGTCTACGCACCCTCTCTGTGAATACAAGGCAGACCTGCAGTTCACTGGCAATCAACAGGATGCATTTCAAATAGTGATGAATGGCACTGGAGGCTATTCATGAAAGTCAATGCAGTTTCCTCCTTGTTAGCCAGGGCATTCACTTTTGGAGGTCCTGAGACAACCATGCTCTGAGGAAACCCAGGCCACACAGCAAGGCCAAGTGTAGGTGCCCCAGCCAACAGCTAGCATCAACTACCAGATATGTGAGTAAGGACACTTCCAGGTGATTCCAGCCCCAGATTTCATGTTGTCACTGCTGAGACCTGAGACTTCATGAATCACAGACAAGCCATTCCCTCCGTGCTCTGTCTAAATTCTTGACCCAGAATCTGTCAGCGTAATAAAATGGTCGTTTCAAGCTGCCAAGTTCTCGGGTTATTTGTTGCACAGCAATACCTCAAAGGATTCTTATAAGGATTAAATGAGACGTGTACATAAAGCAACAAGCTTGGTGTATGACAAAGTAAACCCTCAGTGAATGGGACTTATCAAGGGCTAACTTGTCAATTTACTGGGCTTTGCTAAAAATAGTTAGCATAGGGCTTCCCCGGTGGCGCAGTGGTTGAGAGTCCGCCTGCCGATGCAGGGGACACGGGTTCGTGCCCCGGTCCGGGAAGATCCCACATGCCGTGGAGCGGTTGGGCCTGTGAGCCATGGCCACTGAGCCTGCGCGTCCGGAGCCTGTGCTCCGCAACAGGAGAGGCCACAACAGTGAGAGGCCCGTGTACCGCAAAAAAAAAAAAAATATTTACCATATAAGACATGCCTAATATACACTCGTTGACTTGAAGTGATTACAGAGTTGAGGACAGAAAAGATGAAGCTGCAGAGAAATCACAACCTCATTTTCCTCACCTGAGAGGAAATTTTTAAAAATGATATCAAAAGAAACAATTTTCCCTGTAGCAGTCTATCAAATTCTAAAATTTATCTCAGTGAAACATCAGATTGTACAACTCATTTAATTCTTGTCTTCTCCACTAAGTCTAAGGCAACAAAACTCTAAGTACCTGCATTCAGTAAATAATACTTAATTTGGTACCATATGATATCACTCGTATGTGGAATCTAAAATATGACACAAATCAACGTATCTATGAAACAGAAACAGAATCACGGACATAGAGCACAGACTGGTGGTTGCCATGGGGGAGGGGTGGGGGAGGGACGGAGTAGGACGTTGGGCTTAGCAGATACAAACTAGTATACAGAGAATGGATAAACAACAAGGCCCTACTGTATGGCACAGGGAACTATACTCAATATCCTATGATAAACCACAATGGAAAAGGATATTTAAAAAAAGAATATATACATAAAAATATATATATAACTGAATCATTTTGCTGTACAACAGTAATTAACACAACGTTGTAAATCAACTATACTTGAACTAAATAAATAAATAGCTAAGTTGGGAAATGATGGATACCGCCTAGCAAATACGGGACATGGATAATGCAGTGGTCCACGTCTATCGCAGCCTTCACTGCCACTCTGAAGTCTGTGAAGTCTTCTCCCTCCTCATCTGCTCTTCCATACCCTCCAACCCTCTCCACAATCCAACCTCATCACTGTCCTCCTCTCTCCATTACTGTCATTTACTACCTCTCATTGTCAAAGACTCTCCAAAGGAAGTTCTGTACCGAAACCATTAAAAAAATTTTTCTCTGGAGACAAAACCCCACCTAGAATTTTGGGATATATGGATCACAAGAAAGGCTTTGATTTGTAAAATCACATTGGATTAAAGCAATCCCTAATTGCCCATCTACCTTGTCACAGTTGGTGCAAGAGATAATACAACGTGAGAGGGTGAGGCTTGCTTAGCTTCTAACCTCTGAAGTCTTAATCGTCCCGTGGCTGAAGCACAGTGACCACGGCAGGCATTTTACGTAGACGGAATCTGAAGCGCTGTAGCCCAACCAGTGACAGCATTCTAATGTCTGTGCTCCACATAACACTGAGCAGAGTCCCCTGTGCTCTACAGTAGGACCTCGTTCGTTATCCATTTTAAGTACGGCAGCGTGTACACGTCGATCCCACACCCCCTAACTATCCCTTTCCCACACATCCTTCCCCCCGGTAACCTTAAGCTCCTTCTCTCAGTCTGTGAGTCTGTTTTGTAAATAAGTTCATTTGTATCATTTCTTTTTAGATTCCGCATATAAGGGATGTCATACAGCCCCGGATGGGAAGGGAGTTCGGGGGAGAATGGATACATGTATATGGCTGGCTGAGTCCCTTTGCTGTGCACCTGAAATTATCACAGCATTGTTCATCGGCTATACTCCAGTATAAAATAAAAAGTAAAAAAAAAAAAAAAGAATGTCTGTGTTCCATGTCTCATCAATGGTCTTCACATCATTTCCCAGTTAGAAAACCTGCCTAAAATCTTAGCTCTTTTTGGACTAAGGTCCTGCCTTGCTGTTCCTAATCAACTGCTTAGAAAATTCTAATCTCCCTCTTAAACCCCTGAGAAGTGGCTGGAGGCCTTACTAGCTGTGATAGACTTCCCTAACTCTAAGGGTCCACAATTAGGGCTCCAAAATGTATTGTGTCAGGGCTCTCCCTCACTGAGCCAGCGAGCCTTGTGGAGCACTCAGACACTTCTGCCAGACCCCCTAACTAAGAGTTTGCCTGCCACTGGGCTGCTATTCCCTCAGAATACTGTATTCTGCCCCTAATTTGAATTTTCCCAGCATCTGCCCCATCCAGCAGATGAGACTTGTTTTGTTCTAGCTGCACAAGTCATGTGGGATGAAATAATAGCAATGTGAGGGTGAAAACCTCCTCAGATGGTTCTATTTTACAGTTATAACATGACAAATTAAATATGCAAATTCCTTTGCTCTTTGAACTCTTCCTTAGAGAAGCAAAAAGAGGCTTCAAAATATCTGTAAAATGAGGTGAAAGGACATAGCCTTCCGTCATCTGAGTAATGATTTCCCTGCGGAGAAGAGGGCAAACCGTAAATACTTTCATTTCATTTAATACTAAAGATACAGAAACTGTGACTTTTTAATTTCTACAACGCTGTCCAAAATTTCTCTTGGCTCTAGGGCAATGTTTTAATAGAACCAGAAAAAAAATAACAAAAAGAAGGAGGATAATAAGAGGAAGAAAAGCTTTTCACCCAAAGACTAGTCTCATGCTTGTTTTTAATTCGAGTACTCTCTGAGGGGCGGGGCTGGGGAGGAAAGGCAAACTTACGATCTGTGGTCCTTTTCCATCGGGAGAAACTCTGGAAGATAATGAGACAGAATTGCTTGACAGGGCTCCCCAGGGACGAGGTCAACAACCTTCAAGTGGCAGCTCCAAAAGTACAACTGTAAGTTTCTTAGATTTCTCGCCCACTACAATACTAGGAAAAGGAGGCTAATTTTGCAAATAGCCAACTCAGACTTCCTGTTACACGTGCCTCTTATAAAATAACAAGAAGAGGAGTATATGACAAGAACACTTGAAGAGCCATACCAGTTTTTTCAGGTACTTGGAGAGATTTGGAAGAGATGTTTGCAAAGTTTTGTTTTCAAATAATTAATTTGACTCTTCAGGACAAAAGGTACTATTGCAAGTGTTACCAAGGGTACTACCAACACTGTCACATGAGAGATACCTCTGCTGTTGGTTCTGCTGTGCCTTGTGGAATATGTGTAAAGAGGCGTATTATTTAGAAAGGACTGGCATTGGTAGATGGGAGAACCAATGAAAATGGGAAGAAAATCTCTGGCCAAGTGAGGCTAAATCACTGGTACAGGAGGTGAAACATGATGTTGACCACAGTTTCATGGTATCACCCTGAAAGTGAAAAAAGTGCCGTGTACATCCTTTCCTAAGACGGGCGCCAACAACTCCTCCCATCTGTGCACCTGCATGCCACTCCTTCCATCGAGAGGTGGACTCTTATTTCCCTCCCCCTTGAGTCTGGGCTGGCCTAATGGCTTCCTTTGACCAAGAGAAAACAATGGAAATGATGGGACTTCACTTCACGGGGACTTCTGAGTCACGGCTTTAAGAGATCTTGTAGTTTCTACTTTCACCTTCTTGGAAGCCAGCTACCATATAAAGAAGCTTGGGCTAGACTATAACCATGATGAGGGACCAGATGGAGAGAGAGAGAGAGGCCAGCCAGCCCCAGACATTCCAGGCCAGCTGAGGCACCAGATGTGAAAGAAGCCAGCAGAGCTCCCAGCTGAATGCAGCCAAGACCAAGTAGAGAGAAGAGCATCCCAACATCGTGAGAAATTATAAGTGGCTATTGTTTCAAGTTAGTTTTGAGTAATACGTGGGTGACCGAGACAGACTCTCTGTCCCCAGTGACAATGAAGAGATACATGCCTGGACTGGTGAGAAAACTACTTATGTGAACAACTTCAGTGGAAGCAAGTGGCTTGCTGGAGGGAGGAAATAAAAAGCTAACAATCTAAGCAACAACAAGGCTGATACCAGCTCTGACAGGATGAAGTAGGGGTGGACACACTAGAATTGAGCTGAAAGATTTTCCTGGACACCGTTAAACTCCGGCCGTGTGGTGGAATCCCAGACATCTAAGTGATACTAAACAGAAACAGTTGCTTCCCAAGGTTTCTCATGCCAGCCTGAAAAATAAAAGGAAGCAGGTATAGGACATCTTAGTTTAGGTTTCCACAGAAGACCCTGAGCCAAGGATTGGAGTGAAAGCAGTTTGCTAGGTGGTATAAGGAACACAGACAGGTGAGGGAGAAAACTGATACAGAGGATGAAGGCAGCCAAAATTAGTAAGTGAGTCACGAGAGCTGGAGACTGGGAATCTCTGGGAAATGGTACCAAATACATTACCTCAGGTGCAGGCCCAGCTGTGAGAGAGTTAGATGAATATGCTCATCTATTGACAGATAGAAGATAGATGACAGATACATAGATAGATAGATAGTCTTGGCAATGACTTCTTTCCATCAGACGCAAAAAGCAAAAGCATCAAAGCAAAAGTAAACAATTGGGACTACATCAAAACAAGAAGCTTCTGCACAGCAAAGGAAACGACCAGCAAAATGAAAAATGGGAGAAAATATTTGTAAATCATATAGCTGAATGGGAGAAAATATTTGTAAATCATATAGCTGATAAGGGGCTAATATCCAAAATATACAAGGAACTCATACAACTTAATAGCAAAAAAACCCCACAATCGATTAAAAATGGGTAGAGGATCTGAATAGACATTTTCCCAAAGAAGACAAATGGCCAACAGATACATGAAAAGATGCTCAACACCACAAATCATCAGGGAACTACAAATCAAAACCACATTAAATTATCACCTCACACTTGTTAGAATGGTTATTATAAAAAAAAAGACTAGAAATACCAAGTGTCAGAGATGATGTGGAGAAAAGGAAACCTTTGTGCACTCTTGGTGGGAATGTAAATTGGGGGCAGTCACTATGGAAAACAATATGGAGGTTCCTCAAAAAATTAAAAAGAGGGCTTCCCTGGTGGCGCAGTAGTTGAGAGTCCGCCTGCCGATGCAGGGGACATGGGTTCGTGCCCCGGTCTGGGAAGATCCCACGTGCCGCGGAGCGGCTGGGCCCGTGAGCCATGGCCGCTGAGCCTGCGCGTCCGGAGCCTGTGCTCCGCAACGGGAGAGGCCACAACAGTGAGAGGCCCACATTAACGCAAAAAAAAAAAAAAAAAAAAAAAATTAAAAAGAGAACTACCATATGATCCAGCAATTCCACTTCTGGGTATTTATCCAAAGAAAACAAAAAACACTAACTCATGAAGACATATATGCATCCCCATGTCCATTGCAGCATTATTTACAATAGCCAAGAGATGGAAGCAACCTAAGTGTCCATTGAAAGATGAATGGATAAAGAAGATGTGGCACATATATACAATGGAATATTATTCAGCCATAAAAAGAAACGAAATTGAGTTATTTGTAATGAGGTGAATAGACCTAGAGTCTGTCATACAGAGTAAAGTAAGTCAGAAAGAGAAAAACAAATACCGTATGCTAACACATATATATGGAAAAAAAATAAAAGGTCCTGAAGAACCTAGGGGCAGGACAGGAATAAAGACACAGATGTAGAGAATGGACTTGAGGACATGGGGAGGGGGAAGGGTAAGCTGGGACGAACTGAGAGAGTGGCATGGACATATATACACTACCAAATGTAAAATAGCTAGCTAGTGGGAAGCAGAAGCATAGCACAGGGAGATCAGCTCGGTGCTTTGTGACCACCTAGAGGGGTGGGATAGGGATGGTGGGAGGGAGACACAAGAGGGAGGGGATATGGGGACATATGCAGACGTATAGCTGATTCACTTTGTCATACAGCAGCAACTAACACAACAATGTAAAGAAATTATACTTCAATAAAGATTTTAAAAAAATTAACACATCAAAAAAACCCCAAAAAACAAAAAAAAAAAACAAAAGAAAATATGGCATGTATATGTATGTATGTGTATGTATGTATTCCACTACATATATATGTATGTAGTGGAATATTATTCAGCCATAAAAAAGAAGGAAATCTTGCCATTTGTGGGCAACATGGATGGATCTTGAGGGCATTATGCTAAGTGAAATAAGTCAGACAGAAAAAGACAAATACCATAAAATCCTACTTATATGTAGAATCTAAAAAAATAAACAAACAAAAAAACTGAGCTTACAGTTAAAAGGTATAAACCTCCAGTTATAAAATAAGTAAGTGATGGGGATGTAATGTACAGCATGGTGACTATAGTTAATGATACTGTATTGCATATTTTAAAGTTGCTAAGAGAGGATATTAAAAGTTATCATCACAAGAAAAAACAATTTGTAACTACGTATGGTGGTAGATGTTAACTAGACATGCTGTGGTAATCATTTCACAGTATATATCAATATGAACGTTGAATCATTAGGTTGTATATCTGAAATTAATATAATGTTATAATGTCAACTATGCCTCAATAAAAAAAGATATTCATCAAAATAATATTTATAGTAGTAACAACTGGGAAACAGAATATTCAACAATGGAGCTGGTTAAGTAAATAATGGCCTATCTATCCAATGGAATATGACAGTCAATCATATGTTCATTAAGTGTTTTCAATTATCTTAGAAAACGTTTATGTCCTGCTATTATAAGATAAATAAAAATTATTTATAATTATATAAAAACAAACACATGGTGCTATTGAGATATGAGTTTAAGACAACTTAAAACTTTTTACATATTAAATAATAGCTTATGTTTGGCGATTCATTGTCAGACACTGTAAGTGAAAAATGACAAAAATATTTTTAAACAAACAAAAAATACTGAAGAGCAGAATTTCCTTCTGTTAGCACAGTTAACTTACAAAATGCTAGTAAACATCTACTTTTTACAGAGTGATGCTATCTATAATGTATTACGGTCATTATTTAATCTGTACAGCAACTTTTATTTTACAGATGGCAATAAAGAGAGAATAAGAGGACGGCCCGTGGTCTCACAACCAACAAGCAATGTGGGAACCCTCAGCTTATTCTCACAGTGTTAACTCAAAACGAGAATTTTGGTCGCCTTTGCAACACCAGAGACAATTTCCTCTTTTCTATCCCAGAGCGTCAGGTTGACAGTGTTGCTAAAGATTTAAGATGAAGATCACGCTTCCAGTACAATTTTAAAATAACATACAGAGACCAGAGTTATGTCAGCAAAATTTCTTAAGTGTTTAATGATAACATTTCAACGATTTTTTAACTGGGAAAACGAAAATACTAACTGCAAATTCTTTTTAATAGTTTTAATTAGCAATAAATGCTCACTGCATAATATGCAAAAACCAGAAGAAAATTTAAAAGACAATAATTATACCCAGATATACAGTATAAAATTTTAACAGCTGTACAGAAATAGCTTTTTTTGGAAGGACCCTAAGATTATCTGATCTAGTTCCTGCTTTGAGTAGCTACAGCATTTTTTACCCAGTGAGGGTAAGTAACCTTCCCAGATCATATGGCCACAAAGTGCTGCAGAGTAAACAAGACCTGTCTCTTTCTTCTCCACATACCCATCCTTTCTACAATGTGACGTCATCCTCTTAATCTTGGTGGGGCAAGAGGACACAGCCTGTTGGGGGAAATGCACAGGTGAAGTCATTGATCACCAGCTAACCAGCATAGACATACAAGCCCCATAAAAGATGCTGGCAATTTACAGACTAGTCAAAGAGAGATAGCTTTTTTCCATGTGCCTTAAAATAAATTTGAAAACAAGAATGCCCTTTGGAGGACAAACTTCAACGTGATCAGATGCACAGTCCATCAGATGAGTGACTACGCATTTGTTCAGCCTACCTCTCCTGATTCTTGCCCTTCTGATATGACTCACTGACACTTTGGAAAGCATCTATTATGGTTTGAATTTCTGCATCTGTTTCTGGAAGTTGCAGGGGAGAAATGGAATTAATTTTGGATTATTGGTACTGCTGCAAAGGACTAGAAAATGGTTTGCAGTATTTCAAAACAGTGGCTAATAGAAAATTATTTGTAAAACAAGTTCAAGCATATTTTAAACCTTAGATTTGATCCCTCCTTTATTTCCCAATCTGGGTATCACTTCCGAGCCTATATACACTCATAGAATTGGAATTAATTATAATATCCATCAAAAGAATATTTTTGGTAGCATGACTATCTTGCTACCTTCAGACACAGATAAGGTTATACCTCTGTAATTTTCAAATTCATCACTCAAATACCCACTTGCCCGGAATTGTGGAAGAATTCTGGAAGTTTCTTCATTCTGTTGGGTTGGCCAAAAAGTTCATTCGGGCTTTTTCCCGTAAAATCTTACTGCAATAAAACGTCCAGTCTGGCTTTCGAATAGCAGGCAGAGGGAATTATCCATCTGATCAGTCCTTACTTCATCACCATTGCTTTTGTTGCTACCAGAGTTTTTCAAAGGTCACGTGCCATGATCACTGTCTAAATGGTTCCACGGGTGATCCAGATCCATAAGTTTTCTTTCAATGAGAGAGACCCCTTTCCCTTGATGGTACTTCAACACGGGGCTCTTATGAATGTGGTGATTTTATTTCCATTCATGTTCTCTGCCACTGTGGCCCAAGCCCACCTGGGCAAGCAGAAGAAGCAAGAGATTTGTAGCCTCATCCAGAGGTCGTGCTGGAACCAGCCCACCGTACCCAAGGAGCCATGGGGAATCCGTGACTCCAGACATCCCCTCCCTGATGTGAGCTCCATCTTGGAAATCTTTGGTACCCTTGCAAGCCAAGCAGACATCAGTCAGCACCCCGTCAATCCTCAAAGAGGTTCTGATATATTGACCTTTAATAGAAGCAATAATAATAATGAATAGTTGGGGTCTGTTCTCTTGAGGGTTTGAACACTTTGTTCATTTAACCCTCACAGAGATGCTGTGAAGTAAATATTAATTTTTACCCCATTTTTCCGATGAAAGCATGGAGACACAGAGAAGTAAGGTAGCACAGCTAGGAACTAGAAGAAGCGGGGTTTGAACCTAAAAGTCTGGCTCAGATTCTGTACTCTTCACCACATCACATTTAAAACCAGAACGGAAGAGTTTGGAGTTTCTTTGCTTCCTGGAAGTTCCCTGAGTCCTGGGTAAGGCTGTCCCTCTCTCTCCACCCCTTTGCCCCCCAATACCTAACCAGTTCTAGAGCAGAGACTTTGTCAAGCAACAAAATGTACTGGATGATCCTTTCTGCGGAGCAACTAAGCCCCTGTCCGTCTGAGTAGGCAGAGTTCACCCAACCAGCCCTTCCAAGAATAAAGAATAAAAGTCACCAGCAAAGGTGAATTTTTGGTCTCTACCTAGATAAGAAGTATCTGGAAACTTTTAAAACAATAGTTCTGAACATGGAAACTTGCATGGAAAAAAACTGCATCTTGGGCTTCCCTGGTGGCGCAGTGGCTGAGAGTCCGCCTGCCGATGCAGGGGACACGGGTTCGTGCCCCGGTCCGGGAAGATCCCACATGCCGTGGAGTAGCTGGGCCCGTGAGCCATGGCCGCTGAGCCTGCGCGTCCGGAGCCTGTGCTCCGCAAGGGGAGAGGCCACAACAGTGAGAGGCCCGCATACCGAAAAAAAAAAAAACAAAAAAAACAAAAAAACCTTGCATCTTTATTTTCACTATCTTTTAACCAAAATCTAATATTTTCATCAAGTATAAATGTGGGCAACAATCGACAATAGTATTAGCATACTGGGGACTCTGTGACCAGTTGCAATATCATCTATTTTCATATCACAACAGTTCTCAGAGATTCCAAAAGATCACTTAACCTCGTTACTACCTTGAAATTCTACTATGAGATTCACTGCTAAATCATGTGAGGTATGATGTTAATAACAAAGCACCTATATTATTAAATTGCAATTTATTGTCCAACAGTTTGGTAACCATATTTAATAGTTTGGTAAAAATATTATTGGTGTCCTTTGTAATCCTATGTATTTAATTCATTTTAAAACATTCTGAGACACTCATGGGCACAGGAAGATTCAGATACCTAAAGAGATGATATTTCTCATTTCTCATGCAACTATTCCTTTTCAAGTCCTTTTCCCATTTAGGTTATTACAGAATATTGAGTGGAGTTCCCTGTGCTCTACAGTAGGTCCTTGTTGGTTATCTATTGTAAATATAGCCATGTATATATGTCAGTCCTAAACTCCCGATCTATCCCTCCCCCATCCCTCCCCCCCCCACCCCCTGCAGGCCTGGTAACCAAAAGTTCGTTCTTTAAATCTGTGAGTCTGTTTCTGTTTTGTAAATAAGTTCATTTGTATCTTTTTTTTTTAGATTCCCCATATAAGTGATAGCATATGTTATTTGTCTTTCTCTGTCTGACTCACTTCACTCAGTATGACAATCACTTTGCTGTACACCTGAAACTAAGACAACATTGTTAATCAACTATATTCAGATATAAAATAAAAATAAAAAACATAAAAAATAAAACAGTATTTATGTATGAACCAAAAATAAAATAAAGTAAAATAAAATAAAATGCATTTCTCTCTCATGTTGCAGAGCCTGGATCCCTTTCAAACAATCTCTGAGCATCCCATCCCTTGGGAGTTGGCCTCATTAATTCCGTGAAGAAGCAGTTGCTATCGTCCATCTTTAAGGTCCATTCAGAGGGTCCAGAAAGAGCTGAACAAATTTGGAGGTCCCCCCAGAAAGTTCCAGAACCTGAGGTTTAGAAATCAAAGTATAGCATTCCTTTCTTCTCTCTCTCTTTATTTTTATTTTTTTCTTTTTTCTTGGCTTAAAAGAAAGTTTATCGTCTCATAGTCTGGAGGCTAGAAGTCTGAAATCAAGGCATGGGTTGGGCCATGTTCTCTGACAGCTCTAAGGGAGCATTCTTCCTTGCCTCTTCCAGCTTCCGGTGTTTGCTGGCAGTCCTTTGTGTTCCTTGGCGGGTAGCTGCATCCCTCCAGGCACATGGCCGACTTCTGTGTGTCTTCACGCCACCCTCCCTCTGTACATGCTTCTATTTACAGGTGTTCTCCTCTCTTACAAGGACACCAGTCATATTGGTTTAGGGGCCCATCTTACCTGAGTATGAACTCATCTTAACTGATTTGCAATAAGTCTATTTCCAAATAAGGCCACGTGCTGAGGTTAGGGCTTCAATATGTCTTGTTTTTAAAGACTTGATTTTTAGAGCAGTTTTAGGTTCACGGTGAAAGTGAGAAGCCACAGAGAGCTCCCATGTTACGCCCGGTCCCTCCCGCATCATCAACAGACCCCACCGGAGTGGTGCGCTGGTTACAATCGACGAACCCACACTGACCCCTCGCCCAAGGTCTACAGTTTACATTAGGGGTCACTGGTGGTGTTTCACGTTCTATGGGTTTGGAAGAAGCGCAGTGACATCTATTCATCACTACAGAAGCACCGCTTTCTGGGAGGGGCGGGGAGAGAGAGAGAGCCGGACAGGGCAGGTGTGTGGTGCTGCTTCTGTCCTGGGCCCCTGGGGAGGCAGGGAGGAGCGAATAGGCCTGGGGCTCCCCGATAGGTGTGGACCAAGAGACCAAGCTGAGCGGAGGAGACCGGCAGCCGCAGTAGCAGGGTTTCCATGTCGTGTGCAGCGCCTCCCGAGAAGCACAGCCTGCAGTGGGTCAGGGCACGGGCTCGTGAGCAGGACCCCCGATCGGCACTCTGGCTCTGCCACCTCCCAGCTGTGGCCCTTGAACAAGCCACATCATCTCTCTGTGCCTCGGTTTTCTTATGTGTACAATGGGAACAGTCACGCTCGCTTCACAGGGTTGTTAAGTGTGAACTCGAAGTGTTAATGCATGGGCAGTGCCTAGAACAACACCGGGCACGTAGTAAGGACTCCACGAGGGTACTCTGAGTAGGATCTCTCCCACCGCCAACGTTAGTATTTACTGTTTCCCTCATCATCAGGATGATACACCAGGTGGGAGAGCAGAGAGTGCTTTTCAAAGTAAAATACCAACTACTTGAATGAGTCACCATTTCAGATGAAGCATATCATGGCTCTTCTCCATTAAGAGGCTGTGATGAGCAGGGTTCTCCAGAGAAACAGGACCAATAGTCTGTGTGTGTGTGCGTGTGTGCGTGCGTGTGTGTGTGTGTGTGTGTGAGAGAGAGAGAGAGGGAGGGAGAGAGAGAGGGAGAGGGAAAGAGGAAGTGAGAGAGACACAAGGCCAGAGATTTATTCTAAGGGATTGGCTCATGGGGCTGGTAATGCCGAATCTCATAGGGTAGGTAGACCAGCAGGCTGAAAACCCAGGGAAAAGGTGACATTGCAGCTTTAGTCCAAAGGCAGTCCGGAGGCAGAATTCCCTCTTCCCCAGGAAACCTCTGTCTTTTTTTCTCTTAAGGCCTTCAGCTGATTAGATGAGGCCCACCCACATTCTGGAGGGTCATCTGCTTTACTTGAA
The DNA here is from genome assembly GCF_964165515.1 of Mesoplodon bidens. Taxonomy (NCBI): domain Eukaryota; kingdom Metazoa; phylum Chordata; class Mammalia; order Artiodactyla; family Ziphiidae; genus Mesoplodon; species Mesoplodon bidens. Next base: position 4,905,843 of record NC_138178.1, on the reverse strand, counting down.
GACTACTGAGTTAAGTGTTACTCAGAGCTAAAAACACCTTCCCAGTAACAAACTGACTGGAGTTTGACCAAACATCTGGGTACTGTGGCCCAGCTAAGTGGATACATAGAATTAACCATCACAGAGGCATAATCACAATTGATCATTTGGGTTTTTGAAATACAGTCATAGACAAATGGTCCATTTTGGTCTGCTGGGTCAAAATCCATCTCCACCTAGAAGCAGCCACAGAGGAGAACAGAGAAATCTATAGTGCAGGCCATAATACACTCATGTTGTCTCAGAGAGTGCACAGAACTCTCCAAGAGCCATGTTTCAACAGCCAAATCAGGGCCAGAAAAGGTTTGAGGCTTGAATTCAAAGTTGCTGAGATTCTCTCCTCTGTCTGCTGGAATTTACCAAGAACAGGAGCCATCCGCGTACCCATAAACCACGGCGCGATGACAGTGCTGTTGCCCTTGCAATGCAGCACATCTACTGTGATGGCATTTCATTGGAAACAAGACTGCAAGTAAGCCCAGGATGGAATCCCCCCAGCTACTCATAAACGTATTTCTCCTGATGAATTGCATCTTCTGGCATCATCTAGAAGCTTCTCCAATGAAGGCCCATATGGGATAGGGGTCTTTCAATAGCTAAGGGATTTCCCAATTATGAAGAAATGTCAGCCTCTTCTACAGGGCTGTGGGGACCTGGGCCAAGGGCCAAGGTCCTTGGATATCGTCCTTGGACAAAATGATAGAACTGAAATGGTTATAATGGTAATTCAGTATTTGATGTTTGGAAAGTTAACCTAGGTGGTGGCCACAGAGATGAGCCTTTCATATCCCCTTCAAGAGAACCTACTGAAGGGAGCATCTAGCTGCCACCCTTGGGAGCTGGCATGGTATCTTTGCTGAAGCCAAGCTTCCCCTGTCTGGTTCCCACAGCGAGGGCACCAGAGCTGGCCCATTCCTGCCCGAGGTGGGGATTCTTCAACACGCACCTTTTGCTTTGGGAGCTATCCGTGTGATCAAGTCTTTTTCAGTACTGTGTTACGATCTGAGGCTCCTCCTACCCAATCCTTCCCCCTCCCTCCTTCCCTTTCTTCCTCTGTCCTTTCACAGGGATCAGACCTGAATCACAGCCTGAAGCTCTTCCCTCCTCCTCCCTTCCTCCCTCTTCATCCTTTCCTGGAGGGTCACCCAATAAATCTCTGGCATATCTAAGCTCACCCTGAGACCTGCTTCTCAGAGGATGTGAACTGACCCAACCTATTTACGTTCTATTGTTTTTATGATGCAATGTCCAGAGGGTAATATTTGCCACTGCAACATGCCCTATTAGCTATGATCCAGGAGGATCATACATCCTGGTTTGCCCAAGGCAGTCCCAGTTTATGCTTGCTGTCAAACATAATTACCAATAACTCCCTGCCTATTCTCAAAGACTCCCACTTTGGAGAATATTGTAAATTATATGGTTACCCCAGCTATAGTCTATAGTCAAAGATTAGTCCAATGAAATGTTTCCCAAAGCATATTTTGTGGAACACAACTCTTAGAAGATGCTCTAGGAAAAAGGGTTCACTGGACAAATAAACTTGGGAAATATTGTTGCAAGTTCACAGTCCAAATAAGGGTGTTAAAATCTTAGAGAGGCTCTGCCGTAGAAAACCTTGCTTAACTTTGTTTTACTCAATGTTTCCCAAGCTCGTTTGCCCAGACAACATTTTTACCTTGAATCCCTAACAGTGCTGAGTGAACCATTGCCAAGACTGAATTCTCCCTATTCGCAGCTACACTTGAAAACAGCTCAAAATGTTAGGAGGCTCAGAGCACAGCAGCTGGTTCACTTAGAGGAACTGGTTTTATAGAAGAAACAACTGGGCCTCCGTCTGTGCTGGCTCCAGATTCACCTCTGAGTACAATTCACATTAGCAACTGTGATCCACAAAGGCATTCTGGCCCTGAGTTAAGTCATTTGGGCCTAAATGTTGCTTTTAATGGCTTCTGATTTTACTCATAAAATTTTTCAGTCATAAAAATCCTCATTTTGGGGACTTCCCTGGTGGCACAGTGGTTAAGAATCCGCCTGCCAAAGCAGGGGACACAGTTCAATCCCTGGTCCGGGAAGGTCCCACATGCCGCGGAGCAACTAATCCCATGCACCACAACTACTGAGCCCACGCACCCCAACTACTGAAGCCCGTGCGCCTAGAGCCCGTGCTACGCAACGAAGAGCAGACCCCGCTCTCCGCAGCTAGAGAAAGCCCGCGCGCAGCAACAAAGACCCAATGCAGCCAAAAATAAATTTTAAAAAATAAATAAATTTATTTTTTTTTAAATCCTCATTTTTAGTGCCAAATTGTGAATTTTGTTAGCAAATCCCTTGATCCAGTCACTCAGGTGATTTTAAAGAGCCCTTTCCATCTGGCCAGTTTTCCTGCTCCCGGCCCTGACAAAACCATGAACCCAGTTTTTCCATTTAGAATGCAGGGTGTGGCTCCTTCCCCATTTAATGCACATCCAGCTCACTCCACCTCTTAGTTCACCCTGTTTTATTAGGTGCACATACATCTGTTCTTTAAGACAAGAAGTTAAGTCCTTTAAGGCCAACATCATGCTGTAGACAGCTACATACTCTCCATACATTTAGACAAAATGCTCTGTGCCTAGCAGTTAATAGGAAGGGAGGGAAGAGAAAGGAAAGAAGGAAGAAAGGAAGGAAAGAAGGGAGGAAGGGAGGAAAAAAGGAAGAAAGAAAGAAAGGAAGAGAGAGAGAAAGATTAAAACTATAAAAGATGGCTTTATGTTTGTACGAAAAGACTTAACTTGATGTTTCACCAAATAGTGCTTATGTTCTGTTGATGCCCCAAAATACTTTACATGGTATAATTACATATATTTTTCAAGAGTTTTAAAACAAAGAGTACAGGGAAATAAGAAAAATGAATCAAGTACTATGTCTGCTATGTTTTTGTTCAGGAAACCCTGATTCATTTCAGCCTATGCCATCTTTTGCAATCTCCCAACCAACTGAATTAGACACTAATTATGAATTAGGTTGAAAGCTACGCTCAGTACTCTTGATATGTAGGAAAGAAAAAGTGCCTAAATAATAATAATAGTAATAGGGACTTCCCTGGTGGTCCAGTGGTAAAGAATCCTCCTTACAATGCAGGGGACGCAGGTTCCATCCCTGGTCAGGGAACTAAGGTCCCACGTGACGCAAGGCAACTAAGCCTGTGTGCCACAACTACTGAGCTCGCGCACGTCAACTAGAGTCTGTGTGCCACAGACTACAGAGCCCACGTGCCCTGAAGCCCACTCGCCACAACCAGAGAAGAGAAAATCTGCACACCACAACTAGAGAGAATCCCACGCACCACAACAGAGAGCTCGCATGCTTCAATGAAGATCCTGTGTGCCGCAACTAAGACCCAATGCAGCCAAATGTAAATAAAACAAATTATTTTTAAAAAATAAAATAATAATAATGATAGTAATAATAACAATAATAATTATTCCTTAGGTAGGGAAAGAATTCTTTTGCTGCTCTATAAATACCAAGACCTAAACATAACACCAAATTCCCTGATTTGAAGAAAACACAATAGTCCATTATTTTACTATTATAGTTTTTATTCTGGGTTCTAAATTATCCAATGGGATAAAACGGAACATCTTATTCATGCTAAACATTGATCCATTAAACTAGAAATTTTAAAAACTGAACAGTTTGTTGAGTTCTAAGTATTACCTTTCATTTTCTGTCTTTAAAAATTTGGGGAAATTACTTAAAACATAGTATCATTTTCATATATTTCTGATTAGATTCAAAAGAATATGCCCTAATTTGAAAAAGTACATGCACTCCAGTTTTCATAGTGGCATAATTTACAATTGCCAAGGTGTGGAAGAAACCTAAGTGTCCATCAACAGATGAATGGATAAAGAAATTGTGGTATATATATATACACGTACATATACACATACACAATGGAATACTACTCAGTCATAAAAAGGAATGAAATTTTGCCATTTGCAGCAACATGGATGGACTTGGAGGGCATTATGCTAAATGAAATAAGTCAGGCAGAGAAAGAAAAATACTGTATGATATTGCTTATATGTGGAATCTAAAAAAATACAACGAACTAGTGAATAAAACAAGTAAGAGGCAGACTCATAGATACAGAGAACAAACCAGTGGTTGCCAGTGGGGAGAGGGAAACTGGGAGTGGCAATATAGGTATGGGGGAAAAAAGAGTTATCATGGGATTATATGAAATCATGTGTGTGAAACTTTTGAAAATTGCAAAGCACTATAAAATTTAATTGAATCTTTTATTCAATTAAAAAAAAAAAAGAATATGCCCCAAACAAGACAGTGGTGATACCGTTATACAGAATCAACTAAATACGAAATTATTTTGTTTAATCAGAAAATAAGATAGATAAACAACACAGTCCTACTGTATAGCACAGGGAACTATATTGAGTATCCTGTGATAAACCATAATGGAAAAGAATATGAAAAAATATGTATGTATAACTGAGTCACTTTACTGTACAGCAGAAATTAATAGAACACTGTACATCAACTATACATCAATAAAATTTTTTAAAAATCAAAATTAAAAAAAAAAGAAAAGAAGAAATTTGACTACTGGTTAAAAATGATGTCTGTCTAGCCACCTCTGACCTAGCTTTCCAAACTCCCCTTAAAATATGCCACACAAAAACAGAAGAAAATAAAAACCAAAACCACCAGAGAAATCTAGTACTGGAGATAATTTCAACTTAATATAAGTCCAATGGAGTTGCAACCAAAGGAGCCTGACCTACGGAATGGCATCAGGAAAGATTCTTTATTTCTGCCTCAGGATCGTTTGCCAGGTTTGATGATAGAAGCTCTGCTCTGCGGAGGGCAGTGGGCAGCTGCTACTCTTCCGCCTGAGTGCCCTTTTGATATACTCAGAATACTCTTGGCCTTTCTTCACCTCTGCTGCAACCCCTACTCCAGTGCCAGTGGTTCCTCTCTTCCAAAATCCATTTGGAGACTGGAATCACCATAGACCCAGCTGGGCAGAAAAGTAAGTGGAGGTCTGCAAGCAGTATTTTTCATTCTAGAAAATTCATCTGCACAGATCGGGTCAAAACCAAAGCATTTCTACACCAGTAGCCTAGACCCTCCGCCCTCCCTCCAAACTGTCTACTTGATATGACTACACTTGGCGATCCCGCTGACATCCGAAGTCCAGAGCGAGTTCAACATCTTCCCCCTTAAGTTGCTATCCCTCCAGTGGGCCCTCTCCCAATAAAGGGCCAAAGCATCCACTCCGATAGTGATCCTAGAAAATGGGCAGCCATTTTTGATTCCTCCTTCTGCTTCATCCACATCCAAGTCTGACACGTCTGTGTCTCCCTTGAAAGTATCCACTGCTGCCCGTCAGCACCACCGCCCTGCGTCCAGCCGTCATCCCACCTTCCCTTCTTCCATGGCTTTCAAAGCATCTCCTTCCTGCCACTCCCCCCTCTCCCTAGTCCAACCTCCAGGGAGCATCCAGAGTGATCTTCTCAACTGCACATCCAATCACAGCATCTGCCTAAAACCCTTTAGAGGCTTCCCATGTGTTTTAAGAAAACATCCCAAACAGCACTATTTATAGTAGCCAGGACATGGAAGCAACCTAAGTGTCCATCGACAGAGGAATGGATAAAAAAGAGGTGGTACATATATACGATGGAATATTACTCAGCCATAAAAAGGAATGAAATAGTGCCATTTGCAGAGACGTGGATGGACCTAGAGATTGTCATACAGAATAAAGTAGGTCAGCAAGAGAAAAGCAAATATATAATATCACTTATATGTGGAATCTAGGACAATGTTACAGATGAACTTATTGGCAAAGCAGGAATAGAGTCACAGATATAGAGAACAAACTTATGGTTAACAAGGGGGGAAAGGTGGGGGGATAAATTGGGAGATTAGGATTGACATATACACATTACCATGTATAAAATAGATAACTAAGGAGAACCTGCTGTTTAGCCCAGGGAACCCTGATCGATGATCTGTGGTGACCTAAATGGGAAGGAAATCTAAAAAAGATTGGATATATGTATATATATAACTGATTCACTTTGCTTTACAGCAGAAACTAACACAACATTGTAAAGCAACTGTACTCCAATAAAAATTAATTTAAAAAAAAAAGAAAGAAAGAAAACATCCCAAACCCTCAACAAAGGCTGCATGAGTCTACGTGGACTCCTCTTGGCTTTCACCACCTTAGATTTCTCTTAGTCCAAATGCTCTGAGCTCTTTCTTACCTCAGAAGCTTTGCACGTTCTGTTTCCTCTGCTGAAATAGCTTTATTTCCATCCAATATGAAGCTAACTCTAGATCATCCTTTATGGCCTCAGCTTGAGGAAATTTCCACAACTTCATAAACCCTCATTTCTAGGACAGAGGCCCCATTATATGTCACATCCTGCGTTTTTCTTTCAGACCACAAGCGTTACTAGAAGTTACTTATGTAATGATTTGTTTAATATGTGTTTCCCAATTGGTCTGCAATTCCATGCCTGTCACAGGAGTTTCTCCAGTGCTTACAGTGACTACATATAGGAAAGACCTCAGTAAATATTTGTTAACAAAAATGAATGAATATGCTATTTTCAAGAAACCCATATAAATGAAATAACACAAGCAAATAATAAAAGAATAGGCAAAGATAATGTTTTCCATTAAAAAAAAGTAAAATAATTTAAGGATCAGAATATATTCCCAACTGCAATGCCTCTCCTTTCATATTAGACTGAATTATTGTATTGATATTTAAATTTAGCTTGTGAAAGTGTAGTTTTATTTTAAAACCCTGAATTAGCATTTTAGTACATAACAATATGTGATCTCTAATATTAGGCTGTAATACAAAAACTATTTAACTTATTCATATAATACCACATGCACCATCTGGATTGAATAAGAAAGACACAGCCTGATGGTTAATTATGTGTCAACTTGACTGGGCCACGTGGTGCCCACATATTTGGTCAAACATCATTCTGGATGTTTCTGTGAGGATGTTTTTGATGAGATGAACATTTAAATTGGTAGGTTCACATTAAAAAGAACGAAGTAATGCCATTTGCAGCAACATGGATGGACCTGGAGATTATCATACTAAGTGAAGTAAGTCAGACAAAGAAAACACCATATGATACTGCTTATATGTGGAATCAAAAAAAAGATACAAATGAACTTATTTACAAAACAGAAACAGACTCACAGACATAGAGAATGAACTTATGGTTACTGGGGGAAGGGGGTGGGGGAGGGATAGATTGGGAGTTTGGGATGGATATGTAGACAACCAACAAGGACCTACTGTATAGCAAAGGAAACTCTGCTTGATATTCTGTAATAACCTAAATAGGAAAAGAATCTGAAAAATAGATACTTGTATATGTAAAACTGAATCACTGTGTTGTACACCTGAAACGGACACAACATTGTTAATCAACTATACTTCAGGGCTTCCCTGGTGGCGCAGTGGTTGAGAGTCCGCCTGCCGATGCAGGGGACACGGGTTCGTGCCCCGGTCCGGGAAGATCCCACATGCCACGGAGCGGCTGGGGCCATGAGCCATGGCCACTGAGCCTGCGTGTCCGGAGCCTGTGCTCTGCAAGGGGAGAGGCCACAACAGTGAGAGGCCCGCCTACTGCAAAAAAAAAAAAAAAAAAAAACTATACTTCAATATAAAATAAAAATTTTTTTTAATAATAAAATTAGTTAGTAGGCTGAGTAAAGCAGATTGTTCTCTCTAGTGTGGGTGGGCCTCCTCCAATCAGTCGAAGGCCTGAAATAGAACAAAAAGGCTGACCCTCTCCCAAGGAAGAGAGAATTCCTCCTTACTAAAACAAAGACATCAGCTTTTTTCTGCCTTTGGGTCAAACTGAAACATCAGCTCTTGCTGGGTCTCGGGTCTGCCAGCCTTTAGACTAGAAACACACCATCGGTTCTCCTGGTTCTCAGACCTTCGGTCTCAGACTGGAGCTACGCCATTAGCTCCCCTGGGCATCCAGCTCGCTGACTCACTGTATAGATCTTGGGACTTGCCAGCTCCCTAATCGGGAGAGCCAAGGCCTTATAATAATAAATCTCTTTTGATACACACGTGCATACATCCTATCCTGTTCTGTTTCTCCGCAGAATCCTAAGGCATGCAGGTACCAGTGAAACTGGCCAGGCAAGAGAAATAGTAAATTAGAGAAATAGAAGTGGAATTACTAAAGCACCACCAATGAGTGAGTGCTTCCAGGGCACGGAGGACACACAACACGGGCTTCCAGACCTGACTGGGAAGGTCGGAGAAGGGCTGAACTCTGTTATGCTGGTAAGGGCACAAATTCATGAAATAAGATCTTTAATGGGATTCAATTTGTACTCAGAGTCCTGGGAAAATTGGGGTTTCATATGTCAAATACCTGGCACATCATAGCTTAACAAACTTTGGTGTTATCACTCTTGAATATAACTCCAGTGGTTCCGTTTTAACTGGAAGAGGCTAACAACCAGATATTTATACCCAAGTTTCTCTTTATATTGTCCCCCACCTAGATCATATTTCCAAACTTTACTGTAAGGAACAGCTGAAGAGGCTGTAAAATGCTAACTCCTGGGCCCACCCCCTGGAGATCCCAACTAAGTGGTCCTGGATCCTGGCCCAAGAATCAGCATTTCAGCAAGCTCACAGGAGTTGTGCATGCAGGTGGCCCACTGACTACAGTTTGAAAATCACGGACGTAGAACTTATAAATAGACCTGGGATAACCCTGCCATGCACGGGATATTGTGAAATTAAACTGTAAGTAAAATAACCTTCCAGAAAATACATAAACCTCTGAGTGATGGGGTTCTTAGCACTCAATTTTCTGTCATACTTTTCTGTATGTCATGACTTTTATGTTGAGATGAATGTTTTTAAAATCAGAAAGCAGTGTATTAAAATTAATTAGAATTAGAATATGCACTATTGCTTTTAGTACATGCTTTTATTTTGGGGTCTCCTCGCATTAAAGATGGAATATTGAAAATATTCAAAGGAAAATACGCTCAAATATTAGACATGCTTCTACTCCTTGGTGGAGAATGAGATTTTTTTTTCTTCTTTTACTTTTAGCACTTCACCCCCTTTTCTATTGGCAGAACATTAACTTTATTTTTTAAATAAAATAAGAATGTTTTCTATTCAAAAAGTTATTCTCCCTTCTCAAGCCATTTCATAAAGTACCTGACAGTTCTGACAGAAATGATACCAAGTCCTCATCACAATTCCCGCTCAGACACTGAAAATAAACTGAGGCAAAACCGGGAAGGCTGTGAAATCATTTTTCTTTATGTGTGTCTCCAACCTCCTCTTTTTGTTACGTTCTCCCTCTTGCACCGGAATAAGTTTCTCCACTCCACCCAATTTTTCAGGCCTTGACTTTTCCTACTTTTAAATCCCCTCCTCCTATTCGAACAGATATAATAATGAGTATTATCTCATTTGTATCTTGAACTTTCTCAAACTCAAGTACTGATTCTCTCAGGGAGCCCCTTGTGCCCAGAGAGATCCCACCCGCCCTGACCCCCTCACCTCCTCACTTCCTTTGGCAGAAAGAACAGGGGCCCAGAAAGTCACCCCCACCCCCGACCTCCCCCACCCCCCTGCCAATTTCAGCACTCACAGCCTGGCTCACAGGCTGGAGCGCTAATCCCACTGTACCCTTTGTCTCTTGTTTAATCCCCAAGCAGCTCCAGACTCCCAGGTCACACTTTACACCCTGCATTCTCATAATCCCTTTACTGTTCTCTCCTTCTGCACGTCCTTATCTCCTCAAAACCCTTCCACGATGTTCTTTGGAGCGTAGGGCCCATTCATCAGCAAAATCCACTCAACGGCAGCCTATCTCTAAACACAGGACTGCGGTAATGCAACAAAAATCACTGTGCTATTTAAAACTACCCTATAGGGCTTCCCTGGCAGGGCAGTAGCTGGGAGCCCACCTGCCAATGAAGGGGACACAGGTTCGAGCCCTGGTCTGGGAAGATCCCACATGCCGCGGAGCAACTGAGCCCGTGCACCACAACTACTGAGCCTGTGCTCTAGAGCCCGCGAGCCACAACTACTGAGCCCACGTGCCACAACTACTGAAGCCCACGCGCCTAGAGACCGTGCTCCACAACGGGAAGAGGCCACCGCAATGAGAAGCCTGCGCACCACAACGAAGACCCAATGCAGCCAAAAATAAATAAAAAACAAACAAACAAACCAAAACAACTGCCCTATAAAAACCACACAGCTTATGGGGAAAACAGCATGGGGCCAAAACATTCAAGAACTTTGTCAGTGACATATTAGAAAAACACAGGAATCGAATAAAAACAGTAGCACAACTTGACACCTGTGAAATGGTGAAGAAAGACATCTACGTTCCAATGAACGTGGCATTTTACCTTGAACAAGACTTCCAGGTGCCTGTGGAAGTGGATGTCGACGGGCTGCAGCTTGTCGGTGCTCGTGAGGCAGTGGGAGAAGGGCCCGCTGAAACCAGAGGGAATTTGTAACACCTAATGTGAGGGCGGATCCTAACACACGTGGGAAACCGAGGCCTTGGTGGAGGCTGGAGGGTGTGCACTTCGTGTCTGCCTGAGGTGCTCCAGTCAGCCTGGCGAGCTCTTCTGAGTTTCACTTAGAATTGCTCACAGATGAAATTGCATCTAAGCAAATGCAACATTCACCTTAGACTCAAATGGTTCCCGAATATGTCAACTGTGCTGAACAAATTCCCATTTCAGAACAAGTGATAGAGGAGAACTGACTCTAGTCCATTCTTGCTCCGAACCCCAAACCTGCCTTCCCCCTGAGGACGTTGCATCTTCTCCAGCTCTTCGAGGTGGCGGCCACTGTGACTCAGCCTCTCACTCTTGACCCACTGGACGTACAGATGGGCTAACTGTCCTCTTTGCCCCTCGCTGCTGCACCTGGACCATTCTCTTCCCTCTCATTTGCCTTGAACACCTCTTCTCTATTGATTTTTTCAGGCATCTTACCTCGGTCACTTCCACTATGGTAACTCTAGGACCTTCTCATTACCAGTTATTGATTACCATGTATTAGTACTAATACACGTAATTACCATGCATTAGTCAGGGTTATCCAGAGAAAGAGAACCAATAAGACGTAGATAGATAGATAGATAGATAGATAGATAGATAGATAGATAGATAGATGTAGGTAGATAGATAGATAGATAGATATAGGTAGGTAGATAGATAGATAAAGATATGTAGGTATATAGATAGATTTTCTTATGAGGAAATGGCTCACGTGATTATGGAAGATGGCAAGTCCCACAGTCGGCCATCTGCAAGCTGGAAACTCAGGAAAGCTGGTGCTATAGGTCAGTCCAAGTCCAAAGACCTGAGAACCAGAAGAGCTGAAGATGTAGTTCCCCGTCCAAGGGAGGAGAAGACCCTCCACTCTCAGCTTAAGCAGTCAGGCAGAGGGATGGTGATTCCAACCTTCCTCTGCCTCTTGCTCTGTTTAGGCCCTCAGTGGATTGGCAGATGCTCACCTGCGCTGGTCACCTGCATCGGGGAGGGCAATCTGCTTCACTGTGTCCAATGACTCAAATGCTAATCTCATACAGAGACACCCTCATACACACACACCCCAAAAATGTGTAGACATCTCTTTAATATCACTTCAAAATATGATTAGAAAGTAGCCAGGTAAGCTTCTTTTGTTAATACAGTTATGCATCCAGTAACACAGGTGGTGGTGTGAGCATTTTCTAAACATCCTCACTATGCAAGTACTCTGGTTTTTTTAAATTTTTTATTGCAGTATAGTTGATTTGCAATGTTGTGTTAGTTTCAGGTGTACAGCAAAGTGAATCAGTTATACATACACATATATATATCCACTCGTTTTTTAGATTCTTTTCCCATATAGGCCATTACAGAGTACTGAGTAGAGTTCCCTGTGCTATACAGTAGGTTCTTATAAGTTATCTATTTTATATATATAGCTGTGTGTATGTCAATCCCAATCTCCCAATTTATCCCTCGCCCCCACCTTATTCCCTGGTAACTGTAAGTTTGTTTTCTAGCTGGTTTTAAGCAGAACAAAACATGAAATGTAAATATCAGACTTTATAAATTTGTAAACAATATAGTATGAAAAAAGAACTGAAGAAACACTCATCCTCAGACTCGTGGTAGAGATACAGGAGTAGCCGAGAGGTGAGTGAAGCTAGGATTACATTGGCTGGTCTAGTGGAACAGAATTTAGAGGATCTCCAGATACAGAACTAGCTGTCCCTGCCTGCCTCAGCAATAATGCTGAGTAAACAGCACCTTGGGGAAGATGAAAATGGGGCTGGAAGGCAGAGAGCAGTCTGTTAATAGATTCTAAAGTTCTGATCTCATTCTCAAAACAACTGGCACCAGAAATAAACTGAAAGTAAGTAAAGCAGCAATGCAATCCTGACCCTGCTCACTTACTGCTGAGAAAAGAAATCAACCTCTAACCCTAAAGGGTAAGGCTTTTCTGGAAAAAAATTATTCTCTACTTCAATCTCTAATGCTCTTTTGTCACATAATGATATGCAATTGAAAGTTACAGATATGAAGGGAAGCTGGAAAACGTGACTTTAAATCAACAGAAAAAAAATGATCACTAGAAGCAGGTCCCCAGATGACCCAGATGTTAGAATTAGAGACAAGGATTTTAAGAGAACTATCGTGAATATGCTAAAGAACTTTAAAGGAGTGGTGCACAAAATGAGAGGAAATTTCCATTATAAGTTGAAAAGCCTTAAAAAGGAGTCAGATAGAAATCCTATAACAAAAAATATAATATCTAAAATGAAAAATTCACTGGGAAGGCTTAATAACAAACTTGATACAGCAAAAGAAAGAATAAATGTTCTTGAACAGGTCAATGGAAATTATCTAATCTAAAGCACAATGGGGAAAAAAAGTGAAAACACGAACAGATCTTTAGAGAATTATGGAATGATATGTACCTTGAGTCCCAGGAAGAGAACAGAGAAAATTACAAGGCAGAGCTACATGTGAAGAGATAATAGCAGAGAGTTTTTCAAAAGTGAAGGAAGACATCAACCTATAGATTCAAGAATCTCAGATCCCCAAACAAAAATTGTTTGACAAAGAAAGAACATTACACCTATGCATATAATAGCCAAACTGCTGAAAACCATAATAGAGAGAAAACCAAACTTAGAGAGAAAACTTTAATAATATCCAGATTAAAAGGATACTTTATATTTCAGAAAACAACTTCTATTCAAAAACAATGAAAACTAGAAGACAAAGGAATGACATTTTAACATGCCAAAAGAAAAAGAAAACTGTCAACTTAGATTGTTAGACTCAGTGAAAAGGTCCTTCAAGACTGTAGCCAAAATAAGCAAATTTTCAAGCAAACAAAGTCTGAGAGAATTCATCACCTGCACTATAAGAAATACAAAAGAAGTCCTTTGGGTTGAAGAGAAATGATCCTGAATAAAAGCCTAGAAGGAATGAAGAGCATCAGAAAAGGTAAATATGTAAGTAAAGATGTAAAATTATTTTTAATGCTTCAAAATTTTTTCTTTAACGTCTTTAAAACAACCATAACTATAAGGTAGTGTGGGATTTTTAACATGTGCAAAATCAAATATATGACAATAATTCCATAAAAGTCACAAAGGGGAGTAAGTTAAATTATAGTTTGCAAAGGTTTCTTACATTGTCTAGTAAGTGGTATTCCAGATGGATTTTGATATGTTCAGTTTGTAAAGTTTGCATTTTATAACCTCTGTGTAACCCCTAAAATAATTCAAAGAGGTATCGCTAAAAGCCAATAGAAGATATAAAATGTAATACTAGAAACTACTAGATTAATCTAAAAGAAGACAGGGGAAAAAAGGAACAAAGGGCAAGTGGAATAAATAGAAAACAAGTAAGAAGATGGCATAACTATATCAGTAGTTAAATGTAAATGGACTAAATGTTCTAATTAAAGTAAGAAATAGTTAAACTAGATAAATAACAAAGTCCAGTCATTGCTGACTACAACAGATACAATTTAAACATAAGATAGGTCCATAGTAAAAGGATGGGAAAAAATTCCTTGCATACACCAATCATAAGAAAGCTATTGTGCCTATATTAATATCAGAAAAAGTAAACTTCAAGACACAGATCAAGAGGATATTTCATTATGATAAATAGATTGATTCATCAGAAAGACAAAACAATCCTAAGTCTACATGTACATAATAACATGGTGAAAAATGATAGAAGTAAAAGAAGAAACACAAACATTTATAAACATAGTTGAGTATTTTAACACACATCCTAGTAATTGATAGAATAAACAGATGAAAAAACAAGCAAGGATGTAGAAGGTTTGAACAACACTATTAACTAACTCAAGCTAGTCAACAGAATACTGCATCCAAAAACTGGAGAATACGCATTCTTTGCAAGTGCATGAGAACAGTTAACAAAATAGATAATATGCTTTTTCAAAGGAGTTTCCTGATAAGTTTCAAAAGACTGAAATTATAAGACTATGTTCTCTGATTCCAATAAATTAAACCAGAACTCAATAATAATAATAATAATAAAGTAACTAGAAAATCCCCTGAATATTTTTAAATGGTGCAGCATACTTTTTAATAAGCCGTGGATCAAAGAAGAAATCACAGTGGAAATTAGAAAATGTTTCAGACTAGATAATAATAAAAATATGACATATCAAAATCCATAGGATGGAACAAAATTAGTGTGTGGAAAAAAGTTACGTAACTTAAATGTGTTTATTAGAAATGAAATATTCAAAGTCAATGATCTAGGAAGCTTCCACCTGAAAAAGCTAGAAAACAGAACAGGAAAATAAAACCAAAAACATTGTAGGAGGAAACAGTAGATAAAAGAAGAAACTCCTAAAATACAAAAAAAAAATTATAGAGAAAATCAATGAAGCAAAAGTTGGCCCTTTGAAAGATTAGTAAAATTTATAAACCCTAGAAAGAAAAATATCAGGAATGAACACAAGGACATCACTCTGGATCTTTGACATAAAAGGACATTATGAAAAACTTTTTCTCTATAAATTTGAGAAATTCCCTAGAAATGAACAAATTCCTTCAAAAATACAACTTTGTAAAAGTAGCACAAGAAGAAATAGAAATTAAAGAGTAATACATCTGTTAAAGAAAATGAATGCCTAATTAAAAAACCTTCCTGGAAAGAAAATACCAGGCCCAGAATTCACTGGTGAATGCTACTGAACTTTTAGGAAGAGGTAATTACAATAATACAAAATTTCTTTCAGTTTACAAGGAAGAAAGAATATTTCCCAATTCATATTATATACTCACTATAACACTGATACCAAAACCTAAAAATGACATCACAAGAAAACTACAGACTAATATTCCTTGTAAATGTAAACACGAAAATCCTTAATACAATATAAGCAAATCAAATTTAGCAATACATAAAAACGATAGTACTATAATAACAAGTGAGGTTTATTCCAGGATTCAATATTGGCTTAACATTCAAAAAGCAAATAAATGTGTAATTCACTACATTAACAGATTTATGGAGCAAAAATATGCAATTAATTCAGTATATAAAGAAAAAGGCCTTGATAAAAGTCAATACTGGATCATAGATAAAAATAGCAAGGTCAGGCTTCCCTGGAGGTGCAGTGATTGAGAGTCCGCCTGCTGATGCAGGGGACACGGGTTCGTGCCCCGATCTGGGAAGATACCACATGCCGCGGAGCGGCTAGGCCCGTGAGCTGTGGCCGCTGAGCCTGCGCATCCGGAGCCTGTGCTCCTCAACGGGAGAGGCCACAACAGTGAGAGGCCCGCGTACCACAAAAAAAAAAAAAAAAAAAAAAAAAAAAAAAATAGCAAGGTCATAGATAAAAACCACCAGCAACCCCGTAAGAGAAGGGAATTTTCTCAATTTGATAAAAACGTGTCTTATTAAAAACTCCTAGCTACTATTATTATTTTATTTCTTTTAATATCTTCATTGGAGTATAATTGCTTTTCAACATTGTGTTAGTTTCTGCTTTACAACAAAGTGAATCAGCTATACATATACATATGTCCCCATATCTCCTCCCTCTTGCATCTCCCTCCCACCCTCCCTATCCCACCCCTCTAGGTGGTCACAAAGCACCGAGCTGATCTCCCTGTGCTATGAGGCTGCTTCCCACTAGCTATCTATTTTACGTTTGGTAGTGTGTATATGTCCATGCCACTCTCTCACTTCGTCCCAGCTTACCCTTCCCCCTCCCCATGTCCTCAAGTCCATTCTCTACCTCTGCGTCTTTATTCCTCTCCTGCCCCTAGGTTCTTCAGAACCTTTTTTTATTTTTAGATTCCATATATATGTGTTAGCATACGGTATTTGTTTTCCTCTTTCTGACTTACTTCACTCTGTAGGACAGACTCTAGGTCCATCCACCTCACTACAAATAACTCAATTTCATTTCTTTTTATGGCTGAGTAATATTCCACTGTATATATGAGCCACATCTTCTTTTTTTTTTTTTTTTTTTCCATTTTTTTTTAAGTTTATTTATTCATTTTTTTAATTAGTTTCTGCTTTATAACAAAGTGAATCAGTCATACATATACATCTGTTCCCACATCCCTTCCCTCATGCATCTCCCTCCCTCCCACCCTCCCCATCCCACCCCTCCAGGCGGTCACAAAGCACCGAGCTGATCTCCCTGTGCTCTGCGGCTGCTTCCCACTATCTATCTACCTGACGTTTGGTAGTGTATACACGTCCATGCCTCTCTTTCGCCTTGTCACAGCCCACCCTTCCCCCTCCCCATATCCTCAAGTCCATTCTCAAGTAGGTCTGCGTCTTCATTCCCGTTTTGCCCCTAGGTTCTTCATGACATTTTTTTTTTAAATTCCGTATATATGTGTTAGCATACGGTATTTGTCTTTCTCTTTCTGACTAACTTCACTCTGTATGACAGACTCTAGGTCTATCCACCTCATTACAAATAGCTCAGTTTCGTTTCTTTTTATGGCTGAGTAATATTCCATTGTATATATGTGCCACATCTTCTTTATCCATTCATCCGATGATGGACACTTAGGTTGTTTCCAGCTCCGGGCTATTGTGAATAGAGCTGCAATGAACATTTTGGTACATGTCTCTTTTTGAATTATGGTTTTCTCAGGGTATATGCCCAGTAGTGGGATTGCTGGGTCATATGGTAGTTCTATTTGTAGTTTTTTAAGGAACCTCCATACCGTTCTCCATAGTGGCTGTACCAATTCACATTCCCACCAGCAGTGCAAGAGTGTTCCCTTTTCTCCACACCCTCTCCAGCATTTATTGTTTCTAGATTTCTCTTTTTTTTTTTTTTAATTAGTTTCTGCTTTATAACAAAGTGAATCAGTCATACATATACATCTGTTCCCACATCCCTTCCCTCATGCATCTCCCTCCCTCCCACCCTTCCCATCCCACCCCTCCAGGCGGTCACAAAGCACCGAGCTGATCTCCCTGTGCTCTGCGGCTGCTTCCCACTATCTATCTACCTTACGTTTGGTAGTGTATATATGTCCATGCCTCTCTTTCGCTTTGTCACAGCTTACCCTTCCCCCTCCCCATATCCTCAAGTCCATTCTCAAGTAGGTCTGTGTCTTTATTCTCGTTTTGCCCCTAGGTTCTTCATGACATTTTTTTTTTAAATTCCGTATATATGTGTTAGCATACGGTATTTGTCTTTCTCTTTCTGACTAACTTCACTCTGTATGACAGACTCTAGGTCTATCCACCTCATTACAAATAGCTCAGTTTCGTTTCTTTTTATGGCTGAGTAATATTCCATTGTATATATGTGCCACATCTTCTTTATCCATTCATCCGATGATGGACACTTAGGTTGTTTCCAGCTCCGGGCTATTGTGAATAGAGCTGCAATGAACATTTTGGTACATGACTCTTTTTGAATTATGGTCTTCTCAGCATATATGCCCAGTAGTGGGATTGCTGGGTTGTACGGTAGTTCTATTTTTACTTTTTTAAGGAATCTACATACTGTTCTCCATAATGGCTGTATCCATTTACATTCCCACCAACAGTACAAGAGGGTTCCCTTTTCTCCACACCCTCTCCAGCATTAACTGTTTGTAGACTTTTTGATGATGGTCATTCTGATTGGTGTGAGGTGATACCTCATTGTACTTTTGATTTGCATTTCTCTAATGATTAATGATGTTGAGTATTCTTTCATGTGTTTGTTGGCAATCTGTATATCTTCTTTGGAGAAATGTCTTTTTATGTCTTCTGCCCATTTTTGGATTAGGTTGTTTGTTTTTTTGATATTGAGCTGCATGAGCTGCTTGTATAATTTGGAGATTAATCCTTTGTCAGTTGCTTCATTTGCAAATATTTTCTCCCATTCTGAGGGTTGCCTTTTCATCTTATTTATGGTTCCCTTTGCTGTGCACAAGCTTTTACATTTCATTAGGTCCCATTTGTTGATTTTTGTTTTTATTTCCATTTCTCTACGAGGTGGGTCAAAAAGGATCTTGCTGTGATTTATGTCATAGAGTGTTCTGCATATGTTTTCCCCTAAGAGTTTTAGAATGTCTGGCCTTACGTTTAGGTCTTTAATCCATTTTGAGTTTATTTTTGTGTATGATGTTAGGGAGTGTTCTAATATCATTCTTATACATGTAGCTGTCCAGTTTTCCCAGCACTACTTATTGAAGAGGCTGTCTTTTCTCCATTGTATATTCTTGCCTCCTTTATCAAAAATAAGGTGACGATATGTGCGTGGGTTTATCTCTGGGCTTTCTATCCTGTTCCATTGATCTATATTTCTGTTTTTGTGCCAGTAACATACTGTCTTGATTACGGTAGCTTTGTAGTATAGTCTGAAGTCCGGGAGCCTGATTCCTCCAGCTCCGTTTTTCTTTCTCAAGATTGTTTTGGCTACTTGGAGTCTTTTGTGTTTCCATACAGATTGTGAAATTTTTTGCTCTAGTTCTGCGAAAAATGCCATTGGTAGTTTGACAGGGATTGCATCGATTCTGTAGACTGCTTTGGGTAGTATAGTCATTTTCATAATGTTGATTCTTCCAATCCAAGAACATGCTATATCTCTCCATCTGTTTGTATCATCTTTAATTTCTTTCATCAGTGTCTTATAGTTTTCTGCATACAGGTCTTTTGTCTCCTTTGGTAGGTTTATTCCTAGGTATTTTATTCTTTTTGTTGCAGTGGTAAATGGGAGTGTTTCCTTAATTTCTCTTTCAGATTTTTCATCTTTAGTGTATAGGAATGCAAGACATTTCTGTGCATTAATTTTGTATCCTGCTACTTTATCAAATTCATTGATTAGCTCTAGTAGTTTTCTGGTAGCATCTTTAGGATTCTCTATGTATAGTACCATGTCATCTGCATACAGTGACAGTTTTACTTCTTCTTTTCTAATTTGGATTCTTTTTATTTCTTTCTCTTCTCTGAATGCTGTGGCTAAAACTTCCAAAACTATGTTGAATAATAGTGGTGAGAGTGGACAACCTTGTCTTGTTCCTGATCTTAGTGGAAATGGTTTCAGTTTTTCAACACTGGGAACGATGTTGACTGTGGGTTTGTCATATATGGCCTTTACTATGTTGAGGTAAGTTCCCTCTATGCCTACTTTCTGGAGGGCTTTTATCATAAATGAGTGTTGAATTTTGTCAAAAGCTTCTTCTGCATCTATTGAGGTGATCATATGGTTTTTCTCCTTCAATTTGTTAATATGGCTTATTGATTGATTGGCATATATTGAAGAATCCTTGCATTCCTGGGATAAACCCCACTTGTTCATGCTGTATTATCCTTTTAATGTGCTGTTGGATTCTGTTTGCTAGTATTGTGTTGAGGATTCTTGCATCTATGTTCATCAGTGTTATTGGACTGTAGTTTTCTTTCTTTGTGACATCTTACTCTGGTTTTGGTATCAGGGTGATGGTGGCCTCGCAGAATGAGTTTCGGAGTGTTCCTCCCTTTGCTATATTTCGGAAGAGTTTGAGGATACGCGTTAGCTCTTCTCTAAATGTTTGATAGAATTTGCCTGTGAAGCCATCTGGTCCTGGGCTTTTGTTTGCTGGAAGATTTTTAATCACAGTCTCAATTTCAGTGCTTGTGATTGGTCTGTTTATATTTTCTATTTCTTCCTGGTTCAGTCTCAGAAGGTTGTGCTTTTCTAAGAATTTGTCCATTCCTTCCAGGTTGTCCATTTTATTGTCATATTGTTGCTTGTAGTAATCTCTCATGATCTTTTGTGTTTCTGCAGTGTCAGTTGTTACTTCTCCTTTTTCATTTCTAATTGTATTGATTTGAGTCTTCTCCCTTTTTTTCTTGATGAGTCTGTCTAATGGTTTATCAATTTTGTTTATCTTCTCAAAGAACCAGCTTTTAGTTTTATTGATCTTTGCTATTGTTTGCTTTATTTCTTTTTCATTTATTTCTGACCTGATCTTTGTGATTTCTTTCCTTCTGCTAACTTTGGGGGTTTTTTGGTCTTCTTTCTCTAATTGCTTTAGGTGTAAGTTTAGGTTGTTTATTTGAGATGTTTCTTGTTTCTTGAGGTAGGATTGTATTGCTATAAACTTCACTCTTAGAACTACTTTTGCTGCATCCCATAGGTTTTGGGTCATCGTGTTTTCATCAGCATTTGTTTCTAGGTATTTTTTGATTTCCTCTTTGATTTCTTCAGTGATCTCTTGGTTATTTAGTAGTGTATTGTTTAGCCATGTGTTTCTATTTTTTACCAATTTTTTCCTGCAGTTGATATCTAGTCTCATAGCGTTGTGGTCGAAAAAGATACTTGCTACGATTTCAATTTTCTTAAATTTATCAAGGCTTGATTTGTGACCCAAGATATGATCTATCCTGGAGAATGTTCCATCAGCACTTGAGAAGAAACTGTAATCTGTTGTTTTTGGATGGAATGTCCTGAAAATATCAATTAAGTCCATCTTGTTTAATGTATCATTTAAAGCTTGTGTTTCCTTATTTATTTTCACTTTGGATCATCTGTCCATTGGTGAAAGTGGGGTGTTAAAGTCCCCTACTATGATTGTGTTACTGTCAGTTTCCCCTTTTATGGCTGTTAGCGCTTGCCTCATGTATTGAGGTGCTCCTATGTTGTGTGCATAAATATTTACAATTGTTATATCTTCTTCTTGGATTGATCACTTGATCATTATGTAGTGTCCTTCTTTGTCTCTTGTAATAGTCTTTATTTTTAAATCTATTTTGTATGATATGAGAATTGCTACTCCAGCTTTCTTTTGATTTCCATTTGCATGGAATATCTTTTTCCATCCCCTCACTTTCAGTCTGTATGTGTCCCTAGGTGTGAAGTGGGTCTCTTGTAGACAGCATATATACGGGTCTTGTTTTGGGATCCATTCAGCCAGTCTATGTCTTTTGGTTGGAGCATTAATCCATTTACATGTAAGGTAATTATCAATATGTATGTTCCTATTACCATTTTCTGAATTGTTTTGAGTTTGTTATTGTAGGTGTTTTCCTTCTCTTCTGTTTCCTGCCTACAGAAGATCCTTTAGCATTTGTTGTAAAGCTGGTTTGGTGGTACTGAATTCTCTTAGCTTTTGCTTGTCTGTAAAGGTTTTAATTTCTCTGTCGAATCTGAATGAGATCCTTGCCGGGTAGAGTAATCTTGGTTGTAGGTTTTTCCCTTTTATCACTTTAAGTATGTCCTGCCACTCCCTTCTGGCTTGCAGAGTTTCTGCTGAAAGATCAGCCGTTAACCTAATTGGATTCCCTTGTGTGTTATTTGTTGTTTTTCCCTTGCTGCTCTTAATATGTTTTCTTTGTATTTAATTTTTGGTAGTTTGATTAATATGTGTTTCTCCTTGGATTTATCCTGTATGGGACTCTCTGCACTTCCTAGACTTGACTATTTCCTTTCCCATATTAGAAAAGTTTTCAGCTATAATCTCTTCAAATATTTTCTCAGTCCCTTTCTTTTTCTCTTCTTTTCTGGGACCCCTATAATTCGAATGGTGGTGTGTTTAATGCTGTCCCAGAGGTCTCTGAGACACTCCTCAATTCTTTTCATTCTTTTTTCTTTATTCTTCTCTGTGTTAGTTATTCCCACTGTTTTATCTTCCAGGTAACTTCTCCATTCTTCTGCCTCAGGAACTCTGCTATTGATTCCTTCTAGAGTATTTTTAATTTCATTTATTGTGTGGTTTATCATTGTTTGTTTGCTCTTTAGTTCTTCTAGGTCCTTGTTAAACGTTTCTTGTATTTTCTCCATTCTATTTCCAAGTTTTTGGATCATCTTTACTATCATTATTCTGAACTCTTTTTCAGGTAGTCTGCCTATTTCCTCTTCATTTGTTAGGTCTGGTGGGTTTTTACCTTGCTCCTTCATCTGCTGCGTGTTTTTCTGTCTTTTCATTTTGCTTATCTTACTGTGTTTGGGGTCTCCTTTCCACAGGCTGCAGGTTTGTAGTTCCCTTTCTTTTTGGTGTCTGCCCCCAGTGGCTAAGGTTGGTTCAGTGGGTTGTTTAGGCTTCCTGGTGGAGGGGACTGGTACCTTTGTTCTGGTGGATGAGGCTGGATCTTGTCTTTCTAGTGGGCAGGACCGCATCTGGTGGTGTGTTTTGGGGTTTCTGTTACCTTATTATGATTTTAGGCAGCCTCTCTGCTACTATTATTCTTAATAATGGACTATATGAATGCTTTCCTCCAAGGCTGGGAAAACAATGATGTCCACTCTTACCACTGCTATTCTGCATTGTACTCATGGGTCTAGCAACTGCATTAAGGCACAAAACAGAGATAAAAGGCATAACAATTGGAAATAAAGAATTAAAACTGTTATTTACAGATAACATGGTTTTGTACAGAGAAATTCAAAGAAATCAACAAATTGTTAGAACCAATTGAGTTTGCCATGATTGTGGGATACAGGGTCAACACACAAAAATCAGTTATATCTCTATATACCTGCAACAAACAATCAGAAAATTTAACTTTTAAAAGTTACCATTTATAATAGCATCAAATTACATTAAATACTTTTGAATCAATTTAATAAAATATGTGTAAGGCCTCAAAACTACAAAATATTGCCTAAATAAATTAAAGAAAACTTAATAAATGAAGAAACATACAAGTTTCATGGAATGGAAGCCTCAGTATCATTAAGATGTCAGTTCTCCCTTAATTAACCTTGGAAGTCAATGTGATCCCAGCAGATTTGGGAGGGAGGGGTGGAATAATATTATTGATGAGAATTTAAAATGGCACAATCTCTTCAAAAAATTTACTTTGCAATTTCTAGAAAGTTAAACATAGAGCTACCCCATGACCCAGGAATTTTACACTTTGGTATATATTCAAGAGAAACAACTATATGTGTCACTGAAGGACTTGTCAAAAAATGCTCATTAAGGCTTTATTCATAATAAATCAAAACTGGAAATAATTCAATTGTCCATTAACAAGAGAATGTATAAACCAATTATGGTATATTCACACAATGGAATACTACTCAGCAGTAAAAAGAACAACCAATGCACATACGTTAGAAAATGAATAAATCCCCAAAGCATTATCTATTATGATTGAAATAAGCCAGGCATTTAAAAAAGTACATACTGTAAGATTTCATTTACATG
Organism: Mesoplodon bidens; assembly: GCF_964165515.1. NCBI lineage: Eukaryota > Metazoa > Chordata > Mammalia > Artiodactyla > Ziphiidae > Mesoplodon > Mesoplodon bidens. The sequence continues at coordinate 4,882,090 of NC_138178.1, read as the reverse complement.
GAGTTCAAGATTAATCAATACTAATCCATATTCTTAGAAATCAGAATAGTAGTAGCATCTGGGCAAGTGTGCTCTGACTAGAAAGGGGCACACGAGAATTTTCTAGGATAGTGGAACTGTTCTATAGCTTGATTTGATGGATGTCGTATATATGTGTATACATATATATTTACAGTGGTCATATATATATGTATATAAAATTCGCAGGCTGTTCACTGAAAATTTTTGCATTTTACTGTATATAAATTATACTTCACTAAAAGGTATTGAAAAAATATATATTCTTGCCCACACTTCCTATCCTCTTCCCTACTCTATTTTTCTTTATGAAGCCTATCCCATTTTAACTTACTACATTATTTCTTGTTTAGTTTTTACATTGTCTATCTCTCCTACAAGAATATAAGTTCTAGAAGGGCGGGGCTTTGTTTGGTTCATTATTGGATTTCAGTGATGAGAACATTAGCACATAATAGGTAGTCAAAATATTTGTTGAAGGAATAAATGGTATCTGTATTTTTAGGCCTTATATCTCTAAATGTGGAATTAAAAGCTTTCTTTCCAACCTGAGGAATGCCATGTGGTGACCAACAAGTGGGAGAAAGGGGGGACATCTCCTTGCTTTTCAAATCATACTGGTCCTAAAAGTAAACCTCTTATATTCACATAGGCATGCAATCTCTCATCAAAATGGGGGCTCTGGAAATAATAGAGTGATGATTTGTCCTCTCCTACTTTCTCTTTCTTATAATACTGTTCTTCCTCTCATCCCTTTGTCACTAGAATTTCAGATGCTGCATCTTGTAGCAGAAGCATAACTAGCATATTTGACACTAACAGCATAATTTTTCAATACATCCCCAACATGATGAAATTATTTTTAATAATATCCTTGTAAAGATACAAATAATAATAATAGCCAGAGGGAAAAAAACAGTGAAAAACTTCTTTAACTCTCTATATATGCTCAAACCAGAAAAACATTGCTAATACAAATTTAAGTAAATACAATAATACAAAAAAGGGAAAAGTAAAGGATTAATACTTTTAAATTGGATTTATACTTTTATCTTGAAAAACACAGGAAAACTGATATGCACATACTGTTCAACCTGCATAATAAATAACAAATAACATTACGTTTTCTATTTTATTTTTTATTTTTTATTTATTTATTTATTTTTTTTGCGGTACGCGGGCCTCTCACTGCTGTGGCCTCTCCCGTTGCGGAGCACAGGCTCCGGACACGCAGGCTCAGCGGCCATGGCTCACGGGCCCAGCCGCTCCGCGGCATGTGGGATCCTCCCGGACCGGGGCACGAACCCGTGTCCCCTGCATTGGCAGGCGGACTCCCAACCACTGCGCCACCAGGGAAGCCCCTCTATTTTATTTTTTAAATAAATTTATTTATTTATTTTATTTGGGGCTGCATTGGGTCTTTGTTGCTGCACATGGGCTCTCTCGAGTTGCAGCGAGCGGGGGCTACTTTTCATTGCAGTGAATTGCAGTGAGTAGGCTTCTCACTGCAGTGGCTTCTCTTGTTGCGGAGCATGGGCTCTAGATGTGCGGGCTCAGTAGTTGCAGTGCACAAGCTTAGTTGTTCAGCGGCATGTGCAATCCTCCCGGACCAGGGCTTGAACCTGTGTCCCCTGCATTGGTAGGCATATTCTTAACCACTGCACCACCAGGGAAGCCCTTGGTTTCTATTTTAATTGACTTCATCAAAACTGATTTTTTTCTAAATCACAGCAGAAATAAATGAAATAGAGACTAAAAGAATAATAGAAAAGATCAATTAAACTAAAAGCTGGTTCTTTGAAAAGATAAATAAAATTGATAAACCTTTATCCAGATTCATCAAGTAAAAAGGGAGAGGCCCTGAATCAATAAAATCAGAAATGAAAACAGAGAAGTTACAACCAACACCACAGAAATACAAAGGATAGTAAGAGACTACTATGAACAGCTATAAGCCAATAAAATGGACAACCTAGAAGAAATGAACAAATGCTTAGAAAGGTATAATGTGCCAAGACTGAACCAGGAAGAAATAGAAAATATGAACAGACCAATTACAAGTACTGAAATTGAATCAGTAATTTTAAAACTCCCAACAAACAAAACACCAGGACCAGATAGCTTCACAGGTGAATTCTACCAAACACTGAGAGAAGAGTTATCACCTATCCTTCTGAAACTATTCCAAGAAACTGCAGAGGAAGGAACAGTTCCAAACTCACTGTATGAGGCCACCATCACCTTGATACCAAAACCAGACAAAGATACCACAGAAAAAGAAAATTACAGGCCAATATCACTGATGAATAAGATGCAAAAATCCTCAACAAAATATCAGCAAACCAAATCCAGCAATACATTAAAAGGATCATACACCACAATCAAGATCAAGTGGGATTCATCCCAGGGATGCAAGGATTTTTCAATATCCGCAAATCAATCAGTGACACCATATTAACAAATTGAAGAATAAAAACCACATGATCTTCTCAATAGATGCAGAAAAAGCTTTTGCTAAAATTCAACATCCATTTATGATAAAAAAAAAAAACTCTCCAGAAAGTGGGCATAGAGGGAAACTATCTCAACAAAATAACGGTCATGTACGACAAACCACAGCTGACATCATACTCAATGGTGAAAAGCTGAAAGCATTCCCTCCAAGGTCAGGAACAAGACAAAGATGTCCACTCTCACCACTTTTATTCAACATAGTATTGAAAGTCCTAGCCACATCAATCAGAGAAGAAAAAGAAATAAAAGGAATCCAAATTGGAAAGGAAGAAATAAAGCTGTGACTGTTTGTAGACTACATGACACTATACATAGAAAATCCTAAAGACACCACCAGAAAACTACTAGAGCTCATCAATGAATTCCATAAAGTTGAAGGATACAAAATTAATACACATAAATATGTTGCATTTCTATACCCTAGCAATGAACTATCAGAAAGAGAAATTACAGAAAGAATCTCTTTTACCATCACATTAAAAAGAATAAAATACTTGGGAATAAACCTACCTAAGGAGGTAAAAGACCTGTACTCTGAAAACTATAAGACACTGATGAAAGAAATTGAAGAACAGATGGAAAGATATACCATGCTCTTGGATTGAAAGAACTAATTTTGTTAAAGTGTCCATAATTTCCAAAGCAATCTACAGATTCAATGCAATATCTATCAAAATACCAGGGCATTTCCCACAGAGCTAAAATAAAATTTTTTTAATTTGTATAAAAACATAAAAGACCTCTAATAGTCAAAACAATATTGAGAAAGAAGAACAGAGCTGGAGGAATTAGCTCCCTAACTTCAGACTATACTACAAAGCTACAGTAATCAAACCAGTATGGTACTGGCACAAAAACAGACACATAGATCAATGGAACAGAATAGAGAGCCCAGAAATAAACCCTCGCACTTAGGGTCAATTAATCTATGACAAAGGAGGAAAGAATATAAAATGCAAAAAAGACAGTCTCTTCAATAAGTGGTGCTGGGAAAACTGGACAGCTACATGTAAAAGAATGAACTTAGAATGTTTTCTAACACCATATAGAAAAATAAACTCAAAAGAGAGTAAAGACCTAAATGTAAGACTGGAAACCATAAAATTCATGACATAAATCATAGCACTATATTTTTGGATCTGTCTCCTAAAGCAAAGGAAATAAAAGCAAAAATAAACAAACGGGACCTAATCAAACTTAAAAAACTTTTGCACAGCAAAGGAAACCATCGACAAAACCAAAAGACAACCTACTGAATGGGAGAAAATATTTGCAAATAACATGACCAATAAGGGGTTAATATCCAACATATATAAACAGCTCATACAACTCAACATCAGGAAAACAAACAACCCAATTAAAAAATAGGCAGAACTGAACAGACATTTTCCCAAAGAGGAAATGCAGATGGCCAACAGGCATATGAAAATATGCTCAACATCACTAATCATCAGGGAAATGCAAATCAAAACCACGAGATATCACCTCACACCTGTCAGAAGGGTTATCATCAAAAAGAACACAAATAACAAATGTTGGCAAGGATGTGTTGAAAAGGGACCCCTTGTACACTGTTGGTGGAAATGTAAATTGGTGCAGAAGCTATGGAAAACAGTATGGAAGTTTCTCAAAAAAAACAAAAATAGAACTACATATGACCCAGCAATTCCACTCCAAGGTATATATCCAAAAGGAACAAAAACTCTAATCAAAAACACTAATACATGCACCCCGATGTTTATAGCAGCATTATACTTGCCATAGATATGGAAGCAACCTAAGTGTCCATCAACAGATGAATGGATAAAGAAAATGTGGTGTATACATATATGGTATATGTATACACCTCAGCCATAAAAAGGAACAAGATTTTGCCATTTGCAGCAACATGAATGGACCTAGAGGGTATTATGCTAAGTGAATTAAGTCAGACACAGAAAGACAAATACTGTATGATATCACTTATATGTGGAATCTAAAAAATACAACAAACTAGTGAATATAACAAAAAAGAAGCAGACTCACAGGTATAGATAACAAACTAGTGGTTACCAGCGGGGAGAAGTAAGTGAGGAGGGGCAATATAGGGGTAGGGGATTAAGAAGTATAAACTATTATGTATAAAACAAGCTATAAGGATATATTGTACAGTACAGGGGATATAGCCAATATTTTATAATAACTATAAGTGGATTATAAACTCTAATAATTGTGAATCACTATATTGTACGCCTGTAACTTGTATAATATTATACAACAACTATACTTCAATTTAAAAAACTAATCTTTTTGCGTATTCATGCAGTAGATAGCCTAGCTAGGTTTGTCAACCTATCTATGCTTATAGGTGATCAAAGCACATTTTATTGATTTTAATTGCAAAAATTTTATTTCACATAAATCAACAGATACACAAATAGTTAGAAAAAGTCTTAAAGACAGTAAGTTTGACAGAGACTTTAAAAATCCTTTTTATAGAGAGATGTTAGTCAAAGGGTACAAATTTCCAGTTATAATGAATAAGTTCTGAGGATCTAATGTACAGCATGGTGGTTATAGTCAATAATACTATATTATTGGGCTAGCCAAAAAGTACATTCGGGTTTTTCCGTTACATCTTACTGAAAAACCCGAACGAACTTTTTGGCCATCCCAATATATACTTGTAAATTGCTAAGAGAGTAGATCTTAAGTGTTCTCACCACAAAAAATAAATGGTAATTGTGTGATGTGATGGACGTGTTAGCTAACCCTAAGGTTAATCATTTTGCCTATGTAAATATACCGCATCAACACATTGTACACCTTAAACTCATACAGTGATATACATAAATTACATATCAATAAAGCCAGAAAAAATTAAAATAACAAAAATAAATTAAAATATTTTTCCCAATAAATTCCAGACATTGGAATACTGTCCATATATTTGTTTCTTTGGGATAGATTCTAACAGCTTTCTGTTGTTGTTTTTTTAAGTAAATTTATTTATTTATTTATTTTTGGCTGCATTGGGTCTTTGATGCTGCATGCGGGCTTTCTCTAGATGCAGCGAGCAGGGGCTACTCTTCGCTGCGGTGCATGGGCTTCTCATTGTATTCGCTTCTCTTGTTGCAGAGCACGGGCTCTAGGCGCATGGGCTTCAGTAGTTGTGGCACGCGGGCTCAGCAGTCGTGGCACATGGGCTTAGTTGCTCCACAGCATGGGGGATCTTCCCAGACCAGAGCTTGAACCCGTGTCCCCTGCAATGGCCGGCAGATTCTTAACCACTGCACCACCAGGGAAGTCCCCTAACAGTTTTCTAATGTGCCCACAGTCAAGAAATTTTAAACAAAATTAAATCCCCAAGTGGTCACACAGAATGACAGATTGAAGCATTCAACTTCTTTGTCTTTGTCTTTATAATCACTGTACTATCATTCTTTATTTTAATTCATTGTTTAAACACAGGAATATGTTATATCATAGGGTTTGGACACACAAATTACGCCACAGATGAGCCCCAAAACTTCTGAATGATGACAAATTTATTCTGAAAACAAACGCGTAGTTGAGCCCACGTGTGCCTGGGGCGATTACAAAACTGAGTGTTCTCCAAATTCACTTCTATGTAGAATCCAATGCTTATTGGAAAGGAAGAAGCTAATATTTTCTTATTTGAAGCATACATACATATCATTGAAACTCACCAGTAAACGATAGCAATTGTTTAGAACTTAGACCAATAAAAGACTTCGGGGGGAGAGGGCTATTTTGCCAATGGTGTTGTTTACAATTGCTCTTCCATGGTGATAACAGAAAGCCAAACCCCTTTGAGCCAGTTTTGTTTTCCACTTCTCTACAGACCACACATCCTCTTACTGCCTATTCTGGGGCTGGCTGCTCCCACTGCCATGCCCTGGGCGAACTCCTGAACTTCAGAGAACATGTTTACTGGGCCCTCTCCTGTCCTTTAGTCTCGATGTCCCTTGACATCCCCATCCACCCGGGCGTGTGGAAAGCAAGTCAAAGCCTCTTAGCACAAGTTTCACTGGGCAGAACATTCGGTGCAGGGAATGGAAGAAGTGCTGGGCAGAGCACGGAATCACGAAAATAAAGTGTCAGGAACCTCAGCCCTTAGGTGATGATGCAGGGCAAATGTTGGGGGAACTCAGGACTTTGCCATGCACAATGGCAGGGATGATGATTTGGATGGAAAATGGAGCTTCAACTGACAGAAAATAGTGATTCTGATTCCCGGTGCAAAAGAACTCAGAAAATGAAAAGAAGAAAACAAGCATTTGAAAATGGCTCTTTGTGCAAATAATACTAATTAAGTCATTCATGTGAATGAATTGCCATTTTCCCTAATTGCCACTTCCACTGTGCTGCCTACTAACAATGATCTAGACCACCACCTATGTCAGATGGACTAAGTTTAATTGGACAGTGTACACCACCATCACAGTTTATAGCTCATGTGGCCTAACCTACCCTATCTACCCATAAGTTTATGGACTTTAATGGAGCATTTGCCTCATGAATTTTTTTTACCCCTATAAATGTTGAATTCTAGGAAGCTTTGTGCTTTCCACGGTTGGGAACTTAATCACTGTCCTCTGCTTCTGTTTATGTCTCTCTCCATGGTCATCCATTGCAAATGCTGTTGCCCTGTCGCCCTTCCATCTGTTGGAACTCAGGCCAACTTCGAAAGACAAAATGGAAACGTCCAGTGTTTCAACAAGAAATTGTTTGGTGTTGTCTCATGGTAATTAATTAAGAAGGCACAAAAGAAGGAGCTCTGCCCTCTGCAATGCTTACGTTATTATCCACCAACTAAAGAGACCATACACCATCACTCACTGAGCCATACGTCTGAGAGCCACAGGTTCCAAGTTTCCTACAAGCCCAGCTTTCAATAGTCTGTCTTTCAACTTTGGGTTCAGAAAATATGGTTTCTGTACTCAGGGCCCATGACTGTCCAGCTGCACATTACCTTAGTTATGCTACCCGAGACTGCAGTGAAGTGTTTCTGATGGCAATGGGGCCAGGTGCTCTGTGGTCCTCTTCACTATTAAGCATCCCTCAGAGAGAAGAAATGGTGGCAGTGGACAGACCACTCTTTCTGCACAGACCAAACCTCCTCATGCAGATCTGGCTACACTGACGTCATTGCTGTTTCCGAATGCTTGCTCTTTCAAAACAAGGAAATGATTTGGGAAGCTATGGTCCACTGTGACAACAGCAGGCAACAGTTTTAAATGATAATTGTGTTAGATCCGGATCGTAACTGTGACAAATGACCACACACTGAGTGGCTTAAAAACAACGTATGTTTATTATCTTCAATTCTGAAGTCAGACATCCAAAATGGATTGGTAGAAGGTTCTAGAAGAGAATCTGTTTCCTTGCCTTTTCTTGTCTTTTAGAGGTAGCCCAAATTCCTTGTTCTTGGTCCCCTGGCTCACTCTGATCTCTGCTTCCAAGGTCATATCTCCTCAGATTCTCCCGCCTCCTTCTTTCCCTTAAAGGACTATGGTAATTGTATCAGACCCATCTGGATAATCCAGGATATTCCAGGACAATCTCCCCACCTCAAGATGCCTAACCTAACCACATTTGCAAAGTCCCTTTTGCCACATAAGGCGACACATTCACAGGGTCCAGGATTGGGATATGGACATAGTAGAGGAGAAGGTAGCGATTATTCTGCCTATTGCAATCATCGGTAAATTTATGCCCAAACAAGGAAAAGCATTCCTAATACAACATTAATTGAAGCAACTGAAATTATATGGCATATAAAAATGTACACATGGAGTAGACAACCAGGGTTAAATGTGACAAAAGTTTTGTAAAAATAGCAGGATAATACTAGATGCTTTCACCATTCCACCTCTAGCCAATCATTTTCTTTAATGGTATGTTCTAGGCGGGGGAGGAGGGAAGATTTGAGATTCACAGGAACACACAAAGAAAGACAGTAATTAAAATGGAAAAATAGGAAATACGTCTCCTTTATCTCAACAAATAAGTAGAACATTTTCCTTCCTAATTTTTAATGAATGGGACATAAATAAATGAATGAAAGCAAAACCAAGGTTAGCTTGGTCAGATGGAAGAGTATCACTTCACTTCCATGATTCAGTCAAGTAGACAAAGGTAGTATAGTTATTCATAATAGTAAAAGAGAAGGCAAAGGTGATATATGAATCTAGAAACCTAACAGCACCATTTCTTTAGAAATTCTGTGTTTGTAATCTGAATTTAATTGTTATCAATTTTTATAACAGCTTTCTTGACATATTTTATGTACCATAAATTCACACTTTTCAAGTAAATGTAAAATGCATGGTTTTTAGTATATTCACAAAGTTGTGCAAGCATCACCAGTATCTAATTTTAGAACATTTTCATCACCCCGAAAAGAAACTCCATGCCCGTTAGCAGTCTTTCCCCATTTCCCATTTCTCCAGCCCCTGGCAACCACTAATCTACTTTCTGTCTATGAATTTACCTACTCTGGATATTTCACTTAAATGAAATCATACAATATGTGGTCTTTTGTAGCTGGTTTCTATTACTTAGCATAATGTTTTCAAGGTTCATCCACATTATAACACTCATCAGTAATTCATTCTTTTTTATGTCCCATGAATACTCCATTGAATGGATACAACTCATTTTATTTATCCATTCATCAGCTGACAGACATTTAGGGTATTCTACTTCTTGCTATTAGGCATAATACTGCTGTGAACATTTGTGTACAAATTTTTGTGTAGAAACTGTTTTCATTTCTCTTGGGTATATACCTAGGAGTGGAATTTCTGGGTCACATGGCAACTTTTTTTTTTTTTTTTTTTTTTTTGCCATACGCGGGCCTCTCACTGTTGTGGCCTCTCCCGTTGCGGAGCACAGGCTCCGGACACGCAGGCTCAGCAGCCATGGCTCATGGGCCCAGCCGCTCTGCGGCATGTGGGATCTTCCCGGACCGGGGCACGAACCCGTGTCCCCTGCATCGGCAAGCGGACTCTCAACCACTGCGCCACCAGGGAAGCCCACATGGCAACTTTATATTTAACATTTTGAGGAACTGCCAAGCTGTTTTCCAAAGTGGCTGCACCATTTTACAACCCCGCCAGCAATGTATGAGGAGTTCAATTTCCAGATATTTTCATTAATACTTGTTATTGTCTGTTTTTTAAATTATAGCAATCCTGGTGGGTTTGAACTGGTTTCTCATTATGGTTTTCATCTCCATTTCCCTAATCATAATGATCTTGAAACATCTCTTCATGTGACCATTAATGATGTGCATACCCTCTTCAGAGAAATACCTATTCAAATTCTGTGCCTATTTGTTAACTGAGTTATTTATCTTTTTATTGTTGAGTTGTAAGAATTCTTTATATATTCTGGACACACGTCCCTTATCAGATATATGATTGGCAATATTTTTGCCATTCTGTGGATATGTTGTTCATTTTTCAAAACCAAATACACTTTATGCATGCTTACTAAAGATTATAACAATGCCAGAAAAATTAACTGTGGATGTTATTCCTTTCACATCATTATTTTTCTCTCCATTTCTTTTTTTCCCTTTAAAGTTCAATATTACCATTCTGAAATTATTTAATATGTGATTGTTAAAGACAAACCTTACCTTGACATTCAATACATAGTGGAACTCCTCTCTATAAAACACTTGTTCTTTTTATCCTGCACTGCAGTTTTCATTTCTTTGTACCTGTAACCACCCCAAAAAATATATATTTTTTCTAATACACGCTCTCACCTCTTATCTCTTACTCATAAATTCAAAGATAATATCCCATCTTGTAGCTCTACATAGTCCCCATGGGTTGCTTCTGTCAAAATTCAGAACAACTGAGCATGAACTTCCTGCTCTATCTGCTAAAGTCTGCTTTTTTCTTTCCTGCTGTCAGTAGTTGCTGCTGTGCTTTTTAAACACGAAAATCTTTTTAGAAGCTATAATCCCTAATCGTGCAGGTGATCATCTCTGTCTACAGTGTCTCAAAATTTTAATTTTTTATTAAAAGGATCATCAACCAAAATAACTGTCCTGGAATAAAATGATTCCAGGTCTTTCTTTCTTTTTCTTTTTTTGGGATCTGCCCATTATTCTTTACTCTATCTTCAGAAAGCTACTGACATACTTTCAAATCATGTCACTTATTTCTTTCAGCAGCTTTTTCTATGACAAGATAACTGTAATCCGACCTGAGATATTCATTCTGTTTTTAATACTTTTTCACTCTTTGGACCTTTCTTAAAACCTAAACTGTTAGCATTTAAGGTCCTTTCTCAATACTCTCAGGAGGCATTTTGATAAAATGGTTCCCATAGAAAAATACATCCTCACTATGAAAGGGGAGTTACATGCATCCTTTGGTGATCATGCAGCATAAGGTACTAATATTTGATAAGGCAAAGCAAGAGTCTTCTCTGCTGTAAAATTACTATGCATAACTTAAGTTAAATTTCTCAATTGTTATTAGAGTTTGTAAGGACATTTTTTTACCCTCAAAGCCTATATAGTTGATTCCATTACCATGTCTGTTCACTTGGCTCTTACTCATATAAAATTACCAGGAAGTTTCATTGCAGCTTGTGAATTTGGCTAGCTAAATTTTCAATGAGGTAACTAAGAGGATTACTGGGCATCCACATAATGAAACATTACATAAGAGACTATTAAAAGCAACTATATACCAATAAAATGGACAACCTAGAAGAAATGAACAAATTCTTAGAAAGGTACAATCTCCCCATACTGAATCAGGAGGAAATAGAAAATATGAACAGACCAATTACAAGTACTGAAAATTGAATCTGTGACTTAAAAACTCCCAACCAACAAAAGCCCAGGACCGATGGCTTCACAGGTGAATTCTACCAAACAGTTAGAGAAGATTTAACAACACCTGTCCTGAAACTACTCCAAAAAATTTCAGAGAAAGGAACACTCCCAAATTCATTCTATGAGGCCACCATCACATTGATACCAAAACCAGACAAAGATACCACAGAAAAAGAAAATTACGGGCCAGTACCACTGATGAACATAGACACAAACATCCTCAACAAATACTAGCAAACCGAATGCAACAATACATTTAAAGGAACACATACCATGATCAAACGAGATCTATCCCAAGGATGCAAGGATTTTTCAATATCCGCAAATTAATCAGTGTGATACAACACATTAACAAACTGAAGAACAAAAACCATATGATCATCTCAACAGACACAGGAAAAGCTTTTGACAAGATTCAACATCCGTATATGATAAAAACTCTCCAGAAAGTGGGCATAGAGGGAACCTACCTCAACATAATAAAGGCCATATATAACAAACCCACAGCTAACATCATCCTCAATGGTGAAAAATTGAAGGCATTTCCTCTAAGATCAGGAAAAAGACAAGAATGTCCACTCTCGCCACTTTTATTCAACATAGTTTTGGAAGTCCTATCCGCATCAATCAGAGAAAAAAAAGAAACAAAAGGACTCTAAATTGGAAAAGAAGTAAAACTGTCACTGTTTGCAGACGACATGATGCTATACATGGAAAATTCTAAAGACTCTACCAGAAAACTACTAGAGCCCATCAATGAATTCAGTAAAGTTAGAGGATACAAAATTAATACAGTAAGTCCCCTACATACGAACCTTCAAGTTGCGAACTTTCAAAGATGCAAACCTGCATTCGCATATCCAATCACATAAGTTAGTTCACATGTCTGGCGTACACTGTCACGTGCGTGCATCCTCTACAAGTGGTTGTGCGTTTGTGTACTTTATTGTACAGTACTGTATAGAGTAAAGTAGTACAGTATGTTTATTTCAAGCTCAGGATGTCTGGAAGCAAGCGTAAAAGCAGCGGTGATGTAGCTAGTACTGCTAAGAAGCACCAAGCAATAACAATGGAAACAAAAGTGAAAATAATTGAGACAGTGAAGCAAGGTGAAAAGATGGTAGACATCGCTCATTCTTATAACACTGAACTCCTTGCTGTGCAGCACGAGGAGCTTACTAATGAAGACCTGATGGAATTGGAGGCCCAGAGTAAGGACGAAGAGAGACAAGAGGAAGAAGAAGTAACTGAAGAACCAAAGAGATTCACAATGCAGGAAATGCCACGGGGATTTTCTTTATTTGAGGAGACACCGTTTTTGAGGCACAGGACCTGAACATAGAATGGTACACAAAGGTTTCAGCAGCCACTCAGAATGCAATCCAGTGCTACCGTGTCATCTATGATGAGCAAAAAAGAGCTACTGCCCAGACATCACTGGATCATTTTTCCAAGAGGGTAGGTAGACTTGAATCCAGCAAGGAACCAGAACCTGTGCCATTAACATCAGGCATGAGCGAAATTGCAGCCTGCCCTCCATCTCCTATTGCTGACAATCCTTCAGCTCTAACATCTCCCACCTCCTCTCCCTCCTCCAGTCAGTAACTCTTCTTTCCTGTTGACTTGAGGCCAGCCCCTGTATGCCAGCTGTTGTACTGGACTACTGTACTTTTCAAGGTACTGTACTGTAAGATTAAAAATGTTTTCTTTATTTTTTGTTTGTTGTTTTTTATGTATTATTTGTGTGAAAAGTATTATAAACCTATTACAGTACAGTACCGTATAGCCGATTGTGTTAGTTGGGTACCTAGGCTAACTTTGTTGGACTTAGGAACAAATTGGACTTATGAACGAGCTCTCGGAACAGAACTCATTCATATGTAGGGGACTTAACTGTACACAGAAATTTGTTGCATTTCTATATACTAACAATAAAAAAAAATCAGAAAGAGAAATTAAGGAAACAATCCTATTTACCGTCACATCAAAGAGAATAAAATACCTAGGAATAAACCTACCTAAGGAGGCAAAAGACCTGTACTCTGAAAACTATAAGATGCTGATGGAAGAAATCAAAAATGACACAAATAGATTTGTAGGCAGGCTTTTTCTTCCTGCATTGTCAAAATGACTATACTACCCAAGGGAATCTACAAATTCAATGCAATCATTATCAAATTACCAATGGCACTTTCCACAGAACTAGAACAAATAATTTAAAAATTTGTATGGAAACACAAAAGACCCCTAATAGAAAAAGCAATCTTGAGAAAGAAAAACAGAGCTGGAGGAATCAGGCTCCCTGACTTCAGACTATATTACAAAGCTACAGTCATCAAAACAGTACGCTACTACCACAAAAACAAATACACAGATCAATGGAACAGGATAGAAAGCCCAGAGATAAAACCACATACTTATTTATGGTCAGTTAATCTACAACAAAGGAGGCAAGAATATACAATAGAGAAAAGATAATCTCTTCAGTAAGTGGTGCTGGTAAAATGGTCAGCTACGTGTAAAAGTATGAAAGGAGAACATTCTTTAACACCATATACAAAAATAAACTCAAAATGGATTAAAGACCTAAATCTAAGAAGGGATACTACAAAACTCCTTAGACGAAAACAGGCAGAACACTCTTTCACATAAATCACAGCAATATCTTTTTGGTTCTGGATCCTGGATTAATGGAAATAAAAACAAAAATAGACATATGGGACCTAATTAAACTTAAAAGCTTTTGCACAGCAAAAGAAACCATAAGCAAAATGAAAAGACAACCTACAGAATGGGAGAAAATATTTGCAACTGATGCAACCAACAAGGGATTATTCTCCAAACTATACAAACAGCTCATACAACTCAATATAAAAAAAAAAAAACCCAATCAAAAAATGGGCAGAAGATCTAAATACATGTTTCTCCAAAGATATACAGATGGCCAAAACGGCACATAAAATGTTGCTCAACACGGCTAACTGCTAGATAAATGCAAATCAAAACTACAATGAGGTATCACTTCACTCCAGTCAGAATGGCCATAATGAAAATGTCTACAAATAATAAATGCTGGAGAGGGTGTGGAGAGAAAGGAACCCTCCTACACTGTTGGTGGAAATGTAAATTGGTGCAGCCATCATGGAGAAGTATGAAGGTTCCTTAAAAAGCTAAAAATAGAGTTACTATATGATCCTGCAATCCCACTCCTGGGCATATATCCAGGGAAAACCGTAATTTAAAAAGATACATGCAACCCAATGTTCACTGCAGCACTATTTACAATAACTGGGACATGGAAGCAAACTAAATGTCCATCTACAGAGGAATGGATAAAGATGTGGTATGTATATATATATACAATGAAATATTACTCAGCCATAAAAAAGAATGAAATAATGTCATTTATTCAGGTCCAAAATGGATGAACCTACAGATTATCATGTTAAGTGAAGTAAGCCAGACAAAGACAAATACCATTAGATACTGCTTATATGTGGAATCTAAAAAAAATGATACAAATGAACTTATATACAAAATAGTAATAGACCCACAGATATAGAAAACAAACTTATGGTTACCAAAGGGGAAAGGGGAGGGGGGGATAAATCAGGAGTTTGGGATTAACATATATACACTACTGTATATAAAACAGATAAACAACAAGGACCTACTGTATAGCACAGGGAACTATACTCAGTATTTTGTAACAACGTATGAGGAAAAAGAATCAGAAAAAATATATATGTATGTATAACTGAGTCATTTTCCTGTCCACCTGAAACTAACACAACACTGTAAATAACTATAATTAAATAAAAAATTTAAAAACACATAAAATAAGACAAATCCTTTTTTCAAATAACATCTTTCAACTGTTTGAAGAGAGCTGGAATATGACTTATGGGTCTTCCCTTCCTTTGTTCTTTTCACTGTTCTCAACTTGACTTATTGACTTTATTCTAGAATTATAGAATAAACCAGAGCAAATACTTCCCCTTTTCATTGAGGTGTGAATACATTCAGTAAAGAATGTTAAATGTTCAACTCAATGAAGGGTTACATCTTTTTATATTTACTTAATCATCACCCAGATAAAGATACAAAAACATTTCCAGCACATGAGATGCTTTTTTATTCCCTTCCCAATAAATAAGCACTCCCAGCAGCTACTCCCTCTAGCTTAGCACAGAGTGAGTAGACAAAAATACCCAGTTCCTAGTTTCTCCCTGATATGGTCTAAACCACATATTTAACCTCCTGAAATATCCAGCTGCTGCTTGAAGCTCCAGCTTCCAATTAGCCTGATTGGGAAGCTTAAGAGGCAGGCAATTTGAAGTCCTCCAAGGGCCTGAATGGGTATGTGGGCATCTCTCATGCCTCTGGGACACTGATGAGTCTTGCTACATCCTATTCTTCCGGGAGCCATTAAAAATAAAGACAGCAGCTTGGACAAATACAAAGGTGTAAGATGTAACCAGGAGGTTGGGCTGGGCTGATTGGAGAAGTTCAACACCTACATGAGGGCAGACTACCAAGACTGCGAGAGCAGACGGTTTTGTTTAATGTGAAGAAACCAACACAAAGAGAAAAGGAAAGTGAAGAAACAGGAGAATATGTTCCCAACAGAAGAATAAGCCTCCAGAAACTGATCTTAATGAAAGGGAGGTAAGTGATTTATCTGACAGAGCATTCAAAGTAACAGTCATGATGCTGCTACTGAAGTCAGGAGAGCATGAACAAGGTGAGAATTTTAACAAAGAAACAGAAGATATTAAAAGGGACCAAACAGGGCTTCCCTGGTGGCACAGTGGTTGAGAGTCCGCCTGCCGATGCAGGGGACACGGGTTCGTGCCCCAGTCCGGGAAGATCCCACGTGCCGCAGAGCGGCTGGGCCCGTGAGCCATGGCCACTGAGCCTGCGCGTCCGGAGCCTGTGCTCCGCAACGGGAGAGGCCACAACAGTGAGAGGCCCGCGTACCGCAAAAAAAAAAAAAAAAAAAAAAAAAAAAAAGGGACCAAACAGAAATCAGAGCACTGAAGAACACAGTAACTGAACTGAAGAATTCAAGGAGAGACTCAACAGCAGTCTCAATCAAATGGAAGACAGGATCACCATATCTGAAGGTATGTCAGTGGAAATCGATCAGAGGAGCAAAAAGAAAGGGAATGAAAAGGCGTGAAGGTAGCTTAAGGGTCTTATGGAACACCATAAATGTTATTCTCACTAGATTTTTCTTTCATTTTGTTTCATCCAAGCCTTCAGAAAGGTGGCACATTTTAAACTTAAGTCACAACATTTCCACTTTCTATTACAAAACTGCTACATGGCTTTTAAAGAGACTAAACCATATAATACATTAAATCTAAGGCTATTTATCAAAATGATAAATGAGTAGGCATGCATTTAAAACATATCATTAAGAGTTTTCTGGAAAAGCATTAGGCAATATTATTCCCTAGGAAGTAATGAACTAAAAATGAAAACAAACTTAATACTAATAATTTTAATTTGCATAATGCCTAATAAAAAGCGCTTTCAAAATGCCTGAAGGAAGGTTTGTGAAGCACATAGAAGTAGTAGAAACTACACTACTTGTTAAATGCTAGGGAATGTGATTTTTATTCTGTTGGTCCACATGCCTTAATTTTTTTTTTTTTTTTTTTTGCGGTATGCGGGCCTCTCCCTGTTGTGGCCCCTCCCGTTGCGGAGCACAGGCTCCAGACGCGCAGGCTCTGGACGCGCAGGCTCAGCGGCCATGGCTCATGGACCCAGCCGCTCCGCAGCATGTGGGATCTTCCCGGACCAGGGTACGAACCCACGTCCCCTGCATCGGCAGGCGGACTCTCAACCAGTGCGCCACCAGGGAAGCCCTGCTTAACCTTTAACTGCCTTCGTATCCTTAGATGTTCAAGAGGAATAATGTTAATGACCTATTGCATTTGGTCATGATGAAGAAAAACTTAAGACTATGTACTCTAAATCACATGATGAATATAAATTACTATCTGATTAATAATGAATGATTCACAGCCAGGTTGCTATCCCTGTCCTGACATCTGAAGGTTCCAAAACTACCTTGAAGGAGCCATTTGGTACCTTAAAAAGAATAGCAAAGTAACTCAAAAGTGTGAAGTTGCAAAACCCATTATTTTAAGAGCATGATCCTAATTTAGCACACAAAATAAACCCTAACCTTTCCCTTTCTGTGACACAGCTGTCATCTTAGCTTTGACCATGACTGTTAATTTAGTCGAGGACTACTTCAATTCCAGCTGAGCAAAAGCAACTGTTGTTCATTAAAATCCATTTCTCAATTCAAACTACCAGCCATACAAGCTGTCCCTGCAATTAAGGAAATGTAAAGTGATCCCCCGCAGAGAGGAAGGAAGTCAAGTCAGAAGCAAGGCCAACAAATCATTTTCTCCTTACAGCTTCCCAGAAAAGCTTTGGCAGGGGACATGACCAGACCACGAACCAGAATAAATAGGTGAGGGTTAGTTTGTATCATGCCTCTATATATTCACCACACAAAAGAGTTCTTTTTCCCTGGACTGCACTAAATTCTGGATTCTGTCCAGATTCCATACACTTTCACTAATTCTGCTACAATCATGTTTTATATTATCAAGAAATCTGGAGAGTCTTAAGATCACAACATTGGGTAGATCAGGTCTACACTGCTTTCCTTCTGAATTGCCTTCATTATAAATTTAAATAAGCCTCAGGCAGTTATAATTCTACTTCTCAATGCATTCTCATAAATGAACCATCAATTTCTTTGCACTTGAAGTAATTCTTTTTTTGCCTTTCAGCCTAAGAAAATATGAATTCTGCACACAATTATTGCAGTGTTTATTCAAACAGCCATTTATCCCATGTCTTCCTGAAAAACAAAATTATTGTATTAAACATCACCTTGCTACTTTCCTGATAGCATTTTTGCATGTCCTTAATCTGCATACCTTTCTAGGTTGTTTGCTTGATTGGTTTTAGGGAAAATATGAGAACCTGAATTTAGTTCATTGCCATGAATGACTCATTTGGAAGCCTTGTTTAAATCAGATATTAATAATCAAATGCAAAGTTAATGCTCTATCAAGTCTGACAATTCAGAAGCTGCTTGGAATCTACGAACTCAATAGAGAAATGTGGGCTAATTATTGCATGAACCCCAAACAATTTACCAGCTCGCTAGTTCTAGCCCAACCACCACAATTTATCACCACCTCGTTTGTCCTTCCTCACCTCTCCCTCTTTCTGACACAGACATACCCACACACAGACACTTACACCCATACTCAGCCATTATTTGAGAGATTTAAGTCAACCTAAAACCAAAATTATATGCAGAAAATTAAGTGGTTGATCTCTCCTTTCATCACACACATCGTCTCCCCATCTCTAGAATATCTTTCAACTACCTATTGTACAGAGTTGACACAGAGATAAATACACAAACCAATGGGATAAAACACAAAGTCTCAAACAGATCCCACTATACATGGATTTCTGTGGTTACGAATTTTAGAGTGAAACATCACAAAGGGAAATACAGGGACTTCGCTGGTGGCGCAGTGGTTGAGAGTCCGCCTGCCGATGCAGGGGACACGAGTTCGTGCCCCGGTCCGGGAAGATCCCACATGCCGTGGAGCGGCTGGGCCCGTGAGCCATGGGCGCTGAGCCTGCACGTCCGGAGCCTGTGCTCCACAACGGGAGAGGCCACAACAGTGAGAGAGGCCTGTGTACCACAAAAAAATAAATAAATAAATAAAATAAAATAAAATAAAATATTGGGTTGGCCAAAAAGTTTCTTCAGTTAGTGAAGCCATTGTTCAATAAAATTCTTGGTGAAAATGAAAACTGTCTCTTTTAATTTCACTTAAAACTGAACGAAATTTTTGGCCAACCCAATACCATTTTACACCTAGTAAGTTAGTTTCAGGAAACGTTTTACAAATGCTGGTGAGACTGGAATAAGAAGGTAAAGTTAATAGCATTGAAAATTAGTATATACAGATGGCCAAAAAGCACATGAAAAGATGCTCAACATCACTAATTATTACAGAAATGCACATCAAAACTACAATAAGGTATCACCTCACACCGGTCAGAATGTGCATCATCAAAAAATCTACAAACAATAAATGCTGGAGAGGGTGTGGAGAAAAAGGAACCCTCTTGCACTGTTGGTGGGAATGTAAATTGATACAGCCATTGTGCAGAACAGTATGGAGGTCCTTAAAAAACTACAAATAAAATTACCAAATGACCCAGCAATCCCACTCCTGAGCATATTCCTGCAGAAAACCATAATTCAAAAAGATACATGCACCCCAATGTTCACTGCAGCACTATTTACAATAGCCAGGACATGGAAGCAACCTAAATGCCCACTGACAGAGTAATGGATAAAGAAGATGTGGTACATACATACAATGGAATATTACTCAGCAACAGAAAAGAACAAAATAATGCCATTTGCAGCAACATGGATCAACCTAGAGACTGTCATTCTGAGTGAAGTAAGTCAGACACAGAAAGACAAATATCATATGATATCGCTTATGAATCTAAAAAAAAAGAGGGTACAAATGAACTTATTTACAAAACAGAAGTAGAGTCACAGGTGTAGAAAACAAACTTATGGTTACCAGGGGATAAGGGCGGGGGAGGGATAAATTGGGAGATTGGCATTGACATATAGACACTACTATATATAAAATAGATAACTAATAAGAACCTACTGTGCAGCACAGGGAACTCTACACAATACTCTGCAATGGCTGATATGGGAAAAGAATCCAAAAAAAGAGTGGATATATGTATACGTATAACAGATTCAGTTTCCTGTACACCTGAAACTAATACAACATTGTAAATCAACTATACTCCAATAAATTTTTTTAAAAAAAATCAGTATAAGCATCTGGAAAAGCAACACAACAAAAAAATGTATCCAGAATTATTAAAATATTCATACTATTGAATCCAGTAATGTGACTGATTGATATTTATTCCAAGGAAATAATACAATAGAAGAAAAAACTATCTGCTGAAATGTGTTCACTTCAGAATTATTTATACAATAATACAACTGCATAATTATAAGAAAACAATTTAAGCGATGAAAATATTATCTGTTAGAATTTGCTCACTGCAGCCTTATTTATAAAGGTGGAGGAAGAAGGCTTAGAATCAAATCAAATTAATATGCAAAAAAAAGAAATTACATAAATTATATCAGTTCCATGAAATATGATATAGCTGTTTTAAATAATTTTAACTGCTATACATAAATCTGAAAATTACATAAGTAAAAAATTACAAACATTTTTCATAAAATAAGTAAAAAATTACAAATATTCTTTTTAAAATTACAAATGTAAGTAAAAGATTGCAAATATATTAAAATATAGAGTGGAATTATGGGCTTTTTTCCCTTCAAATTTTCTTTGAATTTAAAAATATTTTTTATTTTTTTATTTCTATTTTTTTGTGCTTAATGGTTTTTAAAATTTATTTAAGGGGAACATTAATAGTTTTTGGTTATACAACAGCTATGTCTACTGAGCAATATCCTGGGGTTTGAGATTCTAATAAAACTGTCTTAGGTATATTTCTTTCATGTTGTGAGGGAAATGCAAATTAAAACCACAGTGTGTATTGTATTCACCTACAATAAATGGTTATAATCAAAAACAAACAAATAAAAATGCTGGTAACAATGTAGAGAAATTGGATCCCTTGCACATTGCTTGTGGAAATGTAAAATGGTACAGACAATATGTACAATAGTTTGGCATTTCCTCAAAAAGATAAAAATATAATTACAGTTTGCTCAAGAACTCCATTCCTAGATATGTGCCACAAAGAACTGAAAACAGGTGTTCAAACAAAAACTCCTACACGAATATTCATAGCAGCATGGTTGACATTGGCCCAATGGTAGAAACAATTTGAATAGCCATCAGTGGGTGAATGGATAAGCAAAAGAGGGCAGATCTATACACTTCCATATTACTCCACATACACAGAAATAGAGTAAAATGGTGCAGCAGCTATGGAAAACAGTATGGCAGTTCGTCAAAAACTTAAACATAAATTAACGTATGATCATCAATTCCACTTCAGGGGAATGTACCCAAAAGTTTTGAAAGTAGGGAGTGAAATAGATGTTTGTACACCCATATTCACAGCAGCATTTCTCACACCAGCTGAAAGGTGGAAGCAATCCAAGTGTCCATGGACAGATGAATCAATAAACAAAATGTGATATATACACAAAGGGATATTATTCAGCCCTAGAAACTATGGAAAGTCAGACACATGCTACAACATGTATGAGCCTTAAAGTCATTATGCTAAGTGAAATAACCTGGTCACAAAAGGATGACTATTAATGATTCCACTTCTATAAGGTATCCTCCAGAGAGGTGAAACTCAGAGACAGAAGGTAGAATGTGGTTGACAAGGGTTGAAGAGAGTCAGTGTTTAATGGATGCAGTTTCACTGGGAAAAAATGAAAAAGTACAAGAGATGGATGGTGAGGATATTTGTACAACAATGTTAAGTAGTAAATGTCATAGAGCTATATACTTTAAATGGTTTACATGGTAAATGTTATGCTCGATAAATTTAATCACCATGGAAAATGTGAATGAAGTACTGATACATGTTACAACATGCATGAACATGGAAAACATCCTGAGGGAAAGAAGCCGTACAGAAAAGGTCACCCAGATCATACTCATCTTGTATGCTTTAAACCCATCAAGGTTGTGAAAATGAGGGAAAGTCTCAAGAACACTTCCAGGAAGAGAAAACTGGATCAGAATGGAAAAAGACATTTTCATGCTCTGGGGCAGGTGGTAAAAATGGAAGTGGGCCTGTGGCTTGGATTAGAAGGTGAAAACCATAATGATTTCTCATTTGGGGTTATGTGGGTGTCCCCTGGGAGAGTGTCCCTTTTGGGGGGTAAAACACAATGGAAGGTGTCATTTAAATTGGCATAGGTGGTAAATTAATGATGAGCAGGGAATCTGAACGTACAGATGAAGAGTACATTGTACTTCTACAGCAAGTTTTCTATATGTTTGAAATTATTAGTAAGTAAATAACTTTTGAAAACAAACATGTCAATACCAGGCCAGAAAAGTAGGTAAGACATCAAACTTCATGACAGGGGCCAAGTCCTACACAGATTCAGTTCACCCCAAATGGTTAAGCTAATTACTCTTGTAGGAATCCACATATAATCTTTCCACAGTACCTCTTAATAAGACTAGTAGTCACTATGTCTTGGGAGTTGTGGATGCACTGGGATACAGTAGAAACAATGGGATTTTTTAAAGACCATTTTCCACATCGAATCACCAAAAGGTAGAATACATGAATTGAGTAAAGTTGCATTATACGAAAGCAATACACAAAAATCAGTTGCGTTTCTATACACTAAGAAGGAAGCAGAACAGAAAAATTCAGAAAACAGTCCCATTCACAACTGCATTGAAAAGAACAAAATACCCAGGTCTACATTTAAACACTGATGTGAAACACCTGCACAATGCAAACTGTAAGACACTCATAAAGAAACTGAAAGAAGAAATATTCTGTGATCAGGCATTGGAAGAATATTGTTAAAACGTTCATGCAACCAAAGCAGTGTACCCATTCAATTCAGTCTCTAACACAATTAAAACGGCATTTTTCACAGAAACAGAACAAACAACCCTATCATTTGTGTGGAACCAAAACAGACCCCAAATAGCGAAGCAATCCTAAGAAAAGAGAGCACAGCTGGAGTCAACCCAGTCCCAGACTTCAAACTACACTAGGAAGCTACAGGAACCAAAACAGTGTGGAATGGGCACCAAAACAGGCACCAGAGGAACAGAACAAAGAGCCCAGAAAAAAACCAGATGGATGTGGATGTGGTCAATTTATGACAAAGCTGCCAAGAACATTCACTGTGGAAAGTCCCTTCAAAAAATGATGCCGGGGGCTTCCCTGCTGGTGCAGTGGGTAAGACTCCGCTCTCCCAATGCAAGGGGCCGGGGTTCGATCCCTGGTCAGGAAACTAGATCCCACGTGCATGCCGCAACTAAGAGTTGGCATGCCGCAACTAAGGAGCCCACCTGCCACAACTAAGACTGGGTGCAGCCGAATAAACAAATAAATATTTTTTTTTTAAAATGATACCAGGGCTTCCCTGATGACGCAGTGGTTGAGAGTCCGCCTGCCGATGCAGGGGACACGGGTTCGTGCCCTGGTCCGGGAAGATCCCACATGCCGTGGAGCGGCTGGGCCCGTGAGCCATGGCCGCTGAGCCTGCGCGTCCGGAGCCTGTGCTCCGCAACGGGAGAGGCCACAACAGTGAGAGGCCCGCGTACCGCAAAAAAAAAAAAAAAAAAATGATACCACATACCAAAGAGAGACACTGCAAACTGTCTACACCACACACAGAACTACCTGAAATCCACACTTTTCCACATCAAGCTCTTCCTCTGTGGGCTCCTCTGAAAAGGAACCCACCTCACCCGTCAGCCACATACCGGAAGCTTCTCCCCATTTTTTCCTCACCTTCCACTCCCATGGCGGCACCTCCCGGCAGGTCCTGAAGACACTGGGGTCCTGTCTGCGTGGACGGGGTCCAGCGGTTCCCAGAAGCTGAAGCCCCAGCGTGTCCGCAGGAGACCGACCTCCTGTCTGCGTCCACTCCGCCAGGCATGGTCAATCCCAGAAAGCCAAGCCAAAGCGCTGGCCCATCCCAGATCCAGGTCAACCACAGGTGTCATGCTAACTGGCCCTGCAGGAGGCCACCTGCTATTAAGAGACCCTGAGAGAAGACGCCATGAGTGCCGTGGACTTGGCGCAGGCGGGGTCGCTCTCCCGCCTCCGTCCTCAGGGCGGGGCTGCCAAGGGCGGCGTGGGGTCGCTCCGCCCTCCCCTCGAGCGCCGCTGGCGGTAATGGACGCCCAGCCCGGAGTTCTGGCTCCGCGGGAACCCGGGCTCCACCCCCCCACGCTGGGGGCGGGGCCGCCAAAAACATTTTTTAAAAATAAAAACGAAGGCCCTTTGGTAAATAGGCACCAGCCCATAGGCACCTTACAGTGAAAGCAGGTCTGTGGTATGACGTTTTGTTTGAGAAATAAGGAAGTTCTTCACCAGCTTGTTTCCTTTACCTCCAGGGCACCAGCATCCTTCGTTTGCTTTGGCTTCATGACCAAGTCTTTGCCAGTGGAACATCTGTGAATGCCACGGCCACGTCTGGCCCATAAAACTTGCTGCACGAGAATCTGTGTGTCTCTCCTGCTGTGCTAGCTGGGTACAGACAGGCACATTGGTCTTGGGAGTCATATGTAAAACCTGGCCCGGGCAAGGGCTAGAAGGAGGGTGGGTCCCCAAGTCACTGTTTGGAGAGAGCTGCACACCAATCAGTTTTTGACTTCATGGTAAGTTGCTGAGATATTTGGATACACTAGTTAAAAGAGCTAGTTTTCCTCTACTACCCCCTGACTTTCAGTTTGAGGATTGCAAATTAACTTTAGCAAGCAATTAGTAGGAAGCAAGCTAGACCTTTGTCAGGCAAAAATTCCAAGTTAGAACTCTGTAGCTCCCGTGCACATAACCCTGATTTTATTCTTTCTATTTCCATAAGGATGTTAATTAGACTTATTGTGATTATCATTTTGCAGTTATACTTAGGCTGAATCATTATGTTATACACCTGAAAATAATATGTTATATGTCAATTATATTTCTTTTTTTTTAAACTGTTCTAATTTCTTATCTGCCATGCCCCTTCTTTTTTTTTTTTTTTTTTTTTTGCGGTATGCGGGCCTCTCACTGTTGTGGCCACTCCCGTTGCAGAGCACAGGCTCCGTATGCGCAGGCTCAGCGGCCATGGCTCACGGGCCCAGCCGCTCCGCGGCATGTGGGATCTTCCCAGACCGGGGCACGAACCCGCGTCCCCTGCATCGGCAGGCGGACTCTCAACCACTGCGCCACCAGGGAAGCCCCCATCCCCTTCTTATTTAAACTTTATCTTTTCATCTAAGCAAAACTCATAGTTTTGGTGTCCAACTATCGTATCAATAAGCATTTGAAAATACCCTACCCGATATCATATGGAAGCAGGAGCATTATTAGTTGACTTCTCCACAGCCAGTTACACAGGGTGGGTGTTTGGTAGATATTGGTAACCTGTCTAGCAGCCAAAAGAAGGTCAAGAGCAAGGAAAAGGAAGTCTGAGAGCTTATGGCCGTGAATTTCATTCATGTGTCAAAACTCAGTCCCTGTGTCTCTCTCTTTTTTTTTTTTGTATTCCCATAAAATTTTATTTTACAAAAACAGGGCTCAATCTGGCCTAAAGGCAGTAGTTTGCCAACCTAGAGCATACTGAGAGAATGATGGTATGTGATGAAACCGATGAGGTAGGTACAACATTCTTATAAGGCTGATATTAATTTCTCCATTTTATGGATGTGGAAATTGTGGTTCAGAGACATGAAGTAACTTGCCCAACGTCACCCAGCTCATAGTTGGTAGATCCATAATATAAAAAAAGAAAAGAAGAGAGGGACATGATCTTTGGAGTCAAACAGATTGCTTTTATATCATGGATCTACCAACTATCAGCTGGATGACCTTGGGCAAGCTACTTCATGTCCCTGTGTCTCTTATGGTTCAAAGAGTTTAAAAGTCATCGTGGGTCAGAAAATTTCGAGAGTTCAAAGGCTTTGGAGAGAAGGCTAAAAAGAGTGGTCTGATTTCTTAGCACTGCCACCAGATTGAATTGTCAGAGTATATTCTCCTCAGTAGGGGTGGTAACACTTAGGGACACATACCACCACTGGCCATCTCCTGCCTGTGCAGACATCACTCATGATCTTGGCACGATTCTGAGTGCCAGGCACAGAACTCCGGCAGCCACTAACCATCAATTTGTTGGTAGAACATGAGAGATTGCCGCGCCTGCCCCAAAGGCTGGGAATTTTCTCTAAAAATCTTACAGTTGTAGTTCAAGGCTGCTTGCCCTCAGACAGTGGGAGGGCCTTCTTGAGCTGACAAAATGATTTAAGTGCCTTGAAACAGGAGTACAGACTCAGAAATAGGAACTCTCAAAGAGAAAAGGAAATACTTTCGAAATCTTAAAAATCACAAATTGTACCATTAACTTTACCTGATACAAATAAAACAGAAGTGTGTAACTTTCCGTCTGTAATGAACTTATCTATTCAATTAATCAAAACTGATGTGTGATCAGAACCAAAGTATTATTTATTCTTACACTTACTGTATAATACTTGAGAGCTTTTTTAGAGAAAGTACTATTAAACAACACCCAGAATTAAATATAAACTTTAATACGACAACATGTATGCATTGTCTGACCCCCTCCTCCCTACAGGTCCCCTTTCTGTCACGATGTGCCCCGATCAGAATGACCATCGTACATGTGTCTTGTGTCTCCTTCTATTTCTAATCTAGGCTCTGCCTACACCTCCATCCTCATGTTCATCACCTCTCAGAAGATACCTGTGTACCAGCCGCACAGAAGTACTTGGGGTTTCCCAAACTCCCCCAGCACTGCATGCTTGAGGCCGCAGTCGCCTCTGCCTAGGACACCCCGTCCCGTCTTTTCCATTTACATGAAATCCACCTAATCCAGCCCCAGCCTGGCCTCCTCTGCAGACTGTTTCCTGGGTTAGCTGCCCCTCTTTTGTGCTCCCCTCACCCCACAAAGCACTTGACACACGCATTTTTAGTTGCAGGCTGACCTGCTTTTTCTTTTATTTAACAGCCTGTAAGGCCCTTGAGGGTAGGAACAACCTTCCATCTTTCCATGCCCAGAGCACGGTGTTGGTATATAGATAGTTGTTTAAGGAATTTTGTTATATGATTGCTTGAGTGAATCCTGAAGATTAGAGCTGTTTTGAAAAATGATGCCCAGATCACTCGTTAACCTAAGCCCACACTTCAGAGCTTTTTCATTTGCTAGAACTCAGTGAAGCAGCATGGTTACCAAGATGTTGTAGATTTTGGATTTGTTAAGACTAGGCTTTTTTTTTGCAATTACAATTTACCAGAAGTAGTTTACCAGAAATTTCTAATGAGGTGCTTCTCTTAACACATCAGATGCTATGTTATAGGTAAGTGTTAGCAATGGGAGTATCTAACCCCTATGTTCACTGCAGCTCTATTCACAATAGCCAAGACGTGGAAACAACCTAAGTGTCCATCCACAGACGAATGGATAAAGAAGATGTGGTACATATATACAATGAACTACTACTCAGCCATAAAAAAGAATGAAATAATGCCATTTGCAGCAACATGGATGGACCTAGAGATGATCATACTAAGTGAAGTAAGTCAGACAGAGAAAGACAAATACCATATGATATCACTTATAGGTGGAATCTAAAATACGACACAAATGAACATATCTACAGAACAGAAACAGACTCACAGACATAGAGCACAGACTTGTGGTCACCAAGGGGGCAGGGGAGGGGGAGGATGGATTGGGAGTGTGGGATGAGCAAAATATTATATAGAGAATTGATAAACAAGGTCCTACTGTATAGCACAGGGAACTATAACCAATATCCTATGATAAACCATAATGGAAAAGAGTATGAAAAAGAATAGATATAGATATCTGAATCACTTTGCTGTACACCAGAAATTAACACAACATTGTAAATCAACTATACTTCAATAAAATAAATTTTAAAAAACACACAGAAAAAAACCTGATGGGAACATCTAGTATGCACTTGTGGAATTCAGCCTTCTGTTGACAGACTCCATTAATTCAATAAATATTTCAATATCTGCTCTATGCCAAGTTGCTCTGGGTGTTGGAAATGCAGTAAGGAAAGAAAAGAAAAAGACTAATCACGCCCACACTGAGTTTACAGTCCATATGAGGGAGAGACACAAACTATATAGATACATATTTTGTCAAGAGTTATGAAAAAAAACTAAGTTGGAGTCTAGTGGCTGGCGAATGCAGTGTAGGGAATCCGGTGGCTACACCATATGGTAGTCAGGGACAGCTGCTCTGGCAAAGTGACAAAAACCTAAAGGGAAGGGTAACAGCAAGTGCAGCGGCCCTGAGAAAGGAGACTGGATGGCATTTTACAGGCACAGCAAGGTGTCAGATTTGGCCAAAGTAGCAAGGGAAAGTGAGGCAGAAGGTGGTAGTGCGGCAGCAAGTTATGGAGGGCTTGTAGGCTGTGGTTAGAAGGTTGCTTTTCCTCTAAGCGAAGTGGGGAATTACTGGAAGATTTTGAGAAGAGGGATGACGTGATCCTACTGTTGTTTTAAAGATAACTGACTGCTAATAACCTAGGTGGGGAAGAATCTGAAAAAGAATGGGTATATGTATAACTGAACCACTTTGCTGTACACCTGAAACGAACACAACATTGTAAATCAACTAGACTCCAATATAAAATAAAAATTAAATTATAAAAAGATAAGTGACTGCTGTGTTAAGAGCAGATGACGGGGAGCCAGGGATGAACTGGGGAACATAGCTAGGAGACTACAGTAATGACACAGGCAAAAGAAAATGGCAGCCAAACCCAAAATGGTATCAGCAGTGGAGATAGGAAATGTTTGCATTCTGGATATACTTTGAAGGTTAAGGCAACAAACTGTGAGCTGTGAGTGAAAATATTATGCTGATGATGACTGCAAGGTGAGGAAAATAGATCTGCCGTTTACCAATATGTGAGATTCCATTAATGTGTATCTTTGGGGGAAATATAAACAATGCTTACTGTGTTTTATTTTTCTGTTAGATGATAAGATCATATTTATAATTTACATGCTTAAAACTTAGAGGACTGTTTGAGGGTGTACTTTTTCCTCTTCCATCTCTCCCCAGGCACCAAACCCTGGAGCTTCATTCTTGACAAGGTCTCCAATGTCTCATCCACCTTCGCTTTTTCTCTCATGTTCCCTCAGTCAAGTCTCTCAGTATTTCTTGCTTGGAATAAGGCAGCAGCCTCCTAATTGGTCTCCAGCCTTCGATCTTTGATGCCTCCAGCGCCTCCCACGATGAGGAAGCACAGGTGGAATTGTCAACACCACGTTCAAAAATCTCTGATGGCCTTTGCCTGCTGAATAAAGACCATGACTCTCCATGGGGCGAGAATCCACACAACGGCCCTTTTAGCTGTGTGTCTTATTACGTAGCCCACCGTGTGCCTGTTGGTTCTATTGTATATGCTCTGGCCTCTTAGTTTTATAGGTTTGCACTACCCCTCCCTCTTTTCCAAACCTGCCCCAGCCCCAAACTCACTTCTTTCATATTGGAATGTTTCCAATCCTTAATGCCCATCATTCCAATGAAGTCCTTTAAGCTTCACCCAGTAAAAAATTCATCTTTTCCCTGGTACACAGACATGTGGGTAAAGATTTGCTCTTAGACTCTGAGATGCTGACGAGCGAGCCTCCTGCCAGACTGGCCAACAGCTGGAGAATGAGACCATGGACTCTTTCCTTACCATATCTCCAATACAGGCAAAGAAATAGATTCCATGACCCCTTTTTCATGGACCAAAATAGCTATAACAGATGATCACAGCCCATATTCCCATGGCGATGACTTTTAGGCTGGCAATGTACTCTAAGGGGACATACTGTCTTAGGAGAACAAACTGAGCTACCCAGGGAAGAAAAGGATCCGACCTAAGGTTGTCCTTTGTCATCCAAAAGAGAAGATCCTCACCTGTAGTTTCTCTTCTTCTAGAACAGGGTCAGCAAACCTGACCCTGAGAGGCAAATTCCACCTACCACCCCTTTCTGTAAATCAATTTTTTTAATACAAAAGACGTTTCCTCCCCAACATACTCGCACTTCCTTGGGCTTCTACCTAGTACTTTGTATTGGTTATTTATGAGTATGTGTTTCTATACCTCCTTTTGGGCAGTGGCCTACTGTATGAGAATGCAGAATTTGTTTTATTAACCACATTTCCACAGTGCCCAGCAGGGCACTGCTCAGAATAGGTTCTTAATAAATATCCATGGTGGGCTGAAACAGCAAATTGCTACTGCAGCAGCAACAGTCTTAATATTGAGAAAAGACTTGCAGAACTTGTGGTTGGTCCCCACCCACACATAACCAGTACACACACACGTTATTTTTCAAATTCATTTTCTTTTATTGGAGATTATTATTATCATAGTCTGTTTAGAACAACACCACCGAAATAATGTAAGTTTCTTAAAGGTCATATTGATACTCTCCATAAATATAAGCCTCTCTGGAGTAACATTTAGAAACCACTGTAAAATAAATTAGATGTTTTTTTCCTTTGAGGCCAACCATGTTTTCATCAAATAAAAAAAATATTGATTTTTTTTCTCTTTCTTTTACTACGAAGAATTCTTTAAAATACACTAGGCAAACTGCTTACGTGCTGCAGAAAGCCAGATGTCTTAGGGCACTGAAATAGAAAAATTCGTACTGTGTCTCATAACTTAAGGCTATCTGAAGGGAAAACTGATGAACGCTGTGACTTTGAAACTTGGGGCAAGCTAGTTATCCTCTGCTTAACATCAGGGATGCCACCAGTACCCACTTAATATTATTGGTATGTCTTTTCCTACTCGATTGCGCCTCAGAGCCGCACTTCACTGCCATGTATTAAAATTACTGGTATAGATATATTTTTCTTCACTAGATTATAAATTCCTTGAGGGTTATATTCCTGAAAGTTATTGAAGTTTATAGATGGGCTTTTCCTCACTAGACTTTAGGTTCCTGGAGGGCAGGAACTGTCCTTCACGTACCTTCCACCAGCTCTTACCATAGATCTTTGCACAGAGCATTCACTCAGCAAATGTGAAATTCATCTTGCCCCTTGGCTACTACTCTGACTTCCTTTCTTTGCTAAAGGACACTACACCCTATTCCCGATTTAGAATCTTGTATGAACTGTAGCGGAGATTCAGCAGCTGTAGCAAAGATCCAAAGTAACAGTATTTGAAATAGTCCAGGTGTAAGCTTCCCAAGACTTAACTTCTCGGGGTAGCCCTACCTGGGGCGGGTGACACTGGGATACTGTGTATGGTTGTACAGGATACTCATTTTTCCTGATGTCTGTTGCACAGCTCTATGGGGTCACATTCACACTGTGGTCTCTGCGATGTGTACCAACTAATGTCATGTCCAACTGCACAGCTGTATCCAGCGGCCCTATGGCTGCTCCATGATGGGAGAGATCCATGTTCCTTTTTCCTATTGCTCTGCTATTCCTAGGGAGTTCCGAGATGCATCGCGCTCCAAAACGGATGGCTGCCACCGCGTCCACGTTCCAGTAAAAGCATGCTTACTGGAAGTCGCATGTGCCACTTCTCATCACATGCTAGTGTGACTAGAACTTAGTCACACAGGCGCACCTAGCTGTAAGAGACCCTGGGGAATACCCTTATTCTCAGTGGCAAGTTGTAAGTCAAGGGTTCAATTACCATAAAACAGATTTGGGGGATGACTACAAGCCTCCATAACAAGCCAGTATGTCACCTTTTGTTTTGTCACTTACATTCTTAGTTCTGCAATCTTTTTCCCAGCTCTCTTTCTCCTCTGTTCCTGATAACCAGGAATACTTCACTGGCTGCTTTAATTTCTGCAGTATCATCGGTGAAGACCAACAGCTTTGTTTCCTTCTTCCTCATACTTTTACTCCCCTTATTCTACTAGGCAGGACCTCCAGAACAAAGCTGAATGGAAAACGTAATAGCGGACATACGTGTCCTGTTACAAGAAGGAAAACACTCACTAGATCACCCTTCAGTATGATGTCTGCTGTAGGCTCTTTGTAGGTACTAGGTATTGGATTAAGAAAATCCCTCTTTTTCTCAATTTAAAGAACAGGGTAGCTCTAACCAAGAGTTTTTGAGAGATGAAGTATCTTTGGGACCTCCAGCATCCCCTTTCTAATTCCTCTGAGATTTCTTCAGATGCTTAGAGACTCAATGTTCTTCTGCTCTAGCCTTCCTACTAAACAAACTCTGGCTTTCGGTCATAAGGGTATAAATTTAAGATGTCTTATCTCTATCCACCTAACAATGTTTTTGTCGTTGTTTCCTTTATTCATTCATGTACTCTCTATTTTATTTTACAAAAGATTTTAGAAGATTTATAAGGACCATACATTAAACTGGAAAAGTAGAAATAGATAGCAATTCACCTCATGGAACATCTAGCTAGTATAGAAAATCATCACTAAGGTGTAGTTAACACAAATTTATGCAGGTCGTACACTACAGTGTTATTAAATTTGACCTGTAAATTTTTCGGATGGTCTTTATAATCAGTTTCGCATTGACTATAAGAAACAATCGTATCAGTTCTTCAAAGAAAGTAAAGATTTCCTAGCACTAGGATTTGGAAGAAAATCTTTAATGCTCTTCACATAGGTAATGTAGAGGATATTATCCATACTCTGAGAGAAATGCACAAGCAGATTGCCTGTGATGGTTTATTGTTTCCGTCAAGGTAAGCAGAAGGCATTATTCCAAAGCAAAACTCACTAAACACAATTTTTCAAGCTACCCAAACATTTTGGACTAAGTTGCCTGTTACATTCCTCCTTGTTCCACAGGGGGTAGGGCATGCAGATTTTTTGTTAGTCATAATCTTATAATTTTCTTCAAATAAGTTTGTAATTCTCTCAGCTAGGACTTTTTTTTAATATGAGTTGTGCAGGGGACGTTTCAGTTGTAATTAATTTCTGGCAAAGGCTTCCTGTGACTGCTTAAAGATGGACATAAATGATTTGTCACTCTCCCCATTAGGAGGTGGCTTCATGTCCCCTCCCCTTGACTCTGGGCTGGGCCTAGGTCTGCCTGAACAACAGAATGGGCTGCAAGTGGTGCTGGACCAGTTCTCAGTCTCACTTTTATGAAGACAGCTTCCCCTCCTTGCTCTGGGTACGCAGCCTCTCTGCACCCAGCTACCCTGGAGAAGCCAAGGCCAGACAGAAAGTCTGTACCCAGGAAAGCCAGTTAAGAGCCCCAGCTCAGCTCCCAGGTGACAGCCACGCGTGCCAGTCATCATGGATGCTCTGACCCAGTTGAGTCCCCAGGTGACTCCAGCCTCAGCTGACGTCACATGGAGTAAAGAAACTGCCCAGCTGAGCCCAGTCAACTCAGGCTGGTGGGAGGGTAAAATGACTTGTTTTAAGCCACTATGTTTGGGTGGTTTCTTTCTTTTTTTTTTTTTTTTTTCTTTTTTGGCCATGCTGCAAGCCTTGCTGGATCTCAGTTCCCTGATCAGGGACTGAACCTGGGCCCTCGGCAGTGAAAGTGCTTAGTCCTAACCACTGGACTGCCAGGGAAGTCCTGGGATGGTTTCTTCATTCAGTAATGTACAATAAAAATGCTTCTCATCCACATTTCAATTCACTGCACGCAGTCTTGCTTCAGCCACTCACATACCCACGAATCTGTTCTAGTAAAGTTCATAATTTAACAAATCATTGGGAAACACGATAGACACTTGCCATTCTAGCCTTACTGAAATTCCTGCTGCATTTCACTACTGACCACTCCCTGTTAAAAAAAAAAAATACATGGGTAATACTTTCACACGGCTCAGAAACTAGAAAGTTTAAAATTGTCACCAGCAAGAAGTCTCCTCTCAGGTTTTTTCCACATCTGGCCAGTTCCACCCCCATCTCTGTCGCCAATGGGTAAAAACCATCTGTATTTTATTAAATATCTTTCTACAGTTTCCGTATATACATACAAATATATATGATGTTTCTCCTCTTCCCACTTTTTAAACAAAACATGCACCTTACACACACTAGTCCACCCCCTTGCTTTTTCCCACATTAGCAAAATATCTTGGAGATTTTTACATGGAGGGAACTCGATTTTTAAATCATATTCTTTAAGAAAAAAGAAAATCTTCTACCATATGGCTATTTCTAGATTAAAATTCTGTTTCTCCCACTAAAGGATTTCTAGACCACCTACACAAAGGTAAGAGATTTTAGAACCTAGGTGGCTTTTTCCTCTGTAGATGCATAAATGGCCCCCCAAAACACCATTTCTAACAGAGGCCTGCCCTTACAAGGGGAAAAAATAAGCAAAATTAGATCATAATGGATTTTTCCTATTTCATCTTGTAGGGTAAGGCGTTTTTGTTTTTGTTTTTCTTGCGGTACGCGGGCCTCTCACTGTCGTGGCCTCTCCCGTTGCAGAGCACAGGCTCCGGACGCGCAGGCTCAGCGGCCATGGCTCACGGGCCCAGCCGCTTCGCGGCATGTGGGATCTTCCTGGACCGGGACACAAACCCACGTCCCCTGCATCGGCAGGCGGACTCTCAACCACTGCGCCACCAGGGAAGCCCCAGGTCCCAGTTCTTAACCGTTACAAGTGTCACCATTCTTTCACTGAATGTGGCTGATGAATTTCAAAACACCTGCCATCAGAATCTAATAAAAATAACCTACAGTATTGTTTATAATTTTATTTTGTTAATATTTGCCAAGAAATAAATCTATGTACATTTTACCCCTAAAGAAATATTTACAGCTTTAAATTAATCCATTTCATTCACTACAAGACTAGAATTAGTACTAAAACAACTCAGCCTTAATTTCATAAGTTTAAAATAAATGTGACAATGATTTCTTTTCTTCTTTTAATGTTTAGTGAATGAAACACATATTTTAAAATAAGCAAACTCGGGGCTTCCCTGGTGGTGCAGTGGTTGAGAGTCCGCCTGCCGATGCAGGGGACATGGGTTCGTGTCCCGGTCCAGGAAGATCCCACATGCTGCAAAGCGGCTGGGCCCGTGAGCCATGGCCGCTGAGCCTGCGCCTCCAGAGCCTGTGCTCTGCAACGGGAGAGGCCACAGCGGTGAGAGGCCCGTGTACCGCAAAAAAAAAAAAAAAGAAAAGAAGAAAAAGAAAAAAAAAAGCAAACTCCGCTATTATATATAAAATAACCAATAAGGACCTATTGTATAGCACAGGGAACTATACTCAGTACTTTGTAATAAACTATAAGGGAAAAGAATCTGACAAAGATATATATATATATACCTGAATCACTGTTCTATACACCTGAAACTAACACATTGTAAATCAACTATACTTCAATAAAAAATTAATTGAAATTTTTTAAATTAAAAAATAAAATAAGCAAACTCGAGTGTTCACAAGGTACATATGCATCTAAAATATTTTTAAACACTTCTTCAAAAACTATCGGAATGCATTTACATAAAGCAGATAATTCCATAAGCATAATAATAATTAAGAATTTTTCAGAGCCAAAAATGCTTCGTAACTATGAACATGTACAGCCTGTGAAATAACCAACATTTTAAAAACCTGTTTTTAAAGGCTTTTTTCGCTAGCTATGCTCATACCTAACTTTTGCTATCACACTGTTAGTTCATACTACCTAGTACAGATAGTATCAACTCTTCTGCAAAAAAAAAAAAAAAAATCTCAAATTTTGAACTTTCTGAAATTTTAATTTCCATTTTTAAAATGTGATACATTTTTCAAAAATTTATTTATTTGTTTTTATTTTTGGCTGTATTGGGTCTTCGTGGCTGTGCATGGGCTTTCTCTAGTTGCGGAGAGCGGGGGCTACTCTTCATTGCAGTGCATGGGCTTCTCACTGCAGTGGCTTCTCTTGTTGCGGAGCACGGGCTCTAGGCACACGGGCTCAGTAGCTGTGGTACTTGGGCTCAGTAGTTGTGGCTCGCAGGCTCTAGAGCGCAGGCTCAGTAGTTGTAGTGCAAGGGCCCAGTTGCTCTGCGGCATGTGGGATCTTCCCGGACCAGGGCTCGAACCCGTGTCCCCTGCATTGGCAGGCGGATTCTTAACCACTGCGCCACTAGGGAAGCCCCTAAAATGTGATACATTTTTAATGCTACAAAATCAGTTTCTATATAAATTATCTCATATATGTTGATTTTGGAACTGAAACAAAAAAGTAATACCTAATCTTAGAGCAAATGCTTATGCATACAAGTCACAAAGTTGTAGCTTTGAAAAAAAAATTTGATGCTCAAATATCAACATTCTCCCAGCTGAAAACTAAGTCATTTTTTTCTTCTTGGGTACATTTAATGTAAATTAATCTTTCCATTTCCTCAGTTCTTAAGATTAATTTGTTGTAAAGGTTTTAATAAAGTTCAGTTAGCGTATACTCAATAAAACTAGCTTCTGAGCATACTCATCTAGCCACAAATCTATTTTAGTCAACTGATGATTAAGTCATAAATCACTCAGGCAAATTATAATTACTTTGTTGTGCATATTTCTCAAAAACAGGAACATACACGTTTTTCACAATCCTGAATATATTCCTAAGAGGCATGTGTGTGTGTGTTTAGGTTATTGACCAAAAAAGAAAAGACTAGAAGTCCTGTTCAATGAACAATACTATTGAACTAAAATCATTTAGCATAGTTTTTTTTTTTTTTTTTTGCGGTACACGGGCCTCTCACTGTTGTGGCCTCTCCCGTTGCGGAGCACAGGCTCCAGACGTGCAGGCTCAGCGCCCATGGCTCACGGGCCCAGCCGCTCCGCGGCATGTGGGATCCTCCCGGACCGGGGCACGAACCCATGTCCCCTGCATCAGCAGGTGGACTCAACCATTGCGCCACCAGGGAAGCCCTAGCATAGTTTTTAACTACTAAAACTATGATGTCCATTTATTTCATATCATTAAATTCAGTACAAGAAAAAAACCTGATGACTACTCTGGATTTTACTACTGTTCTCTGTCTTATTGCCCTACATTACTTAAATGAATGGAGAGATCAATTACATGGCTATAAAATAACATATGCTTTAAAGAGCACATACAAAATGTTTTACTACCTCACCCGATGCAAATATCGAGTTTTTCATTTGTATAAACTTAAAGCTATGGTGTTCATTTTGGTTAGAGACAACAGAACATGGAATGCTGATTTTTTCTGTTATGTTAAGTACACGAAATACGGCATTTTTAAGAAGTCACCTCCCTCCACCCCATGATATTTCTCTGTGGCAGCGTTTCTTAAAGGGGTGGTGGAAACTCAACTGCCTGCATCAAACTACCCAGCACCTTGCTAGAAATGTAGATTCCTCAGCCCTACAGCCACTGATGCAAAGCCTCCAAGGGAGGGACTCCGGGGTCCTAGGATCACTCTTATAAAAGCTGTGATCTGAAACCCTTTTTTCTAGTCTTTATCCTAGAAACTAAAACCCACAAAGTGTTAAGTGGATTTAAGAACAACTGCATTTAAAAATATAGGAGTAAGACACTATCTTAAGTCAAAAAATAAACTGTATTTTTATTTTTCTATTGGAGTATAGTTGATTTACAGTGTTGTGTTAGTTTCAGGTGTACAGCAAAGTGATGCAGTTATACATACACATATATCCACTTTTTTAGATTCTTTTCCCATATAGGCATTACAGGGTATTGGGTCTTCGTTGCTGTGCGCAGGCTTTCTCTAGTTGCGTCGAACGGGGGCTACTCTTCGTTGCAGTGCGTGG
The DNA here is from genome assembly GCF_964165515.1 of Mesoplodon bidens. Classification (NCBI taxonomy): domain Eukaryota; kingdom Metazoa; phylum Chordata; class Mammalia; order Artiodactyla; family Ziphiidae; genus Mesoplodon; species Mesoplodon bidens. The sequence continues at coordinate 4,844,153 of NC_138178.1, read as the reverse complement.
GCTTCTCACTGTGGTGGCTTCTCTTATTGCGGAGCACAGGCTCCAGGCATGCGGGCTTCAGTAGTTGTGGCTCGCGGGCTCTAGAGCTCAGGCTCAGTAGATGTGGCGCACGAGTTTAGCTGCTCTGCGGCATGTGGGATCTTCCTGGACCAGGGCTCGAACCCGTGTCCCCTGCATTGGCAGGCAGATTCTTTAACCACTGCACCACCAGGGAAGCCCTCAAGGTCTATTTGATTCAAGCCTGACTTGCCTACTCAAAGGAACGTTTTGGGGAGATTTTCAAAAGAAAATGTTGTCACAGCAGACAAGTGCAAAGGACTTTCAAATACTCTCTTTTTAAAATCAAACTACCATTTAAGCACTTGATTTTCTACACAAAAGATGGCTTAGAATTTGTTGAAATAAAAGATCCTGAAGATAAACTAAATCTAGGGGCTTCCCTGGTGGCGCAGTGGTTGAGAATCTGCCTGCTAATGCAGGGGACACAGGTTTGAGCCCTGGTCTGGGAGGATCCCACATGCCACGGAGCAACTAGGCCCATGAGCCACAACTACTGAGCCTGCGCGTCTGGAGCCTGTGCTCCGCAACAAGAGAGGCCGCGATAGTGAGAGGCCCGTGCACCGCGATGAAGAGTGGCCCCCGCTTGCCACAACCAGAGAAAGCCTCGCGCAGAAACGAAGACCCAATACAGCAAAAATAAATTAATAAACTCCTACCCCCAACATCTTCTTAAAAAAAAAAAAAAGATAAACTAAGTCTAAAGTTTAGGCATGCACTGAGTATATTAATATAGTCCCTGAATAGTTTGACGTATTTCATTTTTATTAAAGTTGATCACAATTCCTACTTCAAGATATTCCACCACTTAAGGGGAAAAAAAAGTATTACAGCTGCTGGTAGGGAGTACAAGTTGAATTAATGCAAATTTTAGGAAAAGGATTGAAAATATTTTTCATAAGACGGGCATCTAACAAGATAAATATGTGAGCTTCTTATACCATGTTACCAAAAGGAAAAAGTCCCTGAAAATTTCTTCGGTATAAAAATTCAAGATGAAAACGATCAAAGCCATGTAAGCGCAGAATGAACATCAGCGTTTTTGAGAATTAGTAACCTAATCCTGCAAAGGAAATATTAAAATGTAACATAATAAGAGAAATAGCACCTTTTTAAAAATCAAGTTATCTAAAATGTAAGTTTGCAAAACTATTCTGCACTACAAATCTCCACATGAAATCATTTGAAAAGGAGGTAGTAACACAAAACAAGCAATTCTGAAAGGTGTAAAGTTACATGCTGATTGTAAATGCAAAGCATACAGAATAATTAAAGCCAAAATTACACCTACATATCTATAGCAGGCCAAAAGTTCCTTTTCTTTTAAAGTCACACATTTAATAGTGTCTCTAAAACAGGCCAGGAAAGCAGCATACCTTAATATAAGGGGGAAATTTTTTAAGGACATTTTTAAGAATTAAAACATTTTTAGAACTAAAGCATTATTAGATTATCTTCAGTGTATCTTTCTATTCAACCCGTGGACAGAAGCTTTACCATAAGATTTTTGCTATTCAATGGAATTCAGAATAAAATGAGTCTATTTCAGATCATACCCTAAAACTTTTTGTTACCTAAGTACCACAAAGGGATTGTCACAAGATGATTTTTTATTAGATGATTCCACGGTATAGAGTAGCCTTTTTCAGCCAGAGTTCTGAATATAACAGACACAGTGTTACCATCAGAGTCAATGTTATTATGTTGTTTTACAAGTGAGGCCAAGTATATACATACATTCTTTCTAATCCCTTAAAATCCTTACAATTGAAAAGCTTGACCTTGAGTAGTTAATTCAAATAAAAATAAACTTGCTTAAGAGTATAATTTCAGTGGCCTAAACATATTTCCAAAGAATATTTTCCAACTGTGACACCTACTTGAATATTTTGGGCTTTTTATATGACCTCTTTATCTAGATCAAAAGATTTACCACAGCAAACCATGTCTATGTTTCCAAAAATTGTTATTAATCAAAAATGCTACCTTATAACTTGAGAGAAATAGACCTTGGGTTCAAGAAATGCTAATACATTATTAACAGTTATTATAATTCTGAATTTAGTTTCATTTATAAATATCATGTAAATATCACTGGCAGGCATCATAATGTTAAATCATTAAGCTAATTTCTAAGTATTGATTTCAAAAGCTTTGAACATATGTTGCAAAAAAAAATTAGTAAAACTTATTTTTAGTTTAAAAACTAACAAAAGTTTTTTTTTTTCCAGGTAATACACCCAATTATTTTTTTTATGATCATCACCTACCCAGGAGTTGATAATAAATACTTGCATAGTTCTTGGAGAAAACGGACCTGGCACAATCTGAAGACAAATATTGGCAAATACCACGTGTCCCAAGTTATAGTTTAAGAAATAACACAATCTGCAATATTTCATGAAGCTGTTTATTCTTATTATTAAAACTTGGACTCAAGTAATCCTGGTTATTCTGGAAAAAGCACCTTGTTGTAGGGATCGTTTAATCATCCTTTTCGACAATCACCTCTCCGTGAAGCACCTTTCTTCTCTGACGTAACATATGAAAGTAGAGTTGTGGAAACACTTAATTGAAAAAAGAAAACAGAGAAGGTAAGCTATGATTGGAAATCTTTTATACTTGAAACCTCTTAAACATGGCGGGCTTTGAAAGCAAGCACATCATGTACAGTTGTACTACCCACCTAATAGTTACAGGGCTCAGGGTAAGCGAACAAATGGAGGGCCACATACCATATGCCTAAATATTTTAATGCCATCCACTGTCACTCTTTTCAGCAAACTTAAATATTTTGATAAATATATCTTCATAATGACCTGGAAGGCCATGTTTGAATTTAGAATTCTATAACTCTTCGGAACACCGTGCCAGAACAGTGCTGCACAAGGAAAGCTGCCCCACCTGGCCCCTTCTCTCCATTCCATCGGCTGTCCTATACCATGAGGGGTCTCATGGTGTGTGGATGTCCAAGGCCACACAGCCCAGCTGCATCCACCCCCCTCACAAACAGCTGCCCCCTGATCTCAGGGATGTGTACACAGGTAACGGTGCTATAACCCACAGGAGAACAGACTGGGGAAGAGAGCTATGCAGTCTAGGTGCATGCTCAGTGCCATCTGGGTTGCAAATTATATGGTCCCGGGTTTCCAGGATGTGATCTGAAGGAAGGGGGTCCTGTGTGGCGTGGTGACCAGCAGTGAGCCAGGACATGGCCCTCTATCTAAAACTGGGCCCAGAGCAAAAGTCCCTCTTGGCTGGGCATAAGGGTAGTCTGGTACACACACACAAATATATATGTATTAGGTCAGTTAGACAAATAGTCATCCACCCTGTCAAATTTGGAGAATTATTTTGAGCCAGTTTGAACCAGTACTTTAAATTATAGGGTAAATGTTGGTGCATGAACAAATTAACATCAGCTACAAACAATACAAGTATACAAATATCTCTGAAAATGATGAACAGAATAGCCAAAACTAATGAACCTAATGACAAAACAAGCTTTGAATATTTTGCTTAGGCAACTGTGGGTAACTACTTTTTGAACTTAGCTCAAATGGAGCCAAAATGCACAAAAGATTTTATTTTTTTATTTAGGTATCCAACCTTCATTAATGTAACCATCATATTATACCTAAGGGCCTAAATATACTCAGGCCATATAGACTTAAAGCTAACTGACCGATTTTTGCAAATACTTCTATAACACCTTGAGTAGTTTAGTAGAAGTACAGGCTTGAGTTCAAACCTTGATCTTATTTACTAGCTGAGCAATTTTTAAAGCAATTCACTTAACCTCTCTAATCTCTAATGGCCTCACTGATAAATGAGAACTGAAAAGACTTCTTTTGAGCACTAAGTGCTCAAAATGTACTTTTATACTTGTAATTAGCAAAGGATTTAATAAGCAAAGTATAATTAGTTGCTATTACTACTAATACTAATAATCAGGTGGAAAACACCCCCCTGGATGGCTGATCCTCCAGCAGGTGGGGCTCTCAGGTACCTGACATCCTCCTAAACTGAGAAGCAGCTACTGGCAAAGGCTGGTCTTCACAGGACACCTGAAAATGCACAGTCACAAGTTACTGGTTTGATGGTTTCAAACCATGATCTCTTGGGCCCTGGGTTTCCACAGAGATGCCTCAGTGGCTTTGAGGAAAAAAGGCAACCCAAGACCTGAACCTGTAATTATGAGAGGACAGGTCTGGCTCCGCTCCAGACCTCCAACATTCACTAGATGTTGCGCAAAGCAGGGGGAGAAACAAGTGTCATAGGCACACCATCCCCGAGCCCTCCTGAACTGGCCCTGGTGGATAATCGGAGGAGAGTCAGGCTGAGATGGGAGAAGATGAGGGGAACAAAATCACTATATGACCATCAAGGCAATTTTGATTTTGGAAAAGCTTAAAAGTTGGAGGTCCCAAGGAGGTGGCCAAATTTTATGTTCATCCTCTTTAGATGAAATATTTCATATTGCGTCAATGTCGATTTTAGATTCTATAAACATTTCTCATTTCTCTTTTCCCCCGCACTGACCCCAGAGTCTCTAACTTTATTGAGGAGGGGAAACAACAACTTTGCTTTATCTTCATATTTCCTCCTAGTGATTATCAAAATCTGACCTAAAAATATACCACTTTGTATTTAAATGAAATGAATAGAGTCTCAACAATTCATTGCAACTATTGAAAGGCGAGGAGAAATTAGTGGAAAGACTGAGTTATTCAAAATATTTAAAGAAAAGCAGCTTTTTAATTATTTTCTAGTACACAGGGCAACACACATAAGACTAACAAGTACTCCTGGATGATCTTTCCAAGTATGTGCTTAATGAATAGAAATGACTTCAGATTTTCTTGGATAAAATGTTCATGTTCAGATACATAATTCTAAATGCTTTCAAAGAGTTCATTGCAGGCTTTATCTTTTCTTTTTTTTTTTTTTTTGCAGGTCGCGGGCCTCTCGCGGTTGTGGCCTCTCCCGTTGCGGAGCACAGGCTCCGGACGCGCAGTCTCAGCGGCCATGGCTCACGGGCCCAGCCGCTCCGCAGCATGTGGGATCCTCCCAGACCGGGGCACGAACCCGTGTCCCCTGCATCAGCAGGCGGACTCCCAACCACTGCGCCACCAGGGAAGCCCCTATCTTTTCTTTAAAAACATAAATCATACTAAGCTTATTTTTAAGTGGTTTTGAGAAGGCAATCATTTGTGTGTTAATTTACTTACCTTTTTTTCTCACAACTCACTCTTCAGTTATTTCAAATTATGAATACATGTGGCACTGAACGGAGGTTTTGATGTATTTTTAAGACATTATTTGGCATTTTATGACATCTTTTGAAAAACTTTCACAGCATATGCTAAATCAAAGTATAATACTAATAGAGACATACTTACATGGTATATACGAGGCCATGGTTATAAGAAGAAAATAATAGTAGTCAAAAGAGACATTGTATTTATTGGGAAGTCTTATTGAGAGCATTCCTGTTTTCTTCACATATGGTAAGGCAGAGTATATTGTAAGAAGTTCACCAGCAACTCCAACAGGATATAAGATGATAAAAAAATTATATCTGGAGAAACAAAAACCTGACAATTATTTTCTAGAATAATTACTGGATTTTATATCATGATTCTTTTGCTACTACTTTATTTAAGCTTAAAAATTCTCCTTTCTATACATACTTATATTAACCTCACATAACAAGGTTAATTTTTTTCAGTTTAATCATTTGCTTATTAATTTTATTATCATCGTTTTTTTTTTCTTATAGTAGTTTCCATTTTAAGTGGCAAGATCTTAATAAAGTAAGAAGTCAACTTACTTTACAGGACTGAAATAACAATACATTTTAAAGTCAGTGACTGATTGATGCAGTTTTTTAAGTATGATAAAGTATACAAGTATTATAACTATTATAGTGTATTGTAAAGTAAATGTAAGCATTGTAAGGCATTGCAAAAGTAACTGCTTTGACACCTGGAATCATACTGATTTATTTTTCCCTGCAGCTAGTCATTTGTTGATCAAATGCTGTGTTTTTAAAAAAGACCAGTTAGGATCCTAATTTTATATCTAAATCTTGAAATTGCCAAAGTCCTTGTTTGGAGACATCTGGAAAACGCTTTGTGGTTACTAATTAAAAGAATGACTATCTTAGAAAACTGATAAAGCCACCTGAAGCATCTGTAACTACTAAGGAACATACTGTCTAAAACTGCTTTCATGACAAAACAAGGAAGACAGGTCGTTTCCTGAATCTGCACATTAAAGGAATAGTCAGCTTGCTTAAAAGAGAGCTGAGAGAGTTCTAGTCAAAATCCAAGTCACAGTTTGTTCATTTGGATTGCGGAGCATCCTCCAGCACAGAGTGGGCCCAGCATCACTTCCGCCTACAGTTAGAGGAACACTGCACAAGTGTCCACTGGTGGACCCGCAGGACAGCCTCAAGCGCCCAAGGTAATGACATTTCTTAAGAGTCTCCTTATTCCTATGTGCCAAGGATATGCAAGGACAAGAGAGGAGAGAGGGGGGCAGAATTATTTGTCAAAATAGATGAACTGGTAAAGAAAGAAAATGATCCTTCTACTGTCCCTCTGTGTCCCCTCCTTGCCTTGTGCATGCCACCTGCTTCCTCACCAGCCTTGTGTAGTTATGTGTGTATTATTTAAATCAATTTTTTCCAACCTCAATTTCCTACTTCAATTTAAAAGTACATAACTGAGCATTTTATATTCCCTTCTTAAGTAAGACATTCAAACCTCTTAAATTTTTTTTAAACTTTATGTGACTCTCAGATGATTTTGGGGGGGGTAAGATTGTTCTTTAACTAGAAAAAAATCACACTAAGTATAAACTAGGTTAAAGGCTTAAAGACGTGATTATTTTTAATGAAATGGGAAAAAATTACACCATTTATTTGACTTTACTTGCACTTTAAAAAGGCTCTATGTCACCAACTCTCTAAGTTCTGATGGCAGCATGACAGATTTAACTACCTATTCAGAAAGAGATATGATGTTTCCTTACAGATTCCTAATGGTCATCAAAAAATTTTTTGAAGGGACAGCATTTTTGAAATTAAAATGGAAATCAATATGAAAACATAACATTATGCATTTATCTATTCAGTGGGTTTTTCTGGGAACATGTCTGACAGATAAATAGAATCAAAATATATTCAAACCATCACAGTAGGGCAACTGTATAAATAAGCCATTTTTAAGCTTTACTTGAGAATAGTTTCAACACTGGAACATAAATATAAATGTTATTTTAGGTTATTTAACAGGGTTGGCAAATATATAGCTGGTTGGGATCTTTAAGATTTTTGACATGAAACATAATTATTCACGATTATGCTTAACTGACGTGATGTGTTATGTTAACATGTGCATTTCAAAGTTGAAAGATTTTATAGTAACCTGTTTAACATTAAGGCAATTGACAAAGGATTGCTAACAGCAATTTTAAACATGCAATGGTAGAGTTTGGAACTTTTCCAGAAATTCAAGACATGCAAATGCATTCTAAAAGGTGGGCAAAGCATTAAAGACCATTATCTCCCGCAAACAAATTTTATATACAGCAAATAAAAAGAGACTATATTATGAATTAGTATTTTCAAAGGTGCTAGACGTCTGAAAGACTGAGGTCATTCAAAATGGCATGAGATGCATTCTGGAATTAGAATCCAGCTACATTCCAAACTGCCAATCTTGCCAAACGCTTATAAACGGTAGTGCAACCTTCTTATGACAGACGAAACGTTTAAGCTCAAGCTATAATTTTGAAGTATTTTGTCATATTCAAAATGGTAAGCCACAAATATCTAAAAAAGAGCTAGAGAATATAAAAACGTTTGAAATGGTATATAGTATAATTAAGAGTGATAATCCTTTGTAGGGGGAATATAGACAATTTAAAAGGTTTTTATTCTTTTAGGTTATTTATATATACTAATTTATTATATTTGAACATGTATGAGTTATTAAAAAAGGAGTAATTACTTAATAAAAAGTGTTAGGTTTTTTGTATAAGGGGAGCAAAAACAACTCTGACATTAGTTATGAATTATCTTTATAAGCTAGCTATGGATTAATACAAATATCAGAGTTTTAAAAAATAATGGAAATGTGGACATTGCATTGTTTTTAATATCACAAAGCAGTGTTTATAGCATTAGAAAACTGGGAATAATCTAAATTCTAGCAATATAGAACTGAGTCAGTCATACTATGGAATATTATGCAGCATTAAGAGTTAGAGAGGGCTTCCCTGGTGGCGCAGTGGTTGAGAGTCCGCCTGCCGATGCAGGGGACACGAGTTAGTGCCCCAGTCCGGGAAGATCCCACATGCCGTGGTGGCGGCTGGGCCCGTGAGCCATGGCCGCTGAGCCTACGCGTCCGGAGCCTGTGCTCTGCAGCGGGAGAGGCCGCAGCAGTGAGAGGCCCGCGTACCGCAAAAAAAAAAAAAAAAAAAAAAAGAGTTAGAGAGCTAGATCTAAATGGACCTGTACTGATTTAAAAAAAAGATCTCCAATATATAAACAAAAATCAAGTATCACGTCACCCTATTTATGTTTTTAAAAACTCACATCTGTGTATTCACGTTGCTGTTACTAAGAAAAAGTCTGATGGTAAACTCCCAACTTTCTCTCTCCAAGGAAAGGGAGTGGGGCTCAGGTAGGAGTACAAACAGGAACTTTCCATGTTTATTCTATATATTAAAACTATTTGAGGGGCTTCCCTGGTGGCGCAGTGGTTGAGAGTCTGCCTGCCGATGCAGGGCACACGGGTTCGTGCCCCGGTCTGGGAAGATCCCACATGCCGCGGAGCAACTGGGCCCGTGAGCCAAAATTACTGAGCCTGCGCGTCTGGAGCCTGTGCTCCGCAACAAGAGAGGCCGCGATAGTGAGAGGCCCGCGCACTGCGATGAAGAGTGGCCCCCGCTCGCCACAACTAGAGAAAGCCCTCGCACAGAAACGAAGACCCAACACAGACAAAAATAAATAAAGCAAACTGTCAACAAGTAAAAATAAACACTATTAAAAAAAAAAACTATTTGAGATTTTTTCACAATGAAAGCATATTACTTTTGTAGCTTAATAAAAAATGTAACGAATGAAAATACTGTCGAATTCTTGTATTCTACCTATGTGGGATACCTATCTATCTATCTATCTACCCATCTTATCTATCTTATCTACCGTATCTATCTATCTATCTAATTTACCTATCTACATAGACATATATGGGATAGACGTTTCTTAACCCAACTGCCCCCCTGCATTTCTTACCACCTGGCATTTCTCACACCTGTTAGTTGTTGTATTTTCTGTCCCCTCCATCTTGAGAGGACAGAGATTTTGTTGCACTCACACCTGCACCTCAGGTACACAGCATATGTTATTGTTATTATTGTTATTTCGACTCTAAGTGCAACATGGAGAATGAAATGAACAAATCTATGCTGGTTTGTGATTTGTTCTCCAAAGGGCACAAATAAGTTGTTTTTATAATAACTTTGTAAAATACCAGCTGCTCAAAGAACACATACTTTAAAAAGGACACAACATCTTCTGCTTTGAAAACTGTTGCTTTGGGAGGGCTATGTTTAGAACCCTTGAAATATAAATTTTGTCCTCATAACAAATAATACAATTTCAAATAAGGGTGACTTGTTTGTTTGTTTGTTTGTTTGTTGATCTGGCCGTGCCATGCGGCATGTAGGATCTTAGTCCCCTGAGTTCCCTGACTGGGGATCGAACCTGTGCCCCCTGCAATGGAAGCAAGGAGTCTTAACCACTGGACCGCCAGGGAAGTCTCTAAGGGTGACTTTTTTTTTTTTTTTTTTTTTTTGCTGTACGCGGGCGTCTCACTGTTGTGGCCTCTCATGCTGCGGAGCACAGGCTCTGGACGCGCAGGCTCAGCGGCCATGGCTCACGGGCCCAGCCGCTCCGCGGCACGTGGGATCTTCCCGGACCGGGGCACGAACCCGTGTCCCCTGCATCGGCAGGCGGACTCTCAACCACTGCGCCACCAGGGAAGCCCTAAGGGTGACTTTTTAAAATGTCTGTCTCTGCTACTTTATACACACACAGAAAAGTTGACATTGTATATATAAGATACTAAAACTTGTGGATACTAGGTTGAATATTAAAGTAACTTAAATCAATAACTGATTGATGTAAGGGCCACTTTTAGCAAGAACAGTATGTATTTAATTCAATGAAAGTCTGTCGTGTTAAAATAATTTCTACGCACTGGAAGTTTCAAATAATTTCTTTAATATGCATTTTTGTTACTAAAGTTTGCCTATTTTAAAAGTTTATTTTTAGTGTTTTAGCTTATTTTTCTAACTTTGTTTTGTAGAATAAAAATTTTGTGAGCTGTCAAAAAAAATTTTAAGTCAATCAAAGAAAATGCCATATTTTTGGCCAAGAGTTGATTTAATGTAATTCCAAAGATGTATATTTTGCTTTCAAGGAAAAATGAATGACCGATTCAGAGGCTAAGGACACTAATGCAGTTTGTCTGGCGTTGCTTTCACTCAAGATATATGTTAATATGACTGTTGCCTGGTCATTAAATTAAGCCTTTAGAATGCAAGTTATAACACTGCTCATTTCAAAAACAGCAGCCTCCTGGCAACACAGGGCTAAGACACATTTTAATTCTCTGTGTTAGCTCAGCACACAAAACACGCATGTGCAGGACCGAGAGCCACTAAACTGCAAGACATCGTCGCCACCTGGCCCATTTAACGAAGTATGGCAACTGGTCGAGAAGACTGAACGTGTAGAAGGAATAGCGAGTGATCTCTGTCACCGTCCACGCGACCAGAAAAAGCACCACACTCTCCTCATTCTGGATCTGCAGAATTACAGGGAAAGCCACAGTGTTGTTGAACCTTGAACTTCTTTCTCCACGAAGGTATTTTCTGTTTATTATTTAGTATGTGCCTTTTATTATAACGGAGAGCTAGGGTTACACAGATGCAATACAGAAAACGCAAGGCAGTCACCATTAATAAGTCTTTGCAAACACGCGATTTAAATGTGCTCTAAGCACAGGAATGGTCAAATTTCTATTGGGTTCTCTGTGTCACCCTTCACTCCAGCCAACAACTCAACCATCCCAGGACAACATCAGCCCCTCAAAACCAGCCTGGGAACAATCTGACCCTTGGACTTTCTGCTGGTCGTCAAATCGCACCCATCCTACTGCGGCACTAACTCCCGACTCGGCCCACTCGCTGCAGCCCTGCTACCATGGTGTCAGTTGAGGACCTGATCACCTCTCGTGCAGAACGCTGTCACAGCCCCCTACGCAGTCTCCACGTCAGAGGTGGACGTTTTCCCTTAAAAGCAAAACACAGAAGCAAACCAACAGAAACAAAATTGGAAGGTGCTAGTCCCGGGATTCAAAAGCTTCATGGCTTCCCCACTGCTTAACAGGAGGAAAGGGTAAAACCCTCCCACCTGAGCGAGCATGGTGTTCAAGGATCTTTACAGCTGCAGCTCAGAAATCTCGACTTCTTGTGCAACGACTCAACCCCACCCCCAGCTCTCTCTGGGGACACAAAACTTTGTATTATTTCCAGAATATGCTCTGAATGTGTCTTAACACACGCCATTCCCTCTAATTATCAATACAGTGCTCCTCCCTTTTCATTTCTTATAAATTTATTTATTTATTTTTGGCTGCGTTGGGTCTTCGTTGCGGTGCGCGGGCTTCTCATCGCGGTGGCCTCTCTCATTGCAGAGCACAGGCTCTAGGTGTGCGGGCTTTCAGTAGTTGTGGCCTGCGGGCTCCAGAGTGCAGGCTCAGTAGTTGTGGCCCGCGGGCTCAGTAGTTGTGGCCCACGGGCTCCAGAGCGCAGGCTCAGTAGTTGTGGCGCACGGGCTTAGTTGCTCCGCGGCATGTGGGATCCTCCCAGACCAGGGCTCGAACCCGTGTCCCCTGCATTGGCAGGCGGATTCTTAACCACTGCGCCACCAGGGAAGTCCCTGAATGCTCCTTCCTTTATCAATACTTCCCATGGAAAACCCTTTCTCACCTTTAAGATCCAGCTAACCTCCACGGCCTCTGGAAAACTTGTCCCAAACCCCTCCTCTCACCCTGAGCAGTTACGTGCTCCCCGCTTCCTTGTTCTCACAGTACTGTATTCATGTCTGTATTATAACACTTGCCAATTTCTATCAGGATTTGTCTGCCAAACTCTTGTATATCTACAGCACTCAGCTGATACACTCCTTCCTCGGGGAAGCCTTCCTTCACTCCCTAAGTCAGGCCAAGTCTGCCGGTTACTGCGATCCACACTGGCCTCTTGTTTCAAAGCACTAACACTAGTATAATCAAACAATTATTTCTGCAACAATTTGTGTACCATCTCTCCCAATTCCAGGCTCCATGAGGTGGGAACCATATGTGTATTATAAATAGCCAGATTCCCGGCACGGTGTCAGGAACAGAATACACGTGTAATTCATACTTGTTGAATGATTCAACATCTGTAGGGCTGCCCCCTACTCCCCAATGGTCAGTACCCCTGACAGCTGAGACTGACTTATTCATTTCTGTAAATCCCGAAGTAAGCACAGTGCCAGGGGTATAGAATGCACTCAATACATGCTGGGTGAATTAATTAAAGATGGGTGGAAAGATGCCCATGGGATACGACTGTTGGAGAAGATTAAATAGTAAAATCAAGGAAGAGATTTTCTGTAGGATAAAAAAGAGGCAGAAGGGATAAATTGGAAGACTGGGATGGATACATTCATACCACTATATATAAAATAGATAACTAATAAGGATCTACTGTATAGCACAGGGAACTCTACCCAATACTCTGTAATGGCCTATATGGGAAAAGAATCTTTAAAAAAAGAGTGGATAGGGACTTCCCTGTTGGTGCAGTGGTTAAGAATTGCCTGCCAATGCAAGGCGCACGGGTTGCAGCCCTGGTCCGGGAAGATCCCACATGCCACAGAGCAACTAAGCCCGTGTGCCACAACTACTGAGCCTGCGCTCTAGAGCCTGCGAGCCACAACTACTGAGCCCATGCACCACAACTACTGAAGCCTGCGCTTCTAGAGCCCGTGCTCCGCAACAAGAGAAGCCACTGCAATGAGAAGCCCGTGCACCACAACAAAGAGTAGCCCCCGCTCGCCCCAACTAGAGAAAGCCCGCGCACAGCAACGAAGACCCAACGCAGCCTAAAATAAATTTTTTTTTAAATTGGAAAACCCCAATTTCTATGGCTATAAAAATGCCAATTTTTGGTTTTGCTGGTGTTTCAAAGCCATTCTATGAACGCACTAAGTCAATGTACAATCACACTTACATCCAAACCCAACCTTTCTTTGGCCAAGGGTTCTGCTTCCTGAAATACAGTTAATATTTTGGATTCCTATTAATAAGAAAGCTTTCCTGCAGGCTCAAGTAGACGAAGTGTTGTGTCACTTACTGGTTTTATACTGTGAGTAACGAGCCACACCATAAAGATTCTTGAACTCACTTGGACCCCAGCCACAAGCACAGAAGTAGGTACAATTCCTTAAAGAAAAAAACAAGTCAACCACTGCCCTAAATGCAATCTATGCCAAACATGAAAATTAAATAAAAAACTCACCAATTAAACAGTGGACTATCTGTAAGCAAACACACACAAAAATCACATGTCAATAGCATACAACATAAAATAAATTCCTGTCATCGTTGGGTTTAAATGCATCTGTAGGGAGTAAATAATCAGCAAAATAAGACTGATTTTGCTCAACTGATATATTTTCAAATAAATATGGCAGTGATAGAAAAACAGCGTCGTTGAAAACTTACCTCAAGCAAGGCAAATGTCTGGAAAAATTTAAGTGTCTTCTGAATACTTTTATATAAACCTTTGTGTGTTCCTTTTTCCATATAAAAACGTACCATGGCAATAGCTAGTACCAGCCACCTAGAGAAAATAAAAGCATTTTATAAAATTCTATCACAACGAATTCCACTGAATCCTGTAAAGAAATGCCATAATTTATACAGTAATAACATGTATGTGTTATTATGTTCTCAGTTCATTATTCTATTTTTAAAACCCACAGGAAGAAATGACGAACATTGTTTTTACATTGACTCTTCAAGGGAATAAAGAGAACATATTCGAGATCAACTACATACAAATGTCAAACAATTTGCATTGTATTTTTGGTCTCAGCAGATAAACTGACGGACTGAAGGAATAGGTTTCTGTACCAAAAATGAAATTATTATAAAGCATTTAATAATTATATAAAAATTTGAGGTAAAAAGCTGTGTGTGTATGAATATTTTATACAAATATATAGTATATATTTATATGTAATTATAGGTAAAAAAATGAATAAGAATAAATGAATTCTTATTCATTTATAGGTAAATGAATAAGAATCATTAATTAACATTTTTATAATTTTCTCTAAATAAAAACAATTGTGGTGCCACAGAAGGGACACACATAGAAGGTCAGACATAAGCCTGCTTTTAAACAGTGTGTTTTAAAACTAGTGGTTACCAAGGGGGAGAGAGCAGGGGGGAGGGGCAAGACAGGAGTAGGGGGTTAAGAGATACAAACTAGTATGTATAAAACAAATAAGCAACTAGGATATATTGTACAGCACAGGGAAATATAGCCATTGTTTCCTAGTAACTTCAAATAGAGTATATTCTATAAAAATACTGAATCTCTGTGTTGCACACCTGAATCAACTATACTTCAACTGAAAAAGAAGTTTGTCTTCGAAAAAGAAAACATACATATGCCCCCTCCCCCCTTTTAACTTACACTTGTACATTAAATATAGTTGCTGCGAATTAATGGCACTTAAAAATACAAGCTACACCTGGGGAGACCAGCTTTGTCACCCGGGTACTCAACCTCCAAGAGTCACTGATGAGAGGTAATTTTTTTTTCCAGTTTCCATTGCAATTACAAAAGCACTCTGAAGTTTTAAAAAGTTGCATCACCTGTAACTTTTAAAAATCCTTAATAATACACCCATGGAAATGAATAGCTACCCCAGGCTTTTGAAAACAGTGGTCTCCAAAGTGTCTAGTTAAATGGATTTATGAACTATAAAATTTATAATAATTTTATACAGTTTTAACTTTTTGTCTTCCCGGTACGCGGGCCTCTCACTGTTGTGGCCTCTCCCGTTGCGGAGCACAGGCTCCGGACGCGCAGGCTCAGCGGCCCTGGCTCACGGGCCCAGCCGCTCTGCGGCACGTGGGATCTTCCTGGACCGGGGCACGAACCCGTGTGCCCTGCATCGGCAGGCGGACTCTCAACCACTGCGCCACCAGGGAAGCCCTTAACTTTGTAATTAAAGAGCACTCAATAAAATAGACAAATGGCTTAAAGGTGCCTGCAAAGAAACGACCGACTGAGTGGGGTGAAAATGCAGACTCAGTCAAACAGCAAGAAAATGGCAGAAAGGCACTTCAGCCCCGGGAATCTCCTCCTCAGCACACAATGAGGTTAAAAACAATGACCTTTAGTGAGATATGACAAGAAGTCAGGCAAGTGCTGGAAACTATCACAAAGACCTTTGAAATGTAGAAGTATGAAGGATAATAACAACGATGATAATGATAAGTACACTTTCAGAGTGCTTTCAGTGTTCCAGACACTGTCTTATATGCATATTTAATATATTAACATTTTATCCTCACAATAACCCCAATAATAGCGACTCCTACTATCCTATTTCACTGCTGTGGAAATAGGCAGAAAGGGCCCTATAGCCAGTCAGCTGGGACCTCAACTCACCACTCATCTCACAGTCTTTGCTCTTGAACTACTCTGCTGTACTGGTCTGGCTCTAAGCATATACTGTGCCTTGGGAGATTAGCTAATCATAATAATTCATGTATTTAGGGCTTCCCTGGTGGCGCAGTGGTTGAGAGTCCGCCTGCCGATGCAGGGGACACGGGTTCGTGCCCCGGTCCGGGAAGATCCCACATGCCGCAGAGCGGCTGGGCCCGTGAGCCATGGCCGTTGAGCCTGCGCGTCCGGAGCCTGTGCCCCGCAATGGGAGAGGCCACAACAGTGAGAGGCCCGCGTACCGCAAAAAAAAAAAAATAAATAAAATAATAATAATAATTCATGTATTTAAATTATAAGTAATTTTTAAAGTTATACAGAATGTTATGCTCAAATATCTTAACTGATAGTAGTACGCTATCAAGAAAGTTTGAAAGCCACTGTTTTATACGAAACAATCACCGTGCAGAGATACCTTATGACCTACCCTAAGGCTCAGAGTAAGTAAGTTAACGGTGGAGGTCTCCTAACCCTCACTGCTCTTCGCTTTCTACTGCACCATGGCTTTTATTGGATTCACCTCACGGTTCCATCCCGCATTAGAGCCAACACTCAACCCTGTGCTGGGCTAATCTGAGTGCGCTAATCTGGATAATGTTTTAGGTACCTTCCAGGTTTAAAATGTTCTGATTTCATTATCCTCAATTCCAAGTCCTTACACTACTTCTAACAAGAAAACAAAAAGCTTAATGTTTTCATTCACATTTTCCCATATACTTGTCTTTTCTTTTAGCCAAATCCAAATCAGATTTTTACCAAAGACCGATTTAAGAGCTAACTGTTAACCTACCAAAGAATTCATCAAAAGATTAATTTAGATGGCAAGTTTTCTACATTTTTAAAGGCATGATATAAAACTCCATGCATTTTAACAGTATAACAAATTTTACTGTTGTCCCATAGGTGGCAGTATTGTACCAACTAGTACAGTAAAACAATACTATGACCACTAAGCTGTTGGAAATAAAAGAAACTAACACTCTGGGGTTAGAAAGGACCATGGAACTATCTATGCTAACCTCTCATCTGTTTTTTGGTAAATATGGCCAGGAACTCATCTGAACTAACCCGTGCTCACTTCCTAAGTCCCCCCCCCGCCCCAATCACAAAGGGTGAGAATCAAAGTCTCTCTTGAGGGCCCTACATTCAGCTAACGTTGGGCTTCCTATATCCGTCAGTTTAGTAACTGTAATTTGAAAAATTTCCCAAAGCAACCGGAGTGTCTACAATTAGGAATTCTTTTTTGGACAGTTTTTTTTTTTTAAATATGCCAGAGCTAATGATTGCCTAAATATGAACCCAAATAGACACTTTCAGTCCTTGACAAAATACTCTTTGGAAAATATAAACATGTGTTCCACATGTAGAAGGTTTCTTACTTGCTTAATTCATTTATTTGTTCATTCTCAGGATCAATACCGGACAGGTACTGTGCTAGGTGCGCGGGAATTAGGGATAAACAGGACATAGCTCTGGTCTCAAGGAAATCTTAAGTTACTAAGTGGAGACAGAACACTGCAGCAATGAAAGAGATGCGGCATAACCTCCTAAACACCTTCTAACACTCACTAAATGCCTTCTTCTCATGCCACTATGGCTACAATTACCCTGAAAAATCTTATTGAAGGTGGAGCTCTTTCTTCTAGCTGCCTTCTGGTGCTTCTTTTTCTCCTCAGATTTCTTGGAGACCACCTGCTTTTTGAAGAGCTTGGTTATCTACACCTATACTCCTTTTTTTTCTTAATTTCAACACTGCTTTAAAAAGTTTTTTACAAACAACTTCAAACATATACAAAGGTATAGAGAATGAGTGGTACGATGAACCCCCATTTGCCCACTGCCCTGTTTCAACCAGTATCATCTTATTAACAATCCTGTTTCATCCCAACCTCTATTCACTTCTTTCCCCACAAGCCTTCCTCCCTGATTATTGTGAATCAAATCTCATACATCCTATAATATGATTCATAAATGCTTAATTATGTATCTCTAAAAGGTTTATTTTTCATAAACAACCAAAACACCACTATCCCACATGAAGAATTGAACAATAACTTCTTCAATCACAAAACTTAGAGTCAAGATACAAATGTCCTTAACTGTCTTGTAATTTTTTAAAATCATGATTGAAATAAGATTCATACATTGCAATTAGTTGCTATGTGTTTTATGACTCTTTTAAATCTATAGGTTTCACCTCTTTCCATCCATCCTCATCTCTCCTCCCCTCTTTCTCGTGAAATTTATCTGTTGAAGACCCTGAGTGGTTCCTGCAGAGTTACCCTCAGTCTGGGTTTTGCTAACTGGATACCCCCATGTCATTTATTATGTTCTTCTGGCCCCTATATTTCCTGTGAGTTTGTAGTTAGTTCTAAAGGACTGATCAGACAGATTCACGTTCAAGGTTAATTTCTCCCTTGTGTTGTGTACTTCCCCAGGGAGCCCCAAGTTTCTGGCTGTCCCTCTTCTTTGTGATGTTAGCGCTGATGATCATTGTCCAGATCCATTATTTCGGCAGTTACTGAGAAATGATGATGTTCTGATTTTATCGCTTCTTCTTTAAACCTCCTTCAAAGTAATCATTTGGAGGCTTGTACCGGAGATGATCTCTGACGTTCATACAATCCATACTTGCGTGTGGTGTTCACTGACAACTCTAAACTTCCTTTCATAGACTACATGCAGACTCATTTAGTAGCCAACACGTGTTTCAATTTATCACACATAAGGCTCTCATGCCAACAGAGTTAAGCTGAAAGGTTCATAAAAGAAAAAAAACCAGATAAACTGGACTTCGGTAAGATTAGGACCTTTTGGACCTTCTGCTCTTTGAGAGACATTGTGAAGAGAATGAAAAAGCAAGCCATACCTGATAGAAAATATTTACAAATCACATATCTGATAAAGGATTTGTATCCAGACTATATAAAGAACTTTCAAAATTCAATAGCTGAAAATCAAACAACAAACCCATTAAAAATGGGCAAAAGATTTAAACAGACCTTATACCACAAAAAGGTACACAACTGGTAAGTAAACCCATGAAAAGATGCTCAGGGTCATTAGTCACTAGGGAAATGCAAATTAAAATCACAGTAACACAATACACCACTTAGAAGGTATAAAATTATGACAACTGACCACACCAAGTGCCGATGAGGATGTGTGGCAACCGGAAAGCTCATTCACTGCCCGTGGGGATGTACTGCACAACCACTCTGAAAAAAACAGTTTGGCAGTTTCATAAGAAATCAGCAATGTGACTACCCTGTGCCCCAGCCATTCTACTCATAGGTATTTACCCAAGGACAATGAAAGCATGTGTCCACACAAGACCTGCATACAAATGCTCACCATGTCATCTGTCATAGCCCCAAACTGCAAAGAACCCAAATGTCCTTCCACAGATGAAGGATAAACAAGTTGTGGTAGGTTCATACCTGGATCCACCTACCTCGGGAATCAAATATATGTCTATTACTCAACACTTCAAGAAACGTACGTGCCTGAACCTTGGGTTTGGTGATCTGCTAATGCAGACTACGTACACTGTGAGGGTATCTTAAATAGTTTCTGCATGACGTGCATTTTTAAATTCACCACTAGGGGTAGGAATTATCCTTTCTAAACACCCACTGTGTGTCCAGCACCCTGCCGACCACTTCAGAGCCACTATTTCTTAATTCCTTGTAATAATCTAGCAAAGTAGTTGTTTTGCTCCCTTGACAGATGAGAAAACCCAGGGTCAGAGAGGTTATGGAACTTTCCTGAGGTCACCCAGCTAAAAAGGAGTGAAAACATAACCTTCAATGAACACCTTCCTGTACTGTTTACAGGTTAAAATCCAAGCATGTTAGCGAGGTATGTAAGGCCTGTGCAGTGAGCCAGGCTCCCCATCCATCTTCCTTTCCCAGCCTACACTGCAGGCCCGCTTGTTGTCACCCCAACCGCATGTCAGCATGAGTTGTTCCCTAACTCCTGCTCTTTCCTCATCCCTGCCGCTCAGCTGGAATGCGATGGTCCCAGCCACCCCCCACCCCGCACCAAAGCTTTCTCTGATCCTCCCTACCTGTCTGACTTGACACCTCTGCGGAACACTTACTTCATCCTGTCTTTTATTGCAATCTACAAATGCCCCAGGTAGCACTTCTACAAGGACAGGGCCTAAAATATTTAGCTCTTGTCTCTCACTTGACCTAGGATAATGCACTAACACATGCGAGCTTCAAAAGTGTTTGTAGCAAAGCAAAAAAATAAAAAGAGAGAGAGAGAGAGAGAGAGAAATGCTCACTTTCCTAGTCAAGCATCTGTTGTGAGCAAGTACAATAAAAATCCTCACATCCTTTAAATTACATTATTACTTAATTAAATTAATTACATCCTGTAGTTCTACTCCAGGAATTCATCCTAAACAACTAATTCAAGAGAAACAAATTAAAGCAAAACATCATTAGAGGCATGGTTTAGTCCATTACTGTACCTTAACTCTATTCCCTCTTATGTTACCATGAAAGAGTGTAATTATGAAAACTACATAGAAATATTTGGTGAAACAGTGAGTGAAAACAGAATATCCTACACAGCAGATACTGTTAACTACAATACCCTATCATGTGCATTCATTCACTCAACAAATATTTCTTGAGTGCTTCACGGAGCTGACACTGTTACAGGATGACGCAGACAATAAGCAACAGGACAAATCAGTAAAATTCATTGTACAGTTATACGGTAATAAGTACGATAGAGAAAAATTAAGCAGGCAACGGGGATAAGGAGTGTTTGTGTGCGGTTGCTATTTGAATGAAGATAGCCACGAAGGCCTCCCTGAGAATGGAGATTTGAGTAAAACTCTGAAGGAAGTAACTCACATGAGCGATAACAAGGAAAAAGGAAAGGCCGTGCTAAGCTTACAGAATCAGGCAAGTTCTTTTCTACATTTATGTAAAATTTTATTTCTTAAATATTATTTTGATTGTTTTCAAAACTATTACAAAAAAATTAATAAACCCTCCAAAGTTCTGCTAAAAGAGAAAAACAGAACAAGCAAATGAACAAAAAGAACCTTTGCATTAGCAGATGTAAACTAGTATATATAGAGGATGGATAAACAACAGGGTCCTACTGTGTAGCACAGGGAACTCTATTCAATACCCTGTGATAAACCGTCATGGAAAAGAGTATAAAAAGACAACGTCTATATGTGCATAACTGAGTCACTTTGCTGTACAGCAGAGATTCGCACAACATTGGAAATCAACTCTACTTCAATACACACACAAAAAAGTTGCTAAGAGAGTGAATCTTAAATGTTTTTATTCCCAAAATAAACATGGTAACTATGGGAAGTGATGTGTTAACTAATCTTATGGTGCAAATCATTTTGCAATACATACGTATACCAAATAATCACACTGTACACCTTAAACTTACAGTGTTCCATGTCAATTACAACTCAGTAAGGCTGGGGGGGGGGAAGCGAAAAGAAAACCAACACCAAAGAGCCTCTTGCTATCCAAACCACTAAATGCACACGCGTGTGTCCCGCTTCCAACACCACAACTTCACCAACTCGTTCACCCCTCTGCCCCAACCGTCCAATTAAATCGGGAGGCTTTCCTGCATCTCATGCCTATTTCCAGGATTAATCTCACTTGGAATATCTACCCTCTACATATGCAAATCCTATCCCTTCTTCAAACCTCAACGCCTTTAGAAAGCCTCCAAAGAGTTAATTATATGGATTATTCCATTTCCGTTCCCCTTGCCTTTAAACAGAGATAAGAATGGCAAGGGACCTTCTCAACATAGGCAGGGAGACAAACAAGTTTTGGGGAAGCAGTCATTTGCTGAGCCAGGGAGGAAGGTTAGGAATGAAGTGTGAGAACACAGCTGAGAGAACATTTAATTCTGCTTCAGGTCGGGTAAGAGACCCAGAAAACTTCAGAGGTGTCTTGGCTAGAAGTCACAGCAGAAACACGGGGATTATTACCCAAAGGATGAACAGCCTGAGCAAAAATGGAGAGAGCCATGAAAATAAAACTGCATGGTGTTTGAGGGCACAGTGAGTTACAGGAGATTTCAAAAGCAATAAAACTGGAACGAGGAAATCAGGGAGATATTGCAAAGGGCCTTGAACGACAGACAGCCTAAATCCCTTCCACAACAGTGGAGGCAATGGGGGGGGGGGTCACCGAAGGCTTTAAACTGGAGTTATGCACTGACTTTCATTTTTTGAAAAGGTAACTCGGCCTTCAAAAGGGAGAGTGGCCTGGAAAGGAAAGGGACAAGACCAGTTAATAAATGGTAGGCGTCCCCGAAGTGTTTATTAACTGGATGAGACCAGCACAGAGGAGAGAGGATATTTTCAGCCTCCAGGGTATCTAAAGGCTGCAGCACACAGTGGGTACTCCATTGTTCTCCAGTAGTTTTGACTCTATTAGTTTTCCCTTTCAAGATTATAAAATTTAGTAAAGTGGAAAGAAGTAGCACGGCTCTGGACTCAGACTGTGCCGAAATCCAAGTCTGACACTTGCTGGTTTTGGGAACTTGAGCAAGTTACTTCACCTATTTGTGCCTCCGTTTCCTAGTCTATCAAATGTAATATAAGGCACCCCTCACAGGACTGCAGAGGACCAGAAATGACATACTACACCTAGAGTGACCGACACAGTGCCTAGCGCACAGTGAATCCTCAATAGATACCAATATTTTCATTAACTGTATTTAGTATTAAGCACATTAAGTACTCAGTACTGTGTCAAATCATTTATTAAATCTTTATCAATCACATTTTTCTATAAGCCCTAGAGAAAGTTAAAGGTATTAAACGTTTCACCAGATTTGTATAGATTAATAATACTTCATGTGATAACGGGAAAATAACTTTTTTAAACGGCAATGCCATTGAGAAACGCAAGAGCATTTTCCCAGCCGGTTTTGAAAAGCGGTCGACTCAAGTCACTGTGACAGCTCTTTGCAGAGAGACAGTCATTGTGTAACCTTAACTTGTAAGTCGTACTCAAAGCCACAAATAAAAGTACAGGGTATCAGTCATGGAGCCAACAAGATGCTGGACACGAGTGCTATGCTCCGATCCGGCAGGGTTTTTTGAAAACCGTCCCAAGTAAGAAGCTCTCGGGAGCACTATTACTTAAAAAACAAAACAAAACAACAACAGCAAAAAAACCCGTAGCGACACGAACAGTTAGGTACACTCTGCCCAGCCATCGGCTGCACGAGGACATGCACTCCAGGGGCCGGCGGCCGAGGACGCGGGTCTGGGCCCCCAGCCGGACGGCTCCGGGCTCCGGAGTGGCGGGACCCCGGCGTTTCTCCAGCTGCAGCAGCAGCGGCGCCCGCGGCGGCCGGGCCTGAGCCGCCTCCCCAGCGGGGCGGCCCCGCATTCCTGCCCGGGTCTATACTTAACCTCCGGCCCGCGCCCCGCGGCCGCCGCGCACGCCGTGCACCGTATTAGGCAATGCCCAGCGAGCAGGGCCACGGCGCCCCTGCCCCCCCGACCACGCTCCATTCAAGCCCGGCGGCGGCGGCAACGCCCCTCCCCCACGGCCTCCGCGCGCCCCCTCCCCGCGCCGCGCGCCGCCCCGGCGCCGCGACCACCCCGCCCCCGGGCGCGCCCCCCGGCCCGCCGGCGCCCGGAGCGCGGAACGCCTAGGGGCGGCGGCGCGGGCAGGGCCCCTCAGGGCGCACGTACCCCGCGGTCATGGCGATGTTGTAGAAGGTGAGCCAGGCGGTGGCCAGCAAGCCCCGGCGCCTCCTCTTGCCCGCGGTCTCCCTCTCCTCGCCAGCCTCCGAGGCGCCGCCGTTGGTGCCGTCCTCCTCGCTGGACGCCATGGTGGCCGCGCAGCCGGGGGACGTGGACGAGAGGGCCAGGGGAGCGGGAGGGGGCTCGGCAGAGCGCGCCGTTGAAGCGCCGCCGCCCGCCGCCGCCGCCTCCGTCAGGCGCCCCATCTGCCGCGCGCAGGAGCCTCGGCGCCACCAGCCCGGCCGCCCGCAGGGGGAGGAGAGGGCGTCCCGGGCCACCGCCCCGCCCCCGGCCCGCAGGAGCGCGCGCCGCGCGCCGACCCGGCCGCCGGTCCGGGGCTCGGGGGCGCGCGGGGGTCCCGGGAGCCCCTGGGTGCGAGCTCTGGGTGCGAGCTCAAGCTCTGCTCCCGGGGAAACCCATCCGCCTCGCCAGCTGGGGGAGCCTCCTCTTGGAGACGGCCGGAGCGTCTCGGCGCAGACGACGGGTGCCTTGCTTGTTAGTGCCTTGAGCCAAAACGCACCTGGACTTGGCGTGGCCCTGCCCCGCCCAGACTTCTGTAAGATTGTTTCTGGAGGTGGACAGAGGCCCTGGGATCCTCCCGCCAAAGACTCATTCTTCAGAGCTTCTGGGGAGGAAGCGCCCACTTTTCACCCTGTTTAACTTTTCACAGCCAGTGGAGCAGGCATGGGGCGGGGGGTGGAATAGGAGTGCCCCACCTGCGTGGATTCCACTGGAGCCAGTGTTCCGTGGGCGTTCATTGCGCTGCAGCGCGGGATGCTGGATGTTAGAGGGAAACTGGAGGAAATAGGACGTGACAAGATACCAAAGGAGAAAAGTTTGCGCAGACAGAGGCAACCTACGGATGGAAAGCTAGCAAGAGCCCTTCCCTCAAGAAACGTAGTATCCCACTGTTATAAACTCTGTGTCTCCTTTTTTAAAAATCTTCTTCCAGACACACATGCTTTCTCCTAACAGTTCTTTTCTTTTTCCCCTTAAAGCACACAGTTAAGAAGGCAGGCTCTGGAGTCAGATGACTGGAATTCAAGCCCCATATTCCAGGCTCCACCAGTCTTATTAGCTGTGTGAACTCGGGCAACTAAATCTCTCTATGCCTCGATTTCCTCAGTGGGAATAATTTTAAAACCTACCTCGTGGGGTTGTTGTGAGATTTAAGTGAAATCATCCATGTAAACCACTTACAGGCCTGAAACAGTCTGAGTCACCCCAAATCAGTGTGTGAGCGCCATTCGGGCAACTCGGATCTCTGGTGATCCAGTGAAAGAAATTCTGCGCGGAACAAGGGAAGCGATCTACTTGTTAGGTCGTCCTCCGGGAACCTGAGCCTGGCCCTGGGCTGGAGACCACCCCCGAAAGACCACAGAGACGAAAGATGGACCTGGTCCACGCGGATCCTGATCTGGGCTCTGGGCACCTCCCCCAGACGGCACTACCAGCCTGATCTGAGAAACTTAGATAATTTTGAGGAGTATATTAACAATGGGAGATGGGGAAGTCTGAGGTGTGCCTGGGGAAGGAATACTGGCTGAAAACTGTTCAAATTTCATGGAAACTAAAACAGTAGTTCTGTTTTTAAAGGCTTTTACATTGGAAAAAGAAGTACAAGTATTTGCAAGTGACAGCATTGTGTTATTAGAAAAGCCTAATGAATCCACAAAAAGCTACTGGAACTAGTTGCAGGATACAAGGCCAATGTAACAAAAAATCAATCCTTTCATACATTCTAGAAATGAACAACTGGAAATTGAAATTTAGAGTAAAACTATCTAATGCTTATCAGCATCCCAAACCATGAAATATAGAGGGATAAATTTAACAAAACGTGCAAGACCTGTACACTGAACACTATAAATCACTGTCAAGAGAAAGTGAAGACCTAAGTAAATAGCTATTCTATGTTCGTGAATTGGAAGAGACTCAAGTTGTTCAACTGTCCGTTCTCTCCAAATCCCAGCAGAACAGTTTTTAAGTTGACAAGATAACTCTAAAATTGATACAGAAATGTGTAGTAAGAACGAAGTTGGGACACATACATATCTGTTTTCAACAGTATAAAACTATAGTTTACAGGACAGTGGGGTAGACATAAGGATAGACATATAGATCAGTGAATCGAGTCCAGACCCCCATACATATGGTCAACTGGTTTTCAACAAAGATGCGAAGTTTAAGTCTTTTCAACAAAAGATGCTGAAACAACTAGATATCCACATTAAAAGAAAAAAAAAAAACTTGATGCTTACCTTACACTATAGACAAGTATTAATTTGATATGGATCATAGACCTAAATATAAAAGCTAAAACTCTAAAACTTCTAGAAGAAAACAGCAGAATCTTTGTGACCTTGGGGAAGGCAAAGATTTCTTAGATACAATGACCTAGAAAAAAGCATTTATCATAAAAGTAAAGGCAGATGGAACTTCATCAAAATGTAAAACTTCTGTTTTCCCAAAGACACCATTAAAAAAGTGAAAATATTCACAATACATGAAGCTAACAAGGAACTTGTATCTAGAATATATAAAGAATTCTTATAACTCAATAATATAACAATTTTTTTAAAACGAGCAAAAAATTTGAATAGACACGTCACAAAGAAGATATGGAAATAATAGTACATGGAAAGATGCTCAATCTTTTTAGTCATTAGGGAAATGCAAATTAAACCCACAATGAGACATCACTACATCTAATATTTTTAAATGTTGGCAAGGATGTGGAGCAATTGGCATTCTCATACATGGCTAAAGAGAATACTACTTTGGAAAAAAATTTGGCAATTTCTTAAAAAGATCAACATACACTTGTTTACCATATGACCCAGTAACTTCATTCCTAGGTATTTAACCAAGAGAATGAAAATAGGTCCATACAAAGACTTGGACACCAACGTTCATAGCAGTTTTATTCATACTTGCCCCAAACTGAAAATAATCCATGTCCATCAACATGTGAATGGATAAACAAATGGTAGTATGTTCATACAATGGAATATGACTCAGCAATGAAAAGGGAAAAAACTACTGAACATGCAACATGAATGAATCTAATAAACTCTATCTGCTGAGCAAAAGCAGATAGATTACATAGTATATGATTTCATTTATATGAAACTAGAAAACGAAAATCTAATATACAGTGACAAGAAACAGGAAAGTTGTTGCCTGGTGCTGCGGATGTGTGCAAAGAGAACAGACTGGGAATAGACACAGGAATCCTTTCGGAATAATGTAAGTGTTCTATTTGTTGATTGTGGTGTTACACAGGTGTATACATCTGTCAAAACTCATCACACTAAACACATAAAGCAGATGCATTTTATGTATATAAATTATTACTTAGAGTCAAGTTTAGTGTCATGCATAATAAATATTTTAAAGTGTAAAATTTACAATATTGATATGTTTAGCATAAAACCCAAATTTTGTGTCAGAATGGGTTTGTATATTACAGTTAATAGTTTCTCCTCCAATTATTTCTTTAAAACATTGAATATGACATGAGATGTAACATTTTCAGAGTGGCTATGTATATATATATATATATATATATATATTTTTTTTTTTTTTTTTTTTTTTTTTTTTTTTTTGCGGTACGCAGGCGTCTCACTGCTGTGGCCTCTCCCGTTGCGGAGCACAGGCTCCAGACGCGCAGGCTCAGTGGCCATGGCTCACGGGCCCAGCTGCTCAGCGGCATGTGGGATCTTTCCAGACTGGGGCACGAACCCGTGTCCCCTCCATCGGCAGGCAGACTCTCAACCACTGCGCCACCAGGGAAGCCCCAGAGTGGCTATATTTTTTAACAAAGTTGAATATAACATTTTGGGGAAAAAACTTTGAAATATCCTAAGATTAAATTACATGCCAACAGACTTCTAAAACTGTCCCTTTAAAAAGTAAATAATTTAGTGTGTACTACGTACCAATAGGGGGTACCAAAATGAATGTAAAATGGGGCCTGTCCTCAAAAGACCTACAGTGCTTCTTAGTGGATAAGAAACTCACACAAATAAATGTATTCCAAGATAATGTCAGAAACATACCACCTTTCATATGCCAGGCACTTCCACTGATTTAATCCATACAACAATCTTTACAGATAGGTATTATTATCCATATTTTCAAATGAGGCAGTTGAACTCTGGAGGGATTAAGAAACTTGCCCGAGGTCAGAAGCTAGTAAGTAGAGATTCTGATGTTCTTCCTGACACCAAAGTCCGTATTCTATCATCAAATGCAGAGTAAAAGAAATTTGAAAAGTGAATCGCGGAGTGCTATGGGAATAACTTGTCTGGGGGCTCAGAAAATCACTTTTGAATACTTGAAGAATGAGTCTGATTCCAACAGACAGATTGCAGGAGGATCTTGCAGGCTGAGGGCTCACCATGAACATGGGGGTGGGAAAAACAAAGAAGCTTGAGGTTAAGTGAGTTGTGCACTTTGACTAAATCTTAAAAGTATCAGGCAAGACTAGAAACACATTGAGAACCACTCTATTTTAAAAGGCAGGAGTGAATTTCTGAAGACTTGAGAGAAGGAAAATCATACTGAAGAAGCCTCTTTCCCAAGGTTAATCTGGCAGCAGTGTACTGAATGCAGAAGGCATGAGGGATGCAGGAAATGTGAGTTTCAGTCTGAGAGAGAAATGATAAAGCCCAGAGCTAGGTTGCCGGTCAACTTCAGAATGAAGAGGGGAATGAATAAGGAAATATCTTGAGACACAGCAGAGTCCCCCCAAAAAGGGTTTCATTTGCTTATTTGTTGAAGCAAAGGGTGTCATAAGATATGCAGAGGCTGATTGTCTATGTGAAATAGGCTATTTCATGAAGCAAGATCCCTGTGGTTTTGAGAGGGTTAGCGATTAAGAACATAGATGGAGGAATTAGGTTTCAAAAAGAAAAAGGACCCTTCTTTCTCAGACAGGCATAAAGGAAGTGGAGATGGAGGTATTTTGAGGCAGGGAAAAGAAAGTTGAGGTGGGAGCCTGCTTGAAAGCAAGGTGTCCCCAAAGCAAAAAAGATTTGGAATAGCTTTCTACATATAACATTGTTTCACTTTTCAAAACATCTTTTATCAATCTACACATTAGCCCTTGTCTTTAGGGTAAAAATAGATTCGTTAGCTTGGCTTCAGAGGTGTCTACTATAACCTGAACGCAGGGGAGCCAATCGAACATTTCTCTCTTATGAAGTGCCCGTCACCAAAATACTCTGACCCAGCTAAGAAGGTCTCTTCATTGTCTGTAAACTGATCTGGCTAACTTTTAATCCAAACTTCCATTCTTTTCTCCCTACCCAAACTGCTATTTTCCCTTTCCTGTTTGTGTAAGTCTCATTTACTCTTCAAGGCTACATTCAATACCTATGTTTTCAAAAGGCTTTCCCTGATTGCTTCAGCTCATACTGGATCCTTATTCTTCCACAGAATTAGTTTGTACTGATAATGTGTCATTCATTTTAGCATCTAATTATATATTGTCTTCTGCTTTTACTTAACACACTTGTGTGTGTTTTGGCTGTGGGGAAGATTTGCATACCAGTGATCATGAACTATATTTTTATTTTATTTTATTTTATTTTTTTTGCGGTACGCAGGCCTCTCACTGCTGTGGCCTCTCCTGTTGCGGAGCACAGGCTCCGGACGTGCAGGCTCAGCAGCCATGGTCCCCGGGCCCAGCTGCTCGGCGGCATGTGGGATCCTCCCGGACCGGGGCATGAACCCGTGTCCCCTGCATCAGCAGGCGGACTCTCAACCACTGCGCCACCAGGGAAGCCCCATGAACTGTAATTTTAAAAAATCCTTCTCAAAGGCCAATTAATGTTTTGCAATATTTAATACCTTTATTGAGGTATAATTGACATAGAGTAAAGTGCATGTATTCAACAGGTGCAATTTAACAAGCCTTGGCATATGTATCATCCGTGAAACCTTCACCACAATCAGGATAGTGAACGCGGACGTCATCCCAGAGAGTTTCCCTCTGCTCCTTTTAATCCCTCCTCCTACCCCACCCCACCCCATGTGGTCTCCAGGCAACCACTGATCAGTTTTCCATCACTTTAAATGAGTCTACATTTTCAATAATTTTATACAAATGAAATCATACATTGTATACTCTTTTTGTCTGGCTTCCTTCACTCAGGATAATTATTTTGAGAAGGTCCAGCTTCATGGGCTTGCAACTGGTGTAGTCCCACAGGATCCTGTGCTTAAAAGGGCCTGACACTTGGTTTAATGCTCTATTGTCACTGTTTTGAAATTCTTAATAATATATGAACAAGGGAACCCATATTTTCATTTTGCTCTGTGTTCTACGACTTATGTAGCTGAATTATGAATCACGAATTATAAATTAGAGATTCATCCATGTTGTGTATCAGTAATTCACTCTTTTATTGCTGGGAAGTATTCTATTGTATGGATATACCACAGTTTGTTTATACATTCACCACATAATTTATCTACTCATGCTTAGATATTTGGGTCTTTTTCCAGTTACAAATAAAGCATCTATGAACATTCGTTGACAAGTCTTTGTTCAGATCTATGCTTTCATTTTTCTTAGGTAAATACTTAGGAGTGGAATGACTGGCTTGCATGGTTGGTATATGCCTAACTTTTTAAGAAACTGCCAAAATGGGCTTCCCTGGTGATGCACTGGTTAAGTATCCACATGCCAATGCAGGGGACACGGGTTCGAGCCCTGGTCCAGGAAGATCCCACGTGCCGTGGAGCAACTAGGCCTGTGAGCCACAACTACTGAGCCTGCGTGTCTGGAGCCTGTGCTCCCAACAAGAGAGGCCATGATAGTGAGAGGCCCGCATACCACGATGAAGAGTGGCCCCCGCTTGCCGCAACTAGAGAAAGCCCTTGCACAGAAACAAAGACCCAGCACGGCCAAAAATAAATAAATAAATAAATAATTTTAAAAAATAAATAAATAAAAAGAAAAGAAACTGCCAAAGTGTTTTCCAAAGGGGTTGTACCATTTTACATTCCCACCAGCCATGTAAGAGACTTTCAGTGGCTCTGCATCCTGGCCAACACTTGGTATGGTCAGTCTTTGAAATTTTATATTAATGTATTCTAATTGCTGTGTTGTGCTATCTCATTGTGGTTTTAATTTTCATTTCCCTAATGACTAATGGGCTGACCTTCTTTTCATGTGCTTGTTTGTCAATTGTGTATTTTCTTTGCCTTAGAGACTATTCAGATCTCTTGCCCATTTTCTTAGTGGTACAATCGTGTGCTTATTGTTTCGAGAGTACTTTATATATTCTGGATACAAGTCCTTTATCAGATATATCATGGGCACATATTTTCTCCCAGTTTGTGAGTTGCTTTTGTTTTGATGAAGTCCTATTTACTAATTTTTTTTGATTATGTCTTTGATGTCATATCTAAAACTCTTGCCTAACCCAAGGTCACAAAATATTTTGTCCAGTTTTCTCGTGGAAGATTAATAGTTTGGAGTTCTACATTCAGGCCTATAATCCATTTTGAGTTAATTTTTGTATATGGTGTGAACTATAGATTGAAATACATATTTTTGCTTATAGATATCCAAGTGTTCCAGTACCATTTGTTGAAAACCTATCCTTTCTCTGCTGAATTGCCTTTGTATGTTTGTCAAAAATCAGATGTCCATATATGTATGGATGTATTTCTCAAATGTCTATTTTGTTCCATTGATTGATTTGTCTGTCTTTATACCAGTACCATACTGTCTTGATTATCATAGCTTTAAAACAAATCTTGAAATCAGAGTTAATGATTTGTGTTGGTGACAGTGTTAGTGACCATGATGTTAGTGATATAATGTGATATGTAATGCATGTTTTTAGCATATGGTGATAAAACTTAACTAGGCTTGATGTGGTTATTTCAACAGGATAAGAACAGTGATATCATTAATGGGAAGTGATGTCAGTAACTGAAGAGAAAAAAACAATTAAAAATTTTAACCAGTTTTTCTATTTCTAAGTATCACAATAGGAATGAATATGAGAGAGAAGAAAGCTGGTAGATTCAAGAAGAGAGTATTTATAAAATGCAGCTGAAGTGAGTAAGGGAAGTACAACTGAAAGCAAATACAAAGAGAATGAGAACTGAAATGTTAAGAGTGAGAAACCTCTAAACACAGAGGTTCTAATCTAGAAATGATAAATTGAGCACTGTATTTTGGGAGGAATGTTGGAATTAATTTAATTTTTTATTGATGTGAAAACTGAGGCACAGTGATGTCATTACCTAGAGCTTACTAGCATCTCCTCTAAAATAGAATCAATCCTACAAATGTGGCTCTAGGCAGAAAGTTGAAAGTCCAACCTTTGTAAGTAAAATCCTTCTGTTCTATAGTCATATTATTGTAAATAAGAAACTCATTCTCGAAGAACAATTTCATACCTTACAAAATTGATAATGAAAACGAAATGAAAGATACACATATGCTATTATAAACATTAATTATGTTAGACTAAACACAATATAAAAAGTAGTATTTTAAGTGCTCCTTTGGGGAACATTTGCTACATAGGCGCAGATATAGCAAGGGAACTTTAGAATGAAGCTGCCTTTTTCCTTCTTATATATTTCCTTACAGTAAGCACATTCATTTTTCACTGTGCCCAGAAACTTTGAGCTACCTTCATAATTGGAGTCATCTGTTTTGAAAATCTGTGGCTTATTTTAACATGCCCGGAAGCCTCTGAAAAGTCTTTTTGAATGGTAAATGCTGGGGAGGAGCAGATTCCTTGGTGACGTCTTCATTTGCAAAGAGCCTTCATGATACACCAGGTGCAAACTGAGTCAGCAGAATCACCATAAACCCTCACCAACTGTTGAGTGTTGCTAATCCAGTTACCCAGTCATTAGCAGTTATTAGGTTAAAGAAGATGTATAATCTTTATAATAAGGGGTCAAAAGTGGAAGTCAAGAGTTGAGCTATAATAAATCAAGGGAGTTTATATTTATTATAAAACTATCTTTTGTTGTGAAAAGGCTATTTATAGACCCTTGCATTTTACAGATTGGTCCGACCTGCTCAAAAAAAAACATGTTAAACCATGTTAGTCAGAAGAAGCAGTTGTTTTAGAATTATTTATTAGGAGAGCCTGGGGAGGTGGGGCAGTCTTGCTGGGGAATGACCTGAGGGTGTGGTTTTCAAACATTTTTACCTTCACTCATATTTTTAAGTGATTGTCTAAAAATGTTTCATCAAAACTATAAATTGTTGTAAAGGATATTCTTGCTGGTGATTTTTAAACAGCTTTATTGAGGTGTAATTGACATAAACTAATCTGTACATATTTAAAATGTACAATTTGATAAGTATTGACATATATATATCCATGAAACTACTACCACCACTATCAAAATAATGAAGATATACCATCAACCCATCCCTTCCCAATTTCCTCATGCCCCGTGGTCATCTCCAGTGAATCCATCTAGACTCAAAGTTAATTTTGTTAAAGGATTTCAACAAGAAATTACATTTCTTTAATAGAAATAGAGCTATTCAAGTTAACTATTTCTGTCCTGAGCTTTAGTAGTTTGTGCAGTTGAAGGAATTTGCCATTTCCTTTAAGTTATCTAATTTATAGTCATAGAGTTGGCCATAATACTCCCTTATTATCTTTTTAATATCTGTAGCATCTGTAGTGATGTCACTTCTCTCATTCCTGAAATTTGTAATTTGTACCTTTTCTCTCTTTTTTCCCTCATCAGTCCGACTACAGTTTTATCAATTTTATTTATTGCCTTTTATTTTCCTCTATTGTTTTTCTGTTTCCTTTTTCATTGCTTTCCTCTCTGATGTTTACTGCTTCCGTTCTTCTGCTTTCTTTGGGTTTCATTTGCAATTTTTTCTGGATTCTTAAAACAAAAGCTGAGACAATTGATTTGAAACCTTTTTTTCCAGTATATATGCTATATTATAAATATCCCTCTAAATACTGCTATAACTGCTTCCCATAAATTCTGATATGTTGTATTTTCAATATCATTCCATTCACAATGCTTCTTATTTTTCATTTTTATTTCTCCTCTGACCAATGGGTTATTTAGAAGTGTTACTTAGTTTCCAAATATTTGGGGACTTTTAAATATTCTTCTGTAATTTATTTTTAATTTAATTCTATTGTACTCAGAAAACATACTTTGTATGACTTGAATCCTTTTAAATTTATTGAGATTTGTTTTATGGCCTGGAATATTCTCTATCTTGATAAGTATGTCATGTGCACTTAAAAAGAATACGTAATCAGCTTTCATCAGATGTAGTGTTCTATCAGTTTCAATTAAGACAAGCTGGTTGATAGTTTTATTCAAGCTTCTACAGCCTTACTGACTTCTATCACTATTGAGACAGGGGAGTTGAAATTTCCAACTATAATCATGGAGTTGTCTATTTTTCCTTGAAGTTCTATCAGTTTTTGTTTTATGTTCTTTGAAGTTGTCACTATATGCAAAACTATATAGTTTTCTCATATTCTCTTGATTATTTGACTCTCTTTTCATTAAAAAGTGATGTTCTGTATTTCTGGTAATAGTCTTTGATCTGAAACCCACTTTGTCTGGCATTAATATAACTGTTCAAGTTTTCTTTTGGTTAGTGTTAGCATGGTACATGTTTATATACCATGACATAGTCATGTATTTAAACTAGGTTTCTTGTAGATAGCCTGGTAATTTTTGATTAGACGTCAGACGTTGTGTATTTTATCTTGTCAGGTGATGCATATTTTTGGGTTCCAGCATGTCTCCAGTGCTCGGCCCTGTCAACCGTAACCACCTTGGCCCCTCTGGACCTGCAGCTCTGTTTTCTCATCTCAAGGAGACGGAGCTCTATGCCATGGCCTGGAAACTCTATCCAGGCAGTAAACAAGGGCAATCATAAGGCTCACTTTATTTGTGTCCCACCTCTCAGGGGTTACTCTCTTTTTTGCCTGATGTCCAGGGTCACTGACAACTGTTGTTCATATATTTTGTCTGTTTTTTCTCTTGTTTCCAGCAAGAAGATAAATCCAGTCTCTGTTATTCCATCTTGGCCAAAGGCAAAGTCTGAAACCTATATTGCTCTAATGCTTTATCTTGACTTTAGCACTAAGACCATCATTATAATATTAAGTAGTAGTGTGAAAATGGGCATTCTTGTATGGCTTCTTTTTATAGAAAAATCATTCTCTTTCACCACTGAGTGCGATGTTAGGTCTAAGTTTTTTGAAGATGCCTTTTGTCGGGTTGAGAAATGTTTCTTCTATTCTTAGTTTGTTGTTTTTATCACAAAGGCTTTTGAATTATGTCAAATGTATTTTTCGGTACCTATTGAGATTTTCATATGATTTTTCTCTTACATTCTGTTAGTATTGTCAACTGCATTGATTGATTTTTCAAATGCTAAAGTAACTTTATATTCCTGGGATACTCTCTCCTTAGTCATGATGTATTCTCTTTATAGTCCTGTAAATTTCTTTTTTAAAGGATTATTATTTCTGTTAATGAGGGATATTATTTAATGCTTTGTTATAATGTCTTTGTTTGATTTTAGTGTCAGGGTAATGTCGGCCTCATAAAATAATTAAGAAATTGTTCCCCATTGAGGTATTTTCTAAAAGATTTTGTAGATGTTTGATATTATTTCTTCTTTACAAGTTTGATAGAATTAACTATTGAATTCATGGGTCTAGAGATTTTTGTGGAGTGTAACTAAGAATTTAATTTGTTATTGATAATATGTATATATATATATATATATATATATATATATATATATATATATATATATATGTTTTCAGGTTTTCTGTTTCTTCTTGACCCAGTTGTGATCATTTACATCTTTCAAGGATTTTTTTTCCCCTTTTGCCTATATTGTCAAATTTATTGGTGTAATGGTTTTTAAAAGAATATTTCTTTATGAATGTTTTGGTTTAA
Organism: Mesoplodon bidens; assembly: GCF_964165515.1. Taxonomy (NCBI): domain Eukaryota; kingdom Metazoa; phylum Chordata; class Mammalia; order Artiodactyla; family Ziphiidae; genus Mesoplodon; species Mesoplodon bidens. The sequence continues at coordinate 4,808,512 of NC_138178.1, read as the reverse complement.
TATTATTTAATTTCTGCAATGTCTTAATTATAGGATCTATAGTCATGTTGCTTCTTTAATTTCTGATACTGGCAGTTTATGTGTTTCCTCTTTATCTTTTGATCTAGGTAGAGTGTTATCAATTTTATTGATTTTTTTAAAAGATTAAATTTTGGTTTATTTGATTTTCTCTATCATTTGTGTTTTATTTCACTGATTTCTGGTTTTATCTTTATTATTTCTTTTCTACTTGAGTTCTTTCTCTATCTTCTTAAGGTAGAAGCTTAGCTCATTGATATTAGATGTTTCTTTTCTAATATCTAATGCTTAAACTATTCCTCTAAGCATCACTTTAACTGCCTCTCACAAATTTTGATTTGTTTTCACTTTCATCCAGTTCAAAATATTTTGATTTTTCTTTGACACAAAGGTTATTTGGAACTGTTCTGTTTAATCTTTACATAAATTGAAAATTTTCAGATATCTTTGTTATCTTTCTAAGTTAATTGTTTTAGTCAAGGAACAAAATCTATTTAATTTTATCCTTTAAATTATTTTGAGTCATTATAAGGCCCTGCATATTGTCTATCTTTGTTACTGTTCTGTGTCTATTTGGCAAGAATGTTATCTTGCAGAATTTGGGTGGGCCATCATAAACGTCAATTTGATCAAGTTGGTTGAGAGAGTTCTTCGAGTCTTCTAATTACTGATTTTCTATATGTTCTATCTTTACCTGAGAGAGGAGTATTAAAACAGCTAACAAAACTATGGATGTATCTATTTCTCCTATCAGTTCTGTAAATCTTGCTTCCTTTTTTTCCAGTTCTGTCTTTACGTTGATACACAATTGATATTATTATGTCTTCTTGGTGAATTTATGCCTTTATCATTGTAAAATGTCATTTATTATCCCTTTTGGTAATTTTGGGGTTTCCCCTCCCTGTGGCACAGTCCAGAAACTGACCCTGGACAGAAAGCTGTGGCAATCATAGGGCTCACTGCTTGTTCCCTTTCTCCTTGGGATCCCAGTCTATTGGTTTAGGTCTGAAATCAGTTGTTTCATATACTTTATCCAGTTTTCTCTTGGTTATGATGAAAGGTAAGTCCAGATCCTGTTACTCTCTCATGGCTGGTAAGAGAAGTGTGCCAATTTAATCGTGACATATTTTATTACTACATTTAACAGATATTTATGGAACACTTAGTGGAAAGTCTGGAAATATCAAGATAAGAGAGTCACAGACCAATGCTATACAAACAAGTAAAAAGTTATAATAGTGTGGCAGCTTTCAAATATGGCCCCCAAATTCTTTTATACTCCTCCACCGAAGGTTGGAGTTTATTTCCTTCCCCCGTCAGTGCAGATGCTGCCACAGCTTGACAAGTAGAATATGACTGAAACCCTGCTGTGCCCACCTCCTAGCTCAGGTCTTAGAAACTGGAGGTTTTCTCTTCCTGCCTCTTGCAATGTGCAGCCTGATATGCTGACACATAGGAGGTTCCCTGTAGGTGTTCTGGGCTGCAGCCCCAGTGACCCCGCCGACTGCCAGTATCAGTGGCCAGACAGGTAAGTGTGCAAGCTTTCGAATGGCTGCAGCCCCAGGTGTAAAGTCATCCCAGCCTTGAGCCACCCCTGCTGACACTGTGTGGAAGAAAGTCAAGCTGCGCCTGCAGAGCTCTGCCCACTTTTTTGATTTGAAAGCAAAGGAAATGATTATTGTTGTCCTAAGTCGCTAAGGTTGGGTGGTTTTTATGTAGTAAAAGACACTCAGAACAAATATAATACCATTAAGTGCTATGATAGAAACGGCCAATAATCAACTAACAAATACTTATTACATGCCTAGTACAGGTCAGGTGCTGAGTTAGGAAAGGCTTTTGGGAATTGGAATTGAGTGGAAGTTTAGAGAGGGTATGGAATCAGAGCAGGAAAGGCAGAACGAATTGCTTGTTTGAAGACATGGAAAGTATGGGGGCATCAGAACGACTAAAGTAGAGGGGCTGAAAAAAGACTTAAAAAAAATGAGGGACTTCCCTGGCAGTCCAGTGATTAAGACTCTGTGCTTCCTGCAGGGGGCATGGGTTCGATCCACATGCCACTCAGTGTGGCCAAAAATAAATAAACAAACAAACAAATAAATAAATAAAATAAAATAAAGAGATTTTCAGGGGCCAGTTCTGTAAGGATGTAATAATGCTAAGGAATTAGAATTTAATTATTTAATGACTGTATTTCCCATAAGCTATACTCCATAAAAGAGATTTTATCCCTATGATATTTCCAGCATCTAGTGTGGTACTTCGTACACATAAGGAGTTAATAAATATTTATTAAACGACTGAGTGACTGAAGAACCATATGAGAATTTTAAAGGAATAACATAATCAGATTTGTGTTTTAGAAAAATCATTCCAGCAGGGGTGTGGAGAATGGTTTGGAGACAGGTAGATGTATTAACTCAGCTGCCATGAGAAAATACCATAGACTGGGTGGCTTAAACAACAGAAATTTATTTAATTTTTACCATTCTAGAGGCTGGAGTCTGAGATCAGGGTGCCAGCATGGTTAGGTTCTGGGGAGCTCTCTCTTCCTGGCTTGCAGATACAGGTGCCTTTTCATTGTGTCCTCACATGGCAGAGAGAAGAGAAAAAGGAAGGTCTCTGGTGTCTATTCTTATAATGGCACTAATCCCACCATGAGGGCCCCAACCTCATGTCCTCATATAAACCTAATTACCTAATTATCTACCAAAGGCTCCATTTCTAAATGTCATCACGTTAGGGGTTAGGACTTCAACATATGAATTCTGTGGGGACACGATTCAGTCCATAGCAGTAGGAAAAGAGAAAAACATAGTAGGAGATGAATGTAATAATTCATCCAAAGGATGATAAGAGTGTGAACTAAAGTAGTGTTAGTAACATTCCTAGGATATTTATTTTCCTAAACCTTAGAATTATAGTTTTTTCCTGGAGTAACTCCACTTGCATGTTGCTGTCTTGTTTTTAAAGACAGAAGAATTTTCAAAGTCAAACAAAAAAAAGGGATTTAACATTTTAAAATTAACCATGGAATTTCATAAACACATATTACAGAAACACTTGAAAGTGTCTCTACAACGTTTTAAAAACTATGGTAAAACTAAAAGTGAAACTCATGTAGTTTTAATGTTTCAAGGGATAATAATGGAATGCTAACCTCAAAATGCAAACCACTTGCACTTTTTCTATTTGGTTTTATGTTAAATAATATTAAAAATGTTTATTCTTTATAGCATATTAATGATAAAAGCCCCAAAGAGCTATAACCATTCTTCTAGGTCAGAATACATAGATAATACTATCAAGATAGTATTAGTTGTGTTATTACTTCACTATTTCCAGTGCTCACATATTGATGATCAGGGCTTGAACAACTTGATCACTGGCTTATCGCTGGCAACAAAATTATTCAGTGAAGCACAAAGCACATCCAAATGCATCTTCATAAATATTTGGCTGTGATACACGGCGATTATGATAATGTGCCCCAGACACTAATGCCCGGGAACAGGTAGACACCTGTTTCTGTCAGCCCAGTAATCAAGAACCGGTTTTTGAGAGAGAATGCTCTGTTTCACATATCAAGAGTGATGTTTTGGAAGAACTGTCTACTCATCATAATGAAACACAAGCAAGTTTTGGTACTGGCTCCTTAAAATGTTAAGAACCGGTGGCATTAATGTACCACATTTTTCACATTGCTGTGTTAACTTTTTTTCTGCTCTTGAAAGACATATAGAATTATCACTAAAATATCTGGAAAATATAAAGTGCCTAAAGAGCAAAATATCACAAACCTTACCATTCAGAGATAATCGTAATATTCTCACCTATTTCCTCTCAGAATTTAAAAGTTGGGGGTATTTTGTAATCTCATATGGTTTTGTAAGCTGCTTTTACAAACTTATGTATTTAGATGTCTATCTATGTAAATATAGATCTATATTATCACCTTTAATAGCCGGGGAGTTTTTACATTGTGTGTACTACGATTTACTGAACCAATACTAGTTAAAACGATTACTTACACTTATTTAGCGCTTGCTGTATGCTGGTCACCTAAGGGCTTCGTTTGTGTGAATCCATTTGATCCTCACAACCTGATTATTACTCCTGTTTCATACCGATGAGGAAACTGAGGCACCAAGAGGGAAGTAGTGTGTCCAATCCCTAATGTCGGGCATTTTCGTGTTTAACAATGCTCTGATACTATAAACAAGGTTGCCATGAATATATTTGTTCACGTTCTTAAAGAACGTCTTTAGGATAAATTGAAAAAAGTAGAATTGTTGGGTCCAAAAGTATTCACGGTTTTAAAAGCTTGTGTTACATACTTCCAGATATTTCTCGTAGGGAGACTGTAATAATTTCATCCAGCATTGTGAGTGTACGATTCCCCACATCCCTCTTTTTCATCTTTGTCTCAATGACAAACACGTATCTAAATGCTACTCTAATCGTCATTTTTCACTTTTAGAAATGGGACTTCATTCTTAATGGATGTTTCTAAGCCCTCCTCGTATTCCACAATACCAATCCTATTGTCCACACGTTGTAAACGTTTACATGCTACATTGGGAGGTGCTCTAATTTTGGTAGACTTACATAACTTCAACTTACATGCAAGATGCTCTAAGTTCCTTCCAAGAGGGATGCAAAAATCTCTAGAAGATGCTGCTTAACATTTCTACAGGATATAATTTTTTGTAAAGTTATAAATAAAATGACGAAATAGTTTAAGTTATTACGAATCACTAGTCAATCGCTAGCTCCATTTTTCAGTTTTCTCTTTTTGCTCGGTTTGGGGCGGGGGGGCGGGTATCGCAGGCTTCTGGGGCTGTGCCACTGCTTTGCCAATCACCGTAATCGCTTAGTGAGTGCACAGTCAGTCAGTAGGTGCCAACGCCCAGCCAGAAGTGCTTTTGACCGAGCCTCCGAAGCGGGCGTTCGGGGCCTCTCGGGAAGGTGCCAGCGCAGCCTCAGCCGCCGCGAGCAGCCGCGCGCCCGACACACCCCTCGTGGGGACTCTGGCCAAGCCGCCCCGCTCACATGACTTCACCGAGCAAGTTCCTCGTCACCGCAGGCAGAGAATTGAACTCACAGCCCTTTTACTTAGATGCCCCCGAGTGAAGGGGCTTCCATCCCCCTCTCCAGGGACCACAAAGTTGTGACAACCGACGGAACGGGTGGGAGAAAGGGGTCGCCCCTCTCCCCAGCCTCGACCCCTTTTCTTTCTACTCAGCAGCCTCTGATTCACTCCTGGGCTCGCTAGTCGGCTTCGGCGCGCCCGGAGGACCCCGTCCTCCGGAGGCTCACGACCAAGGCCAAAGCAGGAAGCGCAGGCATCACGGCCACTCTCCCGTGTGGCTAATCAAAGCGGGGCCGGGCGGAGGGGGCGCTGGGGTTGGGCCGGTTTGGGCGGGGCAGGTTCCGGGCAGGTTCTGGGCAGGCGGCGCCGAGGGCGCCCAGATTCCCGACAGGCTCCGCGCGGGGGGCCTTCGCGGCTCCTCCGCTCCAGTCGCCGCCGCCGCCGCCGCCGCGGTAGCTGGGGGTTGGTGAGAGGAGGAGGTGTCGCGGACCCCGGGGGTCCGTCTCGGTCGCTGTTTTTGCCTGAGGAACCTTCTTTTCTCGGTCGTACGCTGACTCCCGCGGTGTCGAAGGGGAGTCCCTGCGGACACCTCAGCACGCAGTGGAGATGCCTCTCTTTGCCACCAATCCCTTCGATCAGGACGTCGGTAGGTGCTTCTGCCGCCCCCTGTCCCCCCCGGCGGACCGCGAGCCCGCTCTGCCCGCTCCCGGCGGACGGTCTGGACCCCCGGGCCGGGCGAGTCCTGCCCCTTCCCTGAGGCTCTTTCTGTAAGAGTTTGGAGGAGGTTGGGGGCTCGGCGCATCCTCTTGGAAAGAAGGGGGACTGTGAGAGCCTGGGAAACGGGCCTCGAGCTGGGGCTGTGGGTTCCGAAAGAACTGCTGGAGAGGTGGGTGTCGAAGGCCGCGGAGGAGCAGCTGGGGCGGGAGCTGGTGCTGGGACGGTGCTTCTGGGAGGACACAGTCGAGAGCTAGGGAGTCTCCGCTAGTGTACGATGATAAGTCCTATGATAGAGTGTTTCCCGGGACACAGTCAGACGTCTGGAACTAGGGGAATGTTTTAGGTTGGCTTCCTTAGGGGACTTTAAAATCTGTGATAGAACTGTAGCGGCAGGACAGAGCTTCTGGTTCAGGGTGGACTGTCAGAGATCTTGGGAGAGAGTGATGAAGATGGAATACTTGGCAATAGTGTAGACGTCGTGGAGGTCCGGAGACACTGGGCTGCCTTCCTTGGGTAGGTCTCAGTACTTTAAGTGTGGAAGAGGACCTGGGATCCGAAAATGCTAATTTGTTCTGAATTCGAAATGGTCTATTTTTGGTTTTCTGAATCATCGGTTTTAAGAACTGATCATACCAATTCAACAGGTTAGTTTGTCTGTGTGTGTGTGTGTGTGTGTGTGTGTGTGTGTTTTCCTGGTCTGAGGGTAATAATTACAGGAGTTTGAGCTTTCGGGGAGAGACTTTTGGGGTGATTTGAATGCTCCTAGCATTTGGGGCACACGCGTGTGGAGTGAAAGCAAGTTAAATACCGTGCCTAATTGCTAGAGTAAAGAAGAATAAGGACACCCTAATGGAGGTGCTTTTCATGTCTTTGTATATGTTAATGATAAAAGGTTTGAATCTTCTTTTTAACTCTAACTTACAGCCTGCCACTGAAGCTTGAAGGTTTGGGTTAAGACTAGAAAAAGGTTCAATCCCATCCCTGCCGCTGCCTAGCTCAGAGTGGAATCATGGGCAAGTTACTGAAGCCCTTTGAGTCCCAACGTCCTCGTCTTTAAAGAGAGGGAAAACACATTCTGTTTGTGGTTTAGTGGAATAGTATGTGTAGAGGGGCCTCCTACAGTGCCTTTATATGGTGGGCACCGACTAAATGATAGCTTTCTTCGGTTCCAGTTTAAATGAATGTCCTGAATGTTAGCAGTGGATGGAACTTTAGAGATGACTAGTAATAGTTAATAAATAAATAATTGGGAAATTACATTTAATTTAATAAGCACTTGGTACACACTATTTACAGGACACTGCTCAGTGACATAAGAGAGTGATGAATAAGCAGCATGCTGCTGCTCTCAAGCAGGTTTATAACTTACCACATTAATTTCCAGGGCAAATGCTTAAAATAAAACAATTTCTTAATACCTTCTTCTTCTGTTTCCAGCACCTTGATCTAGTTTTCATGTTCGTATGTAATCTAGCTTCCAGCTACCCAATCACCTTTGTATCCTGTTGCCTTTTGAACCCACATTTCCATTGGATTCTTAATGTCACACCTTTCCCAGTAACTACACCACCCAGTTCAGACACAGGCTCCTTCTTGCTTTTATACTTTTGCTTGTGTTATTTCTTCTACCTTTCTTCACCTACTTATGATTAAAAGTCAGCTCAGAATCCAACTCATACCTGAATCATTTCCTGATTACTCTAACCTAGGGTTTCTTATTAGTGACACCACGGATGGTTCGGACCAGATAAATGTCTTTGTCGAGGGCGTCTGTCCTCTGCAATGTAGGGTGTTTAGCAGCATCCCTGACCTCTCCCCATTAGATGCCAGTGGCACCTCTCCCCACCGAAACGCCAGTTATGATTTAAAACATCTCCAGACATAGCTAGATGTCCCCTGGGGGCACAAAATAGTTTCCAGTTAAGAAACACTACTCTAGCCCACTGTAATCTCCACCCTTTTCAAAACTCCTGTGACACTTTTTGTCTTTACCAAATTATTTCGCATTAAAGATAGTTATATCTTGTATTAAGCCCCTGAACTCTTTTATTGGTTGCCACAGAATAGGTGCTTAATAAAAGTTTGTTGAATTGAGAACGTGTCCATTGAGCCTATAGACGGTAAGCTTCTTGAGTGTAGGAACATGGTTTTGCTCGAGAAAAGCTTACTTTTTGTTTGTGTTTATTTTGCTTTTGTTTGTTTTTGGCCACACTGCTGTGTGGCTTGCGGGATCTTAGTACCCCATTGAACCTGCATGCACCCTCCGTAGTGAAAGCGTGGAGTCTTAACCACTGGACTGCCAGGGAACTCCCAGAAAAGCTTACTTCTTAAAGTTAGGTTTTAGTGTTTGGATCAATTCTCTCCTCATGATCCATGTATCAAAATATCGTGAAAGTTTATCTAAGAAGACCTGCCGGAGACCCCAGCAAATCATCCTTGCACAGAGTCCAATAGACTCCCATTTAAAATTTTTCACTTGTATAGCATGCAGAATATAGTATGTAGAATACATTTAACAATATTTCTTCTTACTTTGTCCATCAGTGAGTATGTCAGTGATATTAAAGTACTCCCACTAACTCACTTGATATATTTATCACTTAACATTAGCATATATTTTTACTACTTCAAAATTAATTGCCTTTAGCTTTATTCATCAATAAACTGAAATGGTAAATCGGAAATTTACATACTGATTTATACCACATAACATTTCATATAAAGAGATAAAATACTGGTGATCACTTTTCCTTTGAAGAAGCGCCTAAATATGTTATTAGAATGTGAGCTCCATGAGGACAGGCATTTTTGTTTGGTTTGTTCACTACTGTATCCCTAACACGTAGACCAGTCTCTGGCACTAATAAACATTTAGTAAACACTTACTGAATACATGAATCTCATTTTGGATGTTACATTTCTTGCTAAGTTCAACTCTTAAATTATGAAGATAACTCATTCCATCAGGCTTCTATTTCAGAGTCCATCGGTCAATTCCTAGTTCATTTCTTTGTTGATCTCTTAGCATTCCTCTTTGATGTACTTTATTCACTTGGTTTCCAGGACACCAAACTTTTTCTGATTTTCTGCTTAGCTCTTTTTTAGTCTTTTTGGCTTCTCTGTTTTGTGACTTCCAAATGTTCAGTTCTAGAACTTCTTTTTTGAGACTTTTTTTCCCCTTGGAGTCTTAGGAGGCAATTTAGCTTTGCACTAAGAATTCAGACTCTGGAACTACACTGCCTGAACTCAATTACCAGGTTTGCTGCTTACCAGCAGTGTGACTTTGGGTTAGTTTCTTAGATATTCTGTGCCTCCGTTTCCTTATCTTTAAGATGGGATATAGAGATAATAATAGTTTTTGGTTTCTTCCCCAAACCTGCTCATTCCTTCATCCTTTCCTATTTCAGTAGATGGCACCGTTGATATTTACTGTCACTCAACTCTAATGTCTAGGAGTCATCACTGATTCTTCTTTTTCCTTCACGCTTCATATCCATGCTATCAGCAAGATCTTCTGGCTCTACTTTAAAAATATATCCAGAATCTCATCACTTCTCCTTGTCACATCACTATAATCTTACTCCAGCTATCGTTCTCTTTCATAGACTGTGGCAGGAGATTTCTAGCAGGCTTCTTTGCTACTACTCTTGCCCCTTACAATCAGTTCTCATTTACAAAGGTCAGTGATCTTTTAAAAACCTTAGGTACTGTCATTTGCCTGCTCAGAACCTTCCAGGAGCTTCCCGTCCCACTTACAGGGAAAGGCAAGTTCCTTAGTGTGGCCCATAGTCTGGCCTTTCCTATGTCTCTAATATGATGACAGTCTCCACTCTCTCTCATTCTAAGCTTCTTGGGTCTGAATATGACAAGCTCATTCCTGCCTCTGTATCTATATTGTGCTGTTTTCTTTGCCTACCCAGGTATTTGAAGGTCTTGATGTCCATCACATCATTCAAGACTCTGTTCAGAAGAGTTTCTAAGAGAGGCTTTCCCTGATTACCTTCTGTAAAAAATATCCATCTTTACCCTCTGTGTCCTTGTTCCATTTTGTTTCTTTATAGTACTCAACTACCTCACATTGATTGATTGGTTGGTTGATTGATTGCCGCCTGTGTAGAATGTAAACTCCATAACGACAAGAACTTTTCATTTCTATTCCTAGTACTTCAGGGACAGTGCCTGGTACATAGTAAACACTCCATAAGTATTTATTAAAGGATCAGTTATTTATATCTTGCGATCTCTCCAGTCTTGCATATCTGTTTGGTGTTCTAGTATCACCTAAAAAATCAGTTTATCAGAAAACTGAACTTATCTTTCCAGTCTAGTTCTTCCTTCATTATGCGGTTATTTTATAATGTTCTACTTATCTTGATTTGAAACCAAAGAGGCATCTTTGAATCATTACCCTGCCTCTACCAAATCATCATGTCTTTGTTGTTGTTGTTTTTTGCAGTACGCGGGCCTCTCACTGTTGCGGCCTCTCCCGTTGTGGAGCACAGGCTCCGGACGCGCAGGCCCAGCGGCCATGGCTCACGGGCCCAGCCACTCCGCGCCATGTGGGATCTTCCCGGACCGGGGCACGAACCCAGGTCCCCTGTATCAGCAGGCGGACTCTCAACCACTGTGCCACCAGGGAAGCCCTGGTGTGATGGAAAAACCTTGCTTGGGCTTTGGGTTTAAATTGCAGGTGCAGCATTTGCTCTTAGTAAGTGGGCAAAATATGGACATAGGCAAGTACAGAACCCCTCTGAGTTTACTTTCCACTTGTGTGAATAGGGATAAAAATATCTACCTCAAGGAGTTGCTATGAGGAACACTTAAAAAACACAGGACGTTCTAACTCTTTACTGGAGTTGAATATTCCAATTCAGCATGTTCAAACTCATATTCAAATTTCTCTTCTCAAGTTCACATTTCCTCTGTTCTCATGACTGGTACTTCAGTTTACTTAGTCAGATATGTCAAGAACCTGGGAGTCATTCTTAAATTCTGTAGTTGTAATTTTCTACATCCCCATGGCAAATATATACTGTCTACTGTGTCCCAGCCGCCCTGAACGTGCCCTGCAGGATTCTGGTGCTGCCGTAGTCTGTGTGCTTCTCCTCCTGATAGCTCTTGAGTCCATTCATCTGTCTGTCCGTTCAGGCCTCCCCTCCTTTCTGTTCTCATCGCCACTGCCCAGCAAGTTTAGCTTGCTCTCACGAGAGTCCGGTAACTCTGTTATTGCTGCCTCCAGTCTGTCCCCAGTCATTTTCCAGGTGACGCTGATATTTCTAAAATGTAAATGTAATCATATGGCTCCTCTGATTAAAATAGTTTACTGAATCTACAGCTTTTCACAGGAATTTGAACTTTTCAACATAGCATATAAGACCTTGTAGCATGTGGCTCCTTTTTTTGCCTCTTCAGTCTCCGCTCTTTTCCTCAAGCATATTTCCTTGTTGTTTCCTTGTTGTGGGCTCAGCGGCCATGGCTCACGGGCCTAGCCGCTCCGCGGCATGTGGGATCTTCCCAGACCGGGGCAGGAACCCGTGTCCCCTGCATCGGCAGGCGGACTCTCAACCACTGTGCCACCAGGGAAGCCCCGGGTTGCATTTCTGATCTGTGTATATAAGTTTGAGTCAGAGCCTGATCCTATTTGTGCACAGGAGAATGTTTAGCATAGTATCTGTTAATGACTGTACCAGACTCTCCTGGGTGTGCCTTAATTCAGATCATCCTTAGTTAGGATAATAAGCAATTTGTATTTTAACAGACATAAGCTTGTCATTTCTAGTTAACTATTTACTTTCTAATAAGTTAAGTTTTAATAAGCTTAACTATTCTTAAACAGAGTGATAGGTTTTAAGATTTAAGTGTGTTCTTTTTAAAAAATGCACTAAAAAAACTTTATTTTATTTATTTATTTATTTAGGCTGTGTCGCAGCATGTGGGATCTTAGTTCCCCGACCACGGATCAAACCCGCGGCCCCTGCAGCAGAAGCACGGAGTCCTAACCGCTGGACTGCCAGGGAATTCCCCTCTCATATACTTTTTTTAATTTTTTAATTTATTTTTTATTTTTGGCTGCGTTGTGCCTTCGTTGCTGCGTGTGGGCTTTCTATAGTTGTGGCGAGCAGGGGCTACTTTTCATTGCAGTGCGCGGGCTTCTCATTGCGGTGGCTTCTCTTGTTGTGGAGCACGAGCTCTAGGCACGCAGTCTTCAGTAGTGTGGCTCGCGGGCTCTCGAGCGCAGGCTCAGTAGTTGTGGCGCACGGGCTTATTTGCTCCGCGACATGTGGGATCTTCCCGGACCAGGGCTCGAACCAATGTCCCCTGCATTGGCAGGCGGATTCTTAACCACTGCACCACCAGGGAAGTCCCCACCCCTCCCATATACTTTAAATCATCTCTAGAATACTTGTAACCCCTAATAAAATGTAAATGCTATGTAAATAATTGTAAGTACAATGTAAATGCTATGTGAATAGTTGCCCACACACAGCAAATTCAAGTTTTGCGTTTTGGAAGTTTTTGGAATCTTTTTTCTGACTATTTTTGACCTGTGGACGCTGAATCTGTGGACTGTAAGTGTTAGACTGGAGGATATTGTTCAGCATGACTCACTCAGTCTTCTTGGCCTTCAAAGGTATTGGGTGTTTATGGGGTAGGGCTCTGGGATTCCTCAATTAGAGCAATTCCACTTGAATTTACTTCACATATTGGTTTCCTTTAAGACAAATTTTTTGTATAAAAGAGATTGTTGAATAATAAAGAATTTTACTAATCTTTGTCCCTGTTTTCTGGAAGGGAACCTCTAAATCGTTGGAATTTCCTGAGTGATAGGAGCATCTTATCACTTAACCCAACTCATGGTGGGTTCCTGGGACAATACCTTGGTTTATGCTAGAGAGATGACTCAGCATGGGGGCTGGTGGCTCCAAAAAGACTAACCTTGTGATAAGAGGCTGGGGCTTTGAGTCACAGGATATCAGCTAGACCTCCAGAAAGGGGGAGGAGGCCTGGAGGTTGAGTTCTAGGAGGTGGCCAATCATTCAATCAACCATACCTTCATAATGAAACCCCAATAAAAACTCTGGACACCGAACCTCTGTTGAGCTTCCTGGTTGGTGATACACACTGATGTGCCCGGAGGATGGTGAGTCCTGAGGGCACAGAAGCTTTGCATTTGAGATCCTCCCAGGCCTGGCCCCATGCGTCTCTCTTCATTGGCTGGTTGTCATTTGTATCTTTTATAATAAAACTGTAATTATAAGTGCTTTTCTGAGTTCTGTGAATTATCGAACCTGAGGGGATAGTGGAAACCCCTGAATTTGTAGCCAGTTGTTCAGAAGTGCATGTGGCTGGAAACCCCAGAGCTTGTTTCTGTGTCTGAAGTGAGGGCAGACTTGGGGAGTTCTGTGCCCTCAGCCTGTGAAGTGTGTGCTAACTCTGGGTAGTCAGCATCAGAATTACATTGTAGAGGGTTTCTGCATTGAAAAGTAAAATTTGAAAACCATTGAAGTAGATGCTATTAAAGGTCTATGTTTCTATGACTTTTATAGATTCATATTGCAGTTACATGATTAGATTTCTTATTTATTGAGCATTTAGGCCGAAAGCATGAATATTGAAATAATTACCCAACATAGAAATTGTTATTTTCAAGGGATTTACAATTATGGAAGCCTGAAGGTCAGTTTGACTCAGTTATCCTCTTGGCATACCTGCCGGTGAGAACAAATTAAACAGCATTTAAACATTTGCTTTCAAAGTAACCCATTTAGTTTCCAGAGTAATGTTAAGTTTCTCATTATATTTTCTTCTTTTCCCTCTTCCGAACCATTTTTACACATTGGCAGTAGATTCATTTTTTTCTTAAAAGTCCAGCTTTGATCAGATTGTTTCCTTGCTCAAGATTTTCTAGGCTTTCTGGTGTTTCTTGAATTAATACAGATGCCTCATTTTGTATTTTGGGTCTTAGAGTGCTTCCTGCCTTTCACAAAGTAGTCTCTATTTCAGCCAGCCTACATTCTTCTTTATATTTCTCTTCTGTTTTCATAACTTTACTGTATTCACTTAAATAGAAATAAGAGTTTATTGTTAATCCTGTTCTCCTCTGTCTTAGTTTCTAAATATATTAAGAATGCTTTCCTGATACTCATTCTCTCTCTCCTCCCAGGTGTTTACCTTTTTTCAATTTGCTTTAGGCTTTGTAATTTTTTTGTGATATTTTTTTCTATATATACTCAGGTCTCTATCTGTTGGTTTCATTTTCCATTTTTATAGTCTGAGCTACTTCAGATAGGGTCTGGCCTAGACTAGACACTTATTCCATTTTGTTGCATATCTGTCCAGCTTTTGTAATTTCCTGCAAAGAAGTCACCTTACCATGATCTCAGATGTTTTGGACATTTGTGTTAATTCTTAACAGGAATTAATTTGTGTGAATAATCTGCTTTTAGAAAATGGTAGGGTAATTGGACATAGGTACCCTATCTGCCACTACCCATTGGTTATCACCCACTGCCGCCTTATTATTTATTCTATGGGTAGTTCTCCATGGCAGTGACTAACTGGCAGGTGTTGCTATATCCCTTGGGATCGTGATATGTCTCAGGTATTGCCAACCTACAAAGAATTTGGACCGAGTTGGCTGTTCTGTAGTTTCTGCTTTTAAACTGGCTATGACTGACCTTCAGCTCTCAGTAATGAGTCACAATGGGGAAGTAAGTGTTGCCTGTTGAACGAGGTAGCAAGGCATTGAGGGGAATAGGGGATCAGGAATTTCGTTATCTCATCACCAAGACCTATCATTATAGGTAAGACTCTTGCCATGGATCAGGCTTTCTACCCCCAAACCACCTCAGGTTAAAAAACATGTAAATATTAGTGAAAATCTTGGAGATGCTGTCTTTTAACATATCTGTTCTTGGCATGACAGTGCTCCAGTCAAGACAGGTTACCTTCTGCTTTGGTACAGTTTTTGTTTTAGAAGATAACAGTTATTTCTTTCTGAAGTTTTTTTTTTTCCTCTTACATAGGCTCTTGTTCTAAGTTGCTTTCTTCTGCGTTGGATTTGCTAGTATTTTGTTGAGGATTTTTGCATCTATTGATATTTTCATGAGAAATATTGGACTGTAGTTTTCTTTTCCACCAATGTCTTTGGTTTTTAGTACTAGGGTAATACTGTCCTCATAGAATGAGTTACGAAATATTTCCTCTGCTTCTATCTTCTAGATGAGATCGTAGAGAATTGGTATAATTTCTTACTTAAATATTTGGTAGAATGCACCATTAACTTATCTGTGCCTGGTGCTTTCTATTCTGAGGTTACTAATTACTCGTTCAGTTTCTTTAATGGATATAGGCCTATACAGATTGTCTACCTTTTCTTGTTTGTGATTTGGCAAATGTGTCTTTTGAGGACTTGGCCCATTTTTTCCTAGGTTATCAAATTTGTGGGCATAGAGTTGTTGCTAATTACTATGTGTTTTTATTCAACACGACCAAGAAGTTTTTCAGTTTTCAGTGAACACTGACTAGATGTCCCATATATTTAGCTCAATTCTGGCACTATCTATCTACCTAGGGAGAGTATCAGGTTCCACAGGTTAAGGGCTCAGTCGTACAAGACTATCTTCACTCCCCACTTCAGGTGCCAGTCCAGGATGTTACCTGTGCTTCTGACTGACTGGCTGTAAATTGGAGGCTCCCATGATTCACCCATAGTAGTATTCATTTAATATCCTTTTTCTGTCCATGAACTCTGTAGTGAGGTCCCCTCTTTCATTTCTGATGTTAATAATTTGTGTTTTCTCTCTCATTCTTTTTTTTTTTTTTTTGGTTACCCTGTCTATCAATTTCATTGATCTTTCCAAACAACCAATTTTTGGTTGTACTGATTTTTCTCTCTTTTCTGTTTTCAATTTCATTGATTTCTTCTCTAAATTTTTTCCTTTTGCTTACTTTGGATTTAATTTCCTCTTCTAGTTTCCTAAGGGGGAAGTTTATGGTAGAGATTTTAGATTCTCTTTTCTGATGTATAAATTCAGATTTCCCACTACGCATTGATATCAAATGCCTCCCACAAATTTTGATAGGTTGTACTTTCATTTTTGTTTAATTCGTAATATTTTAATATTTCTCCATTTTTTGACCTGTGTATTATTTACAAGTGTGTGTCATTTAATCTTCACATATTTGGGGATTTCCCAGCTCTTTTGGTTAATGATTTCTAGTTTAATTCCATTGTAGCCTGTGAGCAGACATTGTATGATTTCTAGTTTTTTAAATTTGTTATGGTGTGTTTTATGGCCCAGAATATGGTATGTTTTGTTATGTTCCAGGTGAGCTTGAGCAGAATGTATTCTGCTGTTGGTGGATGAAATAGTCTACGGATGTTGACTATATGCAATTGATTGATGGCGGTGTTGAGTTCAACTATGTCCTTAAACTGATTTTCTGTCTACTGGAACTGTCCATTTCTGACAGAGAGGTGTTGAAGTCTCCATCTATAATAGTGGCTTCATCTGTTTCTCTTTGCAGTTCCATTACTTTTTATTTCAGTTATTTTGACAGTTTGTAGTTAGGCACATGCATGTTAAGGATTGTTGTCTTCTCTGAGAATTGACCCCTTTACTATTATGCAATGCCTCTGTCCCTGATAATTTTCCTTGCTCCAGGGTTGGCTCTGTCAGAAATATAGCTACTCCCACTTCCTTGTGATTAGTGTTAGCATGGTATATCTTTCTCCATCCCTTTATTTTTAATCTATGTGTATCTTTATATTTAAAGTGGGTTCTTGTAGATGACATATATAATTGGATTTCATCTTTTGATCACTCTGACAATCTCTGTCTGTATTTAGACCATTAACATTTAAAGTGATTATTGATATTGTTGAATTAATATCTACCATGTCTGTTACAATTTTCTAGTTGTAGCCCTTTTTCTTTGTTCCTGTTTCTTATACTTTACCCCCTGCCTTTTGTGGTTTTAACTGAGCATTTTATATGATTCCATTTTCTCTCTTTTTTTAGCATATCAGTTATACTTTTTTTTCTCCTTTCAGCGTTTACAATATACATTTACAACTAGTCCAAGTCCACTTTGAAATAACATTGTACCACTTCACTGGTAGTACAACTCACCTTCTAGTAGCAAACTATTCCTAATTTCTCTCTTTCGTTCCTGGTGTCCTTGCTGTGATTCATTTCACTTATACACACGCCTGCACACACATACAAATGCGTACACACACACGTGTATACATGTCTCCTATATCCTCTCCTTGGAGAACTTTTGAAAACATTTCTTGCAAAGCTACTCTGCTATCAATGGGTTCCCTCAATGTTTCTTAGTATGAGAAAGTCTTTATTTCTCCTTTCCTTGTGAATAATTTCACAGGGTATATAATCCTAGGTTGGTGGTTATTTTCTCTCAATGCTGTTTGATTCCATTCTCTCCACACTGTTTGATTCCATTCTCTCCTTGTTTGCATGGTTTCTGAGATGTCAGGTGTAATCATTATGTTTATTTCTGAATAGGAAAGGTATTTTTTTCTGCTGGCTTCTTTTTAATTTTTTCTTTATCTTTGATTTTCTGCAGTTTGGGTGTGATATGCCTAGGTGTAGAGGTTGGTTTGTTTGACAATTATTCTGCTTGGTGTTCCTGGAGCTTCCTGGACCTGTGGTTTGGTGTCTGACATTAATTTGGGGAAATTAATTAATTTGAGTCATACTTGCTTCAAATATTTCTTCCATTTCTTTTTCTCCTTCTTCTCTGGTATTCCAATTATGCCTTTGTTACAGCTTTTATAGTTTCCCACATTCTTGGATAATCTGTTCCAGTTTTTCTCCCCCCTGCCAGTCATTTTTTCTCTTTGCTTTTCAGTTTTGGAAATTTCTATTGACATATCCTCAGGCTCAGAGATTGTTGCCTCAGCCGTGTCCAGACTGCTGATGAGGCCATCAGAGATACTCGTTTCTGTTATACTATTTTTGATCTCCAGTATTTCTTTTTGTTTTGTTTTGTTTTTTTGCATACGCGGGCCTCTCACTGTTGTGGCCTCTCCCATTGCGGAGTACAGGCTCCGGACACACAGGCTCAGCAGCCATGGCTCACGGGCCCAGCCGTTCAGCAGCATGTGGGATCCTCCCAGACCAGGGCACGAACCCGTGTCCCCTGCATCGACAGGCGGACTCTCAACCACTGCGCCACCAGGGAAGCCCTCCAGTATTTCTTTTTGATTCTTTTTTAGAATTTCCATATCTCTGCTTACATTGTCTATCTGTTCTTGCATGTTACCTCCTTTTTCCATTAGAGCTCTTATTAGCATATTAATCATAGTCTTTAAAATTTCTGGTCTGATAATTCCAACATCCTTGTCATGTCTGAGTCTGGTTCTGATGCTAGTCTGGTCTCTTCCAACGGTGGTCTTTGCATTATAGAGTGTGGCTTGCTGGAAGCTGGAGATGATGAACTAGATGAAGGGACACCAGCCTTTAGTGGTGTGAGGATCAGGTACTGATAGTCCTGTGATTAGGGCTCAGTGAGCCTCTGCCCCGGGGAGTGAATTTTCATGTGCTGCTCTCCCTTATGTTGGGACGGGATGGCTACAGTGGGCTGGAGTTGGATATTCCCCTTCTCCCATGTAGAAGGCTAGAGCAGGCTAGCGTTGGGATTTCCCTTCCCCCAGGTGGGTTAATCTTTGATAAAACTCTAGTTAGATAGGGGCTGGTAAAATTATTTCTCTTGAGAGTAGGCCTTGTTAAGAAGAGAATAAATACTCTGGTGTGTTTCAAAATGATCAGTTTCTCTCCCCCTGCTTGAAGAATAGGAGAAATTTTCTGTGATATTCACCTTGAGAACTTGGGAGAACCCATGGAAGTAGAACTCACAAAAGGGCTTCCCTGGTAGTGCAGTGGTTAAGAATCCACCTTCCAGTGTAGGGAACATGGGTTTGAGCCCTGGACCAGGAAGATCCCACCTGCTGTGGAGCAACTAAGCCCGTGCACCACAACTACTGAGCCTGCACTCTAGAGCCCGCGAGCCACAACTACTGAGCCTGTGTGCCACAACTACTGAAGCCTACACGCCTAGAGGCTGTGCTCTGCAACAAGAGAGGCCACCACAATGAGAAGCCCACGCACAGCAACGAAGAGTAGCCCCTGCTCATGGCAACTAGAGAAAGCCCGTGCGCAGCAACGAAGACCCAATGCAGCCAAAAATAAATGAATAAAACAAATACATTTATTAAAGAAAAAAAGCTCACAAAAGCGTGGGGGCTCCCCTAAGCCTAGGCTTCTCTGGAGTTTTAACTCTCAGACTTGTGCACACTTCTCCTCTGGCAGTTTGTCAGTTTCAGTTTAGATTTTTGTGCCCTGGTACTGGTTCCTGGAGATGTTTCTGCTCAGGGGCTTCTGCTCTGTTAAGTTGTGATTCTGTGTATCCACCTATCTATTTGTCTCATTTTGGGGGCAGCAGTTTGCCCTGTGACCTCACTGCTGAGGCATCTAAGAAGAGTTGTTGACTTTTCACTTTGTTTACTGTTTTACTTGTTAGGATGAAGTGAATACTTCCAAGCTCCTTACATGCTGGACTGGAAAACGGAAGGAATTGCTTATTTTTGGTGCCTAAGTCTCAACTATACCTGGTATCTCCTTGTCTAGAAAAGAAATTTGCTTTACCTGCGGAAAGTAAACCGTCACTCATTTGCTCCGAGGGGGAGAGGTGATTGCTAGAGCCTGTAAGGAAGCAAAATAGGGACTACCTACATTTCAAACAGCATTAACCGATTTTGCTAACTTGGAGGTCCTCTTTTTCTTCTTCATTCTCAATTGCAGACATTCTTTCTGCTATGAGTACTTGAATTTTCTGAGGATTCAACAGACTGGTTCTTTTTTTTAAAATATTTATTTATTTAGTAGATCTTTACTGGAGTATAATTGCTTTACAATACTGTGTTAGAGTGAATCAGCCATATGCATACATATATCCCCATATCCCCTCCATCTTGAGCCTCCCTCCCACCCTCCCTATCCCACCCCTCTAGGTTGTCGTAAAGCACCGAGCTGGTCCTTAAGCCTTTTTTTCTTACTGCCAATACAGGATTCACCTTTCTTGGGTCTCCTAAGTAGTTTACCATGTATCAATGTTGTCCTATAGCTTTTGAGATATTATTGCTGTTATTGCTTCTCATGTTTTCCTTATCCTTGTGTGTTTGTGTTAAAGAAGAAAAAAGTCCCTTTATTGTAATTAAGAAAGGGATCTAAATTAGGTGATTTGGTTCAATCTGTCATACCTCTGTTGTTGTTTTCAACTTGTCAAGTTTTTATTTAAGGGAAAATATTCAGTTAAAGCTTGGTTTTCTTTTGCTCAGCACCGCCCCCGAAACAACAGAATCAGCAAAACTAGATAGTTAATTAATTTAATTACCTGAAACATTTTGATAGAAATCTGTGCCTAGTCATGCTCCTTTGCTGGCGAGTAAAGCTAATAATTATTTGAATGAAAGTATTCCTTATTTTAGTCTTTCTGTGTGCAGAAAGGGATAGATTTGTACTCATGCCTCTGTGTGTGCGCCTGCGGGTGTATTTTTATAACAAAAAATCAGTGGCCTATTTTTTTTGATACTAAGTAACAAACAAATGAAGTATAAATGGGGCAAATAATTATGATAGGTAATGAAGGTGCCCTACCTCCTTTTAAAGATGGACTTAACTATTTCATTAACCAGGTGTTGACAACTATTGTGATTTGTTGATATTTGATTATATTAGTTTGGTAATTTGAATGCGATCATTTACCTCTTAAAGATTTTTAAAAATAATGTGTCTGTGATTTCTTTTTATAATATACAGAGAAAGCAACCAGTGAGATGAATACTGCTGAAGATTGGGGTCTCATTTTGGATATTTGTGATAAAGTCGGTCAGTCTCGCACTGGGTAAGTGTTGCAAAGTTTCACAGGATTTTTATTTATTCTTCCTGTTTATTAACATGAACGAAACAAGAGTTAGAAGGTAAAGCATATTACAATCACAATTTAGTTTAAAAAGAGAATGTTTTTGCTAGTGAGATTTGAGGGATCATCCCATTTAGGTTACTCCCTGTAACCAGGAGGGGCAACATGACTGGTAACAATGTTGATACTTTAATTATTCTCCCTTGTCCATAATTGCCTTCTGAAATCTAACTTTTCCCACTGATTTTTAAAAAAAATTTTATTGAAATATAGTTGATTTACAATGTTGTGTTAATTCCTGCTGTACAGCAAAGTGATTCAGTTATACATACATTCGTTTTCCTATTCTTTACCATTGTGGTTTATCAGAGGATATTGACTATAGTTCCCTGTGCTCTACAGTAGGACCTTGTTGTTTATCCATTCTCTGTATAATAGTTTACATCTGCTCATCCCTAACTCCTAGTCCTTCCCTCCCCCCACCCACCCTTGGCAACCTCAAGTCTGTTCTCTATGTCTGTGAGTCTGTTTCTGTTTCATAGATATGTTAATTAGTGTTGTATTTCAGATTCCACATATAAGTGATATCATATGATATTTGTCTTTCTCTTTCTGATTCGCTTAGTATGATAATCTCTAGGTCCATCCATGTTGCTGCAAATGGCGTTATTTCATTCTTTTTTATGGCTGAGTGGTGTTCCATTGTATGTGTGTGTGTGTACACACACACACACAATGGATATATATATCCAATGGAATATTATATGTGTGTGTGTGTGTGTGTGTATTCCCCAAATCTTCTTTATCCATTCATCTGTTGATGGATATTTAGGTTGTTTCCATTCCCACTGATTTTTAAAGTCATCAGTGATTTCTCAAGTACCAAGTTTTTTGGTTATTTCTGTGTTCTTTTCTTCTTTGTCACATGTGCCCATTCGACCCAACTAATCAGTGACTATTGAAAGAGAGACAGTTTTAGGGAAATAGAATTGTAAACTTTCTGGCATACAGACTTTTTGGTAATACAGGGCTTTCTCAACAGTGCCGCAAGGGGATTTACTGGTGTACAGAGTAATGGTTTCCTTCATTCCTGGGCTAATAACGTCCAGTTATTAGTAGCCACATTTACCCCTTTGTGCCACACAAGTATTGTCTTATTTATGTACTTTCACGTGAAGAATGTTTGGGAGCACTGCTGGATCCTGCTTGATTCTTCTGGTGGTAATCTTAACTCTCTGACGGTGCCTTCTCTGGCTCTTCTTCCTTCCCTTCTAAATAGAGATAGTTCCTTAAACTTTCTTTGATCCATTTTTTTACCTGATACTTTTTCTTTTAAAATCTCCCAGCTTTCAAATTTCTTTATGTGACATCTGTAGTTTTAGCTCTGAATCCCTAACTCAATCACTAATATTGGGGATGCAGCATAATTTCTGAACATCACACTACATGAGCCACGGCCTCACATCCAGAATCCTGAACTCATGTCTCCTTTTGCTTTAAACCTACATTCCCTCCTTTGTCCCCTGTCTCTGTTAATGACAAGGTTATTCTTTCATTCACACCTAAAACCTCAGACTCTCCTCTGCATTTAGCTTTTTACTAAATTCTGTCAGCACGCCTCCATAATATCTCTCACGATATTGATGTCATAGAGTCTCCTTAGTTAAGTTCTTGAACTTGGTCAAACCAGGCGGGGCAGTTTGTCTTTAAGTCTTTTCCACCCCATCACTCAAGCCCTTTTTAGTCCGTAATGTGCTCCCTCTGGCAGGTTCCCAAGATTGTGGCCTCTGCCATCCCCTTTGTTGTTTTTCCATCCTTTCTGGCCTGGTTAGTTCCTTAATTTAGTTGATGTTTGAGTAGTTACTGTGTGTTACGTGTCTGTTCCTTCTTCTCTACGTCTATTGGCCCCACTTTACTTGAGCCATCCTTAACCACGCCTAGCCTAGTGAATTAACCTTCTGGCGTTTCCTTCTGTTTCCATCTCTTTTCTGTCCGGTTCTTATAGCCGGTGGCCATATGACAACTCTGACCATGTTACTCCCCTGTCTTCCATACTGAGTTAAGTCTAGTAACCTCCTTAGGCCTCTGAATCATTTATTTTTCATTTACTTCTTTTGTAGTTACTGTTCTTTTCAACTCAAATATTTGAGCTGCCAGTGCTTTTCCACTTTATTGTAATGCTTTTGGTCATTGTGTTCCTTCAGTGTCGAATATTCTCTTCTCCCATCTCCTATCTCTGTGTCTCATATCCTTCCAGACCCACTATGGATATTATTTCTTCCACAAAGGCCTTCCTTATCCCTAGTACTGAAAATCATTACCGAAAACCTGAATCCTCAAAGCACTCTCAAAACCATTCTTATTTGTGTTTTGCCTTGTATAATAGTAATTTATATACATCTAGTAGACTTAGATTTGTAGGATGAAAGGTCTATGAATTTTTGTTGTGCAGAGGAAAGCAAATAGCTTAGTGGCTGAGAGCATGGCCTCTGGAGTGAGACTGCCTGGGTTCAGATCCGGGCTCTGACTGCTTAGCTGTGTCATGGTGGGTAAATAGTAACTTCCTTTTCTAGTTTGCTACAAGAGAATAAAAATAATATCTTTTTATAGGGGGCTTGTTGTAAGTGTTAGATTAGTTAATATATATAAAGTGTTTATAATAGTATCTGGTGCATGGTTAAGTGGGTACACCTCTGCCTCTTTTTTTTTTTTTTTAATGGCTTTACAATGTTGTGTTAGTTTCTGCTGTACAATGAAGTGAATCAGCTTTATGTATACATATATCCCCTCCCTCTTGGACCTCTCTCCCATCCTGCCCATCTAGGTCATCACAAAGCACCGACCTGAGCTTCCTGTGCTATACTGCAGGTTCCCACTAGCTATCAGTTTTACACATAGTAGTGTATTTATGTCAAACCTGCCTCTTTTTGATTAAAATGATATTTTGTGACAGTTTGTCCGTTGAGGACTAGGTATCGACCTAGCTCCATCCCTGTGTATTTTGGAGATAAAACTTTTATCTAGCATTCCAGTTGCAAAGTCCCCCCTCTCTCTTTTCACTCCATCAGTTTTCTTTTTATCTTTAGTTTGGTAGTCTTCATTTTGTAGATACTTTTTATAATAATTTGATTAATTGCTTGAAATGAAAGGACAAACTCCCTTTCATTACTAGAAATATTCCATATTTTTTCTACTTGAAAAATAAAGTTGTAACCCACCTAAAAATCCTGTATGATGTGTCATGGAGCTTTAAAGAGATCAATTTGTTTTTCTTCATGTTAACATTATTATACTAGAAACGATAATCTGTTATTTTTTTCCTGTCTTTTCCTGTGATGAGAACTGTTCAGATCTACTCTCTCAGCAACTTTCAAATGTGCAACAAAGTATTGTAACTGTACTCTCCATGCTGTACATTACAGCCTCAGAACTTACTTATAACTGGAAGTTTTTACCTTTTGACCCATTTTATTCATTTTGACCACCCCTCTGCCTGTCTGACAACCACCAGTTTGTTCTCTGTTTCTATGAGTTTGATTTTATTAGATTCCATATATAAGTGAGATCATACAGTATTTGTCTTCCTCTGTCTGACTGATTTCACTTAGCATAATGCCTTCAAGTTTCCATCCATGTTGTCCTTGTGTATTTAAAACGTACTAATTTATAGCTTTAAGTAATTGTTTTCTATTTGCCTTTTGTTGTTATCTAGTATCAGTAGGTTTAGATACATCCTCATTCTTTTTTTTTTTTTTTTTTTTGCGGTACGTGGGCCTCTCACTGTTAAGGCCTCTCCCGTTGTGGAGCACAGGTCCGGACGCGCAGGCTCAGCGGCCACGGCTCACGGGCCTAGCTGCTCCGCAGCATGTGGGATCTTCCTGGACCGGGGCATGAACCTGTGTCCCCTGCATTGGCAGGCGGAATCTCAACCACTGCGCCACTAGGGAAGCCCCATCCTCATTCTTTAATTTTTTCAAATGTACTTTAGACAACATATTCTCTCTCAGTATTTTTCCTTAGTATTTCATTATACTTTGGAGATTTTAATTGACATTATGCTAAATCTATGAATTTACTTAGGAAGTGTTTTCAGCTTTGCTAATTTAAATAATGAGAGGTAGTTCTGTTTGGTTTTAATCAATATTTTTTCCTTTCCTCTTCCCTTCTTTTCCTTTTTTCTCTTTCACTTATTTTTTCTTCCTTAATACTTGCTCTCTAGTTCCTTTAAATTCTCATTAAGTTAATTTTCAAGCATTTATTTGTTTGTTTATGGAAATGTGATATCTCTTTATAGCTCTTGTTAATAAAGAATTGTTTGAAAAGGACTGTGTAATAATTGAGATGCCATTCTACTATTACTAGGGTTTAAAAAAAATCAAACCCACAAAATTTGCTTATGTGTGTGATTTCTCTTTAAAAATAATGTTTTACATACATATCCAGTTGTATTTTCATTATTTTTACTTTCTTGCTGTACCTTGATGATTTCATAGTAGGAAATAGGCATCAGGGCCACATTTTGACTTTCATGGGCCATCAGCACTTTTGTCTTCCTGGTTCCCTTTCCCCATAAAAAAGTAATAAAAATATTTTATGACTGCATTATTATAAAGGCAAGTGCATTATTATACATGAAAACATTTTCTTTGAGCCAGGTTTGTGGCATTCAGCACATTCACATTGTTGTGGGATCATCACCACTATCCATCTCCAGATCTTTTCATCATCCCCAAGTGAGCTCTGCCTGTTAAACAACTTACCACTTCCCCCTTCCCCAGAACCTGGTAACCACTTACAGTTTGGTTTTAATTTTTAAAATCATTTCATAATTAGTTATATGGAAAACTTATGGAAATCTGGTTTATGTTGTCTAGGAGTCCAGATACATATGTTTAGTATGGGTTGCTGATGGTAGCATGAGAATATTGAACCGGTATTGTAGGTTGTCAGTGAAGTATTCTAGGTACCTGGTGTGCTTTAGAAAAGATTGAGACATGTCATTGGTGTGAGAGGGAAAAGAGGACATGAGTTTTCCTGAGGCAAATGTAGATAGGGCAGGTTGAAGTAGAGGCATGTTATGGACTGGAATGCAGTTCATCAGGTTATTTGTATACTAGGCAGCAGTCTAGATTTTTTTTTTTTTAAACATTGCCACATGGTATTAATCTGTAATTTTATAAAATGTACAGATCTATTTAAGAGGACGGATTTAGGGATGGTTGAGGGAACTTTAAGAAAAGCATTTCTATTTCAGTAAGATTCTTTTTTAAACAAAATGATTTGTAACCAGCAATATATTGTAGAATTATTTAGTGCATAAAGTAACTTATATTAAAGTCTTTCTTCCCTAAGAAAATAATATTTAAAAATCCTTTTGGCCCTTTAAAAAAATTCCTTCCTTCCTTCCTTCCTTCCTTTCTTTTTTTTGAGTCATCTGTTTTGGAGTTATGGTTGTTTGGGAAATATTCTCAATTTTTAAGGGGAAATGAAGAGCCAATTATTGTGAAATTTCATTTGGTCAGAGAACTGTGACCCAGAAACATGGTTCCAGCAGTATTTCAAAAAACCCTCTTTAATTCTTCCTCTTTAAAAAAATCTTACTGTTCTTTGAGCCACACATATGTGTGTATGTTTGTTGATTTAAAGAAATACTTATGCTTATGAAATATGTACTTTTTTGTTTCAAAAATAGATACTCACATGGCTCAAAATTTAAAACAGTTTAAAAAGATGAACATTGACAAGTCTAACTTCTGTCCCTGTTTCCCTCCCCCATCCTCTATAGGTAACCACTTTTCTTTCTTTTGTACCTTTCCATTGTTTCTTTACACAAATACGAGTATCTTTTCCCTGCCGTAATAGACAATAAGCATATTATACACTATTCTGCATTTGTAATTACTTAATTCCCTAATATATCCTGTCAGCCTGAAATGTTTGAATATGCTGGACTTAAAACTTTGAAAAAAATTCTGAAATTTTTTTTCTGATTTCCAAAGATATTCATGTGATTTTTAGTGTGCAGTTCCAATGTCTAAGTACTGAAAAATGCTTAGCCAGTGATGTCATATGATGGACTGAAAAGTCTCTGTTTGTTCAGAATCAAGAGAACTTTCAGAATAATAGTAGCAGTTTTCTTTAACATAATACATAGCTTCCCATAATAAATAGCTTTTGTCTATTTGATTGATTTGATTATAATTTCATATATAAAAAACAGATGTGAGGGTAGGTGTTGATTATCCACAATAAAAAGTTAAAATTAAAACTCTGTAATTGACATCCAGATTAATTTGTGCTATTATTTTATGTCTTAACTGTCTTTGTTTAGCTTTAGACAAAAATATAGTTGACTGAGAGTGGACAACGTGATAAACTTTTTTCTT
This sequence comes from Mesoplodon bidens, assembly GCF_964165515.1. NCBI lineage: Eukaryota > Metazoa > Chordata > Mammalia > Artiodactyla > Ziphiidae > Mesoplodon > Mesoplodon bidens. Next base: position 4,781,350 of record NC_138178.1, on the reverse strand, counting down.
TACTTGGATAAGGGATCTATTTGGATAGTAAGTCTTTGATTTATTTGTACAGAATTAGAAGGAGAAAATGATAGTCATTACTGATATTTTGTGAAAAATATAAATATAAGCCTTTGGGAAAGAGTTTGTTAAAAATATTTTTCATTGGCTTTATGTTGTCTTGTCCTGGACCCGGGCTTTGACTACTTCTGACCTTTAGCTGGAGGTTGATAGAATATGTCCTGATTTTTTAAGGGAAAAGTAATCTCTGGCCTAGACTTCTTCAAGTTGGAAGGGCAGCATCAGTTCTAGAAAAAGATTTCTTCCAACGTGTGTTTTGTAATCATCATACCCTCCATTTACTGGCCTTAGGTTTTAAAGTCTTTTAAGTGTTCTTTTAAGGATAATAGCCAACATTTATTGACTGCTTATTATCTGCCAGGTCTTGTTTAAGTGCCTTATAAACATTTTATTTAATCATCACAACAGCTGTAGGTACTCTAGTTTTTTCTAGTTAACAAGTGAGAATCTGATTCGTATTTAGGATTTTTTTTAATGTCATTTAAACTAGGGGAAGAGTTATAGCAGGAATAAAATTAAAGGCTTTTTTGTAAAGCGTGATCTTGATTTCCCGGTCTCTTTCACTTTCTTTATGTCACAGAATTACTTCAGTTCATTTCATTCTTTTTGTATCAGTCGTTTTTTTCTTTTTTTTTTTTTTCGTCTGCGGTACGCGGACCTCTCACTGCTGTGGCCTCTCCCGCCGCGGAGCACAGGCTCCAGACACGCAGGCTCAGCGGCCATGGCCCACGGGCCCAGCCGCTCCGCGGCACGTGGGATCCTCCCGGACCGGGGCACGAACCCGCGTCCCCTACATCGGCAGGCGGACTCCCAACCACTGCGCCACCAGGGAAGCCCCGTTTTTTCTTTTATTTGACAAACAGTGAGTACTGGCTGGGTATCATGCTTTGGGTCTAGAGTGGTGAATAAAGCAGGTACAGCCTTTGTCATCAGCTATGGTAACAGTTGGCCAGTGGAAGATAGAAATAAACAGGTAATGGTCTAAGAAGATAGTGAGCAGAGGGCTTCAGTGGAGAATAAAAGGGAGACCTACTTAGGTTTTTCAGGGAAGCACAGGCATGAGGGATAACATTTATGCTATGATTTTAAAGTTGAGAAGAAGCGAAGAGCTGCAAGCAGAGGTCCCAGGCAGAGGGAACAGCTTTCACGTGAATGCTGCAGGGTAGAGGACACTTGGCGCTTTCTAATAACTTGAAAGGTACGGGCTAGCTGGAGCAGAGGTGAGCCACCCTGAGCAAGCACAGAGCTGGGTATAAAGAGAGTGAGTGGGTTAGAGAAATGGAAGATGATAGTTGGAATGCCTGAAATGGAGTTTGTAGACCTTGACAGTTAATAATAAGGTGGAGTCAAAAAGCCAATGGTGTTGGAAGCATCACTTCCGTTAAGACAGAAGTAACATTAGAGAGAGTGGCAGAGAGCCAGGAGTTAAAATCACTGAAAGATGAGGGGGCAGTGAGGTTTTTTAAATGAGAAGATCTGAACTGGGCTGTTTTAGGAAAGAGGGAGGGAGAATGGTTTTGAAGTAGCAAAGGGAGCAAAGAGGACCCTTCATTTAGGAGGTACAAGAGCCGTGGGAAGACAGAAAGCTACCACTTGAGGTGGCTGCAGGAGAAGTGTTATCTTCCGTGGAGAGCCAGTTTTCTGTAGAGCAAAAGGACCAGGGGTAGGGCCTTTTGTTGATCATGGGCTGTGACTTCTAGAGGGTCCAGTGGAAAGATTTCAGAAGCTGGGGAGTAATGGATATGCAGAGCTGTTTAATGATGGAGAGGATAGTCTGGAGCTTCTTGTAGGGACTTGTCTAAACAAGAATAACAGGCGTATGTTCTCAAGTTCTCAATTATTGGATCGTAGAGAAAGTTGGGTGCCCAAGACTTGGTCTTGACTTCTGCAGAAGGAACCTTGGAGTCCTGGGAAGGAGTGGTCGGGGCTCCCTTTGACCCTTTTCCATAAAGGTGAAGAGGCTTGAGGTGGGTGGTCTTCCAGAGTCAAAGGTACATTCTTACCGTTTTCTGGGATGAACATCTTTTTCTGTATTTAAGAGCTGTTTGTGCTTCCTCTTCTTGAACTGTCTGTATCTATCCTTTCCTCATTTCTAGGAGTCCTTGATGTGTTAGGGACATATCTTGTCTGTTTTATGAATTGCATATATTTTTCCATTATTTTTTGGTTTTTTTTGGCTGCGCCACACGGCTTGTGGGATCTTAGTTCCCAACCAGGGATCGAATCCAGGCCCTGGCAGTGAAAGCGCCAAGTCCTAACCACTGGACCACCAGGGAATTCCTTCCATTATTTTTTTGACTTTGTTTTGTTGTTTTTCCATTTAGAAATTTTTGATTTTTATATAGATGAATTTATCAGTCTTATGGTGTTTAGAATTTTGAGTTATACAAGACTTTCCTTCTCCAGGGTTTTAGTAGAATTATCTCATGTTTCTTTCATTTTTTGTTTTATAATTAATAGACTGTTTTTTTAAAAATACAATTTTAGGTTTAGAAAAAAATTGAGCAGATAGTATGAAGAATTCCATAACCCACTCCCACCCCTTATATGCAGTTTCCCCTATTATTAACATCTTGCATTAGTGTGGTATATGTTACAAGTAATGAACCAATATTGATACATTATTATTAACTAACGTCTATAGTTTACATTAAGACTCACTCTATATTATACAGTTTTATGGGTTTTGACAAGCCCATAATGACGTATCCATTATTACAGTATCACACAGAGTAGTTTCACCATCCTTAAAATGTCCTGTGCTCCCCCCATTCATCCCTCTCCTTTCTCTCTCTGAACCCCTGACAACCATTAATTTCTTTATTTTTTTTACTATTTCTATAATTTTGCCTTTTCCAAAATGTCATACAATTAGGATCATATAGTATGTATAGCCTTTTCAGAAGCCTGCACACTGCAACGAAGAGCCCACGTGCCACAGCGAAAGATCCCTCGTGCTACAGCTGAGACCCGGTGCAGCCAAAAAATAAATAAATATTAAAAAAATTTTTTTTAAATCATGAGTCAAGACATACCAATTTTATTAAGTTTTTAGTGATTCCTCTCTCTCCCATATGTTATATCACATTGTGTTCTGTTTGACTGAAATATACTCCAGTTTTATATGATCTGGGAAACTCAAAATATCATACTAAATTTAAGTATTCAGTGACTGTTATCTATACTTCCATTAACCCTCAATATTTAGTATGTAGAAGTTTACCTCCTTTTCTGATGAAGTCCTTCAGGCACGTGAACTTGTTCTTCAAATAGCCAAATAACATAATTTGTAGACTATATTCATGTTCCATCAGCTATCTCATAAGAAATACCTATTTAACAAGCTCAGAATCAGAATTTGGTATTTGTATTCAGTGTTTTGCCCTTTTCCCCCTTGTGCACTGTAGACTGTGTTTTATGTAATGTATATTATGAACCAAATATGCACTTTGAATATGCCATTGAATATACAGTTATGATTCATTTCAGTTCTGATTTCTTTTGCATTTTATAATATTAAACTTCTTTTATAGTTAATGTAAAGCCTTTATGCTTTTGAAAGCCACGCTCTATATTAGACTCCCTTTAGTGTTCAAGGAGGGTTTATATTCTCTGTTAATTAAAAATTTTTTTTACTTTGTTCAGCAAAGATTTGAGGTCCCATATCTTTTAGTGTGCGCCTGCTGGGTACTAAGACCTATAAAAGTTATGCAGACACGTATCCCCTCCCCCCTCCACAATACAGTTACATATATCCTTGAATTGTAAGTTGTAGTAAAGCACTTTTTATAGCATGTAAAAAGAAAACGTAAAGTTTGAATCACTCTAAAATAGCTTTGAAAGCTAACGTTGTAAAAGTAACTTGATAGAAGAATATGTTTGTGCTTTCTAGAGCTAACATTGAGTGTCTCTAAGTCCCTGGCATGATTCTGGGAGTAATGTAATAACATACTGAACAGGAAGCATTAAAGTCCCCTTTTACAGATGAGGTCTGTCAAGCCTCAAATCTTTTTCTACTGAATCACAGTGCTGCTTTTGTCTAGCAGTAGTTCTCAGCCCAGTGGTGTTGCTCTGTTAGGGATGGTTTGGGTTGTCACAATGACAGGAGGTTACTACTGATATTGATTAGGCTGGGACCAGAGATGTGATATGCCAGATAGTCTTACACTGCAAGAATTTTTCTGCCCCTATTTAGAAACATACTGTTAGTATCTTTGTACCTTTTCAGTCCTGCCTCAAAGGTGATGAGAGGTTAACCGTGCAAGCACATTCATGAACTGTGCTATACACTGTTATTTCTGTTACTTTTTTTTATATTGCTTTTCTTTTATATTTACAGTACTTTAAAGAAAATGTCCTATTGTTCTTCTGTCAGCCCCCATGAGGGGGATAATAAATAGGTGGTATCCTCTTTTTGAAAAGTTGATTGATCTAAAATCATTGGTTTAGTAATAGGTGCAATAAGTAGTATTTGAATTCACTGCCTTTTCAATAGTAATAATTTCCTCAAGCATATAAAATCTCATCACAGTTTAACCTGTTATCTTTATAATACAAAAGTACTTTTCAATTAAGATGTAGAGATGAGACATATTTTTAAATAAGAGACTTTTAAAAACTTACAGAAAGCATAAGATCTCACAAATTTTGACTCCTTTATCCAACAAAATCATTGAATATTTTTGGCTTTCTCCTTATATATTAATGGAAAGACCTTTTCAGGTAATCTCACTAACTGGTGACTAGAGATGAATGCTGAGCTATCTATCTGTCATAACTGTACAACAACATACCTACAAGTAGATAGACATTTATAAATAATGTGGTGACAGTTCTGGAAATGTACTCAGGGCTATTCAAAGAGATTTGAAATTTCATTTTTCTTTGAAAAGAGAACTGTAGGAATGCAAAATTAGTTTTAGTTTTCTTTGGTCCTCTTAACTCTAGATCTGAGCTACGTCCTATGCATGTTTAACTTACTGAACTTAACTGTATTCTTTTGCAGCCCCCTCAATTTTATTTTTCTTCAAAACTTGTTCTTCTGTCCATTGAGTGAGCTCTACGTGCTGTCCTAAATTCCAGTTCCCATTTCTCTTACAGAGTGTGTATATCTCCCTGCACTGAGGATGACTCTTGCTCAGAGTATACATGTTTTAAACAACATGGCCATGAATATACAAGCCATCTTCTTCACCTGGTGCTCAACATAACAGTTTTGCTTCAGTAATTGAGGAGAAATTGCCTGTATTGAGCATATTTGAGAGATGGCAGAATATGTTCTGCAACAGTAACTCCCTAATCAAAGAAAATTGATTAACTGCCATTTTTGCCTTATTATCCTTACTTTGGAAACTCAGGAAATAGTACAGTTCCATTACATTTTACAGTGGTGTGATTTGTGGTATGGTCATTTATCACATAGTAAGTTAAGAGAGTTATTTTGGGGTTGGAAAACTGGGAAGGGTGAGAGAGAGTTCTTTCCTTGTTCTTGTCTGTATCCTTGACCTCTCCTATCTTTTTGTTTTCCCATCTCAAGATAAGGCAGAGAGAGGGTGAGTCTTACAAAATGTTTTAAAATACCAAAATGGAGTTTTGGGAAGGGTTTTGAGAGAGATCCGGACTTGACTACCCTTTACAAAAGGTTGGTGGTGGAAACTGTTGGTAGACTCCTCTAAATGCACATGCAGATTTTATCTTAGCAGGTAATTTTACAAAATGCTTCATTACTATGTATCAACAGCCCCTTTCCTCACATCCTGTGCTCCTCCCAGCACTACTTACTGTGCATTTTCCCCTCATCACATAATTTTTCAGAAATAGACTTTGCGAGTGCGTGTACATTTTCCACATAGAAAGCAAACTCAGCGGAAGATGCAGAAGTTGGTAACAAATAGAGCTTTATAATGACGATTATTCAGTTATTCTAAATACTAATTATTGTACAACAGTGAAAATTCGTGTCTTTCCCATTTAGCTCAATGACTTCTTCTTGAGCATCGGCCATGTTGAAGACATAGAACCTGAAAGAGAGAGAGTGGTGTGGAGAGAGGGGAGCTGGAGTGAGAGGGTCTAGTGGAGAAGAGCCCCCTCCTAAAGCTTTCTTTTCGTGGAAGCCCACAGTACAGTGTATTGAGGTGGCCTGGAGTAATGTTGTGAATAATGAAACTGACTTTGATGCTTTAGTTCATCAGAGCTGACATATGCCGAGTCAGCTGTGTCCATTCATGAAAAGCCTGTTTTCTTGTCTGGTCTAGGATTCAAGGAAAAGACAGTAGAAACCACAACTAGATAAAAGTACTGCCTTTTTTTCTTGCTCGTGTATGAAGTATGTGTCCGAGATCTATGCATAAAAAGATAATGTTTGGATGAACATAGTTTTGGCTGGGGTGATCATGCATCCCATTTCTCTTGGATAGTTTCACTCTGTGCCTGCTGTTCTTGTATTACGCCTGGTTAGCACCCCCTTTCACTCTCAAAGGGGTACTCATATAGATGATAAATTATACAGACACTATATTTGTAGTCCATTTTCATTTGTCATTGAGAGGATAATAGCCATAGGACACCTACTTTAAATTCAATTATAACTCTTAAACCTTTTTAAAAAGAATATTTTGGGCTTCCCTGGTGGCGCAGTGGTTGAGAGTCCGCCTGCCGATGCAGAGGACACGGGTTCGTGCCCCAGTCTGGGAAGATCCCACATGCCGCGGAGCGGCTGGGCCCGTGAGCCATGGCCGCTGAGCCTGCGCGTCCAGAGCCTGTGCTCCGCAACGGGAGAGGCCACAACAGTGAGAGGCCCGCGCACCACGATGAAGAGTGGCCCCCGCTCACTGCAACTAGAGAAAGTCCTCGCGCAGAGACGAAGACCCAACACAGCCATAAATAAATAAATAAATAAATAAATAAATAATCTTAAAAAAAAAAAAAAAGAATATTTTAGCTATAATTTTTTGTTGAATTGTAAGATTTATAATGAAATGTATATAAATATACTTTCACTTCTGTATTTTACTTATCGTTTTGTGGAAATACTGAAAACCTGAATTGAAAAAAAACACGGAACAGAATGAGGTCGTTAAATATTAGATTTTTGTGGGTCACTTCTGTTGTTTAATAGCACCAGTTTTATACACAGTTCTGAAGGGATTTTTTTTTTAGCTTATTATACCTAAAAAGATATTGCTTTGTTGGCATACATAAAGTGTTCGTCAGGACTTATAAACATTCTAGTTGGCTTTTTTGGGCATTATCCTTTTTATGGATGCAATAGCCAACTTTGCTTTGGTTCCAGACATGTCCTTGCCTTGGTTTTTAAAATTGGCTGTGGTTAAACATTTCAACAGTATAGAAATGAGTGAAATAAAAAGTAAAAAGTTCCATTTCAAAGCTTCTTTCTCCATCCTCTTTTCCAAAAGTCACCACAGTTTAGACTTCTTTCTTTAAAAAAAAAAAAAGTGTGGTTTATGAACAATACGTCAGAAATTTCATTTAAAATTTGGTGGTAAAGCAAGTATTGAGGATTATTTTCTAAAATGTTTTATTCACTGAGCTGAATCATCTTTGGATCATTATTTTTAAATGATTTTAATTTTGGTATTTAGATAATTTGACCTCTGCCAGTGCTTTGAAATGATAATTTTGTGTTTGTCAACATGCTTTTCACAACTGCAAAAATTAGCATGAGGTCACAGATTCTGGCTCCTAAAATAAGTCCAACTGTAAAAAAGGAAAAATCTAAATAATGTTATATTATTTCTTCAGTCTAATGATGCTGCTTTTAGATACTTTTAATACAAAATCAGTAGAATAAGAGCTGCAGAATCATGAGTTGACTGCTTGACATATAATAGGTATCCCATAAATACAATTTTTCCCCCTCTTTTTTCCATGCTTTTTAGGTGGAAGGCTTCCCAATAGGCAGTGAAACAGCCTTAGAAACAGAAATTTTATTTTTTATTCTAATATCTCCCTATTAAAAATGACTTTTTTCTGTTTATCATTAGTAATTGCATTTTCAATTCTTAAAGAAATTTTTTAGGACAATTGTTACTGGCCAATTTTCCCAGGACTCAGTGTTGTTCAGATCACCTGATACTGTTTTTTCTTTTGTTTGTGTGTGTCCAACTGTCCATTTCCTTAACTTCCATCCCAAATGGAAGCTCTGTATGTATGCAGTTAAATAGTAACTGTCCACTTCCCCCTTCTCTTAGCCACTGGTGACTTCTATTCTACTTTGTATCTCCATGAATTTGCCTGTTTTGAGTACCACGTATAAGTGGAGCCATATAATATTTCTCCTTTTGTGTCTGGCTTATTTCACTAAGTATGTCTTCAAGGTCCACCCATGTAGCATGTGTCAGAATTTCGTTCTTTTAGGCTGAATAGTATTCCATTGTATTTTGTTTATCCGTTCATCTGCTGGTGGAGATTTGGCTGTTGTGAATAATGCTGCTCTGAGCATAGATGTACAGATGTCTGCTTCAATCCCTGCTTTCAGTTCTTCTATGTGCGTATTCAGCACATAGTGGTGGAGTTCCTGGGTCACAGGGCAGTTTTATGTCTGACTTTGTGAGAAGCTGTCAGACTTGTCCACAGTGGCTACGTCGTTTCGTTTCGCATCGCGGTGGGCACCGCTATGCATAAGGGTTCCCATTTCCCCACATCCCCGGCTGGTTGCCTCTTCCTTTTTAATGTGAAATTGTGTCTCACTGTGATTTCATGTGCTGCTCCCTAATGATGCTGAGTGGTTTTTCATGTGCTTTCTGGCCATTTATATATCTTCTTTGGAGAAATGTCTGTTTGAGTCTTTGGCCCATTTTTGAATTGGATTATCATTTTTTTGTTGTTGAGAGGTAGGACCCCTTTATATATTCTGGATATTAATCCCTTATTAGATAAGTCCTTCTATTTCTATCAGGTTAATTTCATCCAATTAGTTAATTATTTAATTAGTTCATTTTATATATTTTTCTTCTCTGGAAGTTTTATCGGGTTCTTTTTTGTATACCACTTCTTTCCTTTGCTATGTTGATGATTCCTTGTACATCCTAGAGCATACTTAAAATAGCTTATTATAATTTCCACATTTTCATTTGACTGAGTTTTCTCCTAGTTAAGTGTCACTTCTTCCTGCTTCGTGTCACATCTGGTAATTTTTGATTGAATGCTTAGTATTATGAATTTTATATTGTTGAATGCCAGGTTTTGTCATACTCCTGTTAAAGAATATTGGACTTGATTCTGTTAGAGGTTACGTCTGGATCAATTTTATTCTTCTGTGACTTGTTTTTTAAGTTGTTATTGGATGGATTTAGGATAGTCTTTTGGGATGGTGTAGCCGCATCACCAAGGCCTAAACGCTCTGCTGCAAGGACTGTCCACTTTGGTATGAGCTCTGACAGCTGTGTGAGCTTTGGGAACCCTTCAGTGTAGAGCTCTCAGTCACTTTTTGTCCAGCCTGGTGGGCAGCAGACCTCAGTGGACCCCATGCAGGTATCTAGCACTCTTTCTTCATATAGCTCCTCGACTCTGTCCTGCACATTCTAGCTCCCACAGCCTGCCAGAATTCTGATTTCTGTCCCCTCAACTCAGTGAGATCACCACCATCTTCCTGGGATCAGCTTCTCTGTGCTGAGATCCAGAAACTGCCTTTAGACAGAAAGCCTATTTCGGTACCTGGAAAGTGCCCCTGGGTAGAAAGTTGAGGCAGATGTCTGTTGATCTAATTTGTGTTCTTTCTTAGAGATCATCATTCAGTGCTACCTGTGGCCTAATGTGCCAAATGTATTTTAAATATATTTTTCCAGTTTTCTAATTATTTACAACAGGAGTGTAAGTCTGGTTCCAGTTATTCCATCGTGACTGGAAGTGGAAGTCTTGGTCTGTCATTTTATTTTCAAAACTTTCCATCTAGAATTAGCCCAAAATGCCTTATCTATGATCGTTAAGGAAGAGAGCCTGTTAATTTTGTTTGAAAAATTTAAGGGAACTTTTTAGTGTACAGTTTTTCAATTGTGTCATTAGGAAGAACTAAACTTCTCTACCATATTCTCCCTTTTGTATCATAGTCTACTGACTTTTATAGTTAAGGGGGAAAAAAGTAGAATGTACTACTAATTGTTACATTTCTCATTTTTTAGACCTAAAGATTGTCTTCGGTCTATTATGAGGAGGGTGAACCATAAAGATCCTCATGTTGCCATGCAGGCTCTGACTGTGAGTGGTTTCATTTCAAGATCTACCACAAAATTGTCTACCGAAATTGAGCCCTTTTAACTCCCTGCTTTATACTTTTAGCTTCTAGGAGCGTGTGTATCAAATTGTGGCAAAATTTTTCACTTAGAAGTATGTTCAAGAGATTTTGCTAGTGAAGTAAGCAACGTATTAAACAAGGTAAGGCACATTATTTCTAGAAATGAATTAACACTGTCTTCTTTCTTCATATATTTTATTGTTCAGTTCTTCACATTTTAAATCACAAAGGACTAGTCTGTGCTTTTTTTTTTTTTAACTCTTTCAAGGCTATGTCTATCCCATGTATAAGTCCATGTTAGGTTTTGCTGAAGAGACTACACATTTATATAACTTGGAGATTTGGTTTTGGTCAAGCCAAATTAGAATATATTTAACATCTTTTCTTCACCATTCCTTTCTTCTGATGAAAAATATGTGTATTTCTCTGATTAAGAGATACCAGTTTACTTTAGGCACAGTTTTTATAACGATTTTTTTTTTTAGTCACAGAGGTCATCTACTTAACTGAATGTAGAGTTAAAAATTCAAATCCAGCAATTTAAGGAATTTAAAAATTTTAATTTACTAAGTAATATGTGAGTTTTCTCAGTAAAAATTCATGCATTCTAAAGGTAATTATTTCTGGCCTTTTTTGTGGGGGATAACTATATATAAAAAATGTTTTAAGTGTTAAAAGGGAAAATGCTTCATGTTTTTTTGGAAAAAATGAGTATTTCCAGATTTTAGTAGGAAATAGTACATAAATAAGAATTTAAAATTCTGTCCTCCTTTTAGAACATGGTTATGTGATAATTTTTTCCTGTTCTGCTTTATTCAGTTATTCAGTTATATTTAGGTAGTTTGCGCTAATTATTTACCATTCTTTTGATGTCCTGAATGTCCATCAAAATGTACAACTGTTTATGAAGAGATTCTAATGTAATATTTTCCTTAATTGAAGATTTGTACTCGGTATTTAGTAACGTGAACAACTTTAAAAAGCAAACAGTTGCGTATAGGAGAAAGAACTCTTTATTTTTCAAATATTTTACAGTGAACATACTGGTTTTCTACTTAAGGGGGAAATGTTATTTTGAAGAAATGAAGTTTCCAGGAATATCGGCATACAGTAGACCTCAGGCCAGGCCTCAGATAATTAAGTAACTGGGTAAAAACACAGCCATGCACATTAAAAGTCAGGAATTAGGAATAAAGGAATTGTACTATTTATTCTCTCTTTCCAACTTATTTTTCATTGATCTGCAAAAAAGAAAACAAACTTTTCTATGTCTTCCTCATAGACAGCACTTGCTTAGTTGCAAAATACTCTGAAAAGTCCTGTCTTTCTGACCTCCAAAATAAGTTACTATATATCTAATGTTTTAATATGTTATGAGGTATGTGATGGTATCATCTATTTTTTTTCATAGTGTGGAAATAAAACTAGTTTATTTCTAGTAACCATCTGTATTTTCTTATGTGTCATCTATAGCTAGGGATAATTTATGATTTAAAAAGAGATCTGCAACACTTTATAAGTTTTATATTTACGGTATCTGTATTAAATCATTTGCCAGGAAATTAGTGCTTTTTTATTAATTTTTTTTCTCTATTTTTAAGGGTCATCCTAAAGTGTGTGAAAAATTAAAGGCTCTTATGGTTGAATGGACGGATGAATTTAAGAATGATCCACAGCTTAGTCTAATATCAGCAATGATTAAGAACCTTAAGGAACAAGGCGTTACGTTTCCAGCTATTGGCTCTCAGGTATTTTATATAAATTTGTGTGAGTGCTACAGTTCATTTCTCTAAAGTAGCCATGTTTATTTGAGTTTTTCTTTTCTTCCTCCAAACCCAGGTAGTTTTTAATACTCCAGAGGAATTTTTGTTAATAATAATAATCTTGCATATAAAGTTGCCAGAAAAATATAGTGGAATGTTAATGTGTTCCAACTTCTATTTCCCCACTGTTTCTCCTTCTTTATTAATGAATTCATTTAACCTTTTTGCAATTAAAAAATTTTTAATATAATTTTAATAATACAGACGAAATTGCTTTATTAGGTGATACTGACATTCTTGTTAAGTGCTCTTCGTGCTGTAATTTTATCTACAAAGAATGACAGCTCAAAAATCAGGTTTCCTTAAAATTTAAGGATGTGTTTAGAGGTTCTTTGGATTATGAAATTTATGACCACCTGTATTAAAAAATGGTAGGGAGATAAAAGGGGGTCATTGGGAAGAGAAGTTCCCCTTAAGAGCTGACCAGCACATAAGTGTCTTCTTTCTTTTTCTTAATAAATATGATTGACTGAAAGGCTTAACTTGCCTTTAAAAAAAATTATTTATGTAATGAGCTCAATCTCTAATTTATGTCATATAGGAAAAAAAATGGAAGATTATCTCTTTTATTCCTTTTCTATTCCAGTAACCATCCTTTAGGATGCCCAGCTAACTAAGTAGGCTTAAAGTGTGTGGTAACTTACTGCACTGTCTTTCCCCACTGTATGGCTTGGGGTAGAATATAATGAGTGATGGGAAAGCATGAGCAGAAAACTCTTAGTTGTAGAGGGCTCACGTTCAGCGTTTTGACCGTTCCAAGGGAGTTACGAAGTGATTCATCCAGACATATCTAGACTTTCTTCCCAAGGCATTTCTAATTTATCTAGGTACTCTTGAGATGTGAAAACCTAGAAATATATTTTGGAGATAAAGGAAGGAGAGGATATTTTTCTTCTTACTTGAAACAATGTGGCTCATGAATAGTTCTACAATGATAAATTACATCTTTGAGAAGTAGTCATTCATAATTGATAGCTCATTTTTACTACCTCAGAATAATTTCTAAATCTGTATAATTAAGGAATAATTTTATGCAGAATAATCCAAGATATCTTATAATAAGACATCCTTGACAATAGAAGCAGTGTTTAATTATCGAAGAGTAGACTCACTATGGAGAACCAAAGAGTGTAGTTGCTTAGTGGAATGGCAGGTTCTGTATTCTGAGAACCTGTTCTGGAGCTTGTTACTTACAGTGTGGTTGGTTGGCCATCATCATCACCACCTGGAAGCTTTTGAGAACTGTAACATCTCATTCACGGGTGGAAATGTGCCTCCAAGCGGTGGATTCATTGTCTCCATTTTAACAAGACCCCCGGTGACTCTGTTTTGAGCAGCACTACTCTTGAGGACAGCTTTCAGTGCAAGTGAAAACTGCATTTCAGTCCACAAAGCAACTTGTGCCTGTAAGAGAAGGAAGAAGAGTTAATGATCCGTTTGATACGTAGCTTTGTTTGATTAACCTAGAATCTCAGATAGTTGTGGGAACAACTCCAGTGATCCTCTAATCTAATCCCCTCATTTTACAGATGAGGATACTGAGACCCAGAATGGTTAAGTGACTTGCCCAGGGCCACAGCTAGTAGTTGACAGAGCTGGAACTAGGACACAGGCCTCCTGACTCTCAGTCCAGTGTTCCTTCCACTACACCATCCTGCCTTCCGTTTGATATTGAGGTTAGTAGATATGTGTCTGTCCGGACTAGGCTTCGAAGGACAAGAAGTGGAGTGAACACTGGCAAGAGCGTTTACGTACTAACTGGTGTAGATGTGAGACTGCTCTCCTGTTCAGAAGACTCAGGGTGTAGATCAGCAATAGTAAAGTGAAGAGTTACTTTTCTTTTCTTCATCTAGATCTTATAAAATATGTGAAAGCTCATTTTGTTATAGTTGCTGTCTTTCAACCACAAGAAATATGTAAAATGTGTATAAAGTAACCTATGATGAGGTAGAATGGTGATTTTTTTTTTTTTTTTTCTTTTCTTTTTGTGGTTCGCGGGCCTCTCACTGTTGTGGCCTCTCCCCTTGCGGAGCACAGGCTCCGGACGCACAGGCTCAGCGGCCATGGCTCACGGGCCCAGCCGCTCCGCGGCATGTGGGATCCTCCCGGACCGGGGCACGAACCCGCGTCCCCTGCATCGGCAGGCGGACTCTCAACCACTGCGCCACCAGGGAAGCCCTGATTTTTTTTTTTTTTTTTTTTTTTTTTTTTTTTCTGTATGCGGGCCTCTCACTGTTGTGGCCTCTCCCGCTGCGGAGCACAGGCTCCGGACGCGCAGGCCCATCGGCCATGGCTCACGGGCCCAACCGCTCCGCGGCATGTGGGATCTTCCCAGACCGGGGCACGAACCCGTGTCCCCTGCATCGGCAGGCGGACTCTCAACCACTGCGCCACCAGGGAAGCCCCCTGATTTTTTTAATAGTAGTTTCTGAAGAGGTTTTCGTTGAAAACCATGTTTGTAAAGAGCTTCACGTTTAATTAAAAAAAAAAATCTATCACCTGGGATCAACTGCAGAAGTCCCTCCAAATCTTACAGTCACTTAGCTGCTTAAGCTGTTACTACATTTTAATCAGACTAGACCTTTGTTGGCATATTTTTAAAAAAGTTTCTGGAAACGAGAATTTTTTAAAGTATATTTTTTCATCCAAGAACAGAAGAAAATAATATAAAAATATTAAGAAAAGTGATACTTGAGTCACCTAACTCGTGCTGCTGTGGTTCTCTTAGCACTGACTTTGGACACTGAGGTCGAAGTGATGCTGGCACTGCTACTGTGTTTCACTGGTTAATCAGACAAGTAGCGTTGCTATACTTGGAACCTGATGATAGAAAGGAACTTTGAAAAGAGAGCAGTTCAGGAATGTAGGGCTTAATATAGCTTGTTTCTGCACTTCCTTCTTGACCAGTAGAGATCCCTTCTCAGACCACAAAAGATCAATATGTCTATTTTGTGAAGTTCACAAATTGTGAAAAAAAATTCATATATTATGATAAAGATTGCCTCTGATGAAGCATACATTCAATTTTCAGAAGTGTATATGATTAAAACATTTTTATTTAAGGAAGATTACAACTAGAGGTGGGTCAGAGTGACAGTGCTTGAAGTTCTCTTCATTGAATACAAAAGCTCTCTTCTAATCAGCTTTTCTAAAAATAAATGCCTTGTGTATTTGTTTGACATTATAAATATATTAAGTGAAGACTGTAGCATGGTATTTACTATAATGTTGAATATTTTGCCTTTCATTTACTCAACAATCATTTATGATCTCTTGTAACATTTAGCCCCATATACCCTCAAGGAACATGCAGCCTGGTTATGGAGACAGACATGTAAGCAGAGAATTATAATAGGAGCTGAGATTTATTGCCTGTTACTATGTACTGGGCAGTGATCTAAGTGCTGTGCATTTGGTAATTTGAATATTTTTTGGAATTTCATTTTTCTTAATTGATGGCTTTGGGAATTTAGTATACATTTGTAACTTGTCACAGTCTGTTTTGAGTTAATAGCGAATTATTTCACGTAAAATGTAGAAGGCTTGCAACTGTAGAGAGTTTATTTACTCTCTACTTCAGCATCCTTTGTGCTGCAGTTACCACATGTATGGCGTATATCACCTCTGCATACATTTTAAAGCCCAGGAGACAACGTTATATACTCTGAATGGCTCTCATTGCATCTGATTTTGGAAGCTACGTGTGCGAATTTAATCCTCACGACGGCCTGTGGTGTGTGGGCCATTGTTGTCCTCATTTCGTAGATGAGGAACTTGAGGCAAAAGGAGGCTTTTAGGCGCTCAGGGTTCATGCGTTCGAAGGTGGTGCATCTGGGGTTTGAACCGCATTAGCCTGACTCCCCATTAGCCTGATTCCCCAGCTTGCGTCCTTAACTGTCCTTAACTACCCGAAGCATATAATACCTTGTTTAAAAGTGTTACCAGAGGGGCACAGAGGAGGGAAGGCTTAATGAGAGGGTTTAGGAACGTTTCACTGAGAAAGTGATTTTCAGCTGTTCACTGACTGGTGGGTTGAATCTCACTAGGAAACAATGTGGATGGAGTACAGTGAGCCAGAGGGGAGGACATCATGAGTAGAAGCAAACGTGTGTCACAGCGCGTGCGTGTGTGTGTGTGTGCCAACAGTTTCTGGTAACTGATAGAATGGTTGAAAAATGAGGCTGGAGTCTGATTGGCCTCCATGGCCACACAAAAACTCAGTAGCCATTAAGACTTTAGAAGCTTGTAATTCTGTAAGTGTGAATCAATGTATGTATTTATTTACTTGTACACTAACTTATATACAAAATATGTTTAAGAGGGACAGTAATATATTGTCAAAATTAACTGCTAGTATTTTGGTTTAGAAAATAGTATATATATATATATATATATATATATATTTTTTTTTTTTTTTTTTTTTTTTTTTTTTTTGCGGTACGTGGGCCTCTCACTGTTGCGGCCTCTCCCGTTGCGGAGCACAGGCTCCGGGCGCACAGGCTCAGTGGCCATGGCTCACGGGCCCAGCCACTCCGCGGCATGTGGGATCTTCCCAGCCGGGGCACGAACCCGCATGCGCTGCATCGGCAGGTGGACTCTCAACCACTGCGCCACCAGGGAAGCCCAAAGATAGTATAATTTTATGAGCATTTGTATTACTGTATATCAATCTGGATTCCTAAAGATAGCATCCTGACTTTTGATCTGGAAGGAAACAGTAAAATTCTTGAATAGATATTTAAAAATTTTTTTAACTGCTTGTTTTTAAAGTAGTCATCTCCTTCCCACTCTCAACCCCTTTTTGTTGAAATCTCCTCTAGTCTGTCTTCTCTGGTTTACATAGTGTCTGCTTCTAGTTTAACCTCTTCACACAAACCTGGGAGAGCGTGGCTAGGCTGTTAACCCTAAGAAAACAAACGCTCTCAGTCTGTTTTCTCCAGTTCTACCTGTTCTCTGGCTCCTGAGGAGGCTGCTCAGGTTCAGATTTCTTTCTTGTTCAGAAGTCTGTGGTGGATTGATGGGAAGGGTCTTGTGAGTTCTTAGATTAGTTGGGGGTAGGAAAATTTGAGAACAACTTTCAAATATCATTTTCCTTTTTTTTGTGTTAGGCTGCAGAACAAGCAAAAGCAAGCCCAGCTCTGGTAGCCAAGGATCCTGGTACTGTGGCTAACAAAAAAGAAGAAGAAGATTTAGCGAAAGGTACATTTTTAAGTCCCTGATCGTGGAAAGAAGATAGGTCTCTTACTTGATGTTTATTTTCCCCCAAGATATTTAAAAATAAAAGAAATAGGAGTTCACAGCCAAAGTTGAAATCTACTTGTTCTCCTTTGTTCCTCTCTTCAGTGTCACTTTTTTCCTCTCCTCTTCCGAGGCAACTGCTATCATGTATGTCCGTTCAGTCTATGTTTCTATAATGTTTTTACTACACCATCTATGTGTCCATAAACAATACCAAATACTTTTTTGTGTCCAACAAATTCTTTTTCATAAATAGTGTACTCTAGGTATCATCTACAACTTGTTTTTTCATGCAGCAATATGTTTGAGATCTGTTTGTAATAAGAATGTATATCAAGTTCATCTGTTTTAACTGCTGTGTAATATTCCAGTGAACTAATAAATATCTGCTGTAATTTATCCTCCTACTGATGGACAGCTGGGTTTTCTGATTTTTTTTTACTATAACAAGTAAGCTGCACTGAGTATCCTTGAGATTTTGTTTTGTGGTATTGTTGGCTTATGGAGTAGGTACATCTTTAACTTTGCTAAATAGTTGGAGTATTTCCTTTTCCATCAGCAGTGTATGAAAGCTTTTATTATTCACTTATTCTTTTTAGTCTCATGACATTTGCTATTGTCAGAGTTTAATTTTTGTGAATCTGATGGGTTTGAAATGATACCTAATTGTTTTTAATTTTTATTTTCTTGATCACTAGTGAGGTTCAGTCCTTTTTTGTACATTTATTAGCTGTTCTGATTGTCTCTCTTTCTATTTTTTTTCTAATAATGATGTATAGAACATCTTTATTTTGGATATTAATCTTTTGCCTGTTATATCTGTTATATATATCTACTCTTGGGTTTTGGCTTACAATTTAAACTTTGATAATGGCATGTTTTATTAAACAAGTTTTAAATTTTCATGTAGTCAAAATTTTTGCTTTTCTTTTATGCTTTTGGGTTTTTTTTTTAATGTCTTAAGATATTTTCCTCTCCCCCAGGATCCTGAAAGATATTTTTCTATGATAATTTTAAAGTTTTATTTTCCCATCTGGTCTTCTATTCATCTAGAACAGAGATGGAAGGGAAGATGGGCTTATGTGTTGCACTGAAAGCAGGGTAGTCAATTTATTAAGATTATGTTACAGAGCCTGTGTGACACATGGTGATGGCCTCCATTAGGGGAGGAGATAGAGCAGACACATTTGAAATCTATTTTGGGGGATTTGTGAGGTGAGACTTTACTGTAGTTATTTCCAAATTCCAGTTCTTAGACTGATTACCTAAGAATGACCTTTGGAACAATAAAATGTAGGTTCTCAGATACTACCTTTGAGACTCCTATTTAGTAAGCCCCCAGTGAAGGACTCAAGCTTGGGACTTTGGACTTCCCAAGTGATTTTGATTATTATTTGGTAAACTTAAGCTATAGAAATACATTGAAAAGATGAAAGAAAATATAAAATATCTGCAGCTAAATTAAACAAAATTGATTTGAGTTTATATCTTTTTATTACCCAGAATATTTAAAATTGTACCTGTTCAGTAAAAATAGTCATCATGCTGTTCAGTTGTTTTTTTTTTTTTTAGTTTATTTATTTTTTAAGCTCTCAGTGTGAATGAATGAATAAAGTTGATGACATTATTTTTGTTCAATATATTATATCAGGATAGAAGAAGAATGCTTTTTACCTTCAGATATCTTTTTGTACCTCTTAGGATTGCTGGGTATATTAACATTTTGGGTCTTTTTAAACCCATTATTTTCCAGCCATTGAGTTGTCACTGAAGGAACAAAGGCAGCAGTCAACCACCCTTTCCAGTTTGTATCCAAGCACATCTAATCTCTTAACTAACCACCAACACGAAGGCCGGAAAGTTCGCGCTATATACGACTTTGAAGCTGCTGAAGATAACGAACTTACTTTTAAAGCTGGAGAAATTATTACAGTTCTTGATGACAGGTGATGGTTACTATTAAGTTGAACATTCATTTGAAAATATATAACATATTCTGTGTTTCATATTATTCTTGCTGAATGCCTTATCAAACGTAATAAAATCAAATACTGATGCAGGTAGTTTTTCTGTAGGACAGTCCGTTGCTTTGCTTGTGTCATACTGTCTGGATTCGTATTTTGTAGCTTAATTTTTCCTCATCTATCATTTAAATGGGTTTTATATGTCTTGGAGGCCTAGTTTACTCTATTCATTTTTGGTTCCATCTTATAGATTGTTAAATTAGTAAAAAAAAAAAAAAAAAGGTTAAGGTTTTAGAAAATACACCAAATATATATATATATATATGTATATATATGGAATTTATAAGAAATACATAATATATTGAATTAATTTATTTGCACAGAATAGTATATCAGTGTGGAACAAATTCATTTTACATGGTGTTATATACATTATATCATAGGGGAGGTGATACAGTGCATCTGTTTTTTTACTACAGCTTTATGTTTACTTGAAAATTAGTTGTTACTGATGATTATTACTCATAATGAAGTGCTAAAATTTGCAAGTGTTTTTTTTTTTTTTTTTTAAATAAATTTTATTTATTTATTTATGGCTGCATTGGGTCTTTTGTTGCTGGGTGTGGGCTTTCTCTAGTTGCAGCGAGCAGGGGCTACTCTTCATTGTGGTGCGCAGGCTTCTCATTGCGGTGGCTTCTCTTGTTGCAGAGCGTGGGCTCTAGGCATGCGGGCTTCAGTAGTTGTTGCATGCAGGCTCAGTAGTTGTGGTGCACGGGCTTAGTTGCTCCGCGGCATGTGGGATCTTCCCGGACCAGGGCTCGAACCCGTGTCCCCTGCATTGGCAGGTGGATTCTTAACCACTGCGCCACTAGGGAAGTCCCAACAAGTGTTTTTTTTTTTAAATCTTTAATTTTTTTAAAGGGAGAGCTGACCTGGCAGTTTTTTTTTTAAATAAATTTTAATTTATTTAATTTATTTATTTTTGGCTGCATTGGGTCTTTGTTGCTGCATGCGGGCTTTCTCTAGTTGTGGCGAGCAGGGACTGCTCTTCGTTGCAGTACGCAGGCTTCTCATTGCGGTGGCTTCTCTTGTTGTGGAGCACGGGCTCTAGGTGCGCAAGCTTCAGTAATTGTGGCACGGGGGCTCAGTACTTGTGGCGCACGGGCTTAGTTGCTCTGCAGCATGTGGGATCTTCCCAGACCAGGGCTCGAACCTGTCTCCCCTGCCTTGGCAGGTGGATTCTTAACCGCTGCGCCACCAAGGAAGCTTAAATCTTTATTTTTGAGGTCAGATAAATGCACTAGATTTTTTTGTTTCTTTCATTTTAATATTTATGGATTTATTTATTTGGTCACACCGGGTCTTAGTTGCAGCACCCGGGCTCCTTAGTTGTGGCTCCAGGCCTTCTTAGTTGCAGCACATGGGTTCCATAGTTGCGGTGTGTGAACTCTTGGTTGTGGCATGCGTGTGGAATCTAGTTCCCTGACCAGGGATTGAACCTGGGCCCCCTGCATTGGGAGCATGGAGTCTTATCCACTGTGCCACCAAGGCAGTCCCTGCATGTGGTTTTTAAAGATCAATTCAAATACATTTAAGATTATTCTTATAGTATCACCCTTACATACTAATATGTTTTCTTGAATGGAAGAAAATGAAGTAAAGTTTGAGCCAGTTAGCTGGAAGTTGCACAAAACCTTGATCATTCATTCATTCAAAAAGTATTTATTGAGCACTTGCTAGCTTTCCTTATCCTAGGTGCTGGGGATCCAGTGGTTAGCATGGGTGCGCACCCGGGAGTGTGTTCTTGTGAACATTTTGTGCTGTAAATCTTGTTACTGTCATGTGTGTTCTCTTGTGGGGGGGAAAGTTTCCTAATGTGTGCTAGAAAGAGCACTGATTAGGAATGGAGGTCTGGATTCAGAGCCTACCATCTATCTTATTATAAAGGATTCTCATGTGGGAGCCTATGAACCATTCGAAGTTGACAGTTTTCAAGTGTGGGGACCTCTGGTTGAGGGAGAGAGTTCAGAGCCTTGTACTAGATCCTTGAAGCGTTCGCCAGCCTTCCAGAATATGAGAAAGAACTGTGTGTTTAATAGTGTCTTATCTTCTCTGAGGCCTCATCTCTAATTTGTAATAATGATACATTCACTTCCTCCATTGGACTGTTGTGAGCTTCAGATCTGGTAATAATATAGGTTAAACACTATAAAAGGTAAAGATACATAGAAATAAAAATTCTTTGTTATAGTAAAGCATTCTTTCTTTTTTCTCTTAGTGACCCCAACTGGTGGAAGGGTGAAACCCATCAAGGCATGGGGTTATTCCCCTCTAATTTTGTGACTGCGGATCTCACTGCTGAACCAGAAATGAGTAAGTATTTTCCAGCCTGTCAATGTATGATAATCCACAATTCTCTCTAAAATTCAGCTTTCTGGAGCAGAGACTCAAAAGTTAGTGCCTCCAAGGTGTTTATTAAAAATGCAGCTCCCCAGTCAGATTATTTATGAGGAGTCATCTAATCATCTAAGAATTGAAATCATCTGTCTACCAAGATTATCTTAAGACAGACTATGGACTTTTCTTTAAGGAAAAAAAAACATATATATACACATATATATATATATGTATGTATGTATGTATATATATGTCATTGTAAAAATGCAGATTAAGAAGTGTTATAGAATTTATGCATTATGTATTTTTGGTATCATCAGTTGATCAAAGGGTGACAAATGCAGTGTAACCTTATAGAGAGTTCTTCCTATTTAAAGGTTAGCTCATTTCACTAGTGTCCAGCCCCAAATTTGGAAGCAGTGGCCTCTTAGTAACTTAATGGCTTTCCTAAGCCACCATGTCAGATATTCAGAAGGAGCCATAACAAATCATGTCAATAATTTTTTGAGTTTCAAACCTTTGCTGACTAGGAGAAACAGACTAGAAAGTGGGGTGAAGGAGGAAAAGTGATATTACTGGCAGGCGTAATCATTGCAGGACATGTAACTGCCAGTAGTCTATCGAAATGTTGGTAGGCAGTTCACTGTATTTCTAGGCAATACTGTAATGAATCTTCATAATGATGAGTTTGTGGCATCAAGATTAAGTCACAACCTTCCTCTTTTTAAGGAAACAGAAATATGTTCTAATCTAGAAAGATTTCTGTAGCGACTGAAATGGTTAGAATTTTAAGAGTTTTTTTGTACGTAAGTTGGTAAGCTACAGTTATCTTGGCAAAATATTTTATCTTTCTATAATGCCAGGTAGAAGAGATCAAAGAAAGTTATAAATCACGATCTGCTTTGGTCATTTTTAGTTTACAGGAATTTTAAGAAAAGATCTTTGTCTCAGTTGTCTTTTTATTTCCAACAGTTCTTGGTACTGAATCTTATCCAGAATACAGACTATATAAATATTTATACAATAAATGAAGAGTAAGTGCCTGTGTATTAACAGTAAAGATACACTTTTCTTTGAAAACATAAAAATGCTTCTCTTTTAAGAGAGGGCTTTAATAACAGGCTAGATGTTACAGATCTTTGGTAAAGTAATGCCCTCTCCTAATTATTGTTGGGATGTCTTGTGTCACTTTTATAGAGACAGATTGTGATACCCATTCCTTTAATAAAGTTCTCTTTGGTAAACTCAGAAAACGTCCTGTGGAACCTTGTTTAGATGGCAGTGCATAACGTGCTAACTTTTTAATCTGGGCTGATGGTGGGGGCGGATTTTGCTTGATTTTGGGGTTTGGGTTTTTTTTTTTTTTTTTAATCTTGAAATAGCTGTTGGAAAGGATGGAATTGTCTTGGACTTCCATTCAAGAGGAGATCCAAGATCTCAGGTAGATAAAGTAGCCATCTCATCTTTTTTTTCCCATTACATAGAAATGTAGCCTTAAAATGAATATTCTAGTTATTTTCATGTGTTTCACTCTGGACCATGTAAAAGAGAAACCAGAGCATCAGAGCTTATACAGTGCAGTTACAGTTCTCAAGCTTGGAAGATGAGTGTTAGCAAGATCCTTGTAGCATCGTTCTTTATGAGGAAACAGAAGCTCATTTCACTGAATGTGTCAATTAGAAGTGCCTGACCTACTTAGCTTGTTTTCGTTTTGGAGAGGCAGTATGATTTCGTGCAAGCACTGTACTTTATATATGTATATGCATAAACACATCTGTGTGTGTGTGTAAAATATTATTTATACACACATACACATAATATACACACAAACATGCACATACATACAAAGTAATAGTATTAGTCCCTGGGAGAAAAAGCACTGCAAACTTGTGCATGGTCAGCTGTTAGGATGTGAAGTCTACCATGTGTTTTCTTATGGGTAGCAGCCAATGCAGTGCTGTCCCAGCTTTCTACTTGTTAATAGCTCAAGATATAAAAAGCAAAAATATGTATAGCATATGGCTCTTTTTCTTCCATGGGAAAGTGAAATCAGCTGAAACTGGTTTTGTATGTAGAATTTTACTTTATGGTGACTTGTGTGGGATGAATATATTCCTTATATTGGAAATTAAACTATTTTCCATTTATATTCTATAGCATAGAATACATAAGTGATATGACTTCTTGTTCTCAGAGTAAAATCACAGGCCAGATTCCAGTAGTGTGGGCTAATAGAGCTAGAATGATTGGCATTCAAATCCAGGCTTTGCCATTTATTAGCTTTCTCCTACGCAAGCGTTTTTAATCTTTCTAAGCCACTGCTAACCTCATTTACAAGATGGGCATATCTCATAGGATTGTATTGGAGATTCATTGGGGGAAATGCAATATTCCATTAAGCATATTTAATAGTTTAATTAATATTATTTCCCTTCCTTAATTCTGCCCCTTTCCCATCCCCCTGATTCTTAATTTTTATGAATACTGATTGACTACATTGATATCAGGATGAAGAAATCCAAAAAGGAAGTTCATTCCTTTAAAGCTGGATGTGTTTCTCAGTATTACTTTGGATAAGATTAATTACTATGTTAATCATAACCTTATATCTGCTGGTTAATGTTACATTGAATCTTTTTAAAGATTGCTTTGTTGAGCAGGAGAAATACGTGCTTCTGGTTTGCAGATCCCTTAATAACCACCTTTTCAATTGCAAGAATAATGTAACTAAAAAATACAGACTGATTTAGTGGAAAATTCAGATCCCTGCCAAGGCCACTTGTAAAGCTCTCCACTGGCCTGGATGTTATTCCCTTAGTTAAAAAAAAAAAAGACTGAGTGGCGTGAGGGGAATATATAGCTAACTTCCCAATTCATTACATTGAAAGAGCGTGGCCTGTGGAAAAGTGGAGATTTTTCTTTGAAAGGACTGGTAATTTGAAAAGAGGATTTATTTTCAATAGCAGAATTCATTTATGCCATTGTAAAACTTTGCTTTCTGTTAAGCAGTTTACTAAACTCTCATATGTAATAGGTGATTAATCTTTGTTCCAGAAATATAGTTCTTATTTTTAGTGAAGTATCTGTTATGGAAAACATAAAATCTTTAGAAGAAAAAATTAAGAAGTCTTCACAGAATTTCATAATGTCATGTTCTGTCACGGTTGCCTAAATCTGCAACCGAATTTTCCCTTAAACTGAGTTTCTCAGATTGAAGGGAATACAAGAAAAATCCAAGTTCTCTCCTTAAAGTGCTTTTAACTAAAATTTTAAATTTATAAGGAAACGATAAATGTTACATGTTTTACAGTTAAAACGGAGAAGAAGACGGTACAATTTAGTGACGATGTTCAGGTAGAAACGATAGAACCAGAGCCGGAACAAGCCTACATTGATGAAGTGAGTGATTTCCTGCCTGAGAGCATCATGCTTTCACTACCTAAGTTGCAATGGTTTTCTTCTCTTATTTAAAAAAAATCAGTACTTGATTAATGCATGTGTTTTGTTGTTATACAACTTCAAACAATACAGACGAAGCAAAGATTCTCCTGGAAAGTTCCTCCCTAGTCCCATTCTTACCATGTCAGTACTTATAGTTGTACCTCATTATTTTAATTCCTGCTTAATATTCCATAGAATGGAGTTATCATGACTTCATTATTCTGTTGTTGGACGGTTAGGTTGTTTTCAGTTCTTTGTGTTGTTTTTGCTATTACAAACACTATTATAATGAGACTTTTTGGGTATATTCAAAAGGATGTGTGACTTTTTTTTACATCTTTATCAGATTATAATTGCTTTACAGTGTTATGTTAGTTTCTGCTGTACAACAAAGCGAATCAGCTATACATATACATATATTCCCATATCTCCTCCCTCTTGAGCCTCCCTCCCACCCTCCCCATCCCACCCCTCTAGGTCGTGTGTGACTTTTATTTTTAAATGCTCTGGAAATTAAATTCTTTGTAACATTTTAAACTAATGATGAAAAATGAGATGTCATCTTTAAACTATGTGAGGGGATTTGTAGGTTTTTAGCCTTTTTTTAGGGGATCCAGAAGCAGAAAGTTTGAAGAGCGCTTTTTTAGCAAAACAGGTTGTAGAAGCTGTGCTGAGAGCCCCCAGAGAATGTACTGGAGTCAGGGAAAGTTAGGTTTGGCTATAGCATTCCATCGGAAAATGCATGCTAGCGGTCTATCTAGAAACCTCATTTCTCTGATAGTAGATGATTTCAAATAGGTTGTAGAATTCTGTAAACAAAGAGAAGAGAAGTTATCCATGTGTTAGTTGACTCTCACTCTCATTTTACTCCCCTCCCCTTCTTTTTTTGGCTGTAGGCAAACTTTTCTGACATGTGCCTTCTTTTTTAGACTACTTAAAATGAAAATTGTGAATCTTTTACGTTGAAAAATAATATCCATTTCTAAATATGGAATTCTTTTGACTTCAGAAGAGTGTTTTAATATACATGTGTCGTTTTCACTCTCTAGTGATTAATTCATCTCTCAAATGGTTATCCTTCTGTACAGAGTATAGAGTTTTGTTTTGGTATAAATAACTACTTAGAATTGGTAGTCTTTAAATTATTTACCTAAGTAACTATACTTAGTAGCATAACCATGTAAAAACCATGAATGGAGAAAAGTTTGTAATTATTACAGTAATATTCTTTGGTACATGAGATCTATATTTTGGTTTTTTAAAACTTACGTATAGATACATCTCTACTAATATAATGTATAAATGTATTTATGTAATGATGCCTTCATTAGTTCTGTTGGTCTTACAGCAAAAGATTCTGAAATAGATCTGAGTCATTGCTTTGAGATGCCTTCCAGCCTTTCACATAGGAGAATAGAGAAGCCACAAATCTTCCTCCTTTTTTTGATGACAAAGTGAAGCATTGGTGGAAAGAGAATGTAGACTAAATCCTTCTGGTGCTACTTAGAAGAACAGCTGTACCAGAGCTGAGCTGTGCCTTAACTGAAACAGCTGCTGTATTCTCCCTGGTAGAGAAGTAGTAACGGAGCTGTTAGTCACAAGTACTGCCAGCTTGAGAGAGAGGTTACACCTGTCAGCATGGCAAGACTACAGCTGCCCCTAAACAAAGTGACCCAGAAGTCCACTCGCATGACTTAAGAGATTAAAGAATTCACATGCTGTAAGTTTAAATGTTGCTCTATTTCTTCTCATCTAGGAGAATTTCTGGTAGCCGTTTCAAAAGGGCTCTGACTTCACATGATAGTAAAGAGAATACACGGACAGTAAATACATAGAAGCGAAATTGAAGTCTTCATATCTGTGCATTACAGGATTAGCCACTATCTAACTAATGAAGTGAGAAGGTATTGTTGCATAACGGTTTGTTACTTTTTATAGTAACTGTTTAATTCCTGTAGGATAAAATGGACCAATTGCTACAGATGTTGCAAAGTACAGATCCCAGTGATGATCAACCAGATCTTCCAGAGTTACTTCATCTTGAAGGTAAACTTTGTTTTCCATTTCCCTTGCAAATAAAGAATAATTAGGATTAAATATAGTGTTCTGTTACAGAGTGGTTTTATATTTAAATAAAATTGAAAATGATATAAACAATGTTAACATTTCTGACTCTTCTGTGACCAGTCTCACGTTTATATGCAGTTTAATTAAACCTTTGGTAGAACTCAAATTCTTATACTTTTCTACCCAAATTAAATATTTTATTCAACGTTTAAAATGTTGTAAAATGAAAATTGGTATTAAAAATTTCTGAGATCAATACAATCAATCTAAAGTATTGATTTTATAAATAGCTAGGAAAGTCAGTCTTGGATTCTGTGGGCTAAGATTAATTAATAGAATTTTTATTATTCCAAATTAGATCTTGTATTCCTTAAACTACATGAATATCCATCAGAGAGTTGCTTTCTTTTGCTGCATTTTCTTATATTTCTTTAAATCTGGTCATCTTAGCCATGTGTCACCAGATGGGACCTCTCATTGATGAGAAGCTGGAAGATATTGACAGGTAAAAGAACATGCACTCCATCTGTATTGTGTACCTTCTTCCCCACAGATCTCTCTAAACTGCATATTGGAATAGAGCTGCCTTGTATTTTATTTTATTTTCATTTTAAAGATATGCCAGTTCTCATTCACTTGTTTTCTACTTCATGTGGGAATTAAAATTAGACCCATCTGCCCCCACTCCCGCTTTTAAGTGAGGATTTATTTGACTTTCACTATGTTAGTCTGTTTTAAAATTAAGGGTTAACTATTATAATCATATTTGCTGTAAGTGGCATCATCAGGGCCCACACATGACCCATCTGTTATTAATGAGGGAAACCTGGATATTTTGAGGTAAAGTCAAGTACAATAAGCTAGAGTCCTTCCAGCACAGCACCTAAATCTGAAACAGTTTTGGTTGCCTTGGAGCTAAACTATAGGATTTTTTTTTTCGTTACAAGGTTAAATTTTTAATAATGTCTACTTATACCACTCTTTGCCATTTTTGCTATTTTGATGCATCTTGTTATTTAGAACATTATATCATTTAAATAGCAGTTATGTGTCACATTATTGTATAATATTTCAGAAAACATTCAGAACTCTCAGAACTCAATGTTAAAGTGATGGAGGCCCTGTCCTTGTATACCAAGTTAATGAATGAAGATCCAATGTATTCCATGTATGCAAAATTACAGAATCAGCAGTATTATATTCAGTCATCTGGTGTTTCTGGTTCTCAGGTAAGCTTTTAAAAATGCAAGTATTTCATTTTAAATTCTCAAATATATTTGAGATTATTTGGAATAGCTGTGTTTTTATAAAACATGAAACTTTCTAAAAGTGATGTTTGGAGTAAAAATAAAGTTAAAAAGATTTTTTTCACTTGACAAATACAATGTGTAGTATGCTAGCTAATAGTTCTTGTTCTAAAATATTATTTTTCTGCAGAGGTGCACATCAATCACTGTCAAGCTTTAAAAAAAAAAAAAAAAAACAGATACTTTGACTCTACCCAGACCTATTGAATCCAGGCATGAGGCCCAAACATCTGTATATTTTTAAAGCTTCATATCTAATTATCTGGTTAAGAACTACAATTTTTGTCTGTCTGAGTAAAATTCCTAATTATTACTAAATTCTTTTGAGTATCTACCATTTTCAGTTTTATAGTGACTTTCTTTAATCTGGATTTTTTCCATTCCTTTACATGAGAACGTGTATAATGCAACAGAGAGCCCTTTTTCCTCTCGTCATGCCCAGCAACTATTTCAAGAGCCCATTTCCCACAAACTCACTAAGTTCAGGGTATAGGGAGTAGTTAGCCAGACACAGCATTTTATCCACGTAGGGTAGCATAAACTTTGTGCAGATGAATTTTTTTTGGACGCAGTCCACTTCTGGAGTGAGGGGCCAGCACCCTGGAGAAGAGCAGCCAGGCCTGAGAAACGTGGGGCTGGATGACACCTACCCATGAGTCTCGATGACAGTGTGAGCCAGCAGGCGAAGAGAAACCCTTCACGTTCAGTTTGCAAAGTACAAACAATTGTATTTGTGAGGACTGGACTAGCCGCGTCCATAATGAAGACCTTTTGGATTCTGTGTGTAGTGAGTCTCATGTGGCTTAACACAGCCTTCAGATGATTGTTGTTTTGTTTCCTGATGAGTGTGTTACTGTGCTAACAGCTGCTACAAGTCTCACTCTCTGGACAGTGGAGTTCTGTTTTCAAACATGTGAAACGGAAGGATCTAACGGATATACTACAGAAAATTAAAATATTGTGTGTGTTTAAGATTCGGGGGACACTTAAGACTAATCTCTTTAGCTTACAACAAGTATAGTTTTTAGGTGCAGGGGTACGCAAACAGTGGCCCAAGGGCAAAGTCCAGCCTCCCACCTCTTTTTTAAAATAAATTTTTACTGGAACACAGCCGTTCTCATTTGTTTCTCCATCGTTGCTGGCTGCTTTCTCTGGGCAGAGCCCAGTAGTTTCAACAGAGCGCACATGGCCCACAAAGCCCGCCCCGTTTACTGACTGGACCCTGGACAAAGAAGTCTGCTGACCTTGCTTTAGGAGGATAGCTTGCTCTATGTTCAGTAAGCTGTAACTTTGGAGATATATCTCTGTGTAGATGCCTAGAAACAAATGCAGACTGCTGCTGTAATGCAGTGAATTCAAAGACACTTCTTCAGCATTTGAGGGTTCCTTTTAGGGAGATACAGTATCAACGTAGTAAGAGGGATTATATTTAGTATAAAATTTCAAGGTAAGTTTCTTTACTGCTTCTGTATGGAGACAGACATGAGTTTAGCTAATGTTTCCCTAAAAACAAAAATCATCAGAAGCCCACTTCACTGAAAAGCACTTTTTAAAACGCCTGTCGTAAAGCAACTGTACCCCAATTAAAAATAAATAAACAAATAAATAAAATCTACATAAAAAAATAAAATGTCTGTCACCAGAAGGAACTCAGAAAACCATTTCAGAGATGTAATTGTTGTGCTTTTGTCAGTGAACGCATGCCTGTTGAAATCTGAGGGGCCCTAATGTGTTTTGTCTCTGACTGTCCTAGGTGTACCCGGGCCCTCCTCAAAGCGGTGCTTACCTGGTCGCAGGGAGCGCACAGCTGAGCCAGCCCCCGAGCTACAGCCTTCCCCCCGAGCAGCTGTCTTCTCTCAGCCAAGGAGCCGTGCTGCCTGCCAGCCCCGCCCTTCCCAGTCAGCAGGCTCAGGCTTCCTACCCCAAGTAATGTGATCATTGGCTCTTGTTTGTGTTTAGCGCTGTTAGAACTCTCAGGTGCCCTTGGTTGTCTGTAATCATAAAAAATGGATAAGAAAAATCCAGGATAGGGCTTCCCTTGTGGTGCAGTGGTTGAGAGTCCGCCTGCCGATGCAGGGGACGTGGGTTCGTGCCCCAGTCTGGGAGGATCCCACATGCCACGGAGCGGCTGGGCCCATGAGCCATGGCCGCTGAGCCTGCACGTCCGGAGCCTGTGCTCTGCAGCGGGAGAGGCCACAACAGTGAGAGGCCTGCGTACCGCAAAAAAAAAAAAAAAATCCAGGGTAGTTGTCATCACTGATGCCAGACGGTCAGCCCCGTCTGTGGTGGCAGGTGGGTTCTGTAGGACCCCCTGCAGGGCTGCAGTCCTAGCCAGCGTGCCAGCCCTCTGTCCTGCTGAGTCCTTGAACTGCTGCATTCTGGTTTTAGCTTTGTGTTTTTTATATTCCTTCCTATCATGATTTCTTTTGTTTTTATCTGAGTCTGTGATAATATTTGTTAAGAACTTCAATGTAACTTAAATTTATTTTGATAACTATAATTTAATGCTTTACACAAATGTCACATAAAAGCTGAATGTTCCTGTGGTTATTATTTTAGAATTTATAGTTCTGGGCTGTCTCTTAAAGACAAATATTCCCTTCTTTTTACCCCGTGTGGGAATTTAGTATATCTCACAGCATGATAAACCACATGAAAAGAGACAGTACAAGAAGCTGTACGCCCCTGTGGTTCATGGGGCAAGTAGCTGAATATGAAATCACAGGCCCATTGTTCTCGTCATTTACTTAGAATGACCCTATCATGTAAATGATTATATTTATACATTATATTATTCATAATTTATAAATGCCTTTTCTACTTCAGTGGGCATCTAAGCTGAAGCCATCACTTTGAATCGAATAGGTAGGCTTAAGAATTCAGTAGTGTGTAACTCCAGAGGTCATGATGTTCTGACTCACAACAGAAGTTTCTTGGTGGCACAGGTACAGTTTCTAGGGACCTTTCCATCAATGTTGGAATTGCCCAGAATGCTCCTATATTGCCCTTACTATTGTACTGTTCATCCTCCAAAGAGTCACACTCTAGGGATGCTTGGGGATTGTCAAACATGATTTTGTGGTCACTTCTCGTATTCTGAAGTGACCTTAAGACGAATGGTGATGCGGAAGCCTGTTACAGGCATCAAAACAGCAGCAACAAGAAAACAGTGCTCCCTACTGGGTTATATAGCTTAGGAAAAAAGTTAGGTCTAACTCTGTTTGTCCAAGGACTTCTTTTTCTTTTCTTTTCTTTTTTTTTTTTTTAGTCTCAGTTTGGTAAAAAGCGAATACCCAGGCTTCCCTGGTGGCGCAGTGGTTGAGAGTCCGCCTGCCGATGCTGGGGACACGGGTTCGTGCCCCGGTCTGGGAAGGTCCCACATGCTGCGGAGCAGCTGGGCCCGTGAACCCTGGCCGCTGAGCCTGCGCGTCTGGAGCCTGTGCTCCGCAACGGGAGAGGCCACAGCAGTGAGAGGCCTGCGTATCGCCAAAAAAAAAAAAAAAAAAAGTGAATACCCTTACATAGAAATAGATAGGGAGCAACTATTAGGAAAGTAACATGCTGCTTTAAAATTAGATAAAGTGAGTAGAGGTTGGTATTGCTGAGAAGTTAGCCAGTGTACTCGAGTAGTCTATATAGGAACCTCTCAGATACTTTAGTATTAGCCAGAAGTGCCGCCTCTGTCCCAGCTAGTCCTCTGTTACCATGTCACATACTGCACTGGATGTCTCATTACTGAAGATTACTTGGGATCCATTCTTAATTCAGAGCCTTGAGGAATTATCCTTGTAAGTGAGATCCTCTGTTGGGAGGTTCTTAAAGCATGACGTGCTGTAGAGCCAGAGCACCTTGTCGCTGGTTGCTGGGGGCTGCTCTGTCCTCTTCTGCCATTTGGCTGCGAGACCCCCGTGCAGGCCCCGCGCTGTGTTCTAGGGCCTGGCTACTGACGTGCTGTAGCTGTAAATGTCACCTCTCCAGAAACACAAGTACGTTTCAGTAGGTGCTTTTTGCAGAGTGTTTCCTTGAAACGTTTAGCCCTCTTCACTGGGCTAATCGCTGCTCTTCTTCAGGTCTTCGCTTAGCTTCGTCTTTGGTAGAAGCTTGTCCTGCCCTCCCACCTCGCCGGCACTGTTCCTCCTCTGACGCTGTCTCAGGCCCCCAGCACGTTGTGTCACCGTGTTGTCCTCTTTATCTCCACTAAACTCTCATATCTTGAGAGCTGGAGCGGCGTCTTTCACCTTTAGAGCACACTATGTAGCACAGAGTTTTACACCTGGTAGGAACTCAGTAAATATTTGATAAGTAAATGTTTTGATGGTAATTTCAAGGGCTGTGTTAGGCCGGTGAGATATATGTTTCAGTTCCTTGAAAAGGCTTCACACAGGCTTTGAGGCAATTTTTAAAAAGATATATGGGGAACAGTTGTGTGTGTAAGTGTGCATGTGTGTGTTTTTGAATGAGAAAACTGATGGCAAAACAAACGTCGGCTCACAAAATTGGAAGGAGTGAGAACTGGGGGTGGAAGTGTACTTGATAGAGGTGTACGGCATGTTTTACTCAAGCTTTCTAACTGCAAATCGAGGTCAAGGGGGAATTTTTCCCCCCGTTTTTGGTAGGCAGGTTTTTTCATGTCCCTCAGTTTGTATCTAGGAGGCAATTTCTTATTCTTTTACATAGATTTTTCGTTTTAGCGTGGTCACTTTTCCAGACTTCTGTCACCCTAGGGTGATATTACTGACAACTGGGGAAGGTGGTACTGATACAGTTTTCTAGACCTACCTGAGTGATGGTGGCCACGATGATACTAAGGTGACCAAAGCTAGGTACTTACTTGTCAGTTATTTCATTTTACATCTGTTAAACACACGTTTTCTGTGTCTGAGTTTGACGTTGTAGGTACAAGTGAGATCATACGGTATTTGTCCTTCTCTGTCGCAGGGGCAAGGTTTCCTTCTTTCTCACGGCTGAATACTATTCATGTGTGTGTGTATCTCTATCTCTGCCTCACACCTTCTTTACCCATTTATCCCTTGATGGACCCTTAACTTTTCCTGTTTCTTGGCTATTGTGAGTAATGCTGCAATGAACATAGGAATGCAGATATCTCTTTGAGATCCTGATTTCAGTTCCTTTGGATATATGCCCAGAAGCAGCATTGCTGGATCATATAGTAACTCTATTTTTAATTTTTTGAAGAACCTCCATACTGTTTTCCATACTGACTGTACCAACACTGCATAGGTGTTCTCTTCTCTCTACATCTTCGCCAGCAGTCCTTACTTCTGGTGTTTTTGATCATAGCCAGTCCAACAGGTGTGAGGTGATACTGTGTGGTTTTGATTTTCTTTTTCTGGTGGATAGTGATGTTGAGCGCCTTTTCATGTGCCTGTTGGCCATTTGTATGTCTTCTTTGGAAAAATGTTTATTCAGGTCCTCTGCCCTTTTTTTAATCAGGTTGTTAGGTTTTTTCTTTATTGGAGTATAATTGCTTTACATTGTTATGTTAGTTGCTGCTGTATAACAAAGTGAATCCGCTATACGTATGCATCTATCCCCATATCCCCTCCCTGTTGTATCTCCCTCCCACCCTCCCTATTCCACCCCTCTAGGTGGTCACAAAGCACCGAGCTGATATCCCTGTGCTATGCGGCTGCTTCCCACTAGCTATCTGTTTTACATTCGGTAGTGTATATATGTCCATGCCACTCTCTCACTTTGTCCCAGTTTACCCTTCCCCCTCCCCGTGTCCTCAAGTCTATTCACTACGTCTGCATCTTTATTCCTGTCCTGCCCCTAGGTTCTTCAGAACCTTTTTTTTTTTCAGGGTTCCACATATATGTGTTAGCATATGGTATTTGTTTTTCTCTTTCTGACTTCACTCTGTATGACAGACTCTAGGTCCATCCACCTCACTACAAATAACTCAATTTCGTTTCTTTTTATGGCTGAGCAATATTCCATTGTATATATGTCCCACATCTTCTTTATTCATTCATTTGTCAATGGACACTTAGGTTGGTTCCATGTCCTGGCTATTGTAAATAGTGCTGCAATGAACATTGTGATACATGACTGTTTTTGAATTATGGTTTTCTCAGAGTATATTCCCAGGAGTGAGATTGCTGGATCATATGGTAATTCTATTTTTAGTTTTCTAAGGAACCTCCATACTGTTCTCCATAGTGGCTGTATCAATTTACATTCCCACCAACAGTGCAAGAGGGTTCCCTTTTCTGCACACCCTCTCCAGCATTTATTGTTTGTAGACTTTTTGATGACGGCCATTCTGACCGGTGTGAGGTGATACCTCATTGTAGTTTTGATTTGCATTTCTCTAATGATTAGTGATGTTGCGCATCCTTTCATGTGTTTGTTGGCAATCTGTATATCTTCTTTGGAGAAATGTCTATTTAGGTCTTCTGCCCATTTTTGGATTGGGTTGTTTGTTTTTTTGATATTTAGCTGCATGAGCTGCTTGTATATTTTAGAGATTAATTCTTTGTCAGTTGCTTCATTTGCAAATATTTTCTCCCATTCTGAGGGTTGTCTTTTTGTCTTGGTTATGGTTTCCTTTCCTGTGCAGAAGCTTTTCAGTTTCATTAGGTCCCATTTGTTTATTTTTGTTTTTATTTCCATTTCTCTAGGAGGTGGGTCAAAAAGGATCTTGTTATGATTTATGTCAGTGTCCTGCCTGTGTTTTCCTCTAAGAGTCTTGTAGTCTCCGGCCTTATATTTAGGTCTTTAATCCATTTCGAGTTTATTTTTGTGTATGGTGTTAGGTAGTGTTCTAATTTCATTCTTTCATATGTAGCTATCCAGTTTTCCCAGCACCACTGATTGAAGAGGCTGTCTTTTCTCCATTGTATATTTTTGCCTCCTTTATCAAAGATAGGGTGACCATATGTGCATGGATTTATCTCTGGGCTTTCTATCCTGTTCCATTGATCTATATTTCTGTTTTTGAGCCAGTACCATACTGCCTTGATTACTATAGCTTTGCAGTATAGTTTGAAGTCGGGGAGCCTGATTTCTCCAGCTCCGTTTTTCTTTCTCAAGATTGCTTTGGCTATTTGGGGTCATTTGTGCTTCCATACAAATTGTGAAATTTTTGTTCTAGTTCTGTGAAAAATGCCAGTGGTAGTTTGATAGGGATTACATTGAATCTGTAGATTGCATTGGGTAGTAGAGTCATTTTCACAATGTTGATTCTTCCAATCCAAGAACATGCTATATCTCTCCATCTGTTTGTATCATCTTTAATTTCTTTCATCAATGTCTTATGGTTTTCTGAGTACAGTTCTTTTGTCTACTTAGGTAGGATTATTCCTAGGTATTATATTCTTTTTGTTGCAGTGGCAAATGGGAGTGTTTCCTTAATTTCCTTTTCAGATTTTTCATCATTAGTGTATAGCACTGCAAGAGATTTCTGTGCATTAATTTTGTATTCTGCTATTCTACCAAATTCACTGATTAGCTCTAGTAGTTTTCTGGTAGCATCTTTAGGATTCTCTATGTATAGTATCATGTCATCTGCAAACAGTAACAGTTTTACTTCTTCTTTTCCAGTTTGTATTCCTTTTATTTCTTTTTCTTCTCTGATTGCTGTGGCTAAAACTTCCAAAACTATGTTGAATAATAGTGGTGAGAGTGCGCAACCTTGTCTTGTTCCTAATCTTAGTGGAAATGGTTTCAGTGTTTCACCACTGAGAACGATGTTAACTGTGGGTTTGTCATATATGCCTTTATTATGTTGAGGTACGTTCCCTATATGCCTACTCTCTGGAGAGTTTTTATCATAAATGGGTATTGCATTTTGTCGAAAGCTTTTTCTGCATCTATTGAGATGATCATATGGTTTCTATCCTTCAGTTTGTTAATATGGTGTATCACACTAATTGATTTGCATTTATTGAAGAACCCTTGCATTCCTGGGATAAACCCACTTGATCATGGTGTATGATCCTTTTAATGTGCTGCTGGATTCTGTTTGCTAGTATTTTGTTGAGGATTTTCACATCTATGTTCATCAGTGATATTGGCCTATCGTTTTCTTTATTTTTGACATCTTTGTCTGGTTTTGGTATCAGGGTGATGGTGGCCTCGTAGAATGAGTTTGGGAATGTTCCTCCCTCTGCTATGTTTTGGAAGAGTTTGAGAAGGATAGCTGTTAGCTGTTCTCTAAATGTTTGATAGAATTCGCCTGTGAAGCCATCTGGTCCTGGGCTTTAGTTTGTTGGAAGATTTTTAATCACAGTTTCAATTTCAGTGCTTGTAATCGGTCTGCTTATATTTTCTCGTTTTTCCTGGCTCAGTCTCGGAAGGTTGTGCTTTTCTAAGAATTTGTCTATTTCTTCCAGGTTGTCTGTTTTATTGGCATATAGTTGCTTGCAGTAAGCTCTCATAATCCTTTCTATTTCTGCAGTGCCACTTGTTACTTCTCCTTTTTCATTTCTAATTCTGTTGATTTGAGTCTTCTCCCTTTTATCTTGGTGAGTCTGGCTAATGGTTTATCAATTTTGTTTATCTTCTCAAAAGCCAGCTTTTAGTTTTATTGATCTTTGCTATCGTTTTCTTCATTTGTTTTACATTTTTTTCTGATCTGATCTTTGTGATTTCTTTCCTTCTGCTAACTTTGGTTTTTTTTCGTTCTTCTTTTCTAATTGCTTTAGGTGTAAGGTTAGATTGTTTATTTGAGATGTTTCTTGTTTCTTGAGGTAGGATTGTACTGCTATAAATATCCCTCTTAGAACTGCTTTTGCTGCATCCCACAGGTTTTGGGCCATCGTGTTTTCATTATCATTTGTTTCTAGGTATATTTTGATTTCCTCTTTGATTTTTTTCAGTGTTTTCTTGGTTATTTAGTAGTGTATTGTTTAGCCTCCATGTGTTTGTATTTTTTACAGATTTTTTCCTGTAATTGATATCTAGTCTCATAGCATTGTGGGCGGAAATGATCCTTGATACGATTTCACTTTTCTTAAATTTACCAAGGCTTGATTTGTGACCCAAGCTATGATCTATCCTGGAGAATGTTCTGTGAGCATTTGAGAAGAAAGTGTATTCTGTTAGTTATTGGATGGAATGTCCTATAAATATCAATTAAGTCCATCTTGTTTAATGTATCATTTAAAGCTTGTGTTTCCTTATTTATTTTCATTTTGTTTGATCTGTCCATTAGTGAAAGTGGGGTGTTAAAGTCCTCTACTATGATTGTGTTACTGTCAATTTCCCCTTTTATGGCTGTTAGCATTTGCCTTATGTATTGAGATGCTCCTATGTTGGGTGCATAAATATTTACAATTGTTATATATTCTTCTTCGATTGATCGCTTGATCATTATGTAGTGTCCTTCTTTGTCTCTTGTAATAGTCTTTATTTTAAAATCTATTTTGTCTGGTATGAGAATTGCTACTGCATCTTTCTTTTGATTTCCATTTGCATGGAATACCTTTTTCCATCCCCTCACTTTCAGTCTGTATGTGTCCCTAGATCTGAAGTGGGTCTCTTGTAGACAGCATATATACGGGTCTTGTTTTTGGATCCATTCAGCCAGTCTATGTCTTTTGGTTGGAGTATGTAATCCATTTACATTTAAGGTAATTATCGATATGTTTCCTTCGTATTACCGTTTTCTTAATTGTTTTGGGTTTGTTATTGTAGGTCTTTTACTTCTCTTGTGTTTTCTGCCTAGAGAAGTTCCTTTAGATTTGTTTTAAAGCTGGTTTGGTGGTGCTGAATTCTCTTCTTTTGCTTGTCTGGAAAGGTTGTAATTTCTCTGTCGAATCTGAATGAGATCCTTTCTGGGTAGAGTAATCTTAGTTGTAGGTTTTTCCCTTTTATCACTGTAAATATGTCCTGCCACTCCCTTCTGGCTTGCAGAGTTTCTGCTGAAAGATCAGCTGTTAACCTTATGGGGATTCCCTTGTATGTTGTTGTTTTTCCCTTGCTGCTTTTAATATTTTTTCTTTGTATTTAATTTTTGATAGTTTCATTAATATGTGTCTTGGTGTGTTTCTCCTTGGATTTATCCTGTATGGGACTCTCTGCACTTCCTAGACTTGATTGACTATTTTCTCTCCCATATTACGGAAGTTTTCAACTATAATGTTTTCAAATATTTTCTAAGTCCCTTTCTTTTTCTCTTCTTCTTTTTGGACCCCTATAATTTGAATGTTGGTGCATGTAATGTTGTCCCAAAGGTCTCTGAGACTGTCCTCAATTCTTTTCAGTCTTTTTTCTTTATTCTGCTCTGTGGTAGTGTTATTTCCACTACTTTATCTTCCAGGTCACTTTTCCATTCTTCTGCCTCAGTTTTTCTGCTATTGATTCCTTCTAGAGAATTTTTCATTTCATTTATTGTGTTATTCATCATTTTTTGCTCTTTCGTTCTCCTAGATCCTTGTTAAACGTTTCTTGTACTTTCTCCATTCTATTTCCAAGATTTTGGATCATCTTTACTATCATTACTCTGAATTCTTTTTCAGGTAGACTGCCTACTTCCTCTTCATTTGTTTGGTCTGGTTGGGTTTATACCTTGCTCCTTCATCTGCTGCATGTTTCTCTGTCTTCCCATTTTGCTTAACTTACTGTGTTTGGGGTCTCCTTTTCACAGGCTGCAGGTTCATAGTTCCCATTGTTTTTGGTGTCTGCCCCCAGTGGGTAAGGTTGGTTCAGTGGCTTGTGTAGGCTTCCTGGTGGAGGGGACTGGTGCCTGTGTTCTGCTGGATGAGGCTGGTATTGTCTTTCTGGGGGGGAGGACCGCATCCGGTGGTGTGTTTTGGGGTGTCTGTGAACTCAGTATGATTTTAGGCATCCTCTCTGCTAATGGGTGGGGTTGTGTTCCTGTCTTGCTAGTTGTTTGGCTTAGGGGTGTCCAGCACTGGAGCTTGCTGGTCGTTGTGTGGATCTGGGTCTTAGCATTGAGATGGAGATCTCTGGGAGAGCTCTCACCGGTTGATATTACGTGGGGCCAGGAGGTCTCTGGGGGACCAATGTCCTGAACTTGGCTCTCCCACCTCAGAGGCTCAGGCTTGACACCCGCTGGAGCACCAAGACCCTGTCAGCCACATGGCTCACAAGAAAAGGGAGAAAAAAAAAGAAAGAAGGAAAAAAAATTACAATAAATAAAGTTATTAAAATAAAAAAATTAAAGAAATAAAGTAATAAAAAAAGGAAGAGAGCAACCAAACCAATAAACAAATCCACCAATGATAAGCACTAAAAACTAAACTAAGATAAACATATAAATCAGAAACTAGTCAGTCGCATACAGCAAACCCCAAGCCTGCAGTTTCTCCCAAAGTCCATTGCCTCAATTTTGGGATGATTCGTTGTCTATTCAGGTATTCCACAGATGCAGGGTACATCAGGTTGATCGTGGAGATTTAATCTGCTGCTTCTGAGGCTGCTGGGAGAGATTTCCCTTTCTCTTCTTCGTTAGCACAGCTCCCGGGGTTCAGCTTTGGATGTGGCCCCACCTCTGTCTGTAGGTCTCCTGAGGGCGTCTGTTCCCTGCCCAGCCAGGACGGGGTTAAAGGAGCAGCTGCTTCCGGGGCTCTGGCTCACTCAGGCTGGGAGGAGGGAGGGGTGCAGATGCGGGGCGAGCCTGCAGCAGCAGAGGCCAGCATGACGTTGCACCAGCCTGAGGCGCGCCGTGTATTCTCCCAGGAAAGTTGTCCCTGGATCACAGGACCCTGGCAGTGGCGGGCTGCACAGGCTCCCCGGAAGGGAGGTGTGGATAGTGACCTGTGCTCGCACACAGGCCTCTTGGCAGCGGCAGCAGCAGCCCCAGCGTCCCACGCCCGTCTCTGGGGTCCGCGCTGTTAGCCACGGCTCGCGCCCATCTTTGGAGCTCCTTTAAGTGGCGCTCTGAATCCCCCTCTCCTTGCGCACCAGGAAACAAAGAGGGAAGAAAAAGTCTCTTGCCTCTTTGGCAGGTCCAGACTTTTTCCCGGACTCCCTCCCGGCCAGCCGTGGCACACTAACCCCCTTCATGCTGTGTCACACCTCCAACCCCAGTCCTCTCCCTGCGCTCTGACCGAAGCCCGAGCCTCAGCTCCCAGCCCCGCCCGCCCCGGCGGCTGAGCAGACAAGCCTCTCGGACTGGTGAGTGCTGGTCGGCACCGATCCTCTGTGCAGGAATCTCTCTGCTTTGCCCTCTGCACCCCTGTGGCTGCACTCTCCTCTGTGGCTCCAGAGCTTCCTCCCTCCCCACCCCCCATCTCCACCAGAGAAGGGGCTTCCTAATGTGTGGAAACTTTTCTTCCTTCACAGCTCCCTCCCAGCGGGGCAGGTCCTGTCCCTATTCTTTTGTCTCTGTTTTTTCTTTTTTCTTTTGCCCTACCCAGGTATGTGGGGAGTTGGTTGCCTTTTGGGAAGTTTGAGGTCTTCTACCAGCGTTCAGTAGGTGTTCTGTAGGAGTTGTTTCACATGTAGGTGTATTTCTGATGTATTTGTGTGGAGGAAGGTGACCTCCACATCTTACTCCTCCGCTATCTTGAAGGTCCTCTTGAATTCTCCTGGATGGTTCCAACAAGGATGGTTCCCAGGGTAGGTTCTTGTGGCAGAAAGAATTCAGAGACAGAGAGGGAGGTCAAGAAAGCAAAGTGATGATTTATTTAAGCGATGGATTGTTAGGTTTTTTGCCATTGAATTGTATGAGTTCTTTATGTATTTTGGATATTTACTCCTTATCAGATAATGTGATTTGCAAATATTTTCTCCGATCTCATAGGTTGCCTTTTCGTTTTGTTGATGGTTTTCTTTGCTGTGCAGAAGCGTTTTAGTTTGATGTAGTCCCACTTACTGATTTTTGCTTTTGTTGCTTGTGTTTTTGCTGTATATTCAGAAAACTGCAGCCGAGACCAGTCTCAACAACCTTTTCCCCCTGTCTTTTCTTCTAGGAGTTTTACAGTTTCAGGTCTTAAATTTAAGTTTTTATTCCATTTCAAGTTCATTTTTGTGTGTGGTGTAAGACAGGGGACCTTTTTCATTCCTCTGCATGTGGTTATCCAGTTCTCCCAACACCGTTTGTTGAGCAGACCATCCTTTCCCCATTGAGTATTGTTGGCTCCCTTGGCAGATACTAGTTGACCATTGATTTGGAGTTTTTGAGCCTCAAGGTTCTGAGGGGTAATGGAGGCAAACACACACAAAGAATGTTGTTACAACACAAATTACAAATAAAGGTATATGCAGAGTGCTTGAGGAGCCTCAGGGTTCAGGGAAGATTTCCAAGAAAAATATGCTCTTAAGACTGGAGGAAAAAGTAAGAATGATTGTCTGTCATGAACAAAGACGTGGTTCTCATGCTTTTGTTTACCTGACATGCTGTGAAATGCATGGTACCCATGGAATGGGTGAAATGGGGAGCAGTGAAAACGTGCAGTGCTTGTTGGGCATTACCAGTGGTGCAGTGTTACTAAAGGGATAAAGTCCCTGGGGGGAGAAGTGAGAGAGACGCTTGGACTTACTGACAAGGATAATGGATGGTCTGAGGTACCGTGTTAAGGAGCTTGGGTCTTGTCTGGGAAAGCCCGTAAAGAGCTTCAGGTGGTGATAGTGTTGATGGATTCATAGGGACAAGATTAGGAGCTGGGCGGCTAGTATATTAGGCAAGAGATGATGAGTGTCTATAACTATAAGACAGGGGTGAGAAAGGGTTATGTAGAGATGAGCCAGTGATTGCCTGTGGGTGACGTGGCGGGGAGAGAGTGCGGAGCAGAGATATGAGAGAACTGCTGGGGTTTAACCCTTGAACAGCTGGGTGGATGGTACAACTTTTTTTTTTTTTTTTTTTTGCGGTACGTGGGCCTCTCACTGCTGTGGCCTCTCCCGTTGCGGAGCACAGGCTCCGGACGCGCGGGCTCAGCGGCCACGCTCCGCGGCCTGTGAGATCTTCCCGGACCGGGGCACGAACCCGTGTCCCCTGCATCGGCAGGCGGACTCTCAACCACTGCGCCACCAGGGAAGCCTCTCCCCCTTCTTTCTTGATGATATCCCAGTGCCTCAAATAACAGTGTTTGGCACGTTATAGCTATTTACTAAGTGTTTATTGAATGCGTTGCATGAATGAGTAACTGTTTCATGAACAGCTTTCCTGTTCGTCTCTAAACGGCTGGGTAAATCAGTATTGATCTAACCGAGTGTTCTTTCCCCTGCACAGCACCATGGGCACGTCCGTTCAAGGAGGCACGTATCCCAGCCAGGCTCCGGTGTACAGTCCTCCTCCTGCCGCCGCCGCCGCCCCCGACGTCACCATATACCAGAACGCAGGGAGCAGCCTGTCGTCCCAGGTGCCGAACTATACTTTCACGTCAGCGCTGCCCCAACCGCCTCCGCCCCAGCAGCCACACTCTCCGAAGGCCCTGCTGTAGGGCTGGGATGCCTCTTTGTGGCAAATGCCTGCTAAACGCCGACGACAATGTCATGAGATTCTTTGATACCTTAAGATTTGT
The DNA here is from genome assembly GCF_964165515.1 of Mesoplodon bidens. Classification (NCBI taxonomy): domain Eukaryota; kingdom Metazoa; phylum Chordata; class Mammalia; order Artiodactyla; family Ziphiidae; genus Mesoplodon; species Mesoplodon bidens. Next base: position 4,738,345 of record NC_138178.1, on the reverse strand, counting down.
TTATCCTCAGCTTATAGGAATCGTATCTTGGTCAGCAAGTTTCAGTATTCAAGAAGGGTGACCTCTCTTCAATTTGCACTGACTTTTTAGAGGTCCGCCCCTCCCCCTCCCCCAGAGGAATGAAACTACTTACAGCATCTAATTCCTTTCGTAATATGGAAGAATCAGTGTAAGATTATTTGTCTCTTAAAATTACCTGGTCTGCAGAAAGTCAAACTGGCAAGCACCGTTGTGGCAGATGTGTGCATAGATCGCAGTATAACTTCACTCGCGGCCACTTTGAACCACGGTGGTGATCATGTGAATATATTTAACACTGTTAACTTAATTGACATTGCTGTTTTATTTTAATCATGAGCAACTACCATGTTTCATAATGTTTTGTGTAAATTTAAGAGAATTACACTGTCCTTTTGAACTGCAAGAGAACAACGCTGTAGCATATGTACACGAAGGCATTATGTTGTCTGTGTTTCAGTTTCCCATTAAACCGAAACTTCCTTGGAGTAATTGTGCGCTGAACACACGTATGTTATGTTGTTGTGTGGCCTCTGCATACTACTAGCTGTCATCACACCAGCGTACAGTAGCTAAATTTTTGGTGCATTTATAGGAAATGATGATGTTCCCTTTTAAACTTTTACATTTTGGCATGATATTTCAGCATACTGTGGGACCATGAGACAAGATTAAGTTGGACCACATTCTTTATATCTTACTTTTAAAGAAATAATGTTAATTTACTTTTTCCTAGTTGAAGATAGTAATTAGGTTTCTAAGCTGTATACTGTGTTTATTGGTGGCAGTGACACCAAAGATAGAGGCAATGGATAGAAGCTTTGAAACTGGAAAGAAAACATGAATTACACTACATTTTCAAAGTCTCTTGTAATTATTTAGGCTATAACAAAATTTGATTCATCTGTCTTATTCCACTGCTAGTCTTTTAAATATGTCTTTAATACAGTGTATCCTTCAATTCTTCATTAAAATGGATGTAAGTGGATGTTTCAAAGTCATCTAGATTCCTGGCTCTGCTTAACAGTTTGTTTATTTATTCTTGTCTTTCAAACTGGATTTATGGGCTGCTCTCTCTCTTCTAAAGTTCTAAATGGAATTATTTTGGCTTCTTATTCAGTAGTTTGAATGAGTGCTTTTCTTTTAATCCATATGTAATACGTTTTCTACTGACATTTTAATCTCCTTAAATATTTATAATTTCCCTAGTTTTGTGCTGTTATTTAAACAACTGAAAAATTGGGTTGAGCATCGTAGTAAATGAATTGATTTAGTAACAGGTGTCACACCATAAATGAAGATTTAATTTATATTTTCTGAGACTATTATGATCAGGTACTTGCTTTCTTTTTGACAAATGATTCCATCTTTGGCAAGGTAGCTTCAAATTTAAATCTTCATCTTCAACTTAGGGTGTTTCACCCAGTGTTGTGTTTTCCTGAGTTTAGAGTACGTTGCCCTCAAATAGTAATTTTAAAATTTGAATTCAAACTTTACATTAAAATTTTTTTAATACGTTGTTTTTTGAGGAACATTGTCAAAACATTGTACTCTTTCTCATTCCAATTTGAATACTCGAGTTTAAGTGATACCCTTCGTCTCAAGTCATATTGTATTTTTCTCTTTGTCTTTTGATGAATTCCTATTTACCAATGGCACATGTATCATTTTTCCCATTTTATTTTGATACGTTTCATGATGTAAAATTAATGATATATTCTCTAGTATGTATTTTGCCCTGTAAAAGTCAAAGAATGGTGAAATGAAAAAAGACTACCCTTATTACAATGCATATGCAAGTTTCTTTACCTTTATAAAGATTTAAATGGCGAATACTTAAAACTGATGCTATATTAGTTTGCAGTTTTCACTTATTAGGTATAAAAATAGCAGACGGAAAAAATTCCACTGAAAAGGAACCACTGTATTTTCCATCTTTCAGATGACATGGCAAGGACGGAAATAGGAAAGGACCAGTTAGGAGCACAGTGATTTTGTTCTGCAACCAGTGTATGTGTTGCACTTCCGTAAAATCTTTCTTTAAAAGATAGCTGTCCCTTTTTAAAGGGAATAGGATTATTTATAAAAAGAACTAACTATAATATGAATTTCTGTGAAGCAAATTTTACTTCTCCGTTTATTTCCTTTATAAAGTTTGTGTATCCATAAGCCAGTGACATTTGAATGGAAAAATTCAGCCCAGTTATATACTATCTAGCTTGAGTAGCCAACAAACCCCACAGTCAGTTGGATGGACAATATATCAGTGCTCTAAACCTACCTAGTAAGAATAATATGTAGTATGTCCTTACCATGATTTTACAGTCTTTTCTAACTCCCTGGTCCTGCTTCACCGTTAACCTGTCTCTCCTACTCAGTGATGAACCTTTTCCTGTGCCCAGAGATTCCCTTCTTTATATTAAAAACTTCTGGACCTTGTTTCTATACCTCTTAATTTTTGTAATTAGAATGCTTAATAGACCCCTAACATTCTTTTCTGATAGATACAATTTTCATATATGACATGTGTATAATTCAGCATGAAACTAGCTTTAGTCCCAAGCTTCAAGTTTATACAAGATAAATTAGTGTCCTATATGATAAACCATGTGACTGCAAAAACTATATAATTATTTTCTAAAATGAGGTCCATTGGTATAATTGGTCAAATTTTTATTTCTTTAATACATTAAAATTACTGTTTTCTTTTTCTCATCTTACTGATTGTATTAATAATTATATACCATCCTGTTATATAACTCTTTAAATATTTAATAACAAAATTATAGTTTAAATTCTTCACTCATCATTTTCTAATTAAAAAAATCTTTTTCATTGTCAATGAATCCTTGTACCCTTTAGAATAAATACATAAAAGAAACTTACCTAAATATTTTCTCAAAGACCTTATGTTCAGTTATCTTTTATTTTAGAATCATGGTTCGATTAAGCGTTCTAGTCAAATATCTAGATTATTTTCTATGCTGTTTATAATTACATGCCCCCCTGGTTTTTAAGCAAAGCTGCCTTGAGTTTTATGTATTCTTTTTTAGTGTGGTCTTCCTTTGAAATTATAATACTTAGTAATTTTTTTCCCTGAAGTTTTGTAGCTTCAGCAATATTTTTTCCTTATAATATTCTAGAGCATTTTAAATTCCAGTGTTTAAAATATTAGGTTTCCTTATTGAACAAAACCTAACATTTTATTGGTGATAACTTGTGGTCATACTATTTGTTCTTTGTTGATTTTTCAACTCCCTAGCTTTATGTTAATACTTCCCTCGGCCATTATTCTCTGTTTCCTGCTTCTTTTAGAGTCAAGAGTTTCTGATAAAGATTGCAGATTAAATTATTGTGTCGGTAAGCCCTTGTATAAACGCGAAAGCAACTGGTTCTAATAATCGTTTGATGTTCAGAGACTTAAAAAAAAAAGTTATGTCTATTTTAGAAAAGAGTATATACAAATTCGTTGATCTGCTGCCCTCATCAGTAACAAATATCTTTTGAGTTTATGGCCTCAAAATGTGTCTATGTATTTACAAATTATAGAAGTTCTACTGTAGTAATACATATAGTACATTATGAAACACACCAAAAATAGAAATCTTACAGGGCAAGAGATAAATTATTAATAGAAATTCTAACATTTTCTTCCCGTATCTCTGGTTCATTTAGTCTGTGCCCTAGGATGTATATGCCCCATTTGGAGACCACTGTTTTAGAGGTTAAGATTAAGCAGAGGGGAGTACGATGTTACTAAGTTGGCCCTTTGAAGTCAGTATCTGATACTACAGGTGGTGCTTTTCCCAGCAACTCTTATGTTGAGAATTTTCAGACTTACAGAAAGATTGAAATAATATATTGAACATCTGAGTACACTTCGTCCTGATTGACTAATCATTAACATTTTGTCACATTTGCTTTATCTCTTTATGTATGTTTATATATACGTGTGTGTGTGTGTGTATCCATGTTTGTGCACAGGTGTGTCTGTATGTGCATATGCACATATTCTTTATTGTGTGAATAGACAAAGTTACAGACTTTGCACTAAACTATACACCTAAGCATTTCATCATGTATTTTGTAAGGATAAGTACATATTCCTTCATAACCTAAACCTTTGTCACATCTAAGAAAATTAACAGTAATTCTGTAATATTATTACCAAACATCCCCAAACTGTTTTATAGGGACAGTTTTTTTAAAAATCCAGGAAATATATCACATTTTTAATGTCCATTTATTCTCTATTAATCTGGATTGATCTCTTCTTTTTTTCCCTGCCTTTTTTTTTTTTTTTTTGCGGTAGGCGGGCCTCTCACTGTTGTGGCCTCTCCCCTTGCAGAGCACAGGCTCCGGATGCGCAGGCTCAGCAGCCATGGCTCACGGGCCCAGCCGCTCTGCAGCATGTGGGATCTTCCCAGACCGGGGCACGAACCCGTGTCCCCTGCATCGGCAGGCGGACTCCCAACCACTGCGCCACCAGGGAAGCCCATCCCTGCCTTTTTAAAGGTCTACACCAGTTGTCTCATAGTGCGTCCCACATTCTGGATTTATCTCTTCTTTCTTTATGATGTTATTTAATTAACTTGATGCACTGTTCTCATTATAGTACTCTTTATTATTAATTAATCCCCCCAAATTGCAGTCAGAACTATGTGACTTATGGTTACAGGGGATGAATCTAAATTTTTCAAGCTCGTATCAGAAAACTGTACATATAAATGAACATTGTTAGCCTAAAGTATGGTTATTCTGTATAAGAGACTGTGTGCTCAGGCCATTGATGCTACCATGGCTCAGGACAGTTTTGTGTTCTTCCTTTCAAATTGCATTCAGAGCACCTGAAGAAAATTTGTGCCCTTGAAAACAATAATTGGCTCCCCTTCTCCACCATTAAACCCAAATGAGCTTTTCTCAAGCTTGTTCATGTACCTGATTCACTCTGGATGGCTTTTAGGTATTTTAGAAATGTCATCTACAATTATAGGACTTTGTTTTGGGATGTGTACATTTTGGCATGTTTGTTTAAAAAGACTTCTTCTTTTTACCTTTTAGTCATCTATTAAGATATTGAAATCACTTCAGAGGAAGGGAAATCCTTTCTTTTTAAAAGTTCTAGTTTTTACTTATTTACCTCAAATTGGTTGCCAAATTGGAATCAGGCCAACTAAAATTTATACCCACAGTCAAGTTAGAAACACATGCAAGTTACAATATACATTATCAGGTTGTGAAATAGCTTGTTTAAGCCCTTACATTATTTCAGTTGGTTAATGGCTTTAAAGAAAATAGAATAAATGTTTGGAATCCATTGTTTCTGTGGCAGGATATATGAAGTTTCTTAAGTGCAGGATAATTACATATCTTGTTACTTTAAAAAGATGTAAACAATTGAGAATGTTTTTGATTAATTATGTGTAATATTATGTTAGGCATTTAAGATGCCAAATGTGAAACGTCCATACGGTATGATTATTTTCCTCAGAACTAAAAACACACAAAAAATACCTATATACTGGTCTTGGATTTTGTTCCTTTTCCCTCAGAGAAAAAAAAGTTTCAATTTAATATCTTTGATATTCTGTAATTTAAAAATACAATGATAACACTTAGTTCTGAAACATGACTGAAGAAGTTGTAGTGAAGAATACAGGTAAATTCATTTAATAATTACCAAAGAAGCTTCATTATAACAAGTCCATTTCTATAAATGTCAGACGGCACAGGATAAAACGAAAGATTTCAGTATTTGCATTGTAAAATGTATCTGTTTTGACCACATGGGGTTTTTTTGCAAAGGATGTGGTAATACTTTTGGTTGAGAAAAAGAATAAGAACTAAATTATGGGAGTTTACTGGAGTTCTATTCTGCTATGAAGTGGAAATTTCAGTTCATTGCCCTAGGAATTTAGATTTTAACCCAGATATATCTTTTCTCAAAAGAATATCTTGCTAGATATGTGATCCTGGGCAGTTCCATGAATCTCTGGGGCCTTCTACTTATTTATAAATGGTAGTGTTAGTGTAACTGTTACATGATCCTTTGAAGCTTGCAGAAATTCTGTGCTTCAGATCCTCAGCCTTCCTGCCATTCAGCCTGAATAACTCATCTGTGCCACTGCAGTTACCTCATAGCTCAGAGAAGGAAAAGGTACTGAAACTCGGGAACATGTTTCCAGCACATGGTCATAACAGTATACTCCCTGTGAGTAATCTGGGGATACCTGATGTCCATTAGTAAACTCCTGAGCCTTTTGTTGATGTTTGAGTGACCCCACCAGGAACATCTTCACTTTCATTTGATAGTACTTTCACTTTCATTGGGGGAAAAATTAAATAGTTACGACTCTGAAGCATATACTGTTTTCATATCTTGCTTCAAGCTAAAGGAGAGAGGTAGCATTGGACTATATGAAATTTTACCGTTTTTGATGTTCTTGTAGGCAGAGTTGGGTTTATTGACGTGAAAATGATGATGAAGCCAACATACTATACTTGCCATCCTTTGGCTCTTTTATTTACTAAGTACGCAGATTACCTGAAATGTTAGAGAACTATGGAAAGTAGCAGTTTCCATCTTTGAGGCTGGCCGAGTGAGTCTTTCTAATATTCCGAATAAGGTACACAATCAGCAACGGCATTTTTTTACATCACAAATATTTGGCCTAGAAAAATGGTGTTAGGCATTGTTACAAGTTATTAATATTAATACACGTAAACATTAGCTGTTAAAGTTTTTTTTGCTAGTCAACTTTTTTCTTATATGTCAATCAGTTACATGTGTCTGTTATTTTATATAGTTATATAAAACAATTCCAAGGGTAAAATATATATTTTTTAGTTTTCTTCTTTGCACTTTAGGAAATTACATACCCTGCTGGCATTAAAGAAAATTCTTTCCTAAATTAGTTTATGCTGAATCTGATAAAAAAAGGCTTATATCAAGTATTCAATAAGGTAGATAAGCTTTTTCAGAGGGGGGGAAAAGACAAAATTTCCAATTGTTATCATTGGTTGTGTCATATTCTCCCTTTGTAAGCAGGAATAGTCACTGACTTTTTTTTTTTTTTTACATCTTTATTGGAGTATAATTGCTTTACAATGGTGTGTTAGTTTCTGCTTTATAAGAAAGTGAATCAGTTATACATATACATATGTTCCCATATCTCTTCCCTCTTGTGTCTCCCTCCCTCCCACCCTCCCTATCCCACCCCTCTAGGTGGTCACAAAGCACTGAGCTGATCTCCCTATGCTATATGACTGCTTCCCACTAGCTATCTATTTTACGTTTGGTAGTGTATATATGTCCATGCCACTCTCTCACTTTGTCACAGCTTACCCTTCCCCTCCCCATATCCTCAATTCCATTCTCTAGTAAGTCTGTGTCTTTATTCCTGTCTTACCCCTAGGTTCTTCATGACATTTTTTTTTTTAAATTCCATATATATGTGTTAGCATACGGTAGTTGTCTTTCTCTTTCTGACTTACTTCACTCTGTATGACAGACTCTAGGTCCATCCACCTCATTACAAATAGCTCAATTTCATTTCTTTTTATGGCTGAGTAATATTCCATTGTATTTATGTGCCACATCTTCTTTATCTATTCATCCGATGACGGACACTTAGGTTGCTTCCATCTCCGGGCTATTGTGAATAGAGCTGCAATGAACATTTTGGTACATGTCTCTTTTTGAATTATGGTTTTCTCAGGGTATATGCCTAGTAGTGGGATTGCTGGGTCATATGGTAGTTCTATTTGTAGTTTTTTAAGGAACCTCCATACTGTTCTCTATAGTGGCTGTACCAATTCACATTCCCACCAGCAGTGCAAGAGGGTTCCCTTTTCTCCACACCCTCTCCAGCATTTATTGTTTCTAGATTTTTTGATGATAGCCATTCTGACTGGTGTGAGATGATTTCTCATTGTACTTTTGATTTGCATTTCTCTAATGATTAATGATGTTGAGCATTCTTTCATGTGTTTATTGGCAGTCTGTATATCTTCTTTGAAGAAATGTCTATTTAGGTCTTCTGCCCATTTTTGGATTGGGTTGTTTGTTTTTGTTATTGAGCTGCATGAGCTGCTTGTAAATTTTGGAGATTAATCCTTTGTCAGTTGCTTCATTTGCAAATATTTTCTCCCATTCTGAGGGTTGTCTTTTGGTCTTGTTTATGGTTTCCTTTGCTGTGCAAAAGCTTTGAAGTTTCATTAGGTCCCATTTGTTTATTTTTGTTTTTATTTCCACTTCTCTAGGATGTGGGTCAAAAAGGATCTTGCTGTGATTTATGTCATAGAGTGTTCTGCCTATGTTTTCCTCTAAGAGTTTGATAGTTTCTGGCCTTACATTTAGGTCTTTAATCCATTTTGAGTTTATTTTTGTGTATGGTGTTAGGGAGTGATCTAATCTCATACTTTTACATGTACCTGTCGAGTTTTCCCAGCACCACTTATTGAAGAGGCTGTCCTTTCTCCACTGTACATTCCTGCCTCCTTTATCAAAGATAAGGTGACCAAATGTGCGTGGGCTTATATCTGGGATTTCTATCCTGTTCCATTGATCTATATTTCTGTTTTTGTGCCAGTACCATACTGTCTTGATTACTGTAGCTTTGTAGTATAGTCTGAAGTCAAGGAGACTGATTCCTCCAGCTCCGTTTTTCGTTCTCAAGATTGCTTTGGCTATTCGGGGTCTTTTGTGTTTCCATACAAACTGTGAAATTTTTTGTTCTAGTTCTGTGAAAAATGCCAGTGGTAGTTTGATAGGGATTGCATTGAATCTGTAGATTGCTTTGGGTAGTAGAGTCATTTTCACAGTGTTGATTCTTCCAATCCAAGAACATGGTATATCTCTCCATCTATTTGTATCATCTTTAATATCTTTCATCAGTGTCATAATTTTCTGCATACAGGTCTTTTGTCTCCTTAGGTAGGTTTATTCCTAAATATTTTATTCCTTTTGTTGCAATGATAAATGGGAGTGTTTTCTTGATTTCACTTTCAGATTTTTCATCATAGTGTATAGGAATGCCAGAGATTTCTGTGCATTAATTTTGTATCCTGCTACTTTACCAAATTCATTGATTAGCTCTAGTAGTTTTCTGGTAGCATCTTTAGGGTTCTCTATGTATAGTATCATGTCATCTGCAAACAGTGACAACTTTACTTCTTCTTTTCCAATTTGGATTCCTTTTATTTCCTTTTCTTCTCTGATTGTTGTGGGTAAAACTTCCAAAACTATGTTGAATAAGAGTGGTGAGAGTGGGCAACCTTGTCTTGTTCCTGATCTTAGTGGAAATGCTTTCAGTTTTTTCACCATTGAGGATGATGTAGGCTGTGGGTTTGTCATATATGGCCTTTATTATGTTGAGGAAAGTTCCCTCTATGCCTACTTTCTGGAGGGTTTTTATCATAACTGGGTATTGAATTTTGTCAAAAGCTGTCTCTGCGTCTATTGAGATGACCATATGGTTTTTCTCCTTCAGTTTGTTAATATGGTTATCACATTTATTGATTTGCATATATTGAAGAATCCTTGCATTCCTGGAATAAACCCCACTTGATCATGGTGTATGATCCTTTTAATGTGCTGTAGGATTCTGTTTGCTAGTATTTTATTGAGGATTTTTGCATCTATGTTCATCAGTGATATTGGCCTGTAGTTTTCTTCTTTGTGACATCTTTGTCTGGTTTTGGTATCAGGGTGATGGTGGCCTCGTAGAATGAGTTTGGGAGTGTTCCTCCCTCTGCTATATTTTGGAAGAGTTTGAGAAGGATAGGTGTTAGCTCTTCTCTAAATGTTTGATAGAATTCGCCTGTGAAGCCATCTGGTCCTGGGCTTTAGTTTGTTGGAAGATTTTTAATCACAGTTTCAATTTCAGTGCTTGTGATTGGTCTGTGCATATTTTCTGTTCCTTCCTGATTCAGTCTTGGCAGGTTGTGCATTTCTAAGAATTTGTCCATTTCTTCCAGGTCGTCCATTTTATTGGCATAGAGTTGCTTGTAGTAATCTCTCATGATCTTTTGTGTTTCTGCATTGTCAGTTGTTACTTCTCCTTTTTCATTTCTAATTCTATTGATTTGAGTCTTCTCCCTTTTTTTCTTGATGAGTCTGGCTAATGGTTTATCAATTTTGTTTATCTTCTCAAAGAACCAGCTTTTAGTTTTGTTGATCTTTGCTATCGTTTCCTTCATTTATTTTTCATTTATTTCTGATCTGATCTTTATGTTTTCTTTCCTTCTGCTAACTTTGGGGTTTTTTTGTTCTTCTTTCTCTAATTGCTTTAGGTGCAAGTTTAGGTTGTTTATTCGAGATGCTTCCCGTTTCTTAAGGTAAGATTGTATTGCTATAAACTTCCCTCTTAGAACTGCTTTTGCTGCATCCCATAGGTTTTGGGTCATCGTGTCTCCATTGTCATTTGTTTCTAGGTATTTTTTGATTTCTTCTTTGATTTCTTCAGTGATCACTTCATTATTAAGTAGTGTATTGTTTAGCCTCCATGTGTTTGTACTTTTTACAGAGCTCTTCCTGTAATTGATATCTAGTCTCATAGCATTGTGGTCAGAAAAGATACCTGATACAATTTCAATTTTCTTAAATTTACCAAGGCTTGATTTGTGACCCAAGGTATGATCTATCCTGGAGAATGTTCCATGAGCACTTGAAAAAAATGTGTATTCTGTTGTTTTTGGATGGAATGTCCTATAAATATCAAGTCCATCTTGTTTAATATATCATTTAAAGCTTGTGTTTCCTTATTTATTTTCATTTTGGATGATCTGTCCATTGATGAAAGTGGGGTGTTAAAGTCCCCTACTATGAATGTGTTACTGTCGATTTCCCCTTTTATGGCTGTTAGTATTTGCCTTATGTATTGAGGTGCTCCTATGTTGGGTGCATAAATATTTACAATTGTTATATCTTCTTCTTGGATCGATCCCTTGATCATTATGTAGTGTCCTTCTTTGTCTCTTCTAATAGTCTTTATTTTAAAGTCTATTTTGTCTGATATGAGAATTGCTACTCCAGCTTTCTTTTGTTTTCCATTTGTATGGAATATCTTTTTCCATCCCCTCACTTTCTCTATGTGTCTCTAGGTCTGAAGTGGGTCTCTTGTAGACAGCATATATATGGGTCTTGTTTTTGTATCCATTCAGCCAGTCTGTGTCTTTTGGTGGGAGCATTTAATCCACTTACATTTAAGGTAATTATTGATATGTATGTTCCTGTTCCCATTTTCTTAATTGTTTTGGGTTTGTTATTATAGGTCTTTTCCTTCTCTTGTGTTTCTTACCTAGAGAAGATCCTTTAGCATTTGTTGTAAAGCTGGTTTGGTGGTGCTGAACTCTCTCATGTTGTCCCAGAGGCCTCTGAGACTGTCCTCAGTTCTTTTCATTCTTTTTTGTTTATTCTGCTCTGCAGTAGTTATTTCCACTATTTTATCTTCCAGGTCACGTATCTGTTCTTCTGCCTCAGTTATTCTGCTATTGATCCCTTCTAGAGTATTTTTAATTTCATTTATTGTGTTGTTCATCGTTGCTTGTTTCATCTTTAGTTCATCGTATTTCATCTTTAGTTGTTTCATCTTTAGTTCTTCTAGGTCCTTGTTAAATGCTTCTTGCTTTTTCTCTATTTCCAAGATCTTGGATCATCTTTACTATCATTATTCTGAATTCTTTTTCAGGTAGACTGTCTATTTCCTCTTCATTTGTTAGGTCTGGTGGGTTTTTATCTTGCTCCTTCATCTGCTGTGTGTTTTTCTGTTTTCTCATTTTGCTTATCTTACTGTGTTTGGGGTCTCGTTTTTGCAGGCTGCAGGTTCGTAGTTCCCGTTGTTTTTGGTGTCTGTCCCCAGTGGCTAATGTTGGTTCAGTGGGTTGTGTAGGCTTCCTGGTGGAGGGGACTAGTGCCTGTGTTCTGGTGGATGAGTCCGGATCTTGTCTTTCTGGTGGGCAGGTCCACGTTTGGTGGTGTGTCTTGGGGTGTCTGTGGACTTATTATGATTTTAGGCAGCCTCTCTGCTAATGGGTGGAGTTGTGTTCCTGTCTTGCTAGTTGTTTGGCATAGGGTGTCCAGCACTGTAGCTTGCAGGTCGTTGAGTGAAGCTCGGTGTTGGTGTTGAGATGGAGATCTCTGGGAGATTTTTGCTGTTTTATATTATGTGGAACTGGGAGGTCTCTTGTGGACCAGTGTCCTGAACTTGGCTCTCCAACCTCAGAGGCACAGCACTGACTCCTGGCTGCAGCACCAAGAGCCTTTCATCCACACGGCTCAGAATAAATATCTCACACAGAAGCATACACATACACACTCACAAAAAGAGGATATGGGGAAAAAATAATAAATCTTGCTCCCAAAGTCTACCTCCTCAATTTGGGATGATTCGTTGTCTATTCAGGTATTCCACAGATGCAGGTACATCAAGTTGATTGTGGAGCTTTAATCCGCTGCTCCTGAGGCTGCTGAGAGAGATTTCCCTTTCTCTTCTTTGCACAGCTCCCAGGGCTCAGTTTTGGATTTGGTCCCGCCTCTGCATGTAGGTTGCTGGAGGGCGTCTGTTCTTCGCTCAGACAGGGCGGGGTTAAATGAGCTGAGCGAGGTTAAAGGAGCAGCTACTTCCGGGGCTCTGGCTCACTCAGGGGTGGGGGTGGGCACAGAGTGCGGGGTGACGTCAGAGGCCGGCGTGACGTTGCACCAGCCTGAGGCTGCCCTGCTTTCTCCCGGGGATGTTGTCCCTGGATCCCGGGACCCTGGCAGTGGCGGGCTGCACAGGCTCTGGAAGAGACGTGTGGAGAGTGACCTGCGCTCGCACACAGGCTTCTTGGTGGCGGCAGCAGCAGCCTTAGCGTCCCAAGCCCGTCTCTGGGGTCCGCGCTGATACCCGCGGCTCGCGGCCGTCTCTGTAGCTCCTTTAAGCGGCGCTCTTAATCCCCTCTCCTCGCGCACCAGGAAACAAAGAGGTAAGAAGAAGTCTCTTGCCTCTTCGGCAGCTCCGGACTTTTCCCGGACTCCCTCCCGGCCAGCCGTGGCGCACTAGCCCCTTCAGGCTGTGTTGACGCCGCCAACCCCAGTCCCCTCCCTGCGCTCCGACCAAAGCCCGAGCCTCAGCTCCCAGCTCCGCCCACCCCGGCGGGTGAGCAGACGAGCCTTTCGGGCTGGTGAGTGCCGGTCGGCCCCGCTCCTCTGTGCGGGAATCTCTCCGCTTTGCCCTCCGCACCCCTGTGGCTGCGCTCTCCTCCGCGGCTCCGAAGCTTTCCCCCTCCGCCACCCGCAGTCTCCGCCCGCGAAGGGGCTCCTAGTGTGTGGAAACCTTTCCTCCTTCACGGCTCCCTCCCACTGGTGCAGGCCCCGTCCCTATCCTTTTGTCTCTGTTTATTCTTTTATCTTTTGCCCTACCCAGGTACGTGGGGAGTTTCTTGCCTTTTGGGGTGTCTGAGGTCTTCTGCCAGAGTTCAGTAGGTGTTCTGTAGGAGTTGTTCCTCGTGTAGATGTATTTCTGGTGTATGTGTGGGGAGGAAGGTGAGCTCCGCGTGTTACTCTTCCGCCATCTTTCCCCTCTCTGCCGCTTTAGTAGAGATTATTTCTCTGCCCGGGGAGAAATTCCAGCGGCAGGTATGGGTGACACATCCTCTTCTTTAGCAGGTGGCAGCCTGGCAACTCCTTTTTTTCCTTTGTGCTTCGTCTAATTTCACGTGCTCCTAGGGTTCCGCATGCAGAGGTCCTACACCGGCACTTCAGACCCGATTTCCTGATGCAAAATGGCTGGGCAGACACCTCAGCTCGCGGGGCCCCGTGCAAACTTTCGTCACTGACTTTTCAGAATCTTTTTTGCTGTCTCATGCTGATTTTTTCAAGAATAATTCCGGGAGTGAATACTGGTTGAGTTTTACCAAAACAGAGAAACAAGCAAACAAAAGAAAGTTCTTTATTTTATGTCATAGTAAAAATCCATTTTGTGTTTGTACAGTTAATGTTTTTTTTATTTTTAAAAGATTACTTAGATTCAAATTGGTCCTAGTGAAATGATTTAATATCAAAACATCAGGATAGTTTAATTTCATTCATGGTTGCCAAATGGTAATTTACTTGGAGGAGGAGCAGGTAGGCCAGTGGATTCCTTTCAGGTTAACTTAAATATGCATTTTAAATAGGAAGACTTCTAGTATCTGGAATGGAACTATATTAGGCTGCAAGTTAAATTATTGTGCTGTTGTTTAACTCCATTAAACTAAGGAATATTTTGTCTTTGCATGCCTTTCGTTTATTTGAAAGAGAATTTCTTTAAGGTTTTTAGCATGATAGGAGCAAAGTTCTGTGTTTATTTTAACTCTTTTCCAGCCCTTGTATATATTTAACTCTGTGGACCTATTTGAAAAGCAAAAAACACACCCACATTTTATTTTATTTGCAACATGACTCTGTTTATGCTTTCAGTGGGGAACATTAACATTGGGTAAGTGTCCAGTTTATACTAAATGTTTGTTTTATGTATGTTATAATTCACAATGGTCAGGGAAATTGTTCTCAAAAATTAAGCAGAGAAGGATAGATTAATAGCTAAAGGAGCTGAGTTTAGGCATAAAACATATTTGTTTTAAACAGTTTTGTCAAAAACACTTTGAGATTCAAAACTTTGAAGTATTATTTTCCATTTTTGACGAAGAGGTAAGCGTCATTAAATTAAAATTGACTAGCATGATCTAAATTACTGTGTGTAGTATGTTTTGAAAGTCATATTTCTAAATATTCTTTTTATCTAGTAATTCACAGCTTATTAATCAAATGCTGTGTATAACTCATTTTTTTCTGGGTATTTACAACAAGAGCTATTGTCTGAGAAATGTAAAATTCTATACATAATGTTTGAAATCAATTCAAGGGCAACCTTAACGTTGTCTAGCAGATAACTCCTGTATATTGGACTTGAATGTTTGTAATTTTGGTGACCTGGAGCTCATAATAGAATACAGGGAATTCTGCTGTCTTTCATGTATGTGCTCTAAAAATCACTGTGCTGTGCATAACTGCAAAATAAAAAAGCCTTAGGTTTTGTGGGGAAAACTGGTTAGAGGCACAACATTCCAAAAGTTCAGCAATGACATACTAAAGAGTAAAGATAAGAACCTAATATAGGGATATCCCTGGTGGTCCAGTGGTTTGAACTCTGACCTTCCACTGCAGGGGACCACGGGTTCGATCCCTGGTTGGGGAACTAAGATCCCGCAGGCCGTGCAGCGTGGCCAAAAAAACCCCGAAAAATCTAATATAAACAGTATTAACTGTTTTACATGTTAAACGGTTTCTAGATACATGAATATTACAATAAATATGGCACTTTACCTTGAAAAAGACCTGAGGCATGCCTATGGGAGTGGGTGTGGGAAGGGTTGTATTTGTGGATTGACTGTGAAGGTGGGCGGAGGGCCTGCTGGTGTCGGAGGGCAGGTTGTGACACCAGACCTGGGTGAGCTGAGGGCGCTGGTGGTGTGAGGTGTGCACGCGTGTGCATTCTGCCTATTCCTGCATGTGTTTTGTGTGTTCCTGTGCTGCTCAGTTTAGCTGGGTGCAGTTTTCTACACTTCACCCACCATTTCTCCTGGACAAAGCCACGCAAACTGACATTTGCATTTTGCTCGCATTGTTCCTCAGTGTTATCTCCTGCAGCAAGCTTTTGTTTTCCAAGCAGTCATTATATCAAAACTGACTCTCAAAGTCATTTAGAGTTGGAGAATGAGTGGCTAGTCACTATTAATTTCTAACTTAAAAAAAATACCTTTTATACTTTTAAGTGATTGATAAGAATTATGGATAGCTAGGATACAAAGCTTTCTTTCCCCCTACTAGATCAGAAAGGATCTCAGTTGAGCATGTGAGCACAAATTCAAAGAATTATGCGTTTTGCTTTATTATAGTGAGAATATATGCCCTACAATCTCCTTCCAAAAAAGAAGGGAAAACTAAGGAAAACCATTATATTCTGAGTTAAGTGGGCATAGCCACATGCCGTTATTTCCACTGATTTTTAAAAATTAACTATTAATTTGTCCTTCAGTTGGCTGACTTTTTAATGTGTACCAGGTTTTCAAGGTTTACTAACTGATACCTAAATTTTTACCTATTTTGAAGCACTAAATATAGTAGATATTTATTTAAATATTTAAGTACTTTTACAAGTCAGAAAATATAAATACAGGTTATTTACATGTTCATTTTGACATCAACAGATTTTTGTTTTGTTGGACAAAATTCCTCCATTTATTTCTAAAGCATGCTGTGTAAATGAGCAAGTCTTCCTAAGGGTGAGGTTATCCGTGTCGGTCACGTCTACACTGGCTTATTGCATTCCCTTTTCCTGGTCCTCAGTATTATCATCTATAAAGTGAGTTATGTCTCTTAAGTTCTGTTCCAGCTGCACTTCCTCCGGGTGATGTGAAAAACAGCATCGCTTTAATTTTACTTATTTAACAAGCACTTGTGTCGTTCTTACTGTGGGATGGGTACCACTCTAAGTGCTTTTCAGATAACTCATTTAAACTAGGGTGATGTTGGAGGTGAG
The DNA here is from genome assembly GCF_964165515.1 of Mesoplodon bidens. Taxonomy (NCBI): domain Eukaryota; kingdom Metazoa; phylum Chordata; class Mammalia; order Artiodactyla; family Ziphiidae; genus Mesoplodon; species Mesoplodon bidens. Next base: position 4,721,765 of record NC_138178.1, on the reverse strand, counting down.
GAAACTGAGGCAGAGAGTTTGGTAATTTGCTCAAGGTCACCCAGCCAGATGAAGGCGAAGCTGGGGCTCAAACTTAGGTAAAGGTTGCCCTCTTGTCCATCAGTTTGTCATTGAAACGTTGATTCACTCTGTACCGTGTGGAAATTCTGGATGCAGCAGTGGAGAATGAGGCAGGCTCCTGTTCTCCAGAATCTTCTCACTAAGGGAGGGTTTTGTACTCGTGTGTGTGAGTGTGTGTATCCCACAGAAGGACTCCAAGGTAGATACATGTGAGCCTACCACATTAGAATGTAAAAATATACATTTTCAGGTTAAGTAATTGGTTCCACGTTTCTAACTGGTTTATTTAAGATGGTTTAAATAAACCACAGGGTTCTAATCTGATGGTGGTAAACTAGGTGAGATTCTTTCAGGGGACTATGGAGACACAATAGTCAAAAGGCCTACTTAATTGATACCTAAGATTAATAACATGTATAGAAATTAATATAGTTATGCTGAATCATTTACCTTAAAAGTTCTTAGTCAAACCAAATCCCCTGTATGTATGTTAATATGAGCTTCTTGAGGATCAGAATGGAATCTTTTTCATCTTTTTATCTGTATTGTACCTAGAATAATATGTTTCCCACTGTATTCCCTTAAGTGTTGAGTGAATGATCAATTCAGTTTTACAGTGTGCAAGATGATTCTGCAGAGAGCTGTGTGTCTGTCGGGGACCTGCCAGGAAGTCGAATTACACTCAGGAGGTCAACTGCACAAGCTTTCATGAAAGAACTACTTACTGGAGACTAAGGGAACGAGCAAGGGAAGTTGAGGCATCCTCTACCGTCAGGCCCCCTGAGTCAAAAGGGGTAAGTGCTCCATAGCAACTCACAGAGCCCAGTGAGAGCTGGACTAATTGGAGGAGGGACGGACAGAGCTGTGACTGGCACAGCAGGCAGGAAAGAGGCGCAAGGGGAGTGAATACCCTAGTGTCCCCTGCTGCCCTCTGATCTCCTGCTGGGCCTCTCATTGGCTGAACCCAACTGGAATACAGAATGATGGGGACATCCATGGCGGGGGGACAAATGGAGAACAGCCAGCATGGGAGAAACATATCTGGATGTGTCTTAGTCCATTCAGGCTGCTATCACAGAATGCCATAGACCGGGTGCCTTATAAGTAACAGAAATTTATTTCTCACAGTTCTGGAAGCTGGGAAGTCCAAGGTCAAGACGCTGGCAGATTCAGTTTATGAGGGCCTGCTTCCTGGTTCATAGCTGTCTTCTCACTCTAACCTCTAATGGCAGAAGGAAGGAGGTAGGCAGCTCCTTGGGGTCTCTCTTGTAAGGGCACTAATCGCATTCATGAGAGCTCTGCCCTCGTGACCTAATCGCCTCCCAAAGACCCCACCTCTAGACACCATCACACTGGGGCTTCGAATTTCAACATGAATTTTGCGGGGATATAAGCATTCGATCTATATCATGATTGAAGCGTGCCTTGTCATTGAATGCAATTTGATTCACTGCTTGCAAAAATATTAAAAAATGTCCTCTATCAATTGTATTATCACATATTTTATGAAAAGCCAAACATGTTCTAGGTGTTTTCCAGTTAATCGTTTAATATTCACATTGCTAAGAGTTTACATAAAGTACTGAATTTAAATTATCAGTAGGTGGGGCTTCCCTGGTGGTGCAGTGGTTAAGAATCCACCTGACAATGCAGGAGACACAGGTTTGAGCCCTGGTCCAGGAAGATCCCACATGCCACGGAGCAACTAAGCTCATGCGCCACAACTACTGAGCCTGCGCTCTAGAGCCCATGAGCCACAGCTATTGAGCCAGTGTGCCACAACTACTGAGCCCGTGTGCCACAACTACTGAAGCCTGCTCACCTAGAGCCCGTGCTCCACAACAGGAGAAGCCACCACAGTGAGAAGCCTGCGCACCACAGCAAAGAGTAGCCTCCATTCGCCCCGCTTGCTGCAACTGGAAAAAGCCCGCATGCAGCAACGAAGACCCAACGCAGCCAAAAATAAATAAAATAAATTATCAGTAGGTGGTGCTGCTGAGATTGAATCCAGAAAAATCTATAACAGACACTTAACTGAAAGATTAGGATTCAGACAGGTTATGTGGGAAAGAATGTGACAGAGCCGTCAGTTTCTGATTTATTGTTTTTCATGACATCTGAAAAGCATTGATTTTTAGAATTTTGATTTACTTAATATGTGGAATATTATGGATTTGCCCAACAAAGGAGCAGCAGTGGATGTGTCTCCACAGAATCTGAAGGATAGGCATGTTATAGATCATTTTCTGACATGCTGCACTGGGGATTAACTATTGCCTTCTTGATTCATTGCTTTGAGATATAAGCAATGAATCAAAATGTGCATCAAGATTTTTTAAATGGTTCGATTTTAATTTCCTGGAGAGGAGAATTACATGCAATTTAACAAGTGCCCCAAGCAATCCTTGTGGTCACACTGGTTTGGAAAATGCTGGCAATATGCAACCTTCTTCTGGCCTACGTTTCCTTATACACTTGGCCTGAGTTTTCACAAACATTCTGGGGTCACAGTCACCTTTGAAAAGGTGAAGAAAGCTATGGATCTTCTCCCCAGAAAAATTCTCCCACCTAGAGTGTTACATATAATTTCAGGTGTTTCAGAGATATTTCTTTATTTATATTTATTTATTTGATGTGGACTATTTTTTTAAAGTCTTTATTGAATATGTTACAATATTGCTTCTGTTTTATGTTTTGGTTTTTTGGCCACGAGGCATGTGGGATCTTCGCTCCCTGAACAGGGATTGAACACGCACCCCCTGCATTGGAAGGCAAAGTCTTAACTGCTGGACCACCAGGGAAGTCCTTCATAGATATTTATAGTCCATCTATATAGGCTATTTTGTGAACTCCTGCCCTATGGAATCAGTTTAAAACTCCTCAGTCTAGATATCGAGGCTTCCCCTAACCTCGGCCCACCCCACTGATGGACCCTTTTGCCCCATTATTTCCATCATAACTCAGGAGGTGTGAAGATGAAGAGATTTTATAGATGATGTTCTTGACCATAATGGAAAAATTGAAATCAAAGAACCCGTATGGTTTCTGTACAGCCTATGTGAGTTCTTCATACTACAGAATACAGTCTACTGAGGAAATGATCTAGGCAGGATTTCATGCTGTGCATCACTAGCATCTTCCAGGTAAAAAAGATGGTAAAGGAGATTGCGTTGACCTGTTCAGCCACTTTTTTCTAGACTCAAAGACAAGCCTTTTATTTCGAGCATGATTTTAGGGCCATGGCGTACCACAGGGAAGTGTGTTCTGGCAGCACTGTGGTGAAGCATGAGGGTTCACGTCGGGCTTCTCCAGGCTTTTTCCAAAACATCCGTTGGCATCACCAGGCCTGGATTCTGCCAGCTGAGCTGTCAAGTTACTCAAAGGTTTCTTCTTACTGTTGAGACTAATGGGTTTGCTACTAGTCTGAATCCACTTAGCAGTTTGCTACTGACTGTAATGCAAGTTCAAAGCATTATTACCAATACAGAGGAAGGTCTGTAGACTAATTCCAATATCTTAGGTCCGATCCCAAATAGATATTAAAAATAGAAATCATATCTGGGCCATTACCTCTGTGATGGTGATTTAACCACTACATTGTGTTCACTTCTATATTTATTATAATGATTAGCTAACTGTTCATGTAAAATTGGTTTATCCAAGCTTAAGTAATATAGGGGAAAAAAAAAAGCCATAGCTCATGTTGAGTGGCAAGACAAAGTTTTTAAAAACACATGCAGAGTTTTAAAATGTAAACATAGTTCTTTGTATATATGAGATTTTCATTTATTTATTTCCCGTCATCGCATTTTAACAATAGTGTAAAGTTGAAGATGGAATTCAGCAGATGTTTGAGCACCAGGGGGATCTAACAACTACTAGGTGGACAGAAAAAAAGTTGGCATAGCGGGCCTGACTGCCATTTTTGTGAAAGTCCTGTTTCCAGGGTGGGCCCTTGCCTGGCATTTGGGAACTTGGATTTGAGGAGGGTTCCCACCATTCTCACAACTGACAAGAGTGGCTCACTGGGCCTAAACTATTTGCACCAATGATGTGGTTTATGCTGAACACCTGCTTTCCTTCTGGGAGTCTGGAATTTGGGGACGTGTCCGGTAGAGAGTACCTACATGATCAGCCCCAGTAAAAACCCCAGGCACTGAGTCGAGAGAGCTTTCCTGGTTGGCAACATTTCACATGTGTTGTCACAGCTTGTTGCTGGGGAAATTAAACTCGTCCTGTGTGACTCTGGACCGAGAACTCTTAGAAGCTTGTACCTGGTTTCCCTGGGCGTCCCCCTACGTGTCTTTTCCCCTTGCTGGTTTTGCTTCAAGTCCTTTCAGTGCAATAAATTACAGCCATGGGTACAGTATGCTGAGCTCCGAGAGGCCTCCTAGTGAATCATCAAAACTGCGGGTGGCATTGGGGTCCCTACAACACAACAGGATCCCGTCACTGCCTTAAAGGAGGTCATGAATGTGTAAGGAAAGAAAACATGTACTTTAATACTACAGCACGAGGTAGAATTGAGTAAGGCATTCAGTACTGTAAGAAGAGATAAGGGCTAATATTGTAACTGGGGAGTTAGATACAGGCTTTAGTCATTTCAGTGTTTTGGAGCAAATTTTTTTCTTCAATTTTATTGTGGTAATAATCGATACACAAAAAACCCCACGTAATTAACGTACACCCTTTTGTGAGTTTGGACGTATGTATATACTCGTGTTACCATCACCACAATCAAGGTGATAACCGTATCCATCATCTCCAAATTGTCCTTGTGTCCCTTGGTTTTGTTTTTGTGGTGAGAACACTTAATATGAGATTTACCCTCGTAAACTTTTAAGTGCATAATACTTTACTATTAACTACTGGCACAATGTTTTAGAGCCCATCGTTGGAACTTACCCATCTCGTATAACTAGCTTTATGCCCATTGAACAACAACTTCCCATGTCTCCATCTCCTGGTACCACCATTATATTGTCTACTTCTGTGTGTCTGGCTATCTTAGATGCCTGATATAAAAGGAATCATGCAACATTTGTCCTTCTGTGACTGACTTATTTCACTTATCATGTCTTCAGTGTTGTTGCAAAGAGTAGGGTTTCCTTCATTTTTTTAAGTCAGAATAGTATTCCGTTGTATGTATATACCGCAGTTTCCATATCCATCCGTGCTAGTGGGCATTTGGGTTATTTTCATTTCTTGGCTGTTATGAATAAGGCTGCAATGAATGCAGAAGTGAAGATACCTCTTCAAGATCCTGATTTCAGTTCCATCCTAGAAGTGGGATTGCTGGATCATCTGGTAGATGTATTTTTAATATTTTGAGGCTGCTCCATACTATTTTCCGTAGCAGCTATACCATTTTACATTCTCACCAACAGTGTACAACAAAGATTCCAATTTTTCCATATCTCTCCTCGCCAACCCTTATTCTTTTTTTTTTTTTTTTTTGGATAATAGCCATCTCAACAGGTGTTGTCTTGTTCCAGATTTTAGAGGAAAGATTTTGCTTTTTCACACTGAGTATGATGTTAGCTGTGGGCTTTTCATATATGGCCTCTGTTGTGCTGAAGTGAGTTCTTCTATACTTGATATAATTTTGAGAGTGCCATGAAAAAGTGTTGAATAGGGTCAGATGCTCGTTTCTGCATGTACTGGACGAATCACATTATTTCTTGGTCCTTCATTCTGTTAGTGTGGTGATGTCACATTGATTTGCACATGTGGAACTATCCTTATATCCTAGGGATAAGTCCCACGTGGTCATGGTTGATGATCCTTTTAATGTGTTGTTGAATTAAGTTTGCTAGTGTTTTGTTGAGGATTTTTTATATCCATGTTCATCAGAAATATTAGCCTGTACTTTTTTGTTTTTTTTCTTGTGGTGTTTCTGTCTGGCTTTCCTATTAAGATGATGCTGGCCTAGTAAAAGGAGTTTGGATGTGTTCTCTCTTCTATTTTTAGAAGAGTGTGAGAAGGACTGGTATTAATTCTTCTTAAATTTTGATGATAGAATTTACCTATGAAGCCCTCTGGTCCTGGGTTTTTTTTTTTTTTTTGGTTGTTGGGAGATTCTTGATTATTGATCCAATCTCATTATTTGTTATTGATCTGTTCAGTCTTTCTATTTCTTCTTGACTCAGTCATGGTAGTTTTTAACGTTTCTTCTAAGTTATCCAATTTGTTGATATATAATTGTTCATAATAGTCCCTTTTTTTTTTTTTTTGCGGTACGCGGGCCTCTCACTGTTGTGGCCTCTCCCGTTGCGGAGCACAGGCTCCAGATGCGCAGGCTCAGCGGCCATGGCTCACGGGCCCGGCCGCTCCGTGGCATGTGGGATCTTCCCAGACCGGGGCACGAACCCGTGTCCCCTGCATCGGCAGGCAGATTCTCAACCACTGTGCCACCAGGGAAGCCCAATAGTCCCTTTTAAAAAAAAAAAATTTCTGTGGCATCAGTTGTAATGCCTCCTCTTTTATTTCTGATTTTGAGTTTTCTCTCCTTTTTTTTCAGTTAGTTCAGCTAATGGTTTGCTGATATGTTTATCTTTTCAAAAAATAACTAGTTTTATCTGTTTTTGTATTGTTTTCTATTCTTTATTTCACTTCATCAGTTTCTGCTCTAGTTCTTATTATCTCCTTCTTTATGCTAATTTTGAGCTTAGTTTGTTCTTCTATTTGCTTGAGGTGTAAAGCTAGGTTGCATGAAATCTTTCTTCTTTCTTAATGTAGGTGTTTATCACTGAAAGCTTCCTTCTCAGTACTGCTTTTGGTCTATCCCCTAAGCTTTGGTATATTTTGTTCTTTTTTTTCATTTGTGTCAAGATATTTTTAAATTTCCCTTTTGACTTCTTCTTTGACCCAGTGGTTGTTCAAGAGTGTGTTGTTTAATTTCCATGTATTTGTGTGTTTTCCTGATTTCCTTTTGTTATTGATTTCTAGTTTTATTTCATGGAAGAATGCAATAAAATAAAGTAAAAAAAGATTTCAGTCTTCTTAAATTTGCAGTGACTTGTTTTGTGACTTAGCATGTAATCTATCCCAGAAAATGTTCCATCTTTGCTGGAAAAGAGTATGTATATTCCACTGCCCTTGGTTTGGAATATTCTGTACATGCTGTTAAGTCAAATTGGTTTATCGTGTTGTGCAAGTCTGCTGTTTAATTATTCATCTGCCATCTGAAAGATACATCCATTGTTGAAAATGCAGTATCATAGTCTCCTACTGTTATTGTTTTGCTGTCATGATATGTCTTGATGTATTTCTTTGTGAACTGGTGATTTTCCATAGTGGTATGCTTTGATTTCCCTCTTCTTTATCTTTTTTGTGTCTACTGTTAGATTTTGCTTTGCGGTTACCATGAGGTAAAACGTCTTAAAAATATAAAAGTCTATTTTAAGCTGATAAGTTTGATCACTTATAGAAATTCTACCCTTTTACTTCCCCCCACTTTATGTTTTTGATGTCACTGTTTATCTCTTTTAATATTGTGTATACATTAACAAATTATTGTGTCTACAGTTTTATTTTGTTTTTTTTGGCCATGCCATGCAGCTTGCGGGATCTTAGTTCCTGACCAGGGATCAAACCCAGGCCATGGCAGTGAAAGCCCAGCGTCCTAATAACCACTGGACTGCCAGGGAATTCTCTGTCTTTTTAATACTCTTGTACTTTAAGCTTTATACTAACATAAATGATTAACACACTACCATATTACAGTATTAGAGTATTTCAAATTTGATTATATACTTTACCAGTGTTTTATATTTTCATGTTTTCAAGTTACTGATTAGCATCCTTTCCTTGATGAAAAAGAAACTTGGAAGAACTACTTTTAGTATTTCTTATAAGGCAGATCTAATGGTGATGAAATCTTTCAGATTTTGTTTTTTGAGAAAGTCTTGATCTTTCCTTCATTTCTGAAAGACAACTTTGTTGGGTAAAGTGTTCTTGTTTGGCAGGGTTTTTTTGTTTGTTTGTTTGTTTCCCCAACACACTGAATATATTGTCTGACCCTCTCTTGGCTGGCAAGGTTTCTGCTGAGAAATTTGCTGATGGACTTATGTGGGCCCTTATATGTGAGGAATTTATTTATCTATTTTTTTAATTGTCTCTTTGTCTTTGATTTTAGGCTGTTTTATTATAATGTATCTTGGAGAAAATCTTTTTGAATTGAAATTTCAGGATGACCTGTTAGCTTCATGAACTTGGGTGTCCAAATCTCCCTCCAGATTGAGAAGTTCTCAGCCATTATTTCTTTTAATGAGCTTTCTGCCATTTCTCCCTCTTTTCTTCTGGGACTCCAATAATGTGTAGATCGTTTCTCTCAATGGTGTCCCACAGTTCTTGGAGGATTTGTTCACTGTTTTTCATTCTTTTTTCTTATGCTGCTCTGACTGAAGGATTTCAAATGACCTATATTCTAGTTTACTAATTTTTTCTATTGTGTGGTCGAGTCTGCTATCAAAGCTCTCTATTGAGTTATTCAGTTCATTTTATTCTTCAACTCTAGGATTTTTTTTAATAGTTTCTGTTTCTTTGTTGAACTTCTTATATTGTTCACGCATTGTTTTCCTAGTGTCCTTTAGTTGTCCCTGCTTTAAGAGGGTTGTTTTGAATTCTTTGTGAGACAGTTCATAGATCTCCCTTTCTTTAGGGTCAGTCACTGGAGCTAATCATGTTACCTTGATTATTAGTGATCCTGTGGCTTTGTGTTTGTTTCTGTACATTTGAGGAAGTAGGTGCCTCTTCCGGTCTTTACAGATTGGCTTCAGCAGGGAAAGCCCTTTACTAGTGAGACGTTCCAGGTGAACGATCTGGTGTTGTCTGTGGTTGGCCTTGCTGATGGAGGCCCTGGGCTGGTAGCTCTGGTGCCTGGATCAGCAGATGGGCAGGCTTGGTGCCTGAGTCCTTGTGGTCAAGCCTGGATCCTGGCTCCACAGAGCCAGCTAAGTGCTGTGAACCTGGGGTGAGCCCAGTGTCTGGGTCTGCAAGTGCTGGCTTGCTGCTAGGCTGGGCACCTGGCTTCATGGAACTAACATGGTGCTGGGGTGGGTTGGGAGCCTGGGTCTGTGATAGGAGACCTGGCACTGGGCCTGGCTGGGAGCCTGGGTACATGGGGGCCAGTCTGGTGCCAGTGCTGGGATGGGCTGGGATCCTGGGTTTCCAGGAGCCCACTGGAAGCCTGACACCACAGGAGCCACCTGGGGCTGTGGAAGCTGGCAGTGCTGGGATCTGCAGTGAAACTGGGTGCTCACTTCCTTCTCCTGCCACGGGAAGGATGTCTGTCTCCCCAATGGGCTGCCCAAGTTTAGGTAACTTCACAAAATGTGATTATCTTTCCTGCCATCTTCAATGGCTCTTTTCTTCTTTCTGTGCTCCATCCAGGTGCTGTAATCCCTCACCTGGAACTCTTAGCTCTTCTGAAGGTATTTTTACATGTGGACAGTTGTTCCAACGGATGTTTCTGGGAAAGGATGGGCACTGGAAATTCTAATACTGCTATCTTGCTGATGTTACTCCCTCCCATTTTGTTCCTGTGTTTTCCTGATTTTGCTCAGTTGTTTATCTGTGTTCTCTTGTAGTCCATTGGGCTTTTTAAGATGATTAGTTTGAATTCTTTGTCAGTTTGTGGAACTCCATTTCTTTAGGGTCAGTAACTAGAAGTAAATGTTTCCTTTGGTGGTGTTTTGTTTCCCTGATTCTTTGTGATGTTTGTATCCTTTGTTGGTGTCTGTGAATTTCAAGACCATCTCAACAGGCTGGCTCCAAAAGGGAAAGGACTTCATGAGTATGACTCAGCCTGGCCTGGGATCCTGGGATTCTGTATTTTGGTGGCATCCACAGGCAGGGGGGGTTCACTTCCAGGGTCCTTGGGGTCTGTAGTTCAACAGTGCTTGTGGGGTTTGTGATTGGGCAGGACTGGCTAATGGGGTCTCTAGTTGAATGGGGCCAGCTGGTGGAGCTCTGTGGTCAGGTGGGGTTGTTTGTGTGGCTGCGGTGCCGTCTCTGAGATCGGTGTGTACTAGCCACTGAAAACCCCTACCTCTTTTTAACTTCTTAACTGTCTCCAGGTGGTCTAGCAGTGCCAATTTCTTCAGTTTTCTGCACGAGGTGAGACAGAAGTGGGCCTCTTGAGGAGTGCCCTGAAATGCTGGGAAAGTTGGATATGCACCTTGGTCTCTCTTTTCTCCACTAGAGAAATCATGGGCCAAAGGGGGTCCTTCTTGGTGTTGATGTGCCGGCTTGGGGGGCGTTGGGGGGCAATGCAGACAAAGTGAAACTGTTCTTCTTATCCTTTTAAATGTGGTTTTTCTTAGTTTTCATGCTCTATTGGGGTGCTGTAGCCTCTTCCCTGGGTTCTGGAATTCTCACAAAGGCATTCTTGTCCATGGATAGTTGCTAAACTGGTGTTTCTGTTGGGAGACTAGGGCTGGGGACTTCCCATTCCACCATCTTGCAGATGTCACACCTTGGAACAAACTTAAAAGTCTATTCTATTAAGACCTTTGAAGGAATATTCTATTTCTCTAGCTAGACTAGTTTCTTGAGCTCGAGAATGTGCCTGCCTTTATTCAGGAAACTTTACCTGAACCTCTGGGTTGACCATGTCCCCTTCCTCTCTGCGCTAGAGATGACTCGGACACGCATCTCTCATTGCACTCGTACTGAAATGATTCATGGCTCTATCCGTCTCTTCAACCAGATCGTAAGCCTGTAAGGGCAGAGAGCATCATGTCTTGGTCATCTTTGTACCCTTGCATTAGCATAGTAGCTAGCATAGAGAGTCCACTCAGTTCATTTGTGAATTCATTCTGTCACTCATTCAACGAATAATTATTGAGATCTTACTATGTGCTAAACACTAGCCTAGTATGAGTATATAACAGAGAGCAAAATTGGTAAAAAAAATTCCTGCCCTAAAGAAACTTACTTTCTAGTTGGGGGAACAGACAATTAACATAATAAATAAGTCAAATAAACATTATGCTATTCATACGTAAAAAGAAAAAGTGGGGAGAAGGATAAGAAATTGAAGAGGGAGAATAGTGGAATTTTGGATAAGCAGTCTCACTGAGAAAGTGTCCTTTAAGTAAAGACCTAAAGTGAGGTAGTTGGCTTTTTGGATATCTGCAGGAGATAGCAGCAAGGAGGAGGGCTGGGGGAGGCGTTGATGCCTGGCGTGTTTGAAGAATATTGAGAGAGAGTAATAGGAAATGAAGTCAGAGAGAAATGTGCTGAGTGGTAGGGCCTTGAAAATTCTGGTAAAGCCTTGGGCTTTGACTCTAAATGAGGTGAGAAGCCAATGGGGAGCTTTTGACAGAGAAGAGATCAGCTGACTTACTTCATTTAATGTTTCTCAAACTAAATAGTCCAAGAAGACATATTAATTATGTACATTTATAGTCTAAATGGTTATTCAGGTCAGAAGATTCCAAACCCACGATATCTTTAAAACTATCCTCTGAAAACCAACCAAAACAAACCTGCACCGTGCAATGGAGTTAGGGAACATTGCATTTAGGCCAACCACTTAGAGATTTTGATCTAGCTAGATTAGCCAAAATAACTGGATAATCGTCACTTCTGCATACTTTCTGAAGATACGGGTATATCTACTAACATTGTTCTCAAGTTATTTTATCTTAAGTAAGGAACAATTGGAGTGCTGCAAACCTACCATCATATCCTTAACCATGAAGATTTGGGAAATTTAGGTTAAATCATTCTTGTGAACTTTGGGATGAATATGCGGTAGTTAATTAGGGCTGCATCTACACTCAAATGGATTTTATTTCTTTGCTTAAATTTGTCACTTTGGAATACTCAAAAGGTCAACTAGATTATTGTAGTCCCTTAAAAAATAAAAGCTGAGAATTACTGTAAAGAATGAAGTGACTTCCTGCCCCTCTTTAATATTCTAATTCTTAGGTCCCATTTACATACCACTACACACAATTTGTGTTTATATAGCAGGAGTGGGAAGTTTTAGTTCTTCCTTTCTTTCCTGCTTTCTTGCTTTTTTGAGATCTGGACAATTATGATAGAAAAAATTTTACAAGAGAGCACCATTACTTTTAAAAAGTAAAGACATTCTAGGGCTTCCCTGGTGGCACAGTGGTTAAGAATCCGCCTGCCAATGCAGGAGACATAGGTTCAAGCCCTGGTCCGGGAAGATCCCACATGCCGCGGAGCAACTAAGCCCGTGCGCCACAACTACTGAGCCCACACGCCATAACTACTGAAGCCCTCATGCCTAGAGCCTGTGCTCTGCCACAATGAGAAGCCCACACACCGCAACGAAGAGGAGCCCCCGCTCACCACAACTAGAGAAAGCCCGCGTGCAGCAACAAAGACCCAACATAGCCAAAAATAAATAAATACATTTATTTAAAAAAAAAGTAAGGACATTCTATACAGTTTGTTAATTTGAAGAATAAAGTCACTAGATACCAGGTATTAAAAGGGTTACAAGAGTGAATACGCTGTCGTCTTTGCTCTTACAAAGTTGTTTATTTATAAACAGCCAGAGAGATGAAATTAATCCTTTCCCTATAATATGAATTTGTATAGTCTGGACTATGGCAGCATAACATTAGTAAAGGGGTTTACATCACATGGTAACATAATCTTACTGAGTTTACTTCAGGTGATGTATTTGATGACATCGTCTTCTGAGGATCAGTCATGTATTTTGGAAATACTCTTTGGAAATGATAAATAATCAGTAAATTAGGCGTAGGGACACACTTTTGCCTCTTCCCTGGGCTCTTCGTAGATCCAGCTTGGTCCCGAGAGCAGTTTCACTGCCACCAGATCCTGCCTTTTTGCATATCAACACCACATGATCACAGGAAACAAGCCGCGGATATGCCAGAACATTCCTGGCAGTTTGTACATTTTGTTTCACAGAATGAAATGCCAAAAACAATGAGCAAAACTTGAGATTACAAATGATCTTACTAACAAGTTAAGAGACTTTCAATTTTTGACTTCCTGCCTGCAGGAAGGAAATGACAGTTGGAAGTGTGGAGAACAGGTGCTGCCCTGGACAGCATGATATCTTCTGCTTACTAAAATAAAAACCACTGCATCAACACTCCTGTGTGGAAGTGAGTTCTAACCACAAGACTCAGTCTTTCCACCACAGACCCAGCTTCAGAAAACCAAATCTGTTTCCTACCAGGAAGTTGTTAAAGCCAGCATTAAAGAACAGACTCAGGGACAGAGTTCTTCAAATCAGTCTTGGACAAATCCAAGTAAAGAATTTGGGTGGTTTGAAAATGTCCCCCTCCGTGTCCTTCTAATTACTGGCAGTGCAGTTGCATGGCGGACTCATCAGGGGACTTAGAAGGGAAGGAATCAGGATTGGCATAAACTGGTCCCAGCTGAAGGGGTACGTGATCGTAAACCCTCTCCTGTATCCCTTTGTCTTTGTCTCCGAGTCAGGGGTGTGGCATTATTTTCTCCCAGTAGCTTAATGCTGGCATCATGGCTTTCTTTTTCTTTGGCAAGAGGGGTTACTCGTTACTCTATCCCTCATGAAGGAAACTTCCCTGCCTCCCAATCTGTTCTGGAAAATTTAGACAAATGATACATTGAAGGGCTGAGGACCCTGAAATGATTAAAGGCTATTCCTTGAACCAGACAATTACCAGACAGTCCTCTCCAACGTCCTTCATTAACGATGCAAATTCGTCATGGATATGCATTCTTGAGGGCATGTGGGTTGGAAAATATTGGGAAAGACATTGTAACATTGGGACCTATAAAGTCTTTGTGAATGCTTGTAAGGGGCATAGTCTTTTCCGAACACGCATCGTGAGATTAACAAGCTCTGCAATCCCCAGGGGCTTTGTCCTTGGAGCCACGGCTATCTAGGAAGATAGGAAGATCTAGGAAGATGGCGGCTGTCATTGGGACCACTCAAGGACATTGAAACTCTTGAGCTGAGTGAACAGATTGTATTGGGACAGGTAGTACATGACTTCTCCTTCTGAAGGGTCAGTGTAGGAACTGCATTCTCTTGGAATGAAAGACGAGTGAGCCATTTTCACAGCCTAGCACATTCTCCCCGCTGCCCACCACTTTTCTTACCCTTCATCTGTTCATTCCTTCCTTTCCCAAGTATGTACTAAGGGCCTATTATGTGCCAGGCATTGTGCTGAGAAATGATGGTACAAAGATGAAAGCAGATGTTCTCTGCCTTCAAGGAGCTTGCGGTTTTGTAGGGAAACCAATGTGCAAACATTGCAGGGAGACAAGTGCTCCAGTGGGAGTATTTGAAAGCTATTTTACATACAGGAGGAAATACTCGCTTCTACTTGGAGAAGGAGAGTAAGGAAAGGTTTCACAGAGGCTAAAACCCTTAATCTGGGGCTGAAGGTGAAGACTACACTTATTCACACTCTCCTGTGAGGTCAGGAGAAGACATTCAAATTCAACCCTAACTGCCCAGCGAGGAAACAGTTCTTCAGGGCATTCCCCCATCTCCTGCTTGCCTCTTGGCTATTTCACTGCTATTTAGTACAGCCACTGCAGGGATAAGTGGGAGTGAAATTTGTTCATTTTGCTTCTGCTTGGAAGTGAGGGAAAACAAATTTGTGGAGGGAAGATTCTAAAAGAGCACAACATTTTTATTAAGCTGGAATTTCTTTGTTCAATTGACTTTTATTAGTCTAAAATTATTTTCTAATTTTTTTTGCTTGTGAAATATTCCAACTATGCAAATATTAATTTAAAAAAAACGCAAAAACCCCCTCTGCCCCAACTCACCCATTCCCCAGGGATAGCACTCTTAACAGTTTGGTGGATTATCTTTCTGGATCTTAAATTTACATTTAAATCTACAACTATAATGTTTCAGAACAAACATCCATTTCTTCTCTCTCCCACCCCTCTCCCCACCTCACTGCATCATGAAAATTCTTAAAATTATTTTTCAAAGAAAATATAATTATACTATATAGAGAAGATTGCTGTAACAATATATAGATCTTGCTTTGAGTCAATAGAAAAATCGATACATAAGTTCATTTGTACCATTTTTTTTTAGATTCCATATATAAGCGATATCATGGAAAAGAATCTAAAAAAGCGTGGATGTATGTATATGTGTAGCTGATTCACTTTGCTGTACAGCAGAAACTAACACAGCATTGTAAATCAACTATCCTCCAATAAAAATTTTTTTAAAAATAAAGGTTTCTTAGAATTCCCCTGTGAAACCAGAAAAAAAAAAAAAAAGAGGAAAGAAAAGAAAAGAAAAATCAATACAGGCCAAAATTCACCTTCTCTAATCAACTGGACTTTGATTTTGTTTCAATCCTCTCCTCTGAATCATCCAGTAGTTTTACATATTGTTTCTGTATGATATTTGGCCCCTGCTCATAAACACATTTTTCTTTTTTTTGTCTTCTACTCAAGCCCTTTGGTTGCAGAGAATGAAAGCCCTGTTTTGTAAGAATACAGGTGACCTGGAGAGTCGAGCAGCTGGGGGACTGGTCTTCTTTGTGTGCTTGCATCGCCCCATCGATCTGTCCCCGTCAGCTCACTCTCTGGATTGACCTCCTATTCCCTCACCATTTGGCTTTCATTTGTTCATTCATTCATTCACTCACTCATTCATTCATTCACTCATTCATTCAGCTAGTTACTGAGTTTGACCACATGTCAGGGGTGGTTCTAGCACATACCGTTTGAGCCGCTCTGATCCTGACTCAAAATCATGGCCTCCTTTAACTCCACTTGTCAAATTGTCCACGTGTTTTAGTTCAAATTCCTATGGGTGAGAAAGTGATTGGCCTAGGTCATGCCAGGCCATGTTTAGATGGCTGGACCTTCTGTAGCCCTGTGCCTGTTCATCCAGATGTGGCTAGAGGAGGGGGGTGGAGGCCTGGGCAGGCTAGGGCTGTCCAGCTCACTCCGTACACCTTCTTAGGTCCTACCTGTGTGTCTGCGTCATCTCCCTACCAAAGCGTAAGTCAACTCACTAAGCCTCTACCATGATCTACCATGATGTTACAAGGGTAACACAATCAGTCTATCCTTTACATGGAGTTGGGCTCGTTGTGGGCAGAGGACGACAGTCGTAAGCTCCCTTCCGCTCAGGGAAAGCACAGCTAGTATCAGGGCGTTCCCTGTGGTGGAGAACAGCTGGCCCCATCACGTGAAGGTAACACTCTTGGCCTTATCTTTGAAGGTAAAGGTGAAGAGAGAATAGGAATCGGAGGAAGATTAGAGGCAAGAAATATAAAGTGACTCTCAGTTTCAAATTCCCATACATGGAAATAAATGGAATTACAGTCCAGGTAAGAGCCAGGCTGTTTTTACTTGACACCTGTCTTGAAATGCTCAGATCACAATTCCTATTAATACACAGAATTTGTGGAAGAAATTATAATACATTGTAGCACTAGATGACTCAAGACTGAGGGTTAGGAGGTTAAAATCTAGTTTGTATCTAGTATCATTTAAACAGAAATTTGTCAGGGATGATACAGAGAATTGATGTCAATGGTATGCTATTAGAAATAGTTGCCTCAACAGAACCGCTGCTCAGATGGTTTTCTGCCCCCATCCTTTCGTATTCCTGCTGTCCTTCTTCCAAGTCTCTTCTTTCATTTGTGAGGGCTTCTGCTCCATGTCAGTGGATTCGAGATCAAAGAGAGTAACTTGACCGCTAGAGGAGCCGCCTGTCTGATTATCCTGCAGTGGGAGGGCAGGAGGTGTGAATCCTCGGGGCCATCCCCAGCATCCTAGGTGCATCCCAAGAGCCAGGCAGCCCCGGGGTCCCTTCTGCGAAGGGCCTTGGGGGAGAGAAGCTGAGAGAGATGCACGTGGGGGTCGGGTGGTGAGGTGGGGTGGCATCTGACAAAGCCAGCAGGTAGGAGGGGTTGGGTCAGCGTGTGTGGGTGCTGGACTCTCCTCGTCACTGCTGCACCTGATGTATAGGCTCCTCTGTGGCGCCCAGGTGGCTTCCCTGTCTCTAGGTTAATACCACTCCTGCCCTGCCTTCACATCAGCACTGTCCCTCCTTCCCAGGTGTTCAAGTGACTCCTCTGTTCAGAAAATGCTTTTTGACACACACACACACACGCGCACATACGCACACACACACACACACACACACATGCCCCAAATCCTTCATGGGACGTGGACGTTCTGACCCCAGCCGATTTTTCTAGCATCACTGTCCCTTGGGTCCTGCCATACACACCGGACTCTCACCACCATTCCTCCCTCCTTGCTTCTTTGCCTGCCTGAAATGTCACTGACACCCCAACACCCACCTTCGGGCCTCATCATCATCTTTCTCTCCCCTTCCCACAGCCCAAAGAGGAAGTTCTCTGGGGTACCATGGCACTTAGGCTATACTTCTGACCTCAGTTAGTTTTTTGTTGCCGTAGGTTTGTTTCCTCCATGGATTGTGAGTGTTTTCAGGGCAGGAACCTTTGTCCCTCATTCACTGTCACACCCCACACCCAGCAGAGTGCTCATCACAGCTGTTCCAAAGCGGTTTGCATATTCATGGGGACCACTGTTGTCTTTTAAATATTTGATATGCTTTTGGACTAGAGATAGATAACTCTGCATGTGTCAATCCTGATAACCAGTTCCTCGTATTGCCGTGTTTGCTTCCTGACCTGCAAAATAAAAATAAGGCTGGTCTGTGTTGCATAGCAATTAATGTGCAAGAACAAATAAATATTTCAAGTACCAGGAAGAAGTCTGATTAGGAGACTGGCAAAGTGAATCCAAACTCCCTTTTCAAGCACTTGGAAGAAAAATGAGGGGTCATTCTCCTAGATGAAGACTCAGATTTTGGGTATTTCTCTTTGCCTGAATTTGCTTAAATATAAAAATAGGGGATTGGATTATGTCTCTTCTTCCCCTTTAACTCTAAAATTGTATTATTGCAATGGTCCTACTTAACAAGTGTTAAATATTACATAAATGTTTTTTTGTGCTCAAATTCACAATAAAGACTACATTAAAAGACCCCGCTTTTACCGATGCTCCAAAGCATATTCTGAAATCCATTTGACTTCTAGTAACCGATGAGCAAACACATTAAGTGATCATTTCCACAACTGCTCTGTTTCTTTAAGAGACCTCGGTTGTTAAGTTGGAAGATCATTGAACCAAATGAGGGTCAATAAAAGAATAAAAAGTCACTGGTTAGTGATTTGAGTACAAGGAACTTGATCCCAGTTCAGTGTCTGTGTGTCCATATGCCGCTCCCGGTCAGAGTGGAAGCATCTGGTCCCCAGGTGCTCGCCCTTCCAGGATGGCTTCGGGAAGACTGATGAAGCTGCTGTTTTTTGAGCTGCTTGAGCTTGCTGCTTTCACTGTCCCCACGCTGGTGATAATGGAACAGTTTGCTGATGCCTATCAAAGCACAAGGAGTACACCTGACAAAACGCATTATTGGCTGATTGTTTCCTGTTCAATCGCCTACGTATCTTCAGTGACTCTTTTGATTTGGGTTCCCGTGAAAGTTCTCTTGTACAAGAAACGTCATCTTTACCAAAAAATCAAAGGATGGTAAGTAAAAGAATTCTTCAGCAGGGAACCCCTGGGATGCTTTCAAAGAGATTTTCTCAGGTACTCTGGGTAAGGATGTTAGTGTAGCACACAGGTACATAATGTGAGATTAAGGAGAGGTAATAATCACTGTTTATATAAATGTGTTCCTATTATGGTATCTTCCATATTTTTTATCGGGTCATTTTTTACTGACATGTGTTCCTAAGAGTTAGCATGAATCTCTGTTACTCTGAGTAGTAATTGTTGTACTAATTCCTCTGTACACTGAACTGCACAAAGTTTTCACAGTTAATTTACAGAAATCATAATTGTAAGGTTCTAATACAGAATTTTTTCTTTTGTGTAAAACTGAAAGTAATGTCTATGTTAAAATGTTTACATTGCATTATTTTGTAGCTATAAGGCATCCTTTGAGCATTAACCAACTGAGATTTTTAAGCAAATTGGTTCCTTTACTTAGATTTAAAAACAATAATACTTTGCTGTGTTGGTAAATTCTATTACCTTGGTGAGGGGAGCGGTAAGTAATTCAAATAATAACACAGAAATATTTTAAATAAATCAAGGTTTAATATGGATTGAACTCAGTTTAACTAATGACTGTATTGATCCATGTAAAGGTAATGAGAACATATAATTTCTGATCCTCATATATTTTTCTTTTTAAATCTTCAGATCTGGTTCTTGTCATCTGGGATTTCTTTGTTTTCTTTGATAAGTTAAATTTTTCTTTCATACTGATTTTTTTTTTTTTTTGACTGCATTGGGTCTTTGTTGCTGCGCGCGGGCTTTCTCTAGTTGCAGCGAGCGTGGGGCTACTCTTCGTTGAGGTGCGCGTGCTTCTCATTGCGGTGGCTTCTCTTGTTGTGGAGCACGGGCTCTAGGCGCATGGGCTTCAGTAGTTGTGGCTCGTGGGCTCTAGAGTGCAGGCTCAGTAGTTGTGGCACACAGGCTTAGTTGCTCCGTGGCATGTGGGATCTTCCCAGACCAGGGCTCGAACCCATGTCCCCTGCATTGGCAGGAGGATTCTTAACCACTGCAAGGGAAGTCCCCATACTGATCTTTTAAAGGGACTTCTCTGGCGATTCTGTGGTTAGGACTCTGTGCTTCCGCTGCAGGGGGCCTGGGTTTGATCCCTGGTCAGGGAACTAAAATTCCGCAAGGCACATGGTGTGGCCAAGAAAAAAAAATTGGACAACATAGAACACATTTGAAAAGCAAGGAGTCGGGAATTTTAACCCAAGCAAAGGCAAAAATGTAAAAGTAATAGACACAGCAGTATAGCGAGAAATCCTGTTGCGAGGGTGTGTCAGGGGAGGCATGAAGCGTGGGGCGCAGGAAGGGCTCTTTAGGTGCTGACACTGGGTGTCACCCCCAATCTCACCAGGGGACTTTCTCCCCCCGAGGGCAGAGCTCCTGTGAGGCTTCCGAAAATAAATCATGTAGTTGGCATCAGTGGGGTTTAGGTGTTTTCCAACACTTGACCCAAATCCTCCACATCAACTAAGGGGTGGGTCTGAAGCTGAGCTGGGTCCTCCACCCCTCACACCCGCTAGGAGTGGCTTCGACTGTTGAAGACTCCTGGCCAGGCTGGGGAATGTGTAAGTGAGTACAGGAGTAAACCAGTGGCAAGCTGGTCATGCCCAGGAAGGTGCTTTTTGAGTTTTTTTTACATTGGCTCAACCCCTAGGACCTCAGGTCTGAATATCATTGAGGCAGCAAGCCTTCCCATGTTGCTTACTGTGATTAATATACTGTTATTGTTACTGTAATTAAGCTAGAATTGCTTCTTTACTGATCACTTCTTATGTACTCTAAAGTTGATGTATGAATTTCATTTCATCCCATACCACCTTGTGAAGTATATATTGTTTATGAGCTTATCATTATTTTACCCAAGATGAAACTGATGATTAGAGAGGTTGAGAAACTTACCCGGTCAATTGACAAGTGAGTGAAAGGACTATACTTTGGACCTAGGTCCATCTGGTTCTGTAATTGGTACTTCTAACCACTACCCGAAACTGCTTCTTTGAAGGATGAGGTCCCAGTCTCTGGGGGCAATTGAAAGTAAGGAAGAGAGTAGTCTTTCATTTCTACCCCCTAGTGTTTGTGTTTGTGTTTGTTTTGCCGTTTTTGTCTGTACATCTGGTCCAGCTACTCCCCTTGTGCTAAGTTGTCTTCGGCTGTCACAACAATTACATCTTCCAGTGATTTCTTTTGGGAAATACTTTTCCAGTCTTTTGTTTCTATTTGTGGGTGTGGCCGGCCATAAGTGTTCTAAATAGTTTTAGATAGAGGACAGTTTATCTATGATTTCAGTGAAACTGTGAAGCTGTTCCCTCATGACCTCTTTTATGAGCCCTTATTATCTCTTACTGGCCTAGAAAAGAAGAAATTGTTACTGAGTACTAGTCCAGGAGCCTCACACATTCCGTAGTGTTAAACTTAAACTTTATGACAACCTAGTAGGTATGCACTAGTATTCTTGTTTTATAGATGAAGAGGTGGAAACTTGAACATGTGATTAACTTTGTCTGGTGATAAAGCTTATAACTGGTGGAGCTGGGATTGGTGAGCCCAGACTGATCTTATTGTGTGCTGTTTCTTCTAACTTACGCAACTTCTCCTGTATTTTTTCTGACTTTGAATGCAAAGTGTGATTCAAGAAAAATGCAACTCTTCTAGTGTCATTAGGATACATTTCCCCTAAAGATGTATATTTGGATGTTATATATGAGTCCCAAAAACGTGTATAGGATATTTTAATATATGTGGTAACATAGCGTGCATGTGTCATACATGATACTGATTCCTAGATGAAAATGATGCAAACATTATGGCTACTATAGAAAGTAGGGATTGAAAGTATGAATTATTTTTGAAGAATACTTAGATAAATAGTTGTGTATGTGAGATTTCATAGATTCTTAGCATTCACAGATACACTGTTGATGGGCCTATTTGAGAACCTCTCTGTATGTCCACGTTGGGGTCATGGGCCCTGTGAGGCTGGTATTCAGGAGAGAGTGAGTCAGCCAGCTAGTGAAGCCCTGACAATATGGCTGAGAGTTGCAGACCTGAGTTCAAATCCCAGCATTGACCCTGATTGGGAGACCGTGTGTGAGTTCTTTAAATTCTTTAAATTTTAGTTTTCTCATGAGCAGAACAGGGATGACCTAGTTTCTTTATTAGGTTGTTTTAAGAAACTGAATAAGATTATGCATGTAAAGTTCCGAGCACAGTGCCTGGCACATAGTAAGGACCCAGTGAATATTAGTGTTGTGACCTCAGACTGAATCATGTTTCCATTGAAAACATGATCTGGGGTAATCCTCAGAATGACTCTGAGAAGCAGTAGAAGTGATGATAAAAGTGATAAAACTGAAGAAAATTCTATGTTATAAGTGATACTCTGCGTATCTGGAGAATCTTGTAGGTCTCTTTTATCCTTTGAGTGTAATGAGGGTCAATAAAGTGGTATCATGAATATCTTATAAACTATTTTGCATATATATATAACATGCTTTTATTTTTTAATTTTTTAAAATTGAAGTATAGTTGATTTATCATGTGTGTTAATTTCTGCCACATGGCAAAGTGATTCAGTTATACATATCTATACATTTTTAAATATTCTTTTCCATTACGGTTTATCTCAGGATACTGAATATAGTTCCCTGTGCTATACAGTAGGACCTCATTGTTTGTCCATTCTGTATGTGATAGTTTGCATCTGCTCATCCCAAACTCCCAGTCCATCCCTTACCCTCCCCTGTCTCCCCCTCGGCAACCACAAGTCTGTCCTCTACAGTGTGTGTTTTATTTTTCATTTTCTCGCTTGACCTGCACGCCTGTGTTGTAAAGTTGAGGGAATGGATATAATTGCCATTTTATAAGGCAGGAAACAATGTCAGAGAGCTTAAGACACACACTAAACCAAAAGTAGTCTGAACTTTTATCCCGTGTTCTTTCCTTTATTCCTGTTAAACACTTCCTCATTCTTTTGGAATGATTGTTCCTTTTTAGGATTGCCTGTCATAATTTATAAAAAGACTAGGGAGCTGGTTTGAGGAACGAAGAAAAGCTATTTATATCCACACCAAATTTTATATCCCAGTAAATAAGAGGAATCTTTGCCTGGGATACCAGTGAATAGGTGAAAACATTGACAAACTAGCCGGAAACTGAAGCAGATTTCCTCAGACAGGGTACCTTGGGGCAAAATAATCCTGGAGGACTTTTGGGGATTCCCAGACTGCTGTGGAAGTCAGGGCTATCCTGGACAGTGCTAAGTTAGAAAGACTCCAACATTTTGGAACATTTTACCTTGTTTACATCCTTAACATATGCCCCCAGATTTGCTGTTGATTTGTTTCAGGCGGCAGCGGTAGTAGCAGCAGTGATAGTTATAGCTGTCGTCTTAGTAAAAGAAGAGCAGATGTCGACTGAACAATTACTGTGCACCGAGTAGCGTTGTAAACACAGTGCCTGTATTATTTTAGTTAATTCTCTAAGCTTTTTGAAGAAAGCGTCCATGCCCATTTAACAAGTGAGGAAATTGGGGCACAGAGGTTAAAAGACCACCCAGCCAGTGAGTAGGGAGCCAAGACCAACTCCAGGGTGTCTGGGGTCTGAGCCCCTAAATGGTCCACAGTGACACACATGGGTGACAGGCTAACCCGAGGAGGGAGAGCTCGCTCTTTTCAGCACCTCTGAGAAGGTCATCGGTGAGTGACCACGAACTAAACCCTGGTGCTTAACAGTTACCTCTTCCCAGAGCATCCCCTTTCTTTCAGTCTGTCTGTCATCTTCTGAAACACTCAGGACTGATCATTTTCTCCTCCTTGATTACAGGCTTTCTCTGCTTGTCCCACAATCTCCAGTAAAGCGGCGTGAGTGGATTCACTTTTGCTTTTCTCTGCTGCATATGCAATGTCGCCAGATTCCATGAGTTCTTTCTCTTTCATCTCTTTCTCTTTCATTCAGGACCTTTGCTCTCCGTGGCTGTTTTCCTCTCCCCAGTCAGGCGCTGATTTTCAGGGCCACCTGGAGGTGTGCCCTTGAGGTTCTGGCATAGTTCCCCGACTTTTCACCTATTCAGGTCCAGCGTCAGATCCCTTGTTCTGGTCGCTTGTGTTCAAAGGAGGCATGAAGACCATTTTATTAACCTTCTGTGGCTCTGGCAGCCTTCACCAGCTGCTGTCCTTGCCTTTGGCCTCTCTGTCCCCCTCATTCCCTCCCAGTCCTGTTGACAGAGTCATAATCTTCTTGAAAAATGGTGTCTGCATGTCAGTTCCACCTTTAAAACTCTACGCTTCCCCTTGCTTGTAGAATTCAGTGTTGGCATCATTCTGAAGCTGGAAGGCACCTTAGTGTTCATCTAGGGCACTATTTCTCACAAGACCGTCTGCCTCTGAGTTTAAAGGGAATTTACGACTTTTTGTGTCTCTAATTAGGAGAAGAGCCTTCCTTATTTCCTTGTATTGAAGTGAACTCTGCCACCTTGTCGCTTCCTTCCAGTCTTCCTTGTACATGTCACATCCTCTGCCCCCCTTTATATGCCAGTGAATTTGGCCATGGCCGGGAGCTCTACCCATTGCCCCTGATTTCCCCTTTTTATTGCTTTTTTTTATATAAGACGCATCAAGTATTTTATTTATTTTTTTTGAATATTTTTTTGATTTTTTTTAATAATTGGGGTATAGTTGTTTTACAATGTTGTGTTAGTTTCTACTGTACAGCAAAGTGGAGTTCCCTGTGCTATACAGCAGGTTCTTATTAGTTATCCATTTTATACATATTCGTGTATATATGTCAATCGAATTCTCCCAGTTCATCACCCCGCCAACGCCCTACCCCTCACCCCGCCAAGATGTGTCAAGCATTTTAATTCGGAAGTTGCATACTTCAACTTGCATAGAAAAATTAGGCTTCATCAATCAGTCAATCAATTTTCAGTGATTCAACAGTCACCAATTTCAGAGTACTGTCCTTGTTATGAAATTACTAGCATGGCTACAAGCAATTAACTAGCCCCATATAATGGTCACTCTCAGTAGCATGAGCACATTACTTTCTCTTTTTTTTTTTTTTTTTTTTGTGGTATGTGGGCCTCACGCTGTTGTGGCCTCTCCCGTTGCAGAGCACAGGCTCTGGACGCGCAGGCTCAACGGCCATGGCTCACGGGCCCAGCTGCTCCGCGGCATGTGGGATCTTCCCGGACTGGGGCACGAACCCGTGTCCCCTGCATCGGCAGGCGGGCCCTCAACCACTGCGCCACCAGGGAAGCCCTCTTTCTCTTTTAAAAAAAATTTTCTGGGAGTCTAGTTGATGCACGGTGTTGTGTTAGTTTCAGGCGCACAGCAAAGTGAATCAGCTATACGTATACATATACCCCCTTTTTATTGCTTTTCGAGCACTCTCATTGGCTCTCATAAACTGTCACTTGTACAATGACGACTCCCCACGTTGTGTTTCTAGGGGTGACCTCTTCTCTGAGCTCACTGACATCTTCTCTTCTCCAGTGTCCAGGCTCCATCAGTATTTCTTGTCTTATGATTTCTGAACCTTTTACTCTTTGGGATGCCTCCTTGGGATGCTGGTTGGCTTGTTAATGTCTGAGTGTGGTCTCATTGATACCACACACCTTCAATTTATTACAAAGCACAATAACGCGAAACGTGGCAAAACAAGGTCTGCCTGTATATTGGTTTTAGCCAACAGTTCTAAGTTTTAAGGCTTGACAATAAACCTCTGTGTCTGGACACTCTGTCCCCTGGGCTCATCAGGGTGGTGGCTCCACCTTCTTGGCCTTGGGCAGCAGCCCTGCTCTCTGGATCTGAGGAGGGAACCCCTGGGCCTGTGGTGGCAGCGGCAGCTTCCCTGGCCTCTGAAGCATCATCAGAGTCATTCTTCCCTTTTCTTGAAGGATAGTACATATTTGCAGCCATATAGCTCTGTTTTAGCCTGTTTCCTGCCGATCGTACCCAGAAGTCTCACAGCCTTTCTTCATTTTGTCCCATCTCTTTCCCCCTTCAGTGCAAGCTCTCAGGGTTTCTGCTGAGACGGTTGATTGGATTCACAAGCCACACCCTTACTGTTCTCTCCAGAACATGCTTTCTCATTTTTTGTATCTTTTGCAATATGGATAGGGTGAGAATTTTCTGAATCTTCAAGATTGGGCTTTTTTTTGTTTAACAATTCCTTCTTCAATTTATCTCTCTCCTCTTGCGTTTTACTCTAGTCAACAAGGAGAAACCAGGCAATGCCTTCAACACTTTGCTTAGAAATCCCCTGAGCTAAGTGTCGGAGCTCATTGCTTACAAGTTCTCCTTTCTACTCAACAGAACACATTTCAGCCAAGTTCTCTGTCACTGTCTAAAAAGGATCACCGCTCCTCCAGTTTCCAGTATCACAGTCTTCATTTCTGTCAGAGACCTCACCAAAAGGACTTTTTTTTTTTTTTTTTTTTTTTGCGGTACACGGGCCTCTCACTGTTGCGGCCTCTCCTGTTGCAGAGCACAGGCTCCGGACGCGCAGGCTCAGCGGCCATGGCTCACGGGCCCAGCTGCTCTGCGGCATGTGGGATCTTCCCGGACCGGGGCACGAACCCGTGTCCCCTGCATTGGCAGGCAGACTCTCAACCACTGCGCCACCAGGGAAGCCCCAAAAGGACTTTTAATATTCATATTTTTAGTAACATTCTGTTCATAATAATATAAGTATTCTCTAGAACGGTAGAGGCTTTCTGCACAGCTCTCCTCTTTCTGAGCTCTCCTCAGAATCTCCTTTAACTTCCATATTTCCAGTAACATTCTCTTCTGGGTAATCTAGCCTTTTTCTATCGTGCATCTTCAGACTCTTCCAGATTATCCACTACCCAATTCCAAAGCCACTTCCACATTTTGGGTATTTGTTACAGCAGTATCTCACTTCCCTATATCAAAATCTGTGTTAGTTTCCTAAGACTGCCATAACGAAGTACTTCTAACTGGGTGGTTTAAACAACAGGAATTTATTGTGTCACAGTTCTGGAAGCTAGAAGTTCGAGATTAAAGTGTTGGAAGGCTTGGTTCCTTCTGAGGGCTATGAGGGAGAATCCAGTCCAAGCCTCTCTTCTAGCTTCTCATTTTTTTTTTTTTTAACATTTAAAAAAATTTTTATTTTGGGCTGTGTTGGGTCTTCGCTGCTGTGTGCGGGCTTTCCCTAGTTGTGGCAAGAGGGGGCTACTCTTCATTGCAGTGCGCAGGTTTCTCACTGTGGTGGCTTCTCTTGCTGCGGAGCATGGGCTCTAGGCACGTGGGCTTCAGTAGTTGCAGCATGCAGGCTCAGTAGTTGTGGCGCACAGGCTTAGTTGCTCCACAGCATGTGGGATATTCCTGGACCAGGGATTGAATACGTGTCTCCTGCATTGGCAGGCAGATTCTTATCCACTGTGCCACCAGGGAAGTCTCTCTTCTAGCTTCTGATGGTCTGCTGGCAATCTTCGGCATTCCTTGGCTTATAGATGCATCACCCTGATTTCTGTCTTCATCTTCACATGGTGTCTTCCTGTGTTTCTTCATGTAATCTTCCTTCTGTACATATCTGTCTCCAAATTTCCTTTTATATAAGGCCACTGGTCTTATTGGATGGGGGCCTGCCCTAATGACCTCATTCTAACTTATTACCTCTGTAAAGACCCTATTTCCAAATAAGGTCCTGGGGGTTGGAACTTCAGCATGTCTTTTAGGGAGGACACAATTCAACCCATACCACTCATTAATAAATTAGAAGCATATGTTAGCAGTAAGTCAAGATTTTCAAATACAGGTTATCATTATTTCTGCTTAAATAAAACACAGATTTGGATTAGTATTCACTTATTAATTATTCTGTTCATTCATTTAGCATTTATTGAATTCCTACTCTGTGCCAGACATTCTTCAGGGTTATGGGGTTCTTGAACTTGGATGAGAAACAAGTTACATCTCTATTTTCGATAACCTCTGATTGAAAGATGGCCTTTCTTTCCATTATGAATGTTGGTAACAAACCACAGTAGTATTAGCAGGACCTATAATTTTATTACATAGATTTTTTTTTCATATCACATTACAATTGTTGTGGATACTTCACATTACGGTTTATGATCTTCACTACCTTGAAATTATGAGAGACTACAGTTTCCACTAGATCTTGAATGCTCCAAAGAAAATAAGAAGACACTGTATTCTTAGATAAGTGTATATATTACTAAATCAAAATTTTAAAAGAATGTGGATAACTGTATTTCAATATAATTGCTTTGTTTTGTAGTCTGTGTATTTTGTGCATTTAAAAATTCTATTCTGGGCTTCCCTGGTGGCGCAGTGGTTGGGAGTCCGCCTGCCGATGCAGGGGACCACGGGTTCGTGCCCTGGTCCGGGAGGATCCCACATGCCGCGGAGCGGCTGGGCCCATGAGCCATGGCCGCTGGGCCTGTGCGTCTGGAGCCTGTGCTCCGCAACGGGAGAGGCCACGACAGTGAGAGGCCCGCGTACCACACACAAAAAAAAAAAAAAAAAAAAATTCTATTCTGAGAAGGATCCATAGGATTTAGCAGATTCCCAGGAAGTTTATTGTACAAAAAAAAGATTTAGAAACATTGTTCTAAATGCTGGAGCTAAAGTAATGAACAGTTCAGATAAGGTACATAGTCCCATGGAACTTACCTTGGGGATAGGCACACAGGAGCCAGACATGGAAGATCTATGATCTAGATTTAGGTCTACGATCTAGAGACACCCTGGCAAAAAGGAAGAGCCAGTGTAAGCCTCGAAGGTGGGGCAAGCTTGGTGTGATCACAGAATAACCAGAGTGCTAGTACGGCAGGATTAAGTGGATGGTGGGGAAGAGGCAGGTCATTCTAAGTGAAGAGAGTAGGAGAAGGAAGAGAAACCACATCACGTAGAACACTTAGGCAACAGTGATAGGTTTCAATTTTATTCTAATTACATTAGTCATACATTGAAAATATTTTTAAAATCTCTAAAATATACAAATGAGTGTATTTTGTGGTAAAATACACCTAGCATAAAATTTACCATCTTAACCATTTTTAAGTGCACAGCTCATTGGCATTAAGTACACGCACATTGGTGTGCTACCATCGCCACCATCCATCCACAGAACCCTCTTCATCTGGCAAAACAACCTCTGTAGCCATTAAACAGTAACTCCCCATTCCCCACTCCTCCCAGCTTTGGTGATTTTTGAGCAGGGCAGTAACAAGAGGTGTTTTACATTTGAAAAATCAGGCGTTTGCTCTATGGAGAAAATATTGCTAGGCAAGAAGAGGGACACTAACAGGAAACTGGTTACGAAACACTGCAGATGAGACATGATAGTGAGAGAACCACGGTGTTAGCAGAGGTTGATTCAAATTACATTTTGGCATTAAATCATCAGGCGGCATTTGATGATGATTGGAATGGGTATGGGTTATTGTTCAGGCATGTTAAGTCTGAGTTGCCTATTAGACATCTGAGTGGAGGTGCCGAATAGATAGTTGGGTGTCCAAGTCCAGAGCTCAGGATAAAGGCCAGTGTATATATACTATAATCTATTTGTGAGTCATGGGCAAGTGGGTGGTGTTTAAAGCGATGGGATTGGCTGAGATCATCAAGGGAGATAATATAGATAAATAAGGGGTGCAGGAATAATCCCTGGGGCACTCTTATTTTTTAGAGGTCAGGCTGAGAAGAGGACTCTGTGAATGCCCCAGCTAGCCTCAGAGAGCTGAGTGCTGCAGGAATCTGGATCTGGGCTCAGAGAAGGAGGCAAAGCTACCAATTTAAAATTCTATCTTAACTCTGGTTTTAGCAGGTTGTACTGAGTCTGGCTATGAGAGATGGGCTATCCAATGCCCTATCTTATGTCTATACATAGAACATCTAGGATGGGACTGGGGTAGGGTGAAATGGTGGGACCCAGAAGAATTCTTAGTCATTTGTAAGACTCCAACAATACTTTTTGAACTTAAACACATACTATCCTATATATGTAATTCGTATAATACGTATTTAACTAAGGAAAGAGGGGGTAAATATTTCACTGTAGAAAACCTCTGAGTATATTTTATCTTCCCATAAATTAGTGATGTTAAATATACATTTTAATTATCTCTGTCATGATAGACTATTATATATTATATCTCAATAGCTATTTGATTGCTTGATCATGCAAGGCTTAAAAAGTGGTCCAAAAACAAATTTAAAAACTATGTGATTTTTATGTCTATATGATTTTTTTGGGGGGGTGGTTCAAGTAAAAAAATCCAGGTCGTCTTTAACTATCTAATAGTATATTGTTTCTAAATATATTTTTTGAAAAATCAATTTTACAACATGGGGTATAGTATCACTTGAGAAGGTCATGCTGTTCTTTTTTTCAGTCGGTCGCCAGACCCTGAACTCTTGGACAGGATTCTGATGAATGAATTTTGAAAATATTGAATGTCATTTGTCTTGTACTGTGATGCTTTTAGCAGTCGATGGTTTGCTAATTATTTGGAAACCTCTCACCCCTTTGTTCTAGAAAAGCATTCTGGCTTTTGTGTGTGTTCCCCTTTGCCATACTCAAACATTTGGGAAATGGAAATAGGGAAGTAGTAGCTTCTTAGAAAAACTATAGATGAATGGAACAGGAACTGCAAAATTGGCAAAATGTAACAGGAACTGTTGACCTTGTACATTATTGCTTTTGCTTATTTTTTCTCCTTTGCTAGGAGACCTGTTATGTTGATGTGTGTAGTCCTCACCACGCTTCCCAGCTTCAGCTTTTCTATAGCAGTGACCGAGGTATGGAATTTTGATTTCTTGTCCTGCAAGATTTTGAGTTTTTAAAATGTCCCCTGTTATTAAAATTTCATAGAGTGGTGTGCCCAAACAAATTTCTTGAAGTTTATTATCTCCGGTCTTATTCTAAGTTGCAATATATATATTTAAGGTCCTAAGATCATTGTTACCTCTGTGATTGTGGAGGAAAGTATAGCAGCCAATTAGAAAAATTGCTTCTGTGTTTGTATGTGTGAGAAAGGAAAGTTATTTGAAAATAATAAAAAAAAAAAGCAAGGAATTTGAGAGTAGATCCACATGTGTTTCTTCTAACCTGATGTTTTTCATGAGTGTCCTCGGTTCTAAATGGAATATCCAATCAATATCCAAGGGAACAACCACTCACATGCTAAAGCTTTGATAAGATTCCATTGACAAATAATTTGTACACGATGTTTATTTGAAAATAAATTTGACTTTATGTTTCAATAAATGCAGCTACAAAGGGACTCTGATGAATGGACATCTGCAGGGCAGGAATACTATAGGGAGAACTTTCAGCCTGTGAGGACACTATTACCCAGAGAGTTCAAAGCAGAATGCCCTGCTAATCTTATTAATTTTCAAGGTGCTGTGAAAGATGTAATTTTATCTATTTATTTATTTATTTATAAGATTTTCATTTACATGCTGAGCAGGTAGTCATTAAGTGCTTATTACATGCCAGGTACTGTGTTAGAAACTGAGGATAGAGCACGTAGAAAATTTGACAGTCTCTGGCCTTCAGTAATTTTTTATTGACAGTAGAGAGAAAAATAAGCAGGCAGTTAGAATAGGTATGATCAGTTCTGTGAGAGAGGTGAGTACCAGGTAGTGGATGACATCATTAGAAATTACATGACTGTTGGGAGATGTCCTACATGTAGCATTAGGACAATACACGAACACACAGAATAACCTCAGAAGGCCATACAGATGAACTTTGCATCAAGTTGCAACACACAAGTATTTTAATCTAGATTTATCATTTTCTCCTTCCTCCCCAAAGAACTTGTAAAGCACTTGGGAGGTTCCCAAGAGCTTTGAAAATTCAGCGTACAACACTTTCAAGCAGGCTTCCCTGGTGGCGCAGTGGTTGAGAGTCCGCCTGCCGATGCGGGGGACATGGGTTCGTGCCCCGGTCCGGGAGGATCCCACATGCCGCGGAGTGGCTGGGCCCGTGGGCCATGGCTGCTGGGCCTGCGCGTCCGGAGCCTGTGCTCCATGGCGGGGGAGGCCACGGCAGTGAGAGGCCCACGTACCGCAAAAAAAAAAAAAAAAAACACTTTCAAGGAACACCACTATCACAGATGATGCTCTATCTACAGTTTAATTGCCCATTTTGGGATTCTTTCCCGTTATGTCTCACCCACTGTGGGATATTTTTCTTTCCTTTTTTCTTATTTTTCACTGAAGTCTAACACACAAACAGAAAAGTTCACACAACATAAATACACAATGTTAATGGAATACCACAAAGCAAACTCCCATGGAAACACTACTCAGGTCAAAAAATAAAACTTTGTCAATGCCCTAAAAGCCACTTCCAATGACTACCTTTCCTCCATCCCAAAGGTAACTTCTATCTTAACTCCTAATACCACAGGTACCACAGGTTAGTCTCTCTGTTTTTGAAAGTTTTATAAAGGGAAATCAAATTATCTATTATCTATCTACCTATCTATCTATCTAATTTGTATCTGGCTCCTTTTATTCAAAAGTATGATTCATTCATTTTTTCTGGTTAGCTGTAGTTCATTCATTTTCATTCCTATATTTCATTTCATTTTATGAATTTATCATAAAGTATTTTATGAATTCTTTATGATATTTATCATTTTATGAATATATCACACTTTATTCATCAGTTCTACTCTTTTTTTTTAAATGGGCAAAATATTTTAATAGACATTTCACAAAGAAGATCTACAAATAGCAAACAAGCACCTAAAAATATGCTGAACATTATTGATCATCAGAAAAATGTAAACTAAATCACAATGTGATACTACTACATACCCACAAGAGCAGTTAAAATTTTGTTTTTGTTTTTTTTAAATTAATTTTTATTGGAGTATAGTTTCTTTACAATGTTGTGTTAGTTTCTACTGTCCAGCAAAGTGAATCAGCTATACGTATACATCATCAGTTCTGCTCTTAATGGCCATTTCAGTTTCCAGTTTTTGCTGCTGTGAATATCCTTGAACATGTCTCTTGGTACCCATGTGCAAGCATTTCAGTTGGTTAAATGTGTAGGAGTAGAACTGATGGGTCACAAGATGTTCAAGTACTCAGTACTCAGTTGTAACTGACAATGTCAGTTCTTCAAAGAGAGTATACTAATTTAGACTTCCACTAGCAGAGAATGAGCAGTCTTGGTGTTCCTCATCCTCAGCAGCACTTGCACTTTAAGTCTTTTTATTTTAACCATTCTGGTGAGTATATTCTTGAATTTCATTGTAGTTTTCAATTGCATTTCCCCAGTAATTAATGAGATTGAGCATATTTTTCATCTTGCCCATTTTTCCCTAATGTCTTGCTTATCTTTAAAACTTGATTTGGAAGAATTATTTGTATATTCAGATTTCAAGCCCTTTTTTGATTATATGTATTGCAAATACCTTCTCACTCTGTGACTTCGTACTCTTAATGGTATCTTTTGATCGAGAGAAGCTCTTAATTTTAAAAGAGTCCGATGCATCAATTTCTTTTCTTTATGGATAGTTCTTTTGGTTACTTGTTTGAGGCGATTTTGTCATATTGTGAATCTGAACCTTGAGGTCCTGAAGATACTCTCCTATATTATATTTTGGAGGCTATATTATTTTGCCATTCTCTTTTAGATTCACAATCCACCTGGAACTTATTTTTGTGTATGTTGTACAGTAGGGAATCGAGTGTTTTTTCCCAAATAATATCTAATGAACCAAGTACCATTTATTAAAAAATCTGCCCTTGCCACATTTATTTGCAGTGCTGACTTTGTTATAAATCAGATGTGTGTATACCTGGTCTATTCTGAGCTTTCTGTTCTGTACTGCCTACTTCTCTATTCCTGTGCCAACACCACACTGTCTTAATTCTTGTAGCTTTATAATAGCTCTTTATATCCAGAAAAGTAAACACTCCTATCTTCTTTTTCTTCTAGAACGGCTTGCACTTGGTATTCTTATATTCATTTTAGAATCAGCTTGTCATTTTCCACAGAAAAGTTGGAATTTTGATTGAGGTTGTATCAAATTGTATCATTTTTAAAAATCTTATTTTCTATCTCTTTGTTTTTGGTATGTAGGAATAATTTATCCATTTTGGGGAGATTTTCCCCATTTATAATCATACAGTCTATGAATAATGACAGTTTGTTTTTCTTTCCAATACTTACACTGTTTATTTCTTTCTCTTGCATTATTACACTGGCTAGGACCTCTAGTACAGTGTTGAATAGAAATGGTCATGGTGTAACCTTTGTCTTATTCTTGATCTCAGAGGGAAAACTCTTAACATATCACCATTAACATGATGTTTGCCATAGCCTTTTTTGTAGATACCTTAAAGAGATGAAGGAAGTGCTCCAAAGCCGAGCTGGGTTTACCCAGATCTCTCTTCTTGGAAGACCCAACACTCTAATGTTTGCCCCCCTAGCTCTTTGAGCTAGGACTCTCAGAGGCTCTGCTTAGCAGTTGGGTTGGGAGAGATTCCCCATTCCACTATTCCAGGAGCCTACTGTTAGCTTTTTATGCACATTTACCAAGCTCTGTCTTTAACTGAAAGTTCTTCCATTGATACGAATCCTTATTACATATTTAGAAATGGTTCAAAACCTTGTGGGGTTGAACACCTAAAAAGCTGAAAACCAAGCTTCTAGTCTTTTAGTAAATGTATGTATAATTAATTTAGCACTGCTTTCAAACTCCTCAAAGAATTGTGAACAAAGAAAGTACAAAAATTTAATGCTTCTAAATGGTCTTCTGAAAACAGGTTCAAAAGAATATTAATGGTTCCACTGGTATCTTACCGGATATGTTACTTGACCTGCCAGTCTCTTTGGTTCTGACCTGCTTGATCGTGGTTGATATTATTGAAAAACTCAGGACATATCCTCTTAGAGGGAGGCAAAAGAGTAAGTATTATTTTAAATACAAATATTTTTTAAAGTTTCACATATAGTTCACCTTTCTCCCACTCTTGTCTGTTGACAGGTTTAATGATATTTTTTAAGAGCTAACATTACAGATAGAAGATTACAAATGAAGATATCCAAATATAATTATAGCTACTTTGATAGCTATACAGTTATTCTTATTTCTTTTTTGATTTCGATAGTACTGACAAATGGATAAAGTTACTAAGTATTTAATACTAAATCTTCAATGTTTACTCTAACATGAAAATTACCTAAGTAAATTATTATAGATTTGTATTTTTAGGAACTCTCTCAAAACCTTAAGTTGAGATGAATAAATAAGAGAGTTTAGTCTGCATACCTTTGATACAGGAATTAATATGACTGCTGCAGATATGTCCTAGAGATTTCTGTGTTTTTAATCGTGGATTGTCAAAGAGCTAAAGATCACACTCAAAACCAAGATATGGCACATTCTTCCAAAGGGAGCAGTTGAAACTAAATATTGGTTGACCTTTAAAAAAACTATTTTGTTAATTGAATATTTTGTTTGGTTAGTCAAAAATTCCCTCAACTTTCATTTAATTTTATGTGATGGTATCTGTGTTTGATTTACAGTATTTGCATGGTATGGTTATTGTATGGCAAAGATTTTGCAATTGAAATGGGTAGGTTTTGTTAATCATTCCCTGACGGAGTGGATGGGATAAATTGAGTGAGTCATAGCAGAATGCTTTGGGGTAATAGGGCAACTACTACAACCAGGAAGGAAAACACTAGACTCATTTCTTATGAGCCATCACCCCTCCAGTCACTCTTGCTCCTCAGATTGAAAAGCAAAACTGAGTTGGAGGCCTCCAGGAAACCTGAGACTTTGAGCTTCATATTTTGCACTTTGCCCTTGGGTGGCAGACGATAGAGTGTTAAGTTTAACATAACACAGGTGACAGGTAGATAAGATGGCAGCCAATGAGTCTGTTGAAGAAAAGGTACTCCCAAGGTACATCTGCCCTCCACAGACAAGTGTATTTGTCTTAAACTGAGGATATTTGGGAATCGCCAAACCCTTTACTACTTTTGTAGACTTCTTAATGACACAAGCCCATTTTGAAGTTGGACTGTTTTTAATGAGCCTGTATTTTCCATGTTAATGTGAAGTTGCTAAGTTTTTAGTGAAAGTTCTCTTTTAAAAAATGCACATGTATATTTTTGGGAATCAGTTATTGGCGTTTTATATTTTAAGTGATGAGTTGGATTTTTAAAGGGGCATTTTCTTTGTATTCAGAAGTAGTGGTGAAAAGAGAATCAAAATAAGAGAACCCCAAGGAAGAAGTCAGTCTTGGGGAGAAGACTCTAGAACATCTTGTTCAATTGCTGCTTCTTAGTTGAAGTGCCTCCTTCTTGAGCTCTTTCTTCTCTGCTCAAACTTAGGAAGGTTAGTGTCTGGTTAAATAGCGCCACCGTTTAATAAAATCACACTTTAAAATGCTAACATTCATTCAAACTACCTTTGTAAATATTAATTATATGTGTATTTAGTTTTTGTGCAACCTTTGAACTCAGTTAGTCTCCTATACTCATTTTAACAGGCATACTAATAAAGTCAATTGCGTGAGTTTTTAACCGATGGGGTATTCTCATTTATCCTCTGGAATGTAAATTAATACATAAACATAAATTATAATACATAAATCTGAATATAAGCAAGTATGCTATAAATATGGTTTCACTGCATGTGCTACCTCAGAATCAAAGCAGTAGGATAGGGGTGTGTGACAGCAAAGTTTAGAATAATTTGTGTCCCTTTAGAAAATGTTGAGAAAGAAATACATTCTCTTCTTTGCTATCCAGATAGTTTGACATGCATCCATACTAGTCAACTTATAGCAGTTTTCACTTCATACTAGATGAAACTAAGGTCCTCTACAATGCTTGGATTTATGGACACACTTGCACTACCCTACCTTTTGTTGTTGTTGTTGCATCAATATATTAAAAAAAATTTTTTAATTGAAGTACAGTTGATTTACAATTCTGTGTTAATTTCTGCTGTACAGTAAAGGGGTTCAGTTGTACATATATAAACATTCTTTTTTTATATATTCTTTTCCATTATGGTTTATCACAGGATATTGACTATAGTTCCCTGTGCTCTACAGTAGGACCTTGTTGTTTGTCCATTCTCTATACATCTGCTCATCCCAAACTCCCAGTCCTTCCTCCCCCCCACCCTCTCCTAACTATACTATCTAAATTCCAAGCTACCAAAGTTTGATCTTTGTGTAGTTTTTCTTTTTCTAAATTAAAAAATAAAAGTTCTGTATTTGACATATGCTTAAAGCAATCTTTCCTGGCCCAAAGAATCCTTTCTGCTAACTTCATACTACCAGTTGAAATACCTAAGTATCAAGTGATTACCAAGCCGTAACGTTTAAGTGGATCATTTCCCGTAGACTGGGGCTCACTTGGGAATATTTTTTGGAACATAGATCTCTGAGGCATGGCAATCTCACAGATGCACATAGCACCTAATAGTGTCATATCCTGGCCATGAGAACAAATAATAAGAATACAATATATAGCCTGCATGTCGCCCGCTCTTACTAGTATGTGGGTACAAATGAACACACTTTTACATTTCCATCTGAATTTTGCTATCTCAGTCCCAACCTGTTAGTGACTGGACCTCCATTTCTCTTCCTCTCCCATATTGTTCTCTCTCCCATGTTTTAATTTTTTTGTCTGTGTTTTGGGTCTTCGTTGCTGCGCGTGCGCTCTCTCTAGTTGCAGCAAGCGGGGGCTACTCTTAGTTGTGGTGTGCGGGCTTCTCCTTGTGGTGGCCTCTCATTGCAGAACACGGGCTCCAGTAGTTGTGGCCCGTGGGCTCCGTAGTTGTGGCTTGCAGGCTCTAGAGCGCAGGCTCAGTAATTGTGGTGCACAGGCTTCGTTGCTCTGTGGCATGTGGGATCTTCCTGGACCAGGGCTCGAACCCGTGTCCCCTGCATTGGCAGGCGGGTTGTTAACCACCGTGCCACCAGGGAAGCCCCTCTCTCCCATTTTTAAATGGGACCCTAGGTGGGTCTCCCGTGGTCTCCTTTGTTGGTCTAGACTGTTGAATGTCCTCTTGCCCCTGCTTTCCCCTCAGCTGTCTTTCTCACGTTCCAACTACTTGATGTGCTGTTGTCCCACCACCCCTGCTTGACCCTGCTCCACACACCCTAGTACTGCTGTTTCTTGCCTCTGGGATATTGCTTGATGTTCTGCTGGTGTTCTGAACTGATGACCTTTCCCCTGCCATTGGAGTAGTGACTTCCCTCCCCTGAGTTCTACGTTCCTAGAGAAGTCCCACACAGAGTCGTGGAATAGCTATTTTCACTTAGACACACAACCCTTTCATCCCCAGATCGTATAAGGAATCACAGACTGTCTGGGCTTTAATGATTTCAAGTAGTGGCCATCCAATCCACTGGAAACCACTGTTTCCTCTCCTACCACTAGATCGTATGGCTGATTCTGGTAGAGCTAGACTCCTTCTTCTTTGGGAGTGGCGTGGTTTCTGAGGAGCCGCACAGTTTCTCCTTACATCAGCCTCACCATTGTCTGAACCCCAAACCATGGTCACCGTTAGATTCTCCTCCCTGCCCTTGCCAAGATTCCTTAACTCCCATATAAACCAGTGACTGCAGACAGACATAAGGGAGTCTGTGGTTAGGAAGTGAGTTTTCAGTCCTCCCTGCAGGACTCATTAGAGTGGCATGAACCCAGCTTGGGCACCATATTACGAAGCGGTACAATAGCGTATCGTGATTAAAGTACTATACATAGGGCCCCAGGTGACGGCGAACTTCATTTTATCTAAGGTGCTGGAGGTCAGAAAAGACTAAGGGGAATACCTGGAATTTGTAGGAGTTTGTAGGCAGACATGGTGAAGAAAGCTTTCTCCACAGAAGGAAGGTTGGGTCTGTAGAAACTCAGGTGTCCACGTAATAAACGGGCATGTTTGGGAAGGAAAAATAACTTCGGCTGCATTTCTCATCCTGAGTAGGCAAACCTAGCGCTGGAACAGAAGTTGCCTTCTTTTTTTTTTTTTTTTTTTTTTGCGGTACGCAAACCTCTCACTGTTGTGGCCTCTCCCGTTGCGGAGCGCTCCAGACACGCAGGCTCAGCGGCCATGGCTCACGGGCCCAGCCGCTCCGCGGCATGTGGGATCTTCCTGGACCGGGGCACGAACCCGTGTCTCCCACATTGGCAGGCAGACTCTCAACCACTGCACCACCAGGGAATCCCCCGGAAGTTGCCTTCTTAAGACCAGCTACTGTTTGCTTTTCAAATAGTCAATTTGGAAACCTCCAAAGCTGCTCCAAGAGGTACTGTAAAGATCTTCCGGAGGTGGGGAGAGCAGGAGGGGGAGGCTGAACTGGGGTCTGTGGATGCCCCAATTCCTACTTCAACCAGAGAAACACAGCTTTTGTTTGCTTAGGAGTTAGTGTTTTATGTAAGATTTCATTGGAAAAAGTGCTTCTTCTAAATGTCTGCAAATCAGCGTAGGACCTCATTTAGAGTTGTTGGCTGTACCTATATCTGTACCTATATCCAGCCAATTCTCAGCATCTCCAGCCATTAGTCCCGTGATGACACTGCACAGTCTAGAGAAAACTGTGACCCCCTCCAAGGTCTTGTGACTGACTGTTGCTGCTCTGGGGTATGAGACGATGCAACGCAATCCAATCCCATCTAATACAGTGCAGTTCAGCTTCGCAGACAGAGCTGGATCATCCCGGTGGAGTACACACAGGTTTGAGACCCAACACATACAAAAACCAGGTAACATTTTTAACATTCCACTTTTGAATTTTTAAAATTTCCAGTGTTTTCTGTTTCTCCAAAATAATACATATTTATTTAAGGATTATCAAATAGACATAAACAAAAAAGAAGAAAATGGAAATCAACCAGAGTTCTACACACTAGAGATCTATGACGGATAGCATCTTGATGGGTGTTCTTTACTTAAGAAAACCTACTTTATAACTTTTTTTTTTCTCAACAGTATGTGGTGGGTGTCATTCTTGTTAAAAAATGGTGGATATTGGGCTTCCTTGGTGGCGCAGTGGTTGAGAGTCAGCCTGCCAATGCAGGGGACGTGGGTTTGTGCCCCGGTCCAGGAAGATCCCACATGCCGCGGATCGGTTGGGTCCGTGAGCCATGGCCGCTGAGCCTGTGCGTCCGGAACCTGTGCTCCGCAACAGGAGAGGCCACAACAGTGAGAGGCCCGTGTAACGCAAAGAAAAAAAAAAAAGGTGGATATTATTCTTGTTATTACATCTTCTACTGCATCATTTTTGTTGGCTGAAAAATATTTCCGTGTATTAATGAGCCATGACTTACTAACTTATTGTTGGACAACTAGATTTTCCCCCTAGTTTTGAGCTATTGTAAACACGACTGTTAATGACTTGTTTGGAAGTGAGAAGGGTTGAGAAGAAAAGGACAAGGATGTGGTTAAAATGAGTAAGGTGGTGTTTGTTTGAGTTGGGCAGGGGAGACAAGCCAGGTTAGAGGACACAAGTGTGGATGGTGCAGGGGGTCTATGTTTTCAGGGATCCTGTGCTGTGTATGGGAGTCATCAGCCACTGTGCGAGGTAACTAGCCAAGCAGAGGCTGGGGCCAGAGTTGACTGCTGCTGGACGGCAGCCGAATGATGTCAGGATGATGACCATAGACAGTGTCCTCAGAAGACCCTGAGCATCCGCACATGCCCAGACTCCTTGGCAACAACGCTTGCCAGAAGAAAGGGACAATTTTGGACTGGCTGCTCATGAGGACAAACACAGAGGGGGTCTCAGGGGGTTGTACCAAGGGGGTGGCAAGATGGTTTAGCTACAGTAGGGCTATCTGCATAGTCAGACGTGACTGGCTAGAAGTGAGATCGACAGGCTGTTTGAGTGGAAACCATCATAGCTCTGCAGAGGAGGCGGTTTCCAGCGTCACATCAGTAACAGGTGCAGCGTAAGGTTTTCAACTCAATCTGCACTCATTGGCCCCACTCCAGTTCCTTCCGTGTAGCCTCAGAGACTTGAACCAAGTGCTGCAGGGACTTGGGCAGCACAGATGATTATTTCTTTAGGTGAAATGCCTCCGTGTGCGACTTCGGGCTCAAAGGATATGCAAGGTTTTAAGGCTGGCATCTGTAATTTTTTTAAAGTTCTCCAAGCAATTCTGATGCCCACCTTGATTGAGAGCCTTTAATTATACATTAGGAACTGACACAAAAACAAGTTAAAAGCCGAGAGACGAAATCCAAATTCCTAAAGGAACCTTCTTTCCAGATTTCCTTGGAATGGAACTCAGCACTCTGTAACCAAATAGGATGTAAGAGACGCCACAGAAGGTAAAAGAAAAAAAAAGGGGAGACACTACTTTTCTCTGAATAAAATGAATGGCGTTTTGAGTCCCCCTTTGCTTCTTTTTCAGAAAAAGCTTATCATACAATCTGAACCCAGTATGTGAGCTGGGTTTCCATAATGTGTTTTGCAATGTGGTTAGAGAGTACGTGTGAGGAACGCTGTTCGCGGCCATGCCAAGAAGGGGGAGGATTTCCTTTTAAACCCTCCCTTTGCTGTTTAGAAGAAGGAAGTTTCAGGAAAGTATGTCAGCTCTAGGATTTGTTCCCCTTCTCAAGAAACAAGTAACCATTTACCGGACTGGGAGTGAGAGAAGGGTAGAATTTCTGATTTATACTTTCTACAGAGGGACCAGCTGTCAGGATTAGGACAGTGTAGACCAGGCCAGAAACTAGACTGCAGTGGGTCCCTGTGTCAAAAGGCATGGGGCATCAGGTGCTGCCAGAACTGAGTTAGGACTCCCTTTAATTAGGACAGCTTTCCATGATTGTAACAATTTGGCATTTAATTGTTAATTTTTTCCTAGGGAGGAAATAAAATGTATGAACAATTTTAATACATAAAGTGAGATTTTTGAGAATTGCAAGATATTTTCAAAATAAATATTTTCAAGGACTCTAAGAGTAAGGGAACCTAAAGAATTCAGCATGTATTACTTTATAATAGCAACAAAATTTTATGGCCCCAGCAAGAAATTAAAGGCATAGGTCACTGATTTTCAGTATCTTGATTTCCTTGCGCAGGATTGAAGAGAGTGACACAGGTTGTTGAGCTGGTGGCCAGACAGCCTTTTGTTTACATCGGGTATACATT
The DNA here is from genome assembly GCF_964165515.1 of Mesoplodon bidens. NCBI lineage: Eukaryota > Metazoa > Chordata > Mammalia > Artiodactyla > Ziphiidae > Mesoplodon > Mesoplodon bidens. The sequence continues at coordinate 4,679,973 of NC_138178.1, read as the reverse complement.
AGTGGTAGGGTCCAGTGCATAGGGACACCAGTTTGTTCAGACTCTGCTTTCACAGGCGATTTGAGGCCCCCAAGTCCCCCCATTTCAGGTGGGATGGATGTTCTAAAGCAGCGGTCCCCAACCTTTTTGGCAACAGGGACCGGTTTCGTGGAAGACAGTGTTTCCACGGCCCCACGGGGGGCGGCAGAGGAAGCTTCTTCCCTCGCTCGCCCGCCGCTCCCCTCCTGTTGTGCGGCCCGGTTCCTAACAGGCTGAGGACCTGTACCCGTCTGTGGCCCAGCTGTTGGGGACCCCTGCTCCAAGTATGCTTCCTGTGAACTCACAAACGCTTTCTTCTGGGAACCACGCATCGGCGCTTTCGTCCCCTGCCTGGTGCCTCCTACTTCCGCCAGTGCCCGGGAGGCTTTTGAATCCCTTGAGCCACCCCTGGCGCCCCAGGGGTACCGCCCCTGGGGTTGCCGGCCCGAGTCCAGGGGCTGTGCAGGCGCCGCACCGCGCATGCACGCACTCTACTGGGCCCACAGCCAGCGGTCTTCCCTTACCGTTGAGCTGCACAGTCCCCAGGCTGCGCTGCTGGGAGCTCCAAATGCCTTTCAGGGCTTCTTTACCAAATCAGTCCATGGTCTCGCTTAAAGGGCTCCATCTAGGACCCAGGCCAGAGGATAGTCTGTGCAGGATTCCCAAGTCTTCCTGTGATGGGAGGGGATTGAGAGCATGGGGGCCGGGGTTGGGGGGAGGGTGGGTATTATTCAGCCTGGTTTTGACGCTTTGGCTTACCTGCCTTAGTGCAGATTTTTTTTTTTCTCTAGAATGCGCATGGCTCCATCATGCTCATAGTCTCCGGAACAGGAATTCCTCCCATCTTTTATGCAGCAAATCTTTATGGAGGATCTGTTCCATACCAGACACTCCACTAGGCTCTGGGAGTGAAGTGATGGGTGAAAACAAGCAGAGCCCCCATTGCATGGAGCTCACCGTCTAGTGGGTGTGGTACCACATTTCTGAAGGACACTAACAAATACCTATAATTAAAGCTGAGGTAAGGGCTCTGAAGGCAACAAGTCAGGCTCATTCCCGCATGTGTCCATTTGTGTCACCCTGATTGGGCTCACACTGGGGTTTCTAGCTCTGGTCTCTATCCAGGCACTTAACTAGTAGAGGAATTTCAAACCACTTGGAAATCTAGAATTATTTATTGTATACATTAATGCATATTATATATTATATATTTATTACATTGTTAGCATAATTCATATGATCATTATTATAGTATACATACTATATTAATGTAAGTGTAGAAAAATAAGTTTTCTACTTCTGTACTGAAAATTAAATTACATTCTCTCAAAAGCAAATACCGTATGCTAACACATATATATGGAATCTACAAAAAAAAAAAAATGGTTCTGAAGAACCTAGGGCCAGGACAGGAATAAAGACGCAGAGGTAGAGAATGGACTTGAGGACACGGGGAGGGGGAAGGGTAAACTGGGACGAACTGAGAGAGTGGCAATGGACATATATACACTACCACATGTAAAATAGATAGCTAGTGGGAAGCAGCCGCATAGCACAGGGAGATCAGCTCGGTGCTTTGTGACCACCTAGAGGGGTGGGATAGGGAGGGTGGGAGGGAGACGCAAGAGGGAGGAGATATGGGGATATATGTATATGTATAACTGATTCACTTTGTTATACAGCAGAAACTAACACGACAATGTAAAGCAATTATACTCCAATAAAGATGTTAAAAAAAGGGTAAAAAAATAAATTAAAAAAACAAATTAATTACATTCTCTGATATAAACACATATCAAAGAGGAGAAGGACCAGAATATCCCAAATGAAAAGCTGAAGATTAGAAAATGAAGAAAATTTTCTCAACCTTAACAAATGGGATTTTTAAGAATTGATAATATTGTCAGTTTTTAGCAATTCTTGTCCAGTATTAGATGAATCTATAGAGGGAAAGATGATCTTTAAACTACCAAGCCTTCCTGCCGTGTCCTCAGACAAAAGAATTCCCTTAGAATTTCACATTGCCTAAAATTCAGAAATGAATTTATTTCTTGTCAGATTTATGCAATGCCTAGCATGGAACTGGAACTGAATCTGAGGGCTTTTGAATTTACCGGATCACAATACAATGCCTTTTTTAAAGAAAGTTGTCACAGTTGTCTCACAACTGATAATGTATGCCCAAGAGGTCTTGCAGAACTGATGATAAGTTGAATTCATTAGTATTATTAATTATTATTATTTGATGAAACCTTGCATACAGTTTTGAGCACAGAGAGTAGTACACTGGTCAGTGTTTAAACAACTGTCTCTCCTGGTGGGGGTGGTGGGGAAGCCCTGATTTGTAACATTTGCCAATTTTTTTCTGGCGTGAATACTCTCACAGTGACCAATTTACAGATACCAAGGTAGTATCGCTGAGCACTGATCACGGAATTGAGAAGAGGTACACATGACTGGCTCTCATCAGCTGGTGCAAGCTGTCTCTGCCTGCATAGGGTATATCTGTGCAGTAGCATATTTCTTTGTAAATAGGCAAATCTAAGAATTAAAGAATTAGTCTCTGTTAGTTTGACACTATGTCTCCAAATTTTTGACCTCCCCTGATATATGGGATACTGGGTAGCCGTGTAACTATAACCAAAGTTTAACTGTAATCACTGTTTACTGCATTCTATTTTCTATTCTCTTCTAATTCATTTAAAACAATTATTTAATGCACATAGAGCTGTTTCTCTGTGTCACACACTATTTTAAATGCTTTACAAATGTTGACTCAATCCTTCATCATAACCATGCTGGGAGGTCGGCGCTGGGTTTCATCATTTATTACTTGGCAGTGACGTTACTTGTCTTCCCAACCTCAGATGTGCTCCTCAAAGGAAACTGTGTACAGACACAGGTCAGCGAGTTTAGTCAGTGGAGATGGTGAAAATAACAATGTTTGTAATTTGTATTTTAAACACTTAAGAGTATCAAAGTGTTTATTTTAGACAGAGTGTATTTTTTTATTTGTATATTTGTTTTATTTTATTTTTTTAAACATCTTTACTGGAGTATAACTGCTTTACATTGTGTTAGTTTCTGCTGTATAACAAAGTGAATCAGCTATACGTACCCATATATCCCCATATCTCCTCCCTCTTGCATCTCCCTTCCACCCTCCCTATCGCACCCCTCTAGGTGGTCACAAAGCACTGAGCTGATCTCCCTGTGCTATGTGGCTGCTTCCCACTAGCTATCTATTTTACATTCGGTAGTGTATATATGTCCATGCCACTCTCTCACTTCGTCCCAGCTTACCCTTCCCCCTCCCTGTGTCCTCAAGTCCATTCTCTACATCTGCGTCTCTATTCCTATCCTGCCCCTAGATTCTTCAGAGCCATTATTTATTTATTTTTAGATTCCATATATATGTGTTAACATACGGTATTTGTTTTTCTCCTTCTGACTTACTTCACTCTGTAGGACAGACTCTAGGTCCATCCACCTCACTACAAATAACTCAACTTTGTTTCTTTTTATGGCTGAGTAATATTCCATTGTATATATGTGCCACATCTTCTTTATCCATTTATCTGTCGATGGACACTTAGGTTGCTTCCATGTCCTGGCTGTTGTAAATAGAGCTGCATTGAGCATTGTGGTACATGACTTTTTTTGAATTATGGTTTTCTCCGGGTATATGCCCAGGAGTGGAATTGATGGGTCATATGGTAGTTCTATTTTTAGTTTTTTAAGGAACCTCCATACTGTTCTCCATAGTGGCTGTATTAATTTACATTCCCACCAACAGTGCAAGAGTGTTCCCTTTTCTCCACACCCTCTCCAGCATTTATTGTTTGTAGAATTTCTGATGATGTTCATTCTGACTGGTGTGAGGTGATACCTCATTGTAGTTTTGATTTGCATTTCTCTAATGATTAGTGATGTTGAGCATTCTTTCATGTGTTTATTGGCAGTCTGTATATCTTCTTTGGAGAAATGTCTATTTAGGTCTTTTGCCCATTTTTGGATTGGGTTGTTTGTTTTTTTGATAGTGAGCTGCTTGTATATTTTAGAGATTAATCCTTTGTCAGTTGCTTCATTTGCAAATATTTTCTCCCATTCTGAGGGTTGTCTTTACGTCTTGTTTATGGTTTCCTTTGCTGTGCAAAAGCTTTTAAGTTTTATTAGGTCCCATTTGTTTAATTTGTTCTTATTTCCATTTCTGTAAGAGGTGGGTCAACAAGGATCTTCCTGTGATTTATGTCATAGTGTGTTCTGCATATGTTTTCCTCTAAGAGTTTTATAGTATCTGGCCTTACATTTAGGTCTTTAATCCATTTTGAGTTTATTTTTGTGTATGGTGTTAGAGAGTGTTTTAATTTCATTCTTTTACATGTAGTTCTCCAGTTTTCACAGCACCACTTATTGAAGAGGCTGTCATTTTCCATTGTATATTCTTGCCTCCTTTATCTGAGATAGGGTGACCATATGTGCATGGATTTATCTCTGGGCTTTCTATCCTGTTCCATTGATCTATATTTCTGTTTTTGTGCCAGTACCATACTGTCTTTGATTACTGTAGCTTTGTAGTATAGTCTGAAGTCAGGGAGCCTGATCCCTCCAGCTCCGTTTTTCTTTCTCAAGATTGCTTTGGCTATTCGGGGCCTTTTGTGTTTCCATACAAATTGTGAAATTTTTGTTCTAGTTCTGTGAAAAATGCCATTGGTAGTTTGACAGGGATTGCATTGAATCTGTAGATTGCTTTGGGTAGTAGAGTCATTTTCACAGTGTTGATTCTTCCAGTCCAAGAACATGGTATATCTCTCCATCTGTTTGTATCATCTTTAATTTCTTTCATCAAAGTCTTATGGTTTTCTGAGTAGAGGTCTTTTGTCTCCTTAGGTAGGTTTATTCATCTTATTCTTTTTGATGCAGTGGTAAATAGGAGTGTTTCCTTAATTTCCTTTTCAGATTTTTCATCATTAGTGTATAGGAATGCAAGAGATTTCGGTGCATTAATTTTGTATCCTGCTACTCTACCAAATTCACTGATTAACTCTAGTAGTTTTCTGGTAGCATCTTTAGGATTCTCTATGTATAGTATCATGTCATCTGCAAACAGTGACAGTTTTACTTCTTCGTTTCCAGTTTGGATTCATTTTATTTCTTTTTTGTGTCTGATTGCTGTGTCTAAAACTTCCAAAACTATGTTGAATAATACTGGTGAGAGTGTGAAACCTTGTCTTTTTCCTGATCTTAGTGGAAATGGTTTCAGTTTTTCACCACTGAGAATGATGTTGGCTGTGGATTTGTCGTATATGCCTGTATTATGTTGAGGTAAGTTCCCTCTATGCCTACTTTCTGGAGAGTTTTTATCATAAATAGGTGTTGAATTTTGTCGAAAGCTTTTTCTGCATCTATTGAGATGATCATATGGTGTTTATCCTTCAGTTTGTTAATATGGTGTATCACATTGATTGATTTGCATATACTGAAGAATCCTTGCATTCCTGGAATAAACTCCACTTGATCATGGTGTATGATCCTTTTAATGTGCTGCTGGATTCTGTTTGCTTGTATTTTATTGAGGATTTTCACATCTATGTTCATCAGTGATATTGGCCTGTAGTTTTCTTTCTTTGTGACATCTTTATCTGGTTTTGGTATCAGGGTGATGGTGGCCTTGTAGAATGAGTTTGGGAATATTCCTCCGTCTGCCATATTTTGGAAGAGTTTGAGAAGGATAGGTGTTAGCTCTTCTCTAAATGTTTGATAGAATTCGCCTGTGAAGCCATCTGGTCCTGGGCTTTAGTTTGTTGGAAGATTTTTAATCACAGTTTCAATTTCAGTGCTTGTGATTGATCTGTTAATATTTTCTATTTCCTCCTGGTTCAGTCTTGGAAGGTTGTGCATTTCTAAGAATTTGTCCATTTCTTCCAGGTTGTCCATTTTATTGGCATATAGTTGCTTGTAGTAATCTCTCATGATCCTTTCTATTCTGCAGTGTCAGTTGTTACTTCTCCTTTTTCATTTCTAATTCTGTTGATTTGAGTCGTCTCCCTTTTTATCTTGGTGAGTCTGGCTAATAGTTTATCAATTTTGTTTATCTTCTCAAAGGACCAGCTTTTAGTTTTATTGGTCTTTGCCATCATTTCCTTCATTTCTTTTACATTTATTTCTGATCTGATCTTTATGATTTCTTTCCTTCTGATAACTTTGGGTTTTTTTGCTCTCCTGTCTCCAATTGCTTTAAGTGTAAGGTTAGGTTGTTTATTTGAGATGTTTCTTGTTTCTTGAGGTAGGATTGTATTGCTATAAACTTCCCTCTTAGAACTGCTTTTGCTGCATCCCACAGGTTTTGGGCCATCATGTTTTCATTGTCAGTTGTTTCTAGGTATTTTTTTTTATTTTCTCTTTGATTTCTTCAGTGATCTCTTGGTTATTTAGTAGCGTATTGTTTAGCTTCCATATGTTTGTAGTTTTTACAGGTTTTTTTCCTGTAATTGATATCTAGTGTCATAACATCATGGTCAGAAAAGATACTTGATACGATTTCACTTTTCTTAAATTTACCAAGGCTTGATTTGTGACCCAAGCTATGATGTATCTTGGAGAATGTTCCATGACCACTTGAGAAGAAAGTGTATTCTGCTGTTTTTGGATGGAATGTCCTATAAATATCAATTAAGTCCATCTTGTTTAATGTATCATTTAAATCTTGTGTTTCCTTATTTATTTTCATTTTGGAAGATCTGTCCATTGGTGAAAGTGGGGTGTTAAAAGTCCCCTACTATGATTGTGTTACTGTCGATTTCCCCTTTTATGGCTGCTAGCGTTTACCTCATGTATTCAGGTGCTCCTATGTTGGGCGCATAAATATTTACAATTGTTATATCTTCTTGGATTGATCCCTTGATCATTATGTAGTGTCCTTCTTTGTCTCTTGTAATAGTCTTTATTTTAAAGTGTATTTTGTCTGATATGAGAATTGCTACTCCAGCTTCCTTTTGATTTGCATTTGCATGGAATATCTTTTTCCATCCCCTCACTTTCAGTCTGTATGTGTCCCTAGGTCTGAAGTGAGTCACTTGTAGACAGCATATATATGGGTCTTGTTTTTGTATCCATTCAGCCAGTCTATGTCTTTTGGTTGGAGTATTTAATGCATTTGCATTTAAGGTAGTTATCCATATGTTATGTTCCTATTACCGTTTTCTTAATAGTTTTGGGTTTGTTATTGTAGGTCTTTTCCTTCTCTGTGTTTCCTGCCTAGAGAAGATCCATTAGCATTTGTTTTAAAGCTGGTTTGGTGGTGCTGAATTCTCTTCTTTTGCTTGTCTGGAAAGGTTTTAATTTCTCTGTCGAATCTGAATGAGATCCTTGCTTGGTAGAGTTATCTGGATTGTAGCTTTTTCCCTTTCATCACTTTAAGTATGTCCTGCCACTCCCTTCTGGCTTGCAAAGCTTCTGCTGAAAGATCAGCTGTTCACCTTATGTGGATTCCCTCGTATGTTATTTGTTGCTTTTCCTGTGCTGCTTTTTAATTTTTGATAGTTTGATTAATATATGTCTTGGCGTGTGTCTCCTTGGATTTATCCTGTATGGGACTCTCTGCACTTCCTGGACTTGATTGACTATTTCCTCTCCCATACTAGGGAAGTTTTCAACTATAATCTCTTCAAATATTTTCTCAGTCCCTTTCTTTTTTCTTCTTCTCCTAGGACCCCTATAATTTGAATGCTGGTGCATTTAATGTTGTCCCAGAGGTCTCTGAGAGTGTCCTCAATTCTTTTCATTCTTTTTTCTTTATTCTGCTCTGAGGTAGTTATTTCCACCATTTTATCTTCCAGGTCACTTATCTGTTCTTCTGCCTCAGTTAGTCTGCTATTGATTCCTTCTAGAGAATTTTTACTTTCATTTATTGTGGTGTTCATCATTATTTGTTTGCTCTTTAGTTCTTCTAGGTCCTTGTTAAATGTTTCTTGTATTTTCTCCATTCTATTTCCAAGATTTTGGATCATCTTTACTATCATTACTCTGAATTCTTTTTCAGGTAGACTGCCTATTTCCGCTTCATTTATTAGGTCTGGTGGGTTTTTACCCTGCTCCTTCATCTGATGTGTGTTTCTCTGTCTCCCCATTTTGCTTAACTTACTGTGTTTGGGGGTTTCCTTTTCACTGCCTGCAGGTTCATAGTTCCTGTTGTTTTTGGTGTCTGCCCCCAGTGGGTAAGCTTGATTCAGTGGGTTTTGTAGGCTCCCTCGTGGAGGGGACTGGTGCCTTTGTTCTGGTGGATGAGGCTGGATCTTGTCTTTCTGGTGGGCAGGTCCGAGTTTGGTGGTGTGTTTTGGGGTATCTGTGATCTTATGATTTTAGGCAGCCTCTCTGGTAATGGGTGGGGTTGTGTTCCTGTGTTGCTAGTTGTTTGGCATGGGGTGTCCAGTACTGTAGCTTGCTGGTTGTTGAGTGGATCTGGATCTTAATGTTGAGATGGAGATCTCTGGGAGAGCTCTCGCCAACTGATATTACGTGGGGCCGGAAGGTCGCTGGTGGACCAATGTCATGAACTCGGCTCTCCCACCTCCCAGGCCTAGGCCTGACACCCTGCCAAAGCACCAAGACCCTGTCAGCCACATGGCTCAGAAGAAAAGGGAGAAAAAAAAAAAGAAAGAAAGAAAATAAAATAAAAGTAATTAAAATAAAAAAATTTAAATATTATTAAAATAAAAAAGCAATTAAAAAGTAAGAGAGCAAAGAAACCAATAAACAAATCCACCAATGATAACAAGCACTAAAATCTAAACTAAGGTAAACATATAAATCAGAAACTAGTCAGTCGCATACAGCAAACCCCAAGTCTACAGTTGCTCCCAAAGTCCACCGCCTCAATTTTGGGATGAGTCATTGTCTATTCAGGTATTCTACAGATGCAGGTACATCAAGTTGATTGTGGAGATTTAATCCGCTGCTCCTGAGGCTGCTGGGAGAGATGTCCCTTTGTCGTCTTTGTTCGCACAGCTCCTGGGGTTCAGCTTCGGATTTGGCCCCACCTCTGCATGTAGGTTGCCAGAGGGCGTCTGTTCTTCGCTCAGACAGGGCGGGGTTAAAGGATTAGCTGCTTCCGGGGCTCTGGCTCACTCAGGCTGGGGTGGGGGGGAGGGAGGGGCACGGAGTGCGAGGCGAGCCTGCGGCGGCGAAGGCCAGTGTGACGTTGCACCAGCCTGAGGCGCGCCGTGCGTTCTCCCGGGGAAGTTGTCCCTGGATCCCGGGACCCCGACAGTGGCGGGCTGCACAGGCTCCCCAGAAAGGGGGCGTGGACAGTGAGTGACCTGCGCTCGCACACAGGCCTCTTGGCGGCGGCAGCAGCTGCCCCAGCGTCCCACGCCCGTCTCTGGGGTCCGCGCTGATACCCGCGGCTTGCGGACGTCTTTGTAGCTCCTTTAAGCGGCGCTCTTAATCCCCTCTCCTCGGCACCAGGAAACAAAGAGGGAAGAAAAAGTCTCTTGCCTCTTCGGCAGCTCCAGACTTTTCCTGGACTCCCTCCCGGCCAGCCGTGGCGCACTAACCCCTTCAGGCTTTGTTCACGCCGCCAACCCCAGTCCCCTCCCTGCGCTCCGACCGAAGTCCGAGCCTCAGCTCCCAGCCCCGCCCGCCCCGGTGGCCGAGCAGACAAGCCTCTCGGGCTGGCGAGTGCCTGTCGGCCCCGCTCCTCTGTGCGGGAATCTCTCCGCTTTGCCCTCCGCACCCCTGTGGCTGCGCTCTCCTCCGCGGCTCCGAAGCTTCCCCCTCCGCCACCCGCAGTCTCCGCCCGCGAAGGGGCTCCTAGTGTGTGGAAACCTTTCCTCCTTCACGGCTCCCTCCTAGAGTGGCATGCCCCATCCGTATCCTTTTGTTTCTGTTTTTTCTTTTTTCTTTTGCCCTTCCCAGGTATGTGGGGAGTTTCTTGCCTTTTGGGAGGTCTGAGGTCTTCTGTTCAGCAGGTGTTCTGTAGGCGTTGTTCCACATGTAGATGTATTTTTGGGGAGGAAGGTGATTTCCATGTTTTACTCCTTCGCCATCTTGAAAGTCCTCCTTATTATTTTTTTAATCTCTAAAAGCACTTTGACTGAAAGTGCTTCATATGTTTTTTAAAAATTTTTCATAAGACTGTGACTTTTCTTCTATTCCAGATTTTTTTTTTCTCTCTCAGCATGTTATATTTAAATCATTAGCAGTTTTCTTTCTCTAGACCATTTTCCTCTCAGGGAAAAATTGATTTCGGGGACTGTGTATCAAGACTAGTCATACTTTTTCTGAATGAGTCTTTATTATTATTATTATTTTTAATCCAATAGCATTGACTTTTATTCATTCATGTTAAGTCACCTGAAATGATATCTGTTGCAGTTAAATGCTCATTAATGTAAATGGCTGAACAAATTCATTTTAATGGGTACTCACTCCATTAAAAAAAAAAAAACTCAATATCCCACATAGTTAAGTCACTTCAACATAGCCTTATGACAACTCCCACACCAAAACAGTACTTTATTTTGTAAATTTTGACCCATTATTACTCCCATGTTATGTTTTCAGCTGTCAAGTGTACAAGGTGAAGAAAAAATTTAGTTAGATGGGGGTTGCACCTGGAAAATAAATTTCTTAAACTCCACATACACGTTTCAAAACTGCTGGGTCCCAAGTCCATCAATGAACTCCCGGGCTGCCAGTATCATGTGCAGCATACTAAAGCTACACTATCTGAATAGCTTATTAATTCTGCATAAATCAGGTCAAACAATGTGTCAACCTGTAACAGACTGCACACTTTTAACTGAACATGGCAAAATATTCACTCTCTAGAACTTTACATCATCATTTGATGTCAAACAATGAAGCAAATCCCAACAGTATATACAAAAAACAGCTTTGCATTTACAAAAGATTGTTTCCCATACTGATTAATCCAGGCAGCTAACTCATTGGTTTATGCAACTTTATTGAAGAAAAATAAATCAATTACTAGCAGAGCTATTAGTTGATCACTCATCCATTGACAACTTGCATCATTTATTCAGTGCTATATTAAACAGTGTATTGGAAGATAGATTAACTAATAGCTCCAAGCCTCCTAACAATTTAAATGAAAATTACAAAATGTTTGAGACCCTATTTTGGAATACAAAGGGTGTTTGACTTCCAATTTCCATTCTCTGTAGAACAAGAACAGGTCATTCCTTTATTGACATGCATAAAATCCATCACATTTTCTGTTCTGCTGATGCTATAAATTCAATACCAATTCTCCAGCCACATCAGTTATGAGCATAAAGTATATCATGTAACCTCAAATCTCTAACAGTGGAAGGCTTACACAAGATGGATGCTGCTAGAATAATGCTGCTTCCTTTGATGTGGCAACTGAGCATCCATCTCCCTCCCCCTCTGATGATTCTTCAGCATGTTAGAGCAGTGAGGAATGGTTTTAGTCTCATAACCAAGTTAGAGTGAAGACATTGGCCACATAATACACATGCTCCATTTTTTTAAAAATTCTGAATCTTGGGCAACTGTTCTCTTGTAACTACTTTACAGTTTCTAAAAGCAGTTATTGTCCAAAGCTGGAAGAACTTAAGTCTTCTCAGATGAGCATGTGAATGAATGGAGGGAGGTAAACAAAAAATAAAATTAAAAAAGATGAGGTCTGATAGGGGAGCAGCCGGATAAGAAAATCAAAAAAGGAACAGTAATTTAAAGTTTATTCCAGCTATAATGCAGGTTATTCTGACTTTAAGGTAGCATCACATGGCATACTTCTGAGTCCATTCCCGAGATATTTTGTTGTACTTATCTCTGTCTGTTTTATAGATCCGTGCAATCTCTGGCACTAGGGGGTCATCTGGGTTTGGATCACATAGCAGTGAACAAATGGATAAAAGAACTGTAGAAATAGTTAAAGCAGGAGACCACTGTGATCTTAGAATATCGAGACAAATGCTGCCATTACTGTTAATATTTGGATGATAAATTCTTGTTGTAAATGCAACCTTAGGTGGTTTGAAGGGGTAGTCTGTAGGAAAATGAATTGTCAAAAAGAATACACCGCCTTGATATGGGCTGTCATTAGGTCCCATAATTGTGGCTTGCCAATGAAACATATCATCCCCAACTGGACCTGCAGAACATTGTGCTGGAGGGTCACGGGCCAAATCACTAAGTTCCTTATTAATCCGTTTCAGCGCCATAGTCTGTGCTTTTCGTCTGGCTCCTCAGTATCTCGGTGTGTGTTCAAAGTTCCGGCCAAAACTCTTGATTATCCTGGCGGCTGGGAAGGATTGTCTCTTGGTCTCACACCGGCTCTGCCCGACACAGGCGCTTGGTATTGAGGAGGCGAATCTCGCGAGAATCTCGTGGCTGTCTAACAGGAGCTGTAGCGCTGCAATGAATGAGTCTTTAATTCGATCTTCTGGTTGCTGTTGCTGTGAGTTGAGTAACAACCTCATTTCACATCAGCTGCCTTGACGGCCTCAAGAGCCTCTTTGATGAATCCCCAGGTCCTCTCTAGCTCCCGTGCCCTGCATTGTCCTCATCTTTGGTGAACTTAGAATAAACTTAGAATGAATCCAAAACGTTTATCGTGGCCCATAAGCTCTACATCACCTGGCTTTGCCACGGACAGTGTTGTCTAGTGCTTAAGGGTGTGTGGTTCACGCTCCATCCCTCTCCTTGCTTGCTGTGTGACCCTGGAAACAATCCTTAATCTCTTTCTGCCTTAGTTTACTCATCTTTAAAATGGAAACATAATAGTATCTACATCATAGAGGTTTATTATTATTATTATTATTATTATTATTATTATTATATTGAAGTATAGTTGATTTATAATATTGTGTTAGTTTCAGGTATATAGCAAAGTGATTCAGTTATATATATTATATTGTATATATTTCAGATTCTTTTCCATAATAGGTTATTACAAGATGTTGAATATAGTTCCCTGTGCTCTATGGTAAATCCTTACTGCTTATCTGTTTTACATATAGTAGTTTGCATATTCCTAATTTATCTCCCCCGACACCTTTCCCCTTTGTTAGCCACATCATAGAGTTTCTCTAAGGATGAAGTGAATGGATGCATAGAAAGGGCTTAGAAGGGCACCTGGTATGGAGAAGACACTTAGTAAGTCTTAGCTTCTCTCCTCTTCTTCCCTCTCTTGCCCCCCACCAGCCCCTCACCACACCCTCCTCCTTTCAGCTCCTTTTAGCTGAAGGAGCTTTACACCTACTCTTCCTAAGACCTGGGAAGTTCCTTTCTCCATTCTCACATCATTCAGTCCTATTTATTCTTCAGTCTCTGCTTAACAGTCACTTCCCAGATCCAGGGGGCGGAGTGGTGAGGGCACGGACATTATCCGCTGCATCATTCTCAGTGCCCAGCCTAAGCTTGGAACAGCACTCCACAGTGTGTCTGCTAACAGCAGACCACTTGGGTGTCCAAGTGTTCTAGCCCTTAACCAACATCAGGCGCGGTCTTTTGGCCGCGCCATGCGGGGATCTTAGCTCCCCAACCAGGGATCGAACCTGTGCCCCCTGCAGTGGAAGGTGAAGTCTTAACCACTGGACCACCAAGGAAGCCCCCGTCAGGAGTGGTTTTGAAGCTGTTGTTTGGAGAGGCAGTTTTGAAGCCTGTCCCCCTACTAACGGCGCTACCTAGCACTCGCCTGCTGTTGGCACTTGAGTCCCTTCCCCCTCAAAAAGGCCATTTTACCCCTAAGCTGAGATTTCCCTTTTCCAAGTTGCCTTTATACAGTGAAATTTTTGAATGAATAAAATTAAAATGTTGATTTCATTTAAAAAGTGCATTTTTAGTAGCAGTGTCATTCCTGTCTTGTTTTTAGGTGCCTTTTTTGTGATTCTTCTCTCTCTTTTTGCTCTTTTTTATTTAAATAACTTTTATTGCTTTCTTTTTCTCTTTGCAAGAGGAATACATGCTCACTCTAGAAAATTCCTCACTACTGATTTGTGATGTTTTACTTACACTTTCCCTGTAAGTGATCTAAAACTTTTGGTGAACAAGTTAGAGATAGAAATACATCACTATGAAGAAATAATCAAGCAAAAGAGGTGTGAGTTACCTACTTAAACATTTATCTGTTATCAAAATTGCATTTCCTTATTTATTTGGCATGCACGGTGAGGATAAAAAGTTGTTTTGGTGGCTGGCATCAGCTGTGGGGAACTGCGTAGCAGGCCTGCTTTTTTTTTTTTTTTTTTTTTTTGCGGTAGGCGGGCCTCTCACTGTTGTGGCCTCTCCCCTTGCAGAGCACAGGCTCCGGACGCGCAGGCTCAGCAGCCATGGCTCACGGGCCCAGCCGCTCCGCGGCATGTGGGATCTTCCCAGACCGGGGCACGAACCCGTGTCCCCTGCATCGGCAGGCGGACTCTCAACCACTGCGCCACCAGGGAAGCCCAGGCCTGCTATTTTTACTTTTTATTTTTTATGTGTTGTATTTCTTTCTTTTTAAATTAATTAATTAATTTTTTGGCTGCATTGGGTTTTCATTGCTGTGCACAGGCTTTCTCTCGTGGCGAGCGGGGGCTACTCTTCGTTGTGGTGCGTGGGCTTCTCATTGCAGTGGCTTCTCTTGTTGCAGAGCACGGGCTTCTGGGCACAGGGGCTTCAGTAGTTGTGGCACGCTGGCTCAGTACTTGTGGCTCTTGGACTCTAGAGCGCAGGCTCAGTAGTTGTGGCGCACAGGCGTAGTTGCTCCGCGGCATGTGGGATCTTCCCAGACCAGGGTTCGAACCCATGTCCCCTGCATTGGCAGGCGGACCAGGGAAGTCCTCTGCTTTTTTACAGGGCAACATGAGCCTTTAAGGAAGTGAGCAGATTGCTCTCTTTGTGTTTATATCTTTTACAGATTTTGCACAAATAAATATAATTCTCCTCAAATAGAACCCTGACAACTAACAGCAGCAATAAAAAGAATGCCAGCTATAAGTGGAAATTTTAAAAATAATAATTCAGAGGGAAACTAATCATGGAGCCGAAGGGAATAGTATTGAATGCATGAAGGCTTATGTGACTGGAGGATAAACTTGCTGGTCTGTTCTAACGACCAAATGAATTCTTGACATCCTCAGCTCTACCCTGCCCTTTGGGAGGCCAGCAGAGCTTTCCAGCTCACAGTTATAATGCTTTTTACTTGGAAAGGGGACAGCAGAGACCCTAAACTAGTCCCCAAATCTAAACTAGTCCCTAATGAGCCATGGAGAAATATGAGGCTGATTTTACCAAATACACATGGATTAGGGCTTTTGTATTTCATTAAAAATGAACCCTAGCTAAGAATTCGTTGTTTGTACCAACAGCTCTTATCCTCAGATATTACGACTCCCAATGACTGTTTAAAAAATGTTAATGTGTCACTTCTTAGATTGCACTTCCTGGCTTTGAAACAATGCTGAATTTGCAATCATCCTCAAAAGCCCCAATTTTATGCTTTGTTCCTCATATTGACAAAGGAATTTGGATTTTCATTTGAATACCTTGATCTACTAGGAGAGGTGAAGGAGAGTGCTCTAAGACATGACATACTCTAAGAAACGTATTTTCTATATTGATTTTTTTTTGGTAAAGTAAGAGATACAATTGATGCAAGCGAGCATCTGAGTTTAAAAACAGATGATATTATGATTGTTAAAATAATAGTAATTAGCATATATTTTTCTCTCTTGAATGTAATTTATCAGAATGATTCCTTTCTCTGTCTGACTTACTTCATTAAGTATGATAATCTCTAGGTCCATCCATGTTGCTGCAAGTGGCATTATTTTTTTCTTTTTTATAAATTATTTTTTATGGCTGAGTAATATTCCATTGTCGTATGATATCACTTATGTGTGGAATCTAATTTTAAAAACAACACAAATGAACTTATTTACAAAACAGAAACAGACTCACAGATCTCAAAATCAAACTTATGGTTACCAAAGGGGAAACATAGGGGGAAGGGATAAACTATGAAATTGGGATTAACAGATACACACTACTGTATATAAAATAGATAACTAACAAGGATCTACTGAGCACAGGGACCTACTAGAGCACAGGGAACTCTACTCAATATTCTGTAATAACCTATATGGGAAAAGAATCTGAAAAGGAATGAATATATATATATATATATATATATATATATATATATATAACTGAATCACTTTGCTGTACACCTGAACTGACAAAACATTATAAATCAACTATATTCCAATTTTTAAAAAAAGATTCCTACTCATGCCACTGTGACATCTAAGTTTGATAAGGAAGTTTCTAAGGGTCATGGTTCCTAACATTTATTTATGAATGATTCATACCAGAAGTAAATAATATCTCATCAAGAATTTAATTATTTTTTAGTTGATAAATGTACTCAACTCACACTTAAAATTTAAAAATAATTAATTGTATAGAAAGAAAACTGAGGTTTGTCCTTTAAACAACTCCTACTTATAGTAATCAAGCCTTTTATTAGTCATTAATCATAATGGCTCATTTGTTTTAAAATGTTTTCACTTCAGCTCAATACATCTCAACAACTTTTATTGACTTTGTGTCTTTAACCTTTAGAGCTATTGCATCTAATGACTCTCTTTAAATTTTGTCTTATCAAGTAATGTGGCAGCTCAGCACATTTGCTGAGTAAACTTTGTCAAGACCTGAGAAGTTCTTAGCAACGAAAATGGTGCTTAAGTGTTCAGATATTTGGAAAATATGTGCTAGTCCTTTCATGTAGAAAAATCATACCATCAACAGTAAGTTCTGAGATATGAGCTTCCTTCATAACCCCAACCTCAACACCCATGTGTATACAGAGACACACACATCCCCCCTCTCTCTCTCTCTCTCTCCCTTTCTCTCTCTCTCTCTCTCTCTCACACACACACACACACACACACACACACTCACTCTATGATGCTGATGAGGAAACACCCTACTCATTCAGATGACTGACATGTTGACCAGCCACAGCTTCATGGTCACAAATGAGATACTTTAGTCTAACCCATCGCACTGACGAGTTCAAAAACTCTGGGGGAAAGAACAGCTTAAGAATCTTGGATACAGAATGTTATCCTTCACTAAGACTCTCTCATGCTCTCTCATGCTCATGCTCAAAAGACCCTCTTAGCACCAGACTCTAAGCTTGGCGATCTGGGTTGTAGTGATCTCTGTGGGCGTCTTATAAAATAAGATTGGACCATTGAACTTCTGATTCATTTGATTTTATGATATGTATCTGTTTTATAATTAGCATGTGATGTATTGCCTCTAGAAAGTGCTAGCAGCCATAAAGTTAAGGGATTGTCAATTGGGGTCAAACAAGTCTGGGCGTGAATTCCAGCTCTGCCCATTCCTAACTGTGTATTTGAATTTAGGCATCATTTCACCTCTTGTACTCCAGTTTCTATATTTATCGAATGGGATAGTAATCCCTATCTCTCATCTTTTTATCTGAGGATTAAATGAGATAATGTGTGAAAGTGCTTACTTAGCTCAGTAACCAGTAATGGCTATTATTCTGAAATGGTAAAAATGACTTAGGATCCATACCCAGGGAAATACAAAGACACAAAGAGCCTTCTCTGCCTCTGTTTTTTTTGCACTGTGCTACTCATTGCTATCTTGAAATTCCATGTGTGAAACAGACCTCAAATAAGAGAATACTTAAATTTCATTTTTAAATTTAAATAAAATTTTAAATTTACATAAAAATTTAAATATCTCACTTTAAATAAAAATTTAAAAATCACAGTTAAATAACATTTAATTTAAATAACAATTAAAATTTAATTTAAATAACAATTAAAATTTAATTTAAATTAAAAAATTAAATTTAAATAAAATTGAAAAAAGTTAAATTCTAAATTAAAATTTAAATAAAAAATTTAAACTTAAAATTAGAAGAAAAGTTAAATTCTAAATTAAAATTTAAAGTTAAAATGTAAATAAATCAACTTATTGCAGGTAATGAAGACAGGCACATCCACACGACCAGTTTGCAGCAAATAAAAACTGTGACGGATGAATTGAGGCAAAATGAAGAAAACCTGACACCGCAGCCAGCCCAGAGGACCCGGCTGTCGCGGCTACCAGGAGCCACCACAGGGGGCTTGACTCCTGAGCTGGAGGGACCCCAAGAGCCCACCTTCGAGCAGGGAATCCTGAGAACGATGTCGCAGAAGGACGTGCGCGCTGAGATCTTCCTCCGGAGCTTTCTGCTGTGGTCGGACACCATAGAAATGGTGCGGGTGGCCGGGCACCCCAACGTGTACAAGTCAGGCTGGGTCTACCCCGTCTACATCTTCAGTTTCATTTCTCTTCTTCGAATGATACTGACTCCCCGGAACCCGCTTCTGAATTCCCTGGGCATCATGCTCCAGGATCTACCCTTTATCTTTGTTAGACTTAGTTTAATCATTGTCCTGGGAACGGTCACACCGGTCTTGGGCCTTTGTAAAAATGTACTCGTGACTCTCTCTTATGTTTACTTCAATTACTTAACCAAATTCAGGATTTTCTCTCCCTTTGAGACATCTTTTTAACAAGGAAATGTCCCATAGTCAAACCTCTTTGTTATGCACATGTGCACATTTGTAATCTTTTTGGGGGGCAGGGATAAGTTTTTGCACTATAGGAAGAAATGAAGAATAGATGCTAGAGAAAAAAACTATCTTTAAAACTGTAGCATGTCAATTTTTAAAATGTATACAAATGGTGCTAAATTTAAGCAAAGTTATAGTCTTCTAAGTTGGTTCCCCTTGATCTCTAGAAAATGTTAATAGTTAATTTTAGTTACGTATTCTGCACTTTTTCTAAAAGCACCCTTCAATAAAGACTCTTAAAAATTAGAACATATTTTCCCACTAAGTTAGTCCAAGAATGAAATTTTTTTATTGTTTATATAAAGTGCATCACAAGAATTAATTAGTTAAAATTAATTTTAGGAAATATACTTGTAATTATGGAATAATGTTTAGATTCTTTAAAAACATTTGAATTATAGTTTTAGGGTCTCCTTCAAATATGGAATTATGCTCTTTATTCCGCTGTGGCAAGCGACTTTTATGTAATCAATTGATTTCAGCATAGAAAGCAGTAAATTTAGTTTCAGACATTTGACTCAGTTTAATATAATGAAGTCAAGGTACACCAGTAAGACCTAGATAAAGTTTTATAATAGGAAGCCATTAATTGAAGAGGGAGATTTCAAAGTAAAAGAATATCTTATTTGTGGAATTGGATACCATCATGAAAACAGTCAGGTACAAGCCCTGTTTAAAATTAGAAGTTCAACTTACAGATATGACAGCAAATGCATTAGTGTCTTATGTGATAATAAATAATGGTTATCCTGATGTTAAATAATTAGATACAGAATTATGTGATTTGCTTTCATGTTGGGATGCTCTCAGTTACTCATAGCAGGGGCTCTCCATTCTGCATACATTTTCAGATGCTAGAAAGATTTCTGAGAGGCTTATGTGTGCAGAGTAATGTTTAACATAGGCATTCTCTGCAGTGATCTGTGATAACAAATAGCCTAAAGAATGGGTAACTGAACTTGCCTGCCACTCCACCAAATCCCCCAATCTCGCTCTCCCCTTATGCTTTATGGTTTTTCCTTACACCATAAGAGGAGATCTATTCACAGTTGTTGGAAGCTTAGCTTCTGGCTTTATGACTTGGGGCGAAATCTTTGACTACTGTAAACCCCAGTTTCCACATCTAAAAGATGAGCATATTACTAATACTTTAATAGGGTTAAATAGTACTTTATAGGATTGAGAGGATTAACCAAGATAGGGAATGTTCTCATTACATTGTCTGGTGAACTATAATAACCCAATGAATACTAAGTATTTTAATTGTACCCTGTAGAGAAACAGGTAGCTTAAAGCATTGTTTAAATTTTCCTGTTTTATTCTTTTCTGTGTTCTACTTCCCCTCTGGGAGTAATAATTTAAATCATGCATTTGTGAAAAGTAAAATATAAAATCTTCAGATTACCTCAGACCATAATTTTTCATCAAGTAGTATTATGTCCAGAAGTGAGTAATCTACTGAATATACAGATTAAAGTTGAAGTATATAAGTATTCATTCATCAGGCATTGGAGTGTCCCTCTTATGAGTTCTCATAGAACCCTAACTATAGCACTTTTTTAAGACTTTCATTATGTGTTTACTTTTCTAAGTTCCCCATTAATCTTTAAATTCCTTAAAGAAAGGCCTGAGGATATCTTGTTTAACAATGTATCTTTTTCTTCTTCTCTCAATCCCACAGAAACTTACAATACTTATAATTCTAAAAAAATTATCATATAAATAATTTCTTTCAAGTCATACCATGATAATCTTTATGAAGAAGAATTTATAACCAAGTAGTTGACTCTAATATTCTTAAATATGAAAATATTTTACATACATTTATATTTATCTTTGTATTGGAATTTATAGAGTGAACAATGCTCAGATAAGCTGAAAAGTATTACTTATTTGAGTTTAGAATGCATTTTGTATCTAATATTTGAATATGAATATGCCTGATATTTTGGTAAGTGGCAACACGTTGTATAAATAATGAAGGTGTGTACAAAAGGCTCCATGTAGGAGGAAAATTATTGAGTATGTAATTTAATTTAATAGTTTACTAAGGGTGTACACATATTTATAAAGTTCAAGTCTATGGTATTTAATAGACATTGCAGCAAATTATGCTAATGAAACATTAGTAGTTCTACACTGTGTGATTAAACGTTATGCTATTAAAATTATATTGTAATTCTCATTGCTTCTAATGGTTTTTGGTATTAAGACCCATGTAGCTTTTGTGTCCTTATAAAAAGTTATGAAGTTAACTTTACATATAGATTAAAATTAAATGGATGGAGAAAAATATACCATGCTAACATTAATCAAAAGAAAGTAGAAGTACTTATATTAATTTCAGACAGACCAGACTTCAAAGTAAGGAAATTTTTCGAGGGTTAAGAAAGGCATCATTACATAATAATAAAGGAGTCAGTTCTCCAAGGAGACATATCCTTAATGTGTATACACCTACTAACGGAGCATCAAACCACATAAGGCAAAAACTGATAGAAATGCAGAGAAATAGATGAAACCACTATTATAGTTGGAAACTTCAACACCCCTCTCTCAGAAATGGACAGTTCCAGCAGTCAGAAAATCAGTAAAGACATAGTTGAACTCAATGACACTATCAATCAACTGGATATAATGGATATCTACAGCCTACTTCATCTGACAAAAGCAGAATACACATTCTTCTCAGGCTCACAAGGAACATTTACCAAAATAAACCACATTCTGGAGCATAACAGAAACTAACAAATTTAAAAGAATAGAAATAATAAAATGTCTGTTCTCATAATGGAATTAAATTAAAAATCAGTAAAAGGTAATAGAAAAATCTCCAATTATGTGGATATTAAACGTTTCTAAATAACACATGGGTCAGAGAAGAAATCTCGAGAAATTAAAATATATTTTGGAGTAAATAAAAATGAAAACAGGGCTTCCCTGGTGGCGCAGTGGTTGAGAGTCCGCCTGCTGATGCAGGGGACACGGGTTCGTGCCCCGGTCTGGGAGGATCCCGCATGCCGCGGAGCGGCTGGGCCCGTGAGCCATGGCCGCTGAGCCTGTGCGTCCGGAGCCTGTACTCCGCAACGGGAGAGGCCACAACAGTGAGAGGCCCGCATACCGCAAAAAAAAAAAAAAAAAAAAAAAAAAATGAAAACAAAACATTGAAATGTGTAGAATGTAGCATAAGCAGTGCTTAGATGGCAACTTATAATATTGAATACACATATTAGAAAAGAAAGATCTACAGTCAATAAGTTAAGTTTCCACCTTGGGAAACTAGTAAAAGGAGAGCAAATGAAATGCCATGTAAGGGGAGGAAAAGAAATAATAAGAATTAGAGCAGAAATCAGTGAAATTGAAAACAGAAAATCAATAGAGAAATCAATAAAACTACAACCTGGCTCTTAGAAAAGATTGATAAAGTTGTTATGCCTCTAGCCATGCAAACTAAGAAAAAAAGAGAAGACACAAATTAGCAACATCAGAAATTAAAGAGGGGATATCACTGCAGATCTCACTGAAATTAAAAGGATAACAAAGGAATGCTATGAACAATTCTATGTCCACAAATTAGATGACCTAGACAAAATGGATCAACTCCTTGAAAGAAGCAATCTGTCAAAACTCACACAGGAAGAAATAGATTATCTGAATAGGCCTATACTGAGTAAAGAAATTGAATCAATAATTAATATCCTTCCGAAACAGAAAGCACCAGGTACAGATGGGTTCACTGGTGAATTCTACTTAACTTTTAAGGAAGAAATTATACCAATTCTCTGCAATCTCTTTTAAGAGGACAGAGAGGAAGGAATATTTCCTAACGCATTCCACGCAGCCAGCATTATCCTAATACTAAAACCAGACAAAAATATTACAAGAAAACTACAGAACAATATCTCTCATGAACATTGAGGCAAAAATCCTCAACGAAATATTAGCAAATCAAATACAAAAAGATATAAAAAGAGGGAGGCGGACTCAAGATGGCTGCATGGAAGGACGCAGAGTTCCTGTCTCCCCACAAGTAGGGCACCTGCCAGTTGCTGGTGGGAGACCTCAGCACCCAAGGAGATGGGAGGAACCCCCAAGAGACTGGGTAGGACATGGGGGGAAGTGAGGGGGGAGGAGAAGTGGAGGCTGTACAGGACTGGTGCCCCGAAGAGTGGCTGGGAGAGAGGAGGGGTTCCCATGTCTGGAGGGACCCTGGGGGGGCTCGGAGGATAAGGGGGGAGTGTGCCTAATATGTCCCCTGCCCAATCAGCCCTGGGAAGCCTGCTGGGCTCCTATTTGCAGGACAGGAATAGAAACCTAGATGTAGAGAATGGACATGTGGACATGGGGGGGAAGGGGAGGGTGAGACCAACTGGGAGATTAAGTTTGACATAAATTCACTACCATGTGTGAAATAGATAGCTAGTGGGAACATGCTGTATAGCATGGGGAGCTCAGCTCAGTGCTCGGTGATGACCTAGATTGGTGGGATGGGGGTGGATGGGAGGGAGGTCTAAGAGGGAGGGGATATAGTTATACATATAGCTGATTCACTTCATTGTATAGCAGAAACTAACACAACATTTTAAAGCAATTATACTCCAATTAAAAAAAAGCTATAAAAAGAATTACCATAATTTAGTGAAATTTATCCCAGGTGTGCAAGGCTGGTTCACCATTTGAAAATCAAGTAATGCAGTCCATCATATCAGCAGACTAAAAAGGAAAAATCATATGATCTTATCAATTAATGCAGAAAAAGTGTTTGAAAAAATCCAATATCTATTATTTTTAAAAAATCTCAATAAACTAGGAATAGAGTGGAACTTTCTCAACTGCATAATGACTATCTACAAAAAACCTACAGCTAACATCATACTTAATGGTAATAAATTTAAAGCTTTCCCATTAAGGTGAGGTATAAGGCAAGGATGTCCCCTCTCACCTCTACTTTTCAACATCATATTGGAAGTCCTTACTAATTTAATAAGGCAAGTAAAGGAAATAAAAAGTATACAGACTAGGAAGGAAGACATAACACTTCCTTTGTTCACAGATAACATGATCATCTATGTAGAATATTCATAAAAATTGGCCAAAAATCTCCTGGAACTAAAAAGTGGTTATACCAAGATTGCAGGATGCAAGCTTTATATACAAAAGTCAGCTGCTTTTCTGTATATCGGGATGAACAAGTGAAATTTAAAATTAGAAGCACATTAATATTTACATTAGCGCCTCCCCAAATGCAATACTTAGGTGAAAATTCAACAAAATATGTATAAGATCTATATGAGCAAAACTATAAAACTATAAAATGAAAGATTTCAAAGGAGAACTAAATAAATAGAGAGATATTCCATGTACATGGATAGGAAGGCTCAATATTGTCTAGATGTCAGTTCTTCACTTGGGCTGATCCAGAGTTGATCAACTATATCTCTATAGCAATTGTATCAACTGGTCTATATCTATCAACTTGATCTATAGATTCAATGCAACCCCAATAAAAATCCCAGCAAGTTACTTTGTGGATATTGACAAACTAATTCTAAAGTTTATATGGAGAGACAAAAGATCCAGAATAGTCAACACAATATTGAGGAGAAGAACAAAGTTGGAGAACTGACACTACCTAACTTCAAGACTTATTATAAAGCTGCAGTTGTCGAGACAGAATTTTATTGGCAAAAGAATAGACAAACAGATTAATGGAACAGAACAGAGAAGCCAGACATAGACCCACATAAATCTGTCAACCAGTTTGAGAAAGGAGCAAAATTAATAAAATGGAGAAAAGATAGTGTTTTCAACAAATGGTGTTGGAATTACTGGACATCCACATGCAGAAACATGAATCTATACACAGACGATATACTCTTCACAAAATTAAGTCAAGATGGATCATAGATCTAAATGGAAAACACAAAACTATGGAACTTCTAGAAGAAAACATAGGAGAAAACCTAGTAACCTTGGGTATAGTGATGCGTTTTAAAATATAACACCAAAGATATGATCCATGAAAGGCATAATGGATAAGCTGGACTTCATTAATATTAAAAACCATCTGCTCAGTGAAAAACAATATCAAAAGAAGTAGAAAACAAATCACAGACTGGGAGAAAATATTTACAGAAGACAAATCGATAAAGACTGTTATCCAAAATATACAAATAACACTTGAATTTCAACAATAAGAAAACAAGCAATCCAACTTAAAAATGGAAAAAAGACCTGAACAGTCACCTCCTCAAAGAAGATATACAGATGGGAAATTAGCATATGAAAAGATGCTCCAAACCATATGTCATCAGGGAAATGCAAATTAAACCAACAATGAGATGCCACTACATACCAATTAGAATGGCCAAAATCAAAGTACTGACAACACCAAATGCCAGTAAGGATGTGGAGCAACAGGAACTTTCATTCATTGTTGGTGGGAATGCAAAATGGTGCAGCTACTCTGGAAGACAATTTGATGGTTTCTTACAAAACTAAACATACAGTTACCATCTGATCCGGCAGTCATGCTCCTTAAACCCAAGGAGTTGGGAACTTATGTCCATGCAAAAACCTGAACGTGGATGGTTTTAGCTGCTTTATTCTTAATTCCCCAAACTTAGAAACAACCAAGATGTCCTTTGGTAGGGGAATAGATAAATTAACTTTGGTACATCCAGACAATGGAATATCATTCAGTTCTAGAAAAGAATCAGCTATAAGGCCTTGAAAAAACATGGAGGAAGTTTAACTGTATACTAGGAAGTGAAAGAAGCCAATTGAAGAAGGCTACCTACTATATGGTTCAAAACTACGTGGCATTCTGGAAAAGGTGAAACTGTAGAGACAATAAAAAAAATCAGTAGTTGGGGTGGGGTGGGGAGGGAAAAGAGATGAACAGGAAGAGTACAGAGGATGTTGAAAATGAGGGAGGCTATCATGTGTGGGAGCAGGGGAGGAGATAGGAAGTCTTGTAACTTCCTCTCAATTTTATTGTAAACCTAAAACTGCTCTAAAAAATAGTCTTTTTTGAAAAAGTAGTCAAATGTAAAATAGATAGCTAGTGGGAAGCAGCCGCATAGCACAGGGAGATCAGCTCAGTGCTTTGTGACCACCTAGAGGGGTGGGATAGGGAGGGTGGGAGGGAGGGAGACGCAAGAGGGAGGGGATATGGGGATATATGTATATGTATAGCTGATTCACTTTGTTATACAGCAGAAACTAACACAACAATGAAAGCAATTATACTTCAATAAAGATGTTTAAAAAAAGTAGTGTAGTCGTAAATATATAAAAAATGATTTTATATGTTTTAGGTATAATTACTAAAGTACTATTTGCTGTGAAAATTTGCACTTACACATTCACAAATCTCAATTTTCCAGAATGAGCCTATTAAAACTCTCATAATTTTCCTTGCATTGAAATTGGAATATTAATGGATTTTTCAGAAAAGCCTTCTTTCTCTAAAATGCATTTCTTTATTTTTCTTTTTAAAGATGTAGATACCTGAGGGAATAGATTTTCCAGAATATTTTAATGAATAAATAAAAAATATTACCTTCTAAATAGCTAAAAATTATAGGTAGTGTTGCATATTTGGTGTAATTCTGAAGAAGATGCATACTATTATTGGTCTTGATTTCCATCTATAAAATTTGGGTCATTTTTAGATCATAAAAATACATTTTTTGTCTTATTCTTAAATGTTTTTCAAATATTAAATGGGTCACATAATCTTATACTTAAATTTTTTTGTAATGTTAAGTAAGTATTGGGTGGACCAAAATGTTTGTTCGGTGTTTTCTGTAAGATGGCTCTGGTAGCACTTAGTTGTCTTTAACTTCATTGGAAACAATTTTGTTAGCGTGCATTTAAAAAAAGACATCAAAATTGGTGAATTTTTGTGTAGCCATTTTAATATTGAAGATGGAAGGAAAAAAAGCAACGTTTTCGGCATATTATGCTTTATTATTTCAAGAAAGGTAAAAACGCAACTGAAACGCACAAAAAGATTTGTGCAGTGTATGGAGAAGGTGCTGTGACTGATAGAACATGTCAAAAGTGGTTTGCGAAGTTTTGTGCTGGAGATTTCTCGCTGGATGATGCTCCACTGTCGGGTTGACCAGTTGAAGTTGATAGCGATCAATCGAAACAATAATTGAGGACAATCAACGTTATACCACGCGGGAGATAACCGACATACTCAAAATATCCAAATCAAGCGTTGAAGATCATTTGCACCAGCTTGGTTATGTGAATTGCTTTGATGTTTGGATTCCACAGAAGTTAAGTGAAAAAACCTTCTTGACCATATTTCCACATGTGATTCTCTACTTAAATGTAATGAAAATGTTCTGTTTTTAAAACAAATTGTGATGGGCAATGAAAAGTGGATACTGTACAGCAATGTGGAACGGAAGAGATCGTGGGGCAAGCGAAGTGAATCACCACCAACACCACCAAAGGCCGGTCTTGATCCAAAGTAGGTGATATTGTGTATATGGTGGGATTGGGAGTCTTCTATTATGAGCTCCTTCCAGAAAACCAAACATTAATTCCAACAAGTATGGCTCCCAATTAGACCAACTGAAAGTGGCACTCAAAGAAAAGCATCCAGAATTAGTCAAGAGAAAACGCATAATCTTCCATCAGGATAACACAAGACTGCATGTTTCTTTGATGACCAGGCAAAAACTGTTACACTTTGGCTGCGAAGTTATGATTTATCTGCTGTATTCACCAGACATTGTGCCTTCAGATTTCCATTTATTTCAGTCTTTACAAAATTCTCCTAGTGGAAAAAATTTCAATTCCCTGGAAGACTGTAAAAGGCACCTGGAACAGTTCTTTGCTCAAAAAGATAAAAAGTTTTGGGAAGATGGAATTATGAAGTTACCTGAAAAATGGCAGAAAGTAGTGGAACAAAAGGGTGAATACGTTTCTCAATAAAGTTCATAGTGAAAATGAAAAATGTGTCTTTTATTTTTACTTAAAAAACTGAAGGCTTTTTGGCCCACCCAATATATTATAAAGATGTATGCCATGCCAAACAAAACAAAACAACACATTGATTGCAAAACTATAAAACTCACAGGCTCTTCAAATAGTCTGCATGTGCTGTAGATTACAGGGAATCTAAATATACCATCTGAAGAGAATTACAAATTAAAGTCAAATTTTAGATAAATAATCCAATACAAAGATTTTTTGATTGCTATAAGGTAATTATTTTCTATTAAATTGCAAATGCATTATTGGTGTTTTGATGTATTTTGATAGGATTGGAAAATCGAGGAATAAGAACATAAAAAACCAGTTTTCTGTCTTTACATTTTTAAAGTTTTTACTTAACTGCATCATTGTATCTTCTTTTTTCCTTCTGAGTTGAAATTATCTTGTTATCATTTGAGCAAACTTGCCCATTAAAAGATAGAGATGGTTAAACAAAACAAACATCTGCATCAGTCACCAGTTTTAACTAGGAGAAGTGGTAGAACAGGTTACCAAATAATTTGTGGAGCTAATTTTCTTGAAATTGTTTTGGAAGAAAGGAGTCACTATGTTCATCTTATATGGAATTGAGTGGGTATGAAGAGAAAGTCTAAGAGGAAATGAAATAGTTCAGCAATTGTCTTACCAATTAGAAAAAATGAGGATTTCCTTTATTTTATAGAAATCCTTCTTTAGCTTGAAGGAAGTACTAGTTGAAAACAACCACTGTCATCGATAGCAAACCAAAAACCAGAACCAAAACTTAGTAGAAGGGTATAAAGAGGATGGTAAGAGTTGGATTTCATTTTAATGTGGTAAAATATACATAACATAAAATTTATCATTTTTCATGTACAATTCAGTGGTTGCAAGTATATTCACAATGTTGTGCCACTATCACCACTATTTTCAGAACTTTTCATCATCCCCAAGAGAACCTCTGAACCCATTAAACAACAGCACTCATTCTCGCCTCCCACACCCGTCCCTAGTAACCTCTATTTTTCCTGTCTCTATGAATTTGCCTATTCTACGTTCATCGTAGAAGTGGAATCATGCAATATTTGTCTTTTTTGTGTCTGTATTACTTCAAGATTGTACATGCTGTAGCGCATATCAGAATTCCTTTTTATGGCTGAATAATATTCCATTGTATATATATATATATATATACCACATTTGTTTATTCATTCGTCTACTGATAGACACTTGTATTGCTTTTACCTTTTGGCCACTATGAATAATGCTGCAATAAACATTGGTGTACACATATTTGTTTGTCTGTGGTTTTAATTCTTTTGTGTATATACCTAGAAGTGGAATTGCTGGATCATAGGGCAATTCCACATTTAACTTTTTAAGGACCTGCCAAACTGTTTTCCACAGTGGCTATACCATTTTACATTCCCACCAGCAATACACAAGGGTTCCAATTTCTCCACATCTTCATCAATGCTTGTTGTTTTCTGTTTTTTTTTTTTTTTTTTTTTTTGCGGTATGCGGGCCTCTCACTGTCGTGGCCTCTCCCGTTGTGGAGCACAGGCTCCGGACGCGCAGGCTCAGCGGCCATGGCTCACAGGCCCAGCCGCTCCGCGGCATGTGGGATCTTCCTGGACCGGGGCACGAACCCGTGTCCCCTGCATCGGCAGGCGGACTCTCAACCACTGCGCCACCAGGGAAGCCCTGTTTTTGTTTTTTGATAATAGCTATCCTAATGGATGTGAAGCGTTATACCATTGTGGTTTTGTTTGCACTTTTCTGATGACTAATGATATTGAGCAGATCTGTTCACACACTTATTGGCTACTTGTATATTTTCTTTGGAGGAATGTCTATTCAAGTCCATTGCCCATTTTAAGAATAAGTTGCTTTGCTGTTGCTGTTGAGTTGTATTTCTTTATATATTCTGTATCTTAATCCCTTATTAGGCGTATGATTTGCAAATATTTTCTCTCATTCTATGAGTCAGCTTTTCACTCTTTTGATAGTATCCTTTGATACACAAGTTTTTAATTTTGATGAAGCCTAATTTATCTACTTTTTTCTTTTGTTGCTCTGCTTTTGGTGTCATGTCCAAAAAGAAAAAATCATTTGTCAAATCTAATGTCATGAAGTTTTTTTCCTGATGTTTTCTTATAAAAATTTTATAGTTTAGCTCTTAACTTTAGGTTTTGATCCATTTTGAATCCTTTCTGCATTGAATGGTCTTGGTACCTTTTTTAAAAAATCAATTGAATGCAAATATGAGGGTTTATTTCTGGCCTCTCTGTTCTGTTTTATTAGTCGTTATGACTCATTTATGCCAGTACCACACTATTTGATTACTGTAGCTTTGTAGTAAGTTTTGAAATCAGGAAATGTGAAATCTCCAATTTCTCAAAACTGTTTTGGCTAAATGGGATTTCTTATGAATTTTAAGATGGGTTTTTCTATTTCTGCAAAAAAATCATTGGGATTTTGATAGGGATTGCATTGAACCTGTAGATCTCTTAGGGTAGTATTCTAAGAGATAGTATTGTAAGAAATAGTATTCTAAGAGATATGGTAGTATTGTCATCTTAACAGTGCTTTGTTTACCATTCTATGAACATGGGATAGTTTTCCATTTATTTAGGTCTTCTTTAATTTCTTTCAGCAATGTTTTGTAGTTTTCATTGTATAAGTCTTTTGTCTCCTTGGTGAAATTTATTCCTGAGTACTTTATTCTTTTTGATGCTATTGTAAATAGAATTGTTTTCTTAATTCCCTTTTCAGATTTTTCATTAATAGTGTATAGAAACATAACTGATTTTTGTGTTTTGATTTTATATTCTTCAACTTTGTTGTATTTGATTATTAGCTTTAGCAGTTTTTTTTGGTTTTGTTTTTTGTAGAAGCTTTAGGGTTTTCCACATATAAAATAATGCCATCTGTGAAGAGAGATACTTTTTCTCCTTTCTTTCCAATTTGGATGCTTTTATTTTTTTATTTTTAACATCTTTATTGGCGTATAATTGCTCTACAGTGGTGTGTTAGTTTCTGCTGTATAACGAGGTGAATCAGTTATATGCATATGCACATCCCCATATCCCCTCTCTCTTGCTTTCCCTCCCACCCTCCCTATCCCACCCCTCTAGGTGGTCACAAAGCACTGAGCTGATCTCCCTGTGCTATGTGGCTGCTTCCCACGAGCTATCTATTTTACATTTGGTAGTGTATATATGTCCATGCCACTCTCTCACTTCGTCCCAGCTTACCCTTCCCCCTCCCTGCATCCTTAAGTCCATTCCCTACATCTGCATCTTTATTCCTGTCCTGCCCCTAGGTTCTTTAGAACCATTTTCTTTTTTAGACATCATATATATGTGTTAGCATACAGTATTTGTTTTTCTCTTTCTGACTTACCTCACTCTGTGTGACAGACTCTAGGTCCATCCACCTCACTACAAATAACTCAATTCCATTCCTTTTTATGGCTGAGTAATATTCCATTGTATATATGTGCCACATCTTCTTGGATGCTTTTATTTATTTATTTTTTCTTGCTTAATTGCTCTGGCTGGTACTTTCAGTACTATGTTGAACAGAAGTGGTGAAAGCAATAAGAGCACAGTCAGCCTTCAGAACACACAAGTCTGATATTTGGAGGACAAGTTCCTGACGGTCTGTCCTGGTTCTGGCAAGCTGCACCAAACAGTCTGCCACCCTCACTGTCACCTGCCACAAAGATGGGGGAGTAGAGGATGGTAGCCACTACCACAGGGGAGAGGTTGAAACTCACTGATGTTTAGCAGCCTCTCCACCAAGCTCTCCACTGGATGCTCCCAGGTTTCCACTAGAGTCTAGAGTTCCAAAATAGTTCCTCCAGACACTTTCTGCCAATTCAGTAGCTGTCAAGGTAGACTGATGGATTTCTAGAGCTTCCAATTCCACCTTTACTCCCCCAAGAGTTGGATTTCTTTTTCTTTTAGCCTGTTAAATCTTTGTTTCAGTAAGGTCAATGTCATGGGGTAAATTCTTTGTGGGACAGTTGGCCTCCTTTTGTTTCAAAGTCACAGATTCTACCACTGATCCTGGTTGGCCATATGACACACTTGTGTAATTTTAAAAACCCTGAATGTGAGTGTAGGGAGAATTCAGTTAAGTTTTATTTGCTTCTGAAATTAATAGAAATCCACATTAGGCCAAACTTTTTTAATTTATAGAATTGATTTACATTTAAAAACCATGAATGCCTCATTTAAAATATTTTTTTCTCATGATAAATCAGTGAAGCACTGTTTTAGAAAACAACATTTTGTTTCATCTGCTCTGTTTTGTAACCAACTTTTTTATGTCAGTGAAGCCTTAGCTTAACAAAAAAAGAAACATTTTTCTTGTGCCCTACATTTTTACCATCTTTTTCATCCTGTCAGAATAATCTTAAATTTAGAATGCTAAAAAAAAAATCAGTAAGAGAACGATGTCACATTTTTTATTAGGAAGCAAAGTTTATAACATTATCACAGAGGTGTGAATCTTTGTGTGAGCTTTCCACTCGAAGACAAACTATTCATTTAAAATTTCAAAGAATACGATGTTTCCAGTAGCTTCTTTTTGACTGGCTAA
The DNA here is from genome assembly GCF_964165515.1 of Mesoplodon bidens. Classification (NCBI taxonomy): domain Eukaryota; kingdom Metazoa; phylum Chordata; class Mammalia; order Artiodactyla; family Ziphiidae; genus Mesoplodon; species Mesoplodon bidens. The sequence continues at coordinate 4,647,742 of NC_138178.1, read as the reverse complement.
CATTTCCCACATGCCAGTTGTGGGTTGGCTATCTAATTACTAATGTCTGCTTCAAAATGTTCTTAATTCATATTTCACTTCTGAAAAAAATAACAAAATAGATGTTTAGGGTTAATATGGTGCTTAATGAAATACCTGTTTCCATTTTTTTAAAAGAAAGTATTCTGCCTATCTTGTAATGAATATACATCTTTTTGACCAAATGAGCAGGTTTTCTCCCAGCAAGAGGACCCTAGTGAACCTGAAGAAGATCACTATGGTCGAGGATGGGCCCCGAGGCTTTACTGCAAATCCTGTCACTGTTTTCTCTGGCTCTCTAGAGAAGTTTCTAGAAAAAGACTTCTAGAACTTTCTCCCTCCTGTTATGACTGAGATTCTTTCCTAGGCTTAGTCTCTATTTCACTTTTCTTCTAGCTAAAAGGAACAAAGCTCCTCGTGAAGTTTCTTTTGAAGATTTCTAAGGAAAAAGGAGGCTCTAAGCACTGAATATGGAGAACGAGGTGGGTCCGTTTCAGCTCTTATGAGGATGTTTCCCCCAGAAAACTGTCCTTTTGCTTAGGGCCTGCCCTCTCTACCATGTTCCGCTGGGATTTGTCTGCCGAGGGTCCCCCGATTCAGTGGCTTCCCAGAGGAAACCTGACTTTTCCAGGCCAGGTAGTGGCCTCCAGCTTGCCCTCCCCCTCACCCCATCCTCTGAGGAGGGCCAGGAGGTCCAGAGCTGTTTCACTTCCCACTGCCCTGCAGGCCGGCCCGGCTGCTCCTTGCTCACCGGCCCCCTCTCGCCTCCCCCCTCTTCCTCATCGCTGTCCCCCCACGTGTCCCTCTCTCCCCTTCCCCTGTGTCTGCTCTTCTGAGAAGTTAGCTTACAAAGCAAAGTTGTAACTTTGAATTCCTGTTTTTCCAACCGCCCTCATGTGACAGGATATCTCCGTATTGGAGGTTTTCCCTAATTTCAGAAGCCCTTTAAAAGTGGGCCCTCCCTCCAAGCGTCTTTTCAGCCGGTTGTTCAGAGAGGGGGGGAGGGGCAGGGCGAGCCGGCGCCCTCACTGTCTTGGTTCTCCCGGCTCTCTCCTCTCCATCCCTGCAAGAAGAGGATCAAGCCTGGGCCATGAAGCTGTCCGCGCTCCTGGCTTTCCTCTCTCTCCTTCCGGTTGCCGTGCAGCTCCTGGGTAAGTGGGCTCTGACCTGGAAGCTTTCTGACTTGGGGCGTGGGGTACCCCCTCCCCTCTGGGTCAGGCTTGAGGGATTTCTTCCACACCTGCGGGGAAGAGAAAACAGGGCTTCCGCACCACCAGCTCTGCGGCAAACCTCCACCTGGTCCCCAGGCCTGGAAGTGGGGCACCCGGAGAAGGCGGCCGCTTGGCAGGTCAGAGGGGCCGCCTGACCTGAGCGCCACGGAGCCCCGTCTTCCTCTTACCTCTTCTCTCATCTGCCATCGCCTCTTCCCCGCTTTATTCTTAGAGCGATTTCCTCAGTGGTTGGCCGATTCTAGTTTTCAGTTTCTATCTAACCCCCAACCAACAACTTCTGAGTGTTTTTGGCCAAAAGGGAGGCGGCACTGGTGTCTCTCTTCATGGTAGGTCTAAGGATGGATCGCAGATCGTCCCCCCGCCCAAAGGTTCCATGGGAGTTTTAGAACTCATCTTTTTTTCTGTGAATGAGCCATTAAATTTTTTCTTAATTGGATTATAGTTGATTTACAATGTTGTGTTAGTTTCAGGTGTACAGCAAAGTGAATCAGTTATACATATACGTCTATCCAAGCGTTTTTAGATTCTTTTCCCACACAGGCCATTACAGAGTACTGAGTAGAGTTCCCTGTGCTATCCAGTAGGTCCTTGTTAGTTATCTGTCCTATATACAGCAGTGTGCTTATGTCAGTCCCAGTCTCCCAATTTATCCATCCCCCCCTTTACCCCCTGGTAACCATACTTTTGTTTTCTACATCTGTGACTCTATTTCTGCTTTGTAGGTAAGTTCATTTGTACCCTGTTTTTAGATTCCATATATAAGCAATGTCATTTGATATGTGTCTTTCTCTGACTTACTTCTCTCAGTAGTGAATGAACAGTCTGATCTAGCTTTTACTGCCAGAGGGTTCATGCTTATCTATGTTCCACGTTGATCCTTATCTCTGTTCTAAGTTGTTCAGACTGATTTATTCCTGTCCACCCTCACCTTTTTTTTTTTTTTTCTCCTGGAGACTGTTGATTACTCGTGAGGTATAGATTCAGAGCTTTTAGAAGCCCAAAGACATTACCGAGTCTCTCTCTTCTATTTCTCAGTCTCAACGTGCTTTACCCTTGGAATGAGAGTGCCTGTAGGCATTTTTATTTCCAGGTCTCTTTTGACATGAGATGAATGGGGTTTCAGCTTTGAAATGCTGGCTCCCCGATCTCCCTTCATTCCTCTCAAATCAGCAAACGCCGCCATCTGCGCCCAGCCTGTGCGAAAGGGCGCTCCATGCCCTGTTGAGTTGGAGGCAGGTGTGAGTAGGGGCCACGGAGGAGACGGAAACTCCCCACCACCAGGAAGCCTCCCAGGGAGAGTGTTCCATCACAGAAAGCGTTAACGCACCATGAGCCCGAAGTAGTGGGGATTATAAAAACACAAGCAAAGGCAGTATGGTTTGCACCTGGCCCCTGCCAAGAAGCTGCTTAATTTCTTTGTGCTTTAATTTTTCTGTGTGTAAAGTAAGGAGCATTGTATTACTTGCCTCATCAGTTGTTGCAATGATTCAATGAGTTGAACTGTGTAAAATATTTAGAACATAATATGACCCAGAGTAGTTGCGTCCTAAGTGTCAGCTGTCAATAGTAGTGACTTCTTTTTTTTCCCATGATAGCAATCAGTTGTTCAATACAAGCAGTAGAGTTAGCATTTAAAGGAGAAGTTTGCCAAAAAACAATGCCGAGGAAAGAGTCCTGGAGCCTGAGGACACATTTTACCTGAGTCCTGGCTACCGAGTGCATCCCTCAGAGAGTGAGGAGGAGTGTGACAGGAAGGCAGGCGAGCTGCACATCACCCCAGTCTTCATCTTGAAAAACTGTCTTGTGCAAGAGGATTAATATATTCTTTGTGACTCCAAAGGTTAAAACTAAGAGCAGTGAAACTCTTCTAACGGTTGCGCTGTCTCAAATAGAATGTTCTGCTTAGGGGTAAGTTCTCTGTCACTAAAGGTCTTCAGACAGACACTGGATGAGACCTGGATCCTAACCCAGCACTGTCCAATAGGTACATCGTCAGCCACATTATGCAGCCAACTTTAAAAAAGTAAAAAAGGGGCTTCCCTGGTGGCGCAGTGGTTGAGAGTCCGCCTGCCGATGCAGGGGACACGGGTTCGTGCCCCGGTCCAGGAAGATCCCACATGCCGCGGAGTGGCTGGGCCCATGAGCCATGGCCGCTGAGACTGCGCGTCCAGAGCCTGTGCTCCGCAATGGGAGAGGCCACAGCAGTGAGAGGCCCGCGTACCGCAAAAAAAAAAAAAAAAAAAAAAAGTAAAAAGAAACATTGATTTTATGAATATGTTTTATTTAACCCAATGTATCTGAAATATTATTAGTTAACATTCATCAATATAAAACTTACTGGGATATTTTTACATTCATTTTATAAAATTAAAATTTCAACATCCAATGTGCATCTTATACTTACAAGGCATCTCATTTCAGGCTGGCTTCATTTCAAGTGTACAGTAGACCCTTGGGGCTAATAGCTACCATACTGGGCAGCACAGATACCACAGATACAGCCCCTAAATTTCTTTTTTTTCTTCTTCTTTTTTTTAGCCACACTGCGTGGCTTGTGGGATCTTAGTTCCCAGACCAGGGATTGAACCAGGGCCCTCGGCAGTGAGAGTGCAGAGTCCTAACCACTGGACCGCCAGGGAATTCCCTAAGTTTCTTTAAACTTGCTCTTAATGTTTTGGGGGCAAAAAGTCTTTCTCACTTTGCTTAGGCAGTTTTCACTCCTGGAGACGCAGGATGCCTTGCTCTGATGAATGTCTTCCTCTTCATAGACACAACTATGGGAGAAGCAGGAGGGTGCTGAAGGATCTTTACTTAAAGAATAAAAGCAAAACAAAAACAAAAACATGTATAAGGGAGCTTTTTCCAGAAAATTTTTTATTAACTTGAGAGCCTTTAATTCTTATTTGACCTTTTCTTGGCCCAAGTGGCACATGAACAGAGGCGTCTGGATAAAAGCAGAGCGCCTAGTTAGTTAGCAGTAGAATAAGGAATATACAAGCTCTCCGTACCCCCTCCCCTGGACTCCCTTCCCATTTATATAACCCACAAAAAAGATCTCCCTGCTTGCTGTGGTTTCTTTCCAACCCAGAACCCTTTCTCCCACTTCCCTGAGAACATCCCGCATCATCAACACCACGAGACCCCTTGTTGTACCTGGACGGGGCCGGGTGGCCAAGCATAGCAGAGGGAGAGTGACTTCTTGATCTTGCCCTGCTATCTCTTTAGCAGGAAGAACTGCATTCAGTGCCAACGTCTAGACCTCAATGGGGATATAATTGTGGTAGAGATACAATGAGAGTTGCTCAGGCACAGAGGTTTAGCTCGAAATTGGGACGGTTTGGCTCACAGGCATTGCAGTGGCGGTAAACTTAACAGTTGGTTCTCAGAAGAGAAAAAGCACTGACTTGTGGCCTGGAGTGATTTCCACGGTGTGAGACTCCCACCATGGTTGATTTTAAACTACCAGCGTGATGCCACTGGAAGCAGAGTTGGGAAGAGGTGTCAGTAAGAGGCTCTCACTGGCCCGTGAGGGTGAAACAAAACAAAAACAAACAGAGTGAATGTGACCTCTAGCACACTGCTGTGCTGCATCCAACCTCCTTGTTTATGGGTAAGAAAACTGAGGTCCTGACAGGTTAAGTGATCTTTCCAGGGTCTCACTGGTTAGTGGCACAACCTGCTGAATGCTCAGGACTGCTGGTTCCCAGGGCAGTGTTCTTTCTATTAAACAGAAGCGATGTGTTTTTGCTCAACAAATGGTTGGTTTAATACCAATCTTGGGCGTCTTCAAGGAACAGTTGCCCACTGCCTATTCCCTTACTAGTTTTCATTTTTCATAAAATTTTCCTTATAATATTTCTACTTTTCTTCTTGTCTTTCTTCCTTCCTTTCTTTTTCTTTCTTTCTTTTTTCTTTCTTTCTTTCTCTCTCTCTTTCTATCTTTCCTTCTTTCTTTCTTTCTCCCTTTCTTTCTTTCTTTCCTTCCTTTTCTTTATTCCTAGTCTCTCATCTCTTCCTTCATACGTATGACTTGTTTTGGATACCAGATTTAAGACATACTTTCTGACATTGTTGACCAAAACCAAGTTTTCATCATCTTTCTTTCTTCAATTGCTCTTATAGTTGTCTATTTTTCATGTTGTTGTCCCAGATGACCTCTGATTTTTCTATAATTCAGAGATGAAGATCTGTGGGTGTAGGATATTCCAGATATAGGTAAGAAGACAATTGCTTTGTTGAGTGACATTTCAGTGCCTTCTGAAGGTGTTGGACCTAATTTCTGGGTAGGAAGAGTCACCACTGGTTAAACGTGAGCTTTAAAGAATCAAGTACGCTTGAAATAAGTCAGAAAGAGAAAGACAAATACCATATGATATCACTTATATGTGAAATCTAAAATGTGACACAAATGAACTTACCTATGAAACAGACTCATAGAACAGACTTGTGGTGGCCAAGGGGGAGGGGGTGGGGGAGGGATGGAGTGGGAGTTTGGGATCAGCAGATGCAAACTAGTTAGTATATAGAGAATGGATAAACAGCAAGGTCCTACTGTAGAGCACAGGGAACTATATTCAATATCCTGTGATAAACCATCATGGAAAAGAATATGAAAAAGAATGTATATATATGTATAACTGAATCACTCTGTGCAGCAGAAATCAGCACAAGATTTTAAATCAACTAGACTTCAATACGTTTAAAAAAAAGAAACTACAGAAGGTAACCTGTCAAAAAAAAGAAGAATCAAATACACTCAACCTCAGTTAAGACAAAGACCCTTGTCTTCAAAGGGACCTGGAGATTACAGTGATGACACTGATCCCGAAACCTGGTCTGAGACTGAATCTTGAGCAGCTAAGGGAGAACCAGGAGATCACACATCACAAGGGGAGTTGCACAGGAAAGTAGCTTCTGAAGTGGTTTGTTAATCTGCATGGCAGAGAGAGGGAAACTGATGTCGATGTGAGAATGGCAGTGTCCTCTCGCCTCTTGGCGACCATCAAGCACTGTTGAATGGAAATACCATATGGTTGCATTGGTCCATAGAGGGAACTAGTGAAAAGCAGGTAGAATAACAGTGAGAGTAGAAGGAGATAGGAAGGCAAGTGCCCTTTCAAAAAGAATGCAAACTGACAGAGAAGTAAGCACTGTTGGACAGATTCTTCTAATTACAGACCAAGTTAAGGACACAGAGCCTTTCAGATCTTTAATCACTTTAAGTAATTGCTTTTAGATCCTTAATCAGATCCGTAAAACAACCCAGGGAGATGGGTTGGGTGGGTGTTACAATCCACATTTTACTACACGAGGAAACTGAGGCTTGGAAGTCAGCTAGCCATTAAGGACCAGAGCTCATTCTTGACCATGGTCTTCTGGCTCTGAGGCTAAGAAGTAGATGTAATTTACCAGCTGGAGTGTGTCCATCAGGAAAGACATACACGTGCTTCAAAACAACAGTATGTCAAAGAAGGACTTAGTCCCTCTCTTTGTATCAATGGTTTAGACTTTTCCCTTGGAGATGGGAAGGAGGACACTAACATTTGAAGGTTTACTCTCTGCCAAATGATATGTTGGGTGCTTTGCTTGCATTATCTCATTTAGAAAATTCAGAGCACCTCTATCAGAGAGCATCACTATACTCATTTTACAGATCAGGAGTTGAGACTAGAATGATTAACTAAGGCAACACAGCTAGTGAACGGTGGAACCAGCATTTGCCTGCAAGTTTGCTGACCTGGAAGAATATACCTCTCTCCACCACATCACCTGGAAACTCTGGGGGTCTCCATTGTCTCTGTCCTTCTCTTTGGGCTGCTGCAAAGGTTCTCTGTTTCTCCGGTTTCATCCTGTTCTGGACCGTTTCACATTGCCTTTAAGACTGATTTTCCCAAGTTAGTGATAAGAATACACTTACATGTATCAGGCAATTTCTGTGTCAGGAACTGTTCTCAGCGCTTTTTTTAGATGATCTCATTTAATTCTCACAACAACTAGCAGGTCCTGTGCTTTCCTCCTCATTCTTTGGGGTGGGGGGAAAGGCAGCACAGAGTACTTTAGAAACTTGACCAAGGTCACACAGCCAGTGAGCAGTACAGCTCTGATTATGTCAAATCAGGTGAACATGATACATAAAGATTAATTAGTGTGGTTGAGTGGAAGAAGAAAAAGCTGTGTAGTGTCAACGTCTTACCTACAGGTTTTGTTTGTTTGTCTTGAAATTGGGGGAGAGGCTGGCATTCTGAGGTTGAGGATATAGGGGAGAAAGGGAAGGATAGTGAGTAGAGCCTCAGGAGGGGATGGAATCCAGGACACAGGTAAAGGAATCAGTAGGCTGAGGGAGAGCTACTGAGATGGGAGTGAACGAACCCAGGGAGGGTGTAGATATTCCTGTCTTTAGGAGGGGAGGCAGGAAGTTGGCAGAGTTCCTTATCCCAGCCTCTATTCTTTCCTTGAGGTCACAACCCATATTGGATTCATACTTGGACCTCCCCCAGATAGCCAAATGCAGGGACTTAAATTAGTAGGTTCTTTGGAGATTTGATGAATGAATGAAGGATTGAAGTGGTAAATAAAATCATTCTCAATTTTTCCTTTATCCTTTCGTTCAACATCGCTAAACCTAATAGTGTGATCCTTAGTTTTTTCCCCTGCCCCCAGCACTTGTTGTAGTTTTTTTTTTGCATATACTAGGTGCGTAATAAATATTTATTTTTAACTTATAAACATTATAAATTTATAAAAATAAATATTTATTTATTAACTTAATTTCAGTTCTTTGGAGACACATCTGTGGGTGTACATTCACTTATAGGGGCTAATGGATAGATTCTTAGTTTGGATGGCTCAAGGTGGTGACCTCTGACAATGATTTGAGTGAAGTAGTTTATTTGGGAGCCAGTCCTGGGAAAGACTAGCTGAAGGGTGCAGACGTGAGACCAGAATAAAGGCCACTGGTCCATGGTGGGTCCAGGAGCCAGTGACCCCTGTGGACAGCTGTAGCTCAGCCTTGCTAGGTGCCCTGGGTGACAACGTAGGATGTGCACCTCAGAATCATCCTGCCCACGGTGCAAAGATTGGGGCTGTTTATTCGTCTATAGCCGTTGGTCACTGGCAAAGGGCTACTCCTAGGAGGTGTTCATTCTCTGACCCTACTGGTCTTCGCAGTGTGTAAAGTGTTCTCTGATGGCCAGAAGATGCCCCCCAGCCCAGAGATGTGGTGATGCCACTGGGGCCTGGGGCTGGTGCTCACTAAAATGGCAAAAGGCAGGAAGAAAAGGGTTCTGGTAGCATCTGCTACAGAATACCCACTTATTTTCCTCTTATCCAGCTTCTCTGTCTTCCAGAAGTTATTAGCTTTTATGCTTTCATGTCAGCATTTTATGTATTGATGGTGGGGAAAGCCTAAAAATATATAAGGAAGTACAGCATATAATAGTTATATCTCTAACTTGTCACCTTTAGTAACGTAACTTTCTTTGCCAGTAAGTTTGGAAAATTAATGACTTGCTCAATGTTATTACTTTAAAATGGTTAAAATGTGCTTAAAAGAAAATTTGGGGCTTCCCTGGTGGCGCAGTGGTTGAGAGTCCACCTTCCGATGCAGGGGACACGGGTTCGTGCCCTGGTCCGGGAAGATCCCACATGCTGCGGAGCGGCTGGGCCCGTGAGCCATGGCCGCTGAGCCTGTGCGTCGGAGCCTGTGCTCCGCAGTGGGAGAGGCCACAACAGTGAGAGGCCTGCGTACTGCAAAAAAACCAAAAAAAAAAAAAACATAAAAGAAAATTTGTACCTGTGATATTGGATATCTAGGTTTCAGCCATTTTTAACCTGAGGCATTGTGTGGAAACTTCTTGCTTCTTTCCTAAATGTATTTTGACCTTTGATATTTCTCCCCTTGAAGTGTGGGCTCCTTGTGGCAGGGAATTTGTGTCTGGTTTGTCTTTGCATTGTCACTAGCATGGTGCCTGGCACCTATCTGTTGAAAAATAAATGTGAGGTTAGTAAGATTGAGTTAAGATGGATGACGGGTCTCTTCAATTCTGTAAATACATTTCTGATGTGTAAGTATCATCTGTTATCATTTGTTCAGCTTTGCAATATTTCTGTTACAAAAACATAATTAGTATAGAAAACAAAAATTGAATGTTTATCCAAATGAAACATTGGTCTGGTTAATAGTGACAAAAATGCCACAAGCTGTCTTTTGGTCAAGGTCTTGAATCACTTTCAGAGGAAGAAGTATGACATTTTAACTCAGAGACATTGCACAGAGACAGTGATAAAAACAAAACTTACGTGTTGACTAGTTGAGGAGAAGAATAATGTATGAATGCAGGATCATAAAGCGATGATTTTACATTTCCTTCTATTGTCTAGCAAAGGCAATATCAAACTTGCAGTGCTTCCCAATGTCAAAGATAAATAAAGGAAGCAAGAAGAGATAAGTTTGTATTGAAATAGAAGCTTTTCATTTCCAAGTACCCTTTTTAAAAAAAAATTTATTTATTTATTTATTTATTTATTTATTTATTTATTTATTTATTTATTTGGTTGCTTCGGGCTCCTTAGTTGTGCCTCTCCAGCTCCTTAGTTGCGGCACCAGGGAAGTCCCCCAGTACTCCTTGTATAAGTATAAACATTTATAAATCACTCTTTGGTAAAAATAAAATTTCAAGGGAAAAAGTCTTATGAAATAGACCCATCGTCATTAATCAGCTATTAAATAAAAGAATGTAACTGGGTTTACAGTCAGGAGATGCTTCAGATTTAATAACTATTCTTTTATTCATTCAACTAATATTTGTTGAGGAACCATTATGCTCCAAAAGGAGGGAATACAGTACTGGATTGGAAAGATAAGTCTTTCTACTCAGCGAATTTACATTCCAGTAGGGGCACAGACAAAACACAAGTAAACACATTTTTTAAAATATACATTTTAAGATGGTTATGAATAGCATATAGAAAATAAACGAGTAAAATTCGGATTGTTAGCTCGCTAAGGATTTGGCACTTGAGTTGGAACCTTAATGAGTATTTCAAGAAGAGGGAACTTGAAATACAAAGTCTCTACGTTGAAAATGACCTTAAGGTTCTTGAGGAGCAGAAAGGCTCTGTGGCTGGAAGGTGCTGAGTGAGAACAAGGGTGGGAGGAGGTGAGAGCAGCGGGTCAGCAGGGCTGGATCGAGCCCCATCTAGTAAAAAGCTGTGACATGGAGACTGGAGGGGTCTTTTCCCTCGTGTGGAGTGGTCTTCTTGAAGGGTTTACATTTGGGAAGAGGTATGGTAAAAAGCAAAATCTCTTCCAACCTAGAAAACCTCTCCCTGAAAGAAGAAGAAAAAGAAAATAATTTTATTATTTAATAACTATTCAAGCCGACTGTGATGTGCACCATCGACCTGCTAAAGAGATTGCAAAACAGAGAGAAATCTGACTCCTTTATATGGCTAAGTAGAAACATGCCATGACATTAGGTGGGGTTTACAATTTGGAGTCAGGTGACATGTTAAGCCCATCTCAACCAGGAAACTGGGAGATCAGGCGTTATCTCTGATGATTCCAGTTTCAAAGCGAGGAAGAGCAGAGGAAGAACATGGTGACTTAGTCTGGGGTGTGGCAGTGGAGATGAAGAGAAGAGAATGGATTAGGGTATTTGTATTAGTCAAGTTTCTCTGGAGAAACAGAACCAGTAGGGTGTGTGTATGAGTGTGTGTGTGTGTGTGTGTGTATCTCTGTGTGTGTCTCTCTACCTATCATGTATCTATCTACCTATTATCTATCTATCTATCTATCTATCATCTATCTGTCTAGCTATCATCTATCTGTCATCTATCTATCAATATCTTTTCGGAGAGATTTATTTTAAGGAATTGCCTCGTGCAGTGGTGGAGGCTGGCAGGCTGGTAACTCAAGAAAGAGTTGATACTGCAGTTGAGGTCCAAAGACAATCTAGAGATAGAATTTCCTCTTCTTGAGGGGACCTCAGTCTGTTTTCTCTGATGGCCTTCAACTGATTGGATGAGGCCCACCTACAGTATGGACTGTAATCTGCTTTACTAAAAGTCTACTGCTTTAAATGTTAACTTTATCTAGAGCACGAACACAAAACAAAAAACCTCCCAAAACAACCTTCACAGCAATATCCAGACTGGTATTTGACCAAATATTTGCATTCCATGTCCTAGCCAATTAGACACATAAAAGGAACCATCATGGTATGTGTTGGGTAGAGCCAACAGATTCTACTTTTGTCCTAGAAAGTGCAGGAAAGCTGGAAATCTAGAAGACTCCTAGGTTGTTGGCTTATGGATCTAGGTGGATGATGGTGCCCTTAATGAAAAAGAGAATATTGTATGTTTGCTCATTAAATACCATCATATTTAGAGTGAAATTAAGATGGAACTACAGACAAAAATTAAGTACATGAAATAAAAGTCAGGTAAGTATACAAACTCTGAAAGAGGAACACTATTCATGCAATATGACTTCCAAGCACCTTACCTTAAATGGTTGGTTACCAACTGGTTGGTTGACTGAATTTAGACAGTTACTAAGTGTTGGCCACTCAACAGTAAAATCAAATGGCTGAAGTAGGAGGTGGAAGAGAGATTTATTGTTGGGATGGTACTGAGAAAAACTGTGAAATGTGGAAGGTAAGTCTAGATAGGAAAAGAACAGGTGGAATAGCCAACACAAATGAAATGTAAAGGGCAATATAGCTGAGTCTACAGATATCTATGGTAACATTTTCAGAGTTTAGTACCTTTTTAGATTAGCAGATTTACATTTGTGTATGGTAAATTATCCTATAACTGTTTCTAAAGAACATTTTATCTTCTTATTTCCTGGGTTTTACTATGAACAAAACAAATATTATTAACATTTTAATTTTATTGCCAACGCACAGAGTTACTCATTTTGCCTCACAAAGAGCAAGCTTGGGAAGGCCTTCAGTTAGATGGGAGGAGACTGGATCGACACTGCATGTTCTGTTGACAGGCATCAATTCCAAAGATGCCAGCAGAAGCAGATGTTCTGAATTCAGGCTCTAGTGAGTCCCGATTCCAAGAAATCAAACCAGCAGACATGAGGAACCCAGCCAAGGAATCTAGGCAGAGGTTCAAAGTAGCACTGAATTAGGAACCCAGGCAAGACAGAGGCAAGAGGTCTCTAACAAGTGTAGACAAGAGCAGATAGAGCCGGAGAACATAATCTTTTGAGGCAAAGATCCATTATGACCTTGAAGTTGATAGTCCAAGACTGATCTCCGAGTGTAAGTGGAGCCAACCCCACGGGGTGCTGAGGATAGTAGATAGAATTTGGCTTGTGGAAGCAAAGGCCTCTCTTAGTGGCACTATGATTACTTTAATAATTTCACTGGGATGACCTGATTGAAATAGGGATTAGCAGATGCAAACTATTGTATATAGGATGGATAAACAACAAGGTCCTACTGGATAGCACGGGGAACTATATTCAATATCCTGGGATAAACCATAATGGAAAAGAATATGAAAAAGAATGTATATATATGTATAACTGAGTCACTTTGCTGTACAGCAAAAGGTAGCACAACATTGTGAATCAATTTATACTTCCATAAAATCAATTAAAAAAAATAAATTGAAATTGAAATCAAGTGTAAAAAAAATACCAGGCTCATTCAGCCAGACACTCAAACATCTGTAATACCATACCAGCTCATTTTGAAAGAACCTCTTAAGTAGAAAGAATTTAGTTAAACTTCACAAAAAGCGTTTAATTTATATTTGTGCCACAAAAATAGTCAGTTCCTTTCATTTGTCTATTGAACAATAGACAAAAAAGAAAAAACTTTACATGATGAAACATGAAATCAATTTTGATTTAAAGGACAAAAATACGCTTACCAGACCTTTTTATTCTTTTTCTCTTTTTGTCAAGAGGAAGTTGAGTTTTGCTAGCTAGCAGCTATGTACTATAAGCATAAACTATCTATACATACTTATTTAAAGTACCAGCCCCAAATTACAAGTATAAAAAAAACTTTTTATAAAGTTACTCTCATAAATACTACCTTAAATGATATAAAACCTACATTTATTCAACCTTTACTGCAAACTTCACAAATTATAACACTATCAAATGCATTTTTGTATCTTTTTGTTATGCAAAGTTTAGGTTGAATATGCCAGTGAAACGAAAGACACTAGATGTCCAAGTTACCTATTGTTGGATGGGAAAGAAAACAAAAAAACTTCTCTAGTTGCCCAGACCTCTGGGCTTCCCAGAAGACACTTAGCTCAAAAATTTGCTGGACATTAAATGAATGTAAAATTTCCTAAAATAAAATTGTTTTGTTTGTTTGTTTGTTTGTTTGTTTGCGGTACACGGGCCTCTCACTGTTGTGGCCTCTCCCATTGCGGAGCACAGGCTCCGGACGCGCAGGCTCAGCGGCCATGGCTCACGGGCGCAGCCGCTCCGCGGCATGTGGGATCTTCCCGGACCGGGGCACGAACCCGTGTCCCCTGCATCGGCAGGCGGACTCTCAACCACTGTGCCACCAGGGAAGCCCAAAATTGTTTTTTTAAATATGAAAAACCTTACTAATGTTATAGTTAGAATCACTGGGTATAGGTTTCATCTATCTCAAAAAGGGTAGGGAGAGTCGGACTTCAAAATTCTATTCCAGGATACACAAGTGTTTAATTTTATAGCTTATTGTATTCATCCCCAAATTTGCTTTTCTCAGATGAGTATTATTTCTTCCTCTGTTACCTACCTTTTATGTTTACTCCACTACAGTTTGTGTGCATTTAAGGCATTTAAGTCTTTTCATAAGGTTCCTTGTCTGAACTAGGACATCTTGAAGATTTCCAGCCACATGCTCCCAAGAGGCCCCTCAACCCGGTCTCTCCAGCTTCAGGGACCTACGGAGGGAGCGGAGCTGGCCCAGGCTGAGTCAATTTCAACCCTTTTCCTGTGATCACAGGTCTTTCGGGAAATGGAAACATTGAGAACTTTTGACCTAAAATATTGTCTTTGTCCTATGTATCCACTTAAGCATCCTTTCTTTCTTTCTTTCTTTTTTTAACAGACACTAGGCAATTTTTAATATACAATGAAGATCACAAGCGCTGCGTGGAAGCATTAACTCCCAGTGCAGTTCAGACTGCAGTTTGCAACCAAGACAGCGAAGCTCAGAAATTCCGATGGGTGTCTGAATCGCAGATCATGAGTGTTGCCTTTAAGTTATGCTTAGGGGTGCCATCAAAAACTGACTGGGTTCCTGTCACTCTGTATGCCTGTGACTCCAGGAGTGAATTTCAGAAATGGGAGTGCAAAAACGACACACTTTGGGGAATCAAGGGAGAAGATTTATTTTTTAACTATGGCAATAGACAAGAAAAGAACATCATGCTTTACAAGGGATCAGGTTTATGGAGCAGATGGAAAGTTTATGGAACCACAGATGATTTATGCTCTAGAGGTTATGAAGGTAAGAAGCTTGGAATTTTTTTTTTTCCTTTCTGTCAAGTCTTTCTCATCCTCCTAGTTGGAAACTAATTCAAGGAAATAAGCATATTCTTGTTTAGTCTGTACTAGAAGTATTAATTGATTACTTTTGTGTTTGGAACTGTTCTGTGTTCTGTGAATGAGGAAATGTGGTACAAAGTCCTAAATGATACTTTAACTATTTGTAATTAATGGGAAGACATTTCTTGTAACTTTTGCTAAGATTTTTTTTTAACAGTGGGCTACCGTTTTTAGAAATTACTTTTCACTGTAGTCTTTGACCCAGTGTCTTCCATTTTACATTGTATGATTGTCGTGATAAAAGAGTTTAACGAAATGTTTCTTTTCCTTTGTTTACATTACCTCTGAACAAATGATCCGTGGAACAACATTCTTTACCAATTCAGACTGTGTAAAATGAAATCTTGACAATTTTGGTTTCTAAATGTTTCTAATTTATTTGTTACCTTATGGGTATTTAGAGACATTATGTAATAATCAGCAAATTAGAAAAGCTAAGGAAGTAGCTTATAAACTAACCTTCAGCGTCTTTAGTCTGCTGTTTTAGAAAGTGGTAGCACCTGTGGGGCAGGAAATAATTGTATATGTAGTTGGTTCCTTCAGCTCGTGAAGGTTAAATAAAATCAGAGTATCTAGTCTTCTCTCATCTTGGTGACTAGTGACTGCACAGAAAAAAGATAAACAACAAAAAAGAACTTGAAGCCCTTTACAAAGGCTTCTTGAGTCAGATGATGTTGTAACCACTTTCCAGGTTTGGACACTTGATTTCTGTGAAGTGTTATCTAGAACGACCTCAAGGTCAGAGAAAGAGCCTGCCTCTTGGGGCAAGAGATTAAGCTGTTTGCAAAATTACTATGTTACTGAGGCTGCAAAGGTTGGTTGAACTTGGCTTACGGCAGGTACACAGATCATCGGAGTTCAGCTCTTTTCAAGGTGATGATTTGACAGCTTTCCATTTTCCTTCTATGTTGTATAAAGAGAAGAAGAGAATAGGAACTGAAGAAGAGTGAGGAGGAGGGCTCAGAAAGAAGTTATCCCAAGGCTTTTATTGAACATAATGTAGGTTTAGAAATTACCTAAGCGGCAACCTAAGCAGCACAGCATTTCAGGCGAAACTTGTCGGAAAATGATAGGGCAGGACAAGAGTGAATCAAACTTGACTGAGTCAAATTCCACAGGTGGGACAATAGTTCTGATTGAGGAATCCAACACAAGGAAGTTTGGTGCTAAGAGATCAGAATTCTCATTTTATTTTAAAAGATATCGCTGAAGTTCTGTAGTCCTCTCTCCACCCCCTGCCCCTACTTTCTGGTCTTCTGTTTGCTTTGAGAAAAATATGCATAGGACTTAGGATAGTGGTTCTCAAACTTTAATATGCTTAATAATCATCTGGAGACCTTGTTAAAAATACAGATCCCAAAGTCCCCCCTCACCTAGATTCTAAATTAGCATATTGGGGGAAGGGCCTAGGGATCTACTGAATTATTTTTATCAATACTGTGTGGTTGGATGCAGATGGTCCATTGACCACACTTTGCATACTCCCTAAGTCTCTCCCAATACTTAAGATATTCCTGCTAGAAGATCTAGCCCTTCAGAGTGATCTTGCAATCGATTCATTGGAATATGCATTAGAAGTAAAGACAATGCAGAGAGGATGTATGCAGAGTCTTTGTCTCTCTAAAGAAAACTTGGGGAAGAAAACTACCTGAGGCCAAGGATTTAATTTTGAGTGATCGACTCAGATTTTGTAGACTTGGACGGATCTGAGGATTGTCTGGAAGTGTGGCCCACAAGAGGAAGAGTCAATTGAGTGCAGTGACATGATTTGTTAGTCAAGTTGGCCTCCTCAGTGCTTTATTTAATAAATCAAGTTAGTCCTTAAAAAGCCATTTCTGATTGACATCTGTAAACTGAGTACTGAGAATTCCTTGGCTAGCTGAAAGAACAGTACCACTAGCCCTAGGTGGTCTTATCACGTTTTCTTCATATGAAGGAACAATGGTGTAACTATTACAAATCCAGCATGTTCTTTATACAATCTATGATTCGGAAAACTAGTCCTGTAACTTAGTGCAACAAAAGCTAGAGTCACATTTTAAAGTTACTAACAGCTAGGCAATTGGCAAAAGAGTCATTTTGAGGGAACTGAGAATAAACCTAGCTTTTAAGGTGGACAAAATAAGTACGAGCAAAGGAAAAGGAAAGGAAGTAAGTAGCTTATTTTTGTTGTGCTCTTTACATATGTTACATGCTGTGCTATGTGTTTTACAAATATTATATTATCTTAATGACTTTCAAGATGTCTTTAAAGAAATTTTTAAAGTCATAGAATCTATGAAACTTAAGTAGGAAAAGAGTATTCCTACCTAGAAAAAATTCTGAATATAAACTTGTCACAAGAGACTGAATATTTCAATATAGAGGATTATTATCTCCCAAAGAGGCATCCCTACAAAGGTGGACTGAACATACTGGAGCATTTAGCTACTTGAGTAGTTTGGTTGTCAGTGGAGATATGAGCTTCCTTTTGACTTAAGCCAAACCGTGATCCATAACGATTCTCTCTATTTTTTTTTAAATTAATGTATTTATTTGGGCTCCGTTGGGTCTTCATTGCTGCATGCGGGCTTTCTCTAGTTGCGTCGAGCAGGGGCTGCTCTCGCCTGTTGCGGTGCACAGGCTTCTCATTGTGGTGGCTTCCGTTGTTGCGGAGCACAGGCTCTAGGCGCGAGGGCTTCAGTAGTTGTGGCTTGCAGGCTCAGTAGTTGTGGCTCATGGGCTTAGTTGCTCCATGGCATGTGGGATCTTCCCAGACCAGTGCTCGAACCCATGTCTCCTGAATTGGCACGCGGATTCTTAACCATTGCACCACCAGGGAAGTCCACAATTCTATATTTGTTTCAACTTTCCTTTCTAGGTGAACCTAGAGCTTCACATTTTGATCTGTTTGGACTCATTTTTTTAAAAAAGGCAAATACTGATTATAGATAGTATCTAAGGGTTTTAAGTGATTTCTTTCCATGATGTGAATTAGAGATTTATGCTAAAGTTTCTACCCTTTCTCGTAGCCATTGTTGAGGGACTCAAGTGGAGTCTGGCTGGACAGGAGTGGTTGGAGGGGATTGAAGTTTTGACTGTGTGTTTGGGTTACACAGCTATAAGGTTATTTTTCAGTCTACAGATTTAGTAATTCTCTGATTCCAGCCAAGGGGAAGGATGGCCTTTTCTCTATTTGGAGGAAATGCAGAAGTCAAAGTTGTTGTCAATAGAGCTGACTGCTTTTGGCTCATGAGAGCAAAGAGGAAAATCTTACTGCAAAAGACAGCAGAATAGAAGTGGTGCTAGAGTTTTTCCTGAGGACACATGTATCCAGCAAAAGACAGGAGTTGCAAGAGAAGGGAAATACAAAGGAATTCCCTGTGTTAGTGTAAGACCTGTGATCAGAAACATAAGACCGATCCTTGCAGTAACCTTCTGATTGGAAAGTCATCGTTCAGGAGATTCACATCCATTCTAAGTACAAGTCAATGTGTCTCTTCTAGCCATGTACACACTCCTGGGCAATGCCAATGGGGCAACCTGTGCATTTCCATTCAAGTTTGAAAACAAGTGGTATGCGGATTGCACAACTGCTGGGCGGTCCGACGGATGGCTCTGGTGTGGAACCACTACAGACTACGACATGGATAAGCTATTTGGATATTGTCCATTGAAATGTAAGTAACTTTATCATCAAGACAATTTTGGCACGTTTAGTATGGCAACCTAGTGATAAGACTTTGTGTTTATCGAGAACATTTCTTCCTCGAAGTGATTTCTCATTTCCTATCTCATCATACCCCACCACAGCCCTCTACAGGTGTCATTGTCCCCATTTTATAATGGAGGGAGTGATCCATACTGGCTAAAGACAAGAACACAGATCTTCTGACCCTCAGCCCTAGGCTGCCTCAAATGACCCCTTTATTTTCACTAACTCCTACTTCTCCTCAAATTCCACTGTTACTGTCAGTTATTTTCTAAGACTTCAGGGCAAATTATACTGTATATGATGCAATGTATACTTAATGCCACAGGTGGGCATCCCATTTTCCAATCTCCCCAATGATTTACCTTTATTAACCTATAGATCAAAAACAGAATTTAAAAAATAAATAAATAAATAAATAAATAAATAAAAAATAAAAAAAAAAACAGAATTTAAGCAATGCCACAGCATTGGTTTTGATGGAGAGAGAGAGAGAGAGAGAGAGAGAGATGGGAGTGGCTCCTGAATTTTGTGTCAATGTAATGAAAAGGGTTCCTCACTGTGAAAATGATAGCAATGCTACTTTTCTTAAATTAAGTTTAAGAAGAGTATTATTTAATTTAACATAGCTTCAATGGAAGTGAGTTATGTCTATGCTTGAAGGGGTTTTAAAATGAAAATGTAAGTCTTATTGCAATGATGCAAAATAAGTGGCATTGCGTTGTATTGAAGTGAGGGGGCCATAAAAATTCTTGGTGTCCTTTCCATGCTCAAGAATTTATAAGGAAGCGGGCCAGCAGGTTTCGGGTGGGGTGGAGGAGGGCATTCGTGTTGGAAGGCAGGGATTGGGCTGAAGAAAACAGAGGAGGAAGCGTTCTTGGCTTCCCTCTCCCCACCACCCCACACCCTCCTCCTGCTGCCAGCATCTGCCTTCCTTTTCTTCCCCCTGAACTTCTTACCCCCAACCTCTTGCTACTTCAGACTCTGTGGATCAGAGCTCCTATTTTCTGCTGTCCTGCCAAGGGGCGGGCACTGGGTCAGAGCCTCAGATACAGTCTGGGCTGATTGTGAGACCACCCGCATTGCAATAGTGCTGCGTACCCCACTAAACTTTCAGGATCACACATCCACATACCATCACGGTATTCCAAGCGTTATTGTAAAAAACAGTCCAATTTACAAACATATCTTAGTTTGTCAAGTTAAAGACAGAATTCCAAGAATTGTGCTTATTTATCTCTTTTGATTTTTAATCCCTAAACGTCTTACTAAAAGTTAATTTGATTTCTCAACCCCATAGATTATTGTACTTCCCCTCTGGGTCCAGTCCCTCGGTTCTGGGTGAATACCCAGAAAAACTCAGTCTTCCTGTGTTCATGGTGGAACCGCTCTCCCATTCTTGGGGGAGATAAATGCATTTCTGTTTTATAACAACTTTTAAAGGTTTGATTCCCATGAAAGGTTGACTGATATCTTATCTCTATATTAGAAGGCTTTTTGTCTGAAAACAAAACTGAACTTTTTCCTCATAAGATAAAGCAAGACTTGTTTTTCAGTGATTGAGGAGCATCTTCCTCTGGACTTTGTAGGAATGGTATTTTCTAAATCCATTCTCATGGAGTGTCTTGGGGCTACAGATCTCATGGGTGCAGCTATAACATCCTGCACTTACATGGTGTTGACAGGGACGTTGTTGGCTGCATGTATGATTTAATGAATCATTAAATGGAGGACAAATGGCCAGCCACTAATCATAAAAAAAAACAACACCTTGGCTAGACATGTGTTTTAGGGATCAACTGGGTAGGCTCTAGAATAAGCTTTTAGGCTCATTGGTTCCAATTTATGTCTTTCAAAGCAAATTATATATTTGGTCTAGTTAATTGCAAAAGTAAAATAACTGGACATTTAAAACACCTTTGATTTCAATATGCATTACAATTTTAAAGCACATTTTATACATTCCATGCCTTTCTTGAAGGGCTTTGCAGTTTCCCAAACTCTTTCCTTGTCTTTGCTTTGTGTTTTTTTTTCAAAAGAACATTTTATCTGCCTTAAGCTAGCAGATTCAATACAGGAAGATGAGGTCCCAGCTATTGACCTAGTGACACTTAGTATATGCTCTTCATTGTCCTCTGTAGTGTTTATTGTAATGTTTTCCTTCTATTTAGACATTTATTTTCAAGTATCAGGAGAACAGGAAAAGGAAAAGACTCCTTTCTCTCAATTCCCCATAGCTTGCAATTTTAGCTTTCAGCATCAGTTGTGCTGGTTTACTGTGGGAATTTGAACAGTTTGTGGAGATGTAGAGTCAGCAAACCTATGCATGCATTGAGAAATAGGTCTTAATTCCTTGATTTAAAATGCAAACTGTACTTTCTTTACATGAAGAGAAGCGTAAACTTGCATTTCTTTCTTTGGTCATTTGTGGCCCTTTCCTTCATTTCTGGATTAGAAAATCATCCCCGCCTTCTTTGTTATCTCACACTTTCTACCACACTACAAGCAAAACCTCCAAATTTCTAAAAATATTTATTTAAAATAGTTCCGTCTTCAAATAAACCTCAAACCAGTCTCATTTGAGTGATCTCACTTACAGGGCGAAGAATCCATTTGCACATTAAACTAGTAAGCCCTCAGACTGTGGTAATTTAAATTTAACATTACTAATTCAAATGTATTTTTTATGTGAATATATAATAATTTTATAGTTAAAACATCTTAGAAATGTCTATGGTGTTGCCCAAATGAAATGTTGAGATATTTTTCTTCCTCTTTGGTGTTTCATGAACCACAAATTTCATATCATAGTGTGTGGTAAGTATATGAAAAAGATCACTTCCTTGTCAGATACAAAGAATCACAATTACATGCATATATAAAGTGTGGGCTATATGTGTATATATAATGTTGGCTGTATGCATATATATGGTGTAGACTCTATACACATGGACAACTGTCCAATTTGTTAGCAAGTTGAATACTCCTCAGAAAATGTGAGAGTTTATGTAATCTTTTCCTTATAAATAAATGAAAGGATTATGACTTCACATGACTTGTAAGTAGAATTTTACATTATTAAAAAGACAAAAGAGAAGTTTTTATATCATGAAGCACACAAAAATATTTCATCTGTTGACTCATTTCTCAAACATCTTATGTGTAAAATGCAATCAATAATATTTATCCATCTATATTATTGGCCTTTCATAGACTATAGCCACGTTTATAGAGTATATTGGGAATCATAAAATAGCAAAGGAAAAAATAAGGTAAAATTTTAAAAATTAAAAAAAAATTTTAAATTAAAAAGTGTTTTATTCTGAGGGAAGAAAAGCTAACAATCAGCTATTGCCAGGAACTACCTATGTTTAATACGTGCTAGAGATAAGAACATGAGACTCCAGAGGTGGTTAACAATTTAACTAAGGTTGACTCACCAGTGAGTGACAGAGTCTGGAGGCAGGTCCTGGTCAGTCTGTCTGTGGAATCTATAACCTTCCCCTCTAATGCCTGTGTCTTTGGTCTAAAAAGACCAAACTAGAATGTGCAGGTGAAATATCCATTGCTGAGAGAAGACATATTTATTTTCTCTTCTCCCTTTATTATTGTTTTTCTAGATTAAGGAAGTTGGGCTGGCATCTCTATTCTTAGTCTGTTATTTGCCTCACTTCCCAACTCATCTGATCTCAAATGTCCTAATGGAAAAATAGAGATGGTGAGTCCCTGTCTTTCTGGAGGCACATGAAGGAGATGGAATGCAGTCGATCTTTGAAAACTCCCCCTCTTCATTTCAGGAGTAAAGAAAATCTCATAGTCACTTTAAAACTGATTAAAAGAAAGAAAAAAAGGAAAAGATAATGCTTTAGGCAATAATGCTATGAAGATTGTTTAAAAAATATTGTTCACTGAAAATTCTTTCCATGCATAATGTAGTCAATTCCTTTTGACTTCTTTTACAGTTGAGGGCAGTGAAAGCTTATGGAATAAAGATCCGTTGACCAGCATTTCCTACCAGATAAATTCCAAATCTGCTTTAACTTGGCACCAGGCGAGGAAGAGCTGCCTGCAACAGAATGCTGAACTCTTGAGCATCACAGAGATACATGAGCAGACATACCTGACAGGTAAAGATGTGAAAAGAAAACAAAGTTGTGAAATCATGATTATTTCATTTCCGTATAGTTTAACTTAAAAGCATATGACACAAATAATTCTAGACATCATGATAGAGTCAGTCCTAAACAGATGGTGCAGAGAGTTTGACAAATGTGCACCCTGAAAAAGACACCTGGGATGGCGAATAGGTTTCATCTCATGAGCCAACTTTCTTCTCTCAGTTGTGTCAGTGTCTAGAACTTGTGCTGAGAATGATTTGGAGGATTAATTTGGGCTCAGAGTAGAAGATGCTACAATCAATTAGCGATGCCGTTCTTGGATACAAGACACGGGTGCCATACCGGTCAAATATTCTAGGTCTAGCTTGAAGTCGGTGGTTTTCCATTAGCATGGGAGAATTTAACATGATAAACTGAAGAGCTGCCACCACGAACAGGGACAAGTGAAGAGCTGTCCTTTTGCCTCCTGTCTTTCAAATTCCCAGACTCTAATGATTTTCAGGTCTTATTGATACTCTTTCTACAATGTTTGTTTTTTTAGCATTTGTTCTTGTGAGGTTGTGAAGATGAAAAGAGCTAATGTTTGCTTGAGATGAGAGGGTCTGTTTTAGCTTCTGCAATCCACACTTGAGGAACGGAGAGATCAGGACCAGAAACAAGTGTGGGAGAAAGAGCATCCTCAATTCCCTGCTCTAATCCCCTCCCTCCCGTGCACCCTGACCCTGCTTACTAGCTAAAAGTCTCTCGGATCCAGTGACCGCCACGTTCAAGAACTCTTAGTGGCTTCTGATTTCCTATCAAATAATTAACAGCACACCTTTGCCTGACATTCAAGGGCTGTCCCCTGTCCACCGACTGCTGTTCCCCTTTGTGCATTTCGCAGTCTTGACAAAAGAAAACTTTTGGGTTCCTCACCTATGTCTCATACTTTCTCACCTCCACGTCTGTCCCCATGGCATTTCTTGTACCTGGAATTCCCCACATTTTATACAGTTGAAATGCAGTCTTCTCTATTTCCATCTGCCTTTCTTTTATTTGTTTACCACTTTTACAGTGGTTACTTACATGTGTCCCACTTACCCTGCAAGACTATAAATACATTCATTTTTTTATACATTCAGTCATTCAACAAGATGGGTGGTTTCTCTGTGTGAGGCATTGTGCTAGCTCCTGGGGACACAGCAGTGACCAAAGCCTGCCATGTCCTGTCCACCTGGAGCTTAAAGTCCAATGGGGAAAACACATAGACAAGAAAACAAGCAAATAAATACAAATTATAGTTAAGTACCATGAAAAAGCAAACTGAAGGCTGTATAGAGAATGGATTTGAGGGGCAGATGGCTGAAAGTGAGGAATGTCTTGTGAATATGTATGTCCTCCCCACCCCTAAAGAGATTCACACAGAACCTTCCGGGAAGACAGTCTCAAGGAATGTTTGCTGACTGACAAATGAGGATGCAGCACAAGAAAAACCATTATTTAGAAATTCAGCCTCACGTTTGGACCAGTGGTCAGTTTATGGCGAGAAGACAGTGGTTCTTAAGTGTGAAGTTGCTTATCAGTCACCAAGGAACTTTGTTAAAGTGAAGCTGCCTGGGTGCAAACCCCAGAGACCGTAGATCAGGAGGTATGATGTGGGGTCCTGGAATCTGCATGTTATCAGATTTCCAGGTGATTCTAGGGCAAGTGGATGGGGACCACACTTGGCAAAGCACTGTGTACAGTACCTGCTGTATCAGCAATGCCTACAGATTGCATCTGCCTGGACAACAGGCAGCAGAGCTCAGGAGTAAGGAGCATAGACTCAGGAGGCTGACTGCCTGGGCCCTGGCTCTGTGAAGTGGGGGGGACCTTGGGGGTGATTACCTGAGGCTGCTGTGCTGCAGTGGGAGAGTGTGTGTGAACTGTTGCAAGGGACAGAGCTGTCCCCAGCCTTGTCTCATCACCTAGGATTCCCTTTCTCCAGCTCTTTTCGGATGGTCCTCTCCATCGACTGGAACACACTTCTCCTATAAGTTATTATTTTTTAATTGAATTTGAAGATGTTGATTGCATTCTATTTGGGGCAGAAAAAAATGTAACATGAATTTTTTTTTAGCGCCACCTTGTGAAATACACAAAGCATTATTAGGTAAGAAAGATTTTTCTACTTCTAGTCCATTTCTGAGGACTAAATCAGGAATACTAGCTCCACTGTAATGAAATCTTTCTTGTACCAAGTATAACATTTAAACATTTTCTGCTTTCAGTATAGGCTGCAAGCCACCATTTTCTTTCGGCCATCATTAAAGAGATTGACAATAGAAAAGCAATACGACCTCACTATGGGCATTCGTGAGCTCAGAGATGGGGTTCTGCCTCCGTCTGCTCAGTGATTCTGTTTTGTGTTGGTCCATGGGGTCTTTGTATGCAGTATTGGGGCAAAGTACAGAGGGACCGATGTTTGCAACCATGTGTAAAAATAAGGAGAAAAAGGGGAAAACAGAGACAGAGATAAGACAAAATTTATGTAGGTGATTAAGGAAGAGGGAGAATGAGTTGAGACAATCCTGGTGTGATTTGTGCTGGCTTGCACGGGTTAGAGAAACCTCAGAGTTGAAATGGTTTCACTTGGCTTTTTTTTTTTTTTTTTAAAGGCATCTGTTTGCGGGTTGTGTTCTCTTGACTCTTCTGAGTTTTGCTTGTTTTCTGGCTTTCTGGAAGCCAAGGGGCAGAGTACAGGTTACTTTTGAACTCCTCCCCAGTTGCTAGGGGAAGGAGGCTATGTGAGCAGGACAGCATCTCTGGGCCCTCCACTTGCTTCCTCATTCCTGCCTCCGCTATCAGGCTTCTGGCTGCAGGAAATGCTTCTCTAATCAGCAAGGGCTAGTACTGTGTCCCCAGGAGCGCAAACAAGCCCTAAGAGATTGGGAGGCTGAGTTCACCTCAGATACTTATTTGAATCTTATCCAAGCCTCCGGAATTTCAGTCAGCAAATTTTAACTGAAATCCGGGTAGGAATGACTTCTCGAATGAGATTTGTAATATTTCCTGCTTTTTCTTTAAGTCAACAATGCCGTGCATTAGGGGACAATAAAAGTCTGACGGGGAATTTAAAAAATAAACCAGACTTTTGTTTTCTAGAGGGAAGATATGCATGACATTTATCAGCGTATATTGGGGAAGACTAGAAAGTCCTGGTGTGAGTGAGGGATTGTCATCTCCTCCATTCTGGAAAATGGGGCGCTAACATTTTTTAAAAACCACACATAGTTACCCTTTAAAAAAATGATTTCTTTTATGTGAGAATTTTGAGTAGTAAACTTCATTTTTCAAAAAGGTATAAGCCTCTTATGAGTCTGAGATCAAATTAGCTGTTATTTATTAAACAGCTGTTGTGTGTCAGACACTGAGCTTTATTTCTAAAGCTGACACCAACCTTGTAAATGAGTAAATATTGTCCCCACTTTATAGATAACAGGAGGGAGAAGGTAGGAATTTTGCCTAATGTCGCACGTTCAGAAAATAACTGAATTGGAATTCAGCACTGTCTTTCCATTATGCTTTGCCTGCGTCTCACTTAAAAATAAGCAAGGATTTGGTGGCCCCCAAAGCTTTAAAGAGAACATTTAATTTAGATGTCAGCAGCTCCTTGCTCCAGTAAATTTATTCTAAACTGGCAATCTGATTTCACATTATCTGCTGGGTTAACGGCTTCTGCCCAGTGGCCAGTTCTTATATCACCCAGAGTCATTTCATCATCTCTTCTTCTTCTACCCTCAAAGATGTTGGGACGCCCCATTGAATCCTCAGTTCCTGAATCAGATTTATAACCATGTATGCGCAGGATTAGGATTTATAGAACTGAAATAAGATACAGGAAGTGAAATTGGCTAGCTACTTCGATTCTTTTTGCCAGTTTCCGTATGGTGCTGGGTGGAGAACAAATTGGACCACAGTATAGAAAAGAACAATACAGTGTACTATTGGACAGTAATACGTCTTCTATTACAACTAAGTTCAAAAGTAGGTATAAACTGTTTCAGACGATACATGCAGGAAAATTTAACATTAAAAAGTTTAGCATGTGGAATTGATGCTTTGTGTAATAATACTAAAAAAATTTGGTCATCTTCTTTAAAAAATTACAAACACATTAGAAAAAAATTGTGGATGACGCTCATCAGCTTTAAGTGATATATTTAACACAAAGCTTGAAATTTGTTTGTAAATCACACTTTTTGCCAACCCGAATTCAACGTGGAGTAATAACAATAATAATAATATTAAGAATAGCAGTAGCTTACGTTTATTGGGCATATACTGTGTATTAGGCCCTGTTTTAAGAGGTATTACTTAATTTAATTCTTCAAAACAAGCGTAGGAGTACCTAGGGTAGATAAGGAGAGTCTCAAAGGATAATTTCCTTAAAGAGTGATCATCTTTTCTCATCTTGCCAAACGTAGTAATTTAAGTAAGCAGTCTCAGGCAAAATCTAATTTATTTATTCCTACAGTTCTGTTCAAAACTTCATAGTTTTGAAAACTTAGATATGCATAGTTTATTATAAGTTTTAAAATATACCAGAATATTTGATTTTGGGGAATAGCTATATCCAACATATACAAGCAACTCATACAACCCAACATCAAAAATAGACCCCCAAAGCCTGAGAAAAACCGAAACAACTTGAAGAGACATTTTCTCAAAGAAAACATACACATGAAAAGATGCTCAACATCATTAATCATCAGGGAAGTGCAAATCACAACCACTGTGAGATACCACTTCACACCGGTTAGAGTGGCTATTATCAAAAAGACAACAAATAGCAAATGTTGGCAAAGATGTGGAGAAAAGAGAACCCTCACGTGCTGTCAGTGGGGATGTGAACTGGTGCAGCCACTATGGGGAACCTTATGGAGGGTCCTCAAAAAACTAAAAATAGAACTACCATGGGATCCAGCAATTTTACTTCTGATTATTTACCTGGAAAAAAACCAAAAACACTAATTCAAAAAGACAGATGCATTCCAGTGTTCATTTCAGCATTATTTACAGTAGCCAAGATATGGATACAACGTTAAGTGTCCATTGATAGACAAATGGATAAGGAAGATGTGGTATATATACATACATACAATGGAATATTACCCAACCATAAAAAATGAAATTTTGCCATTTGTGACAACATGGGTGAATCTAGAAGGTATTATGCTAAGTGAAATAAGTCAGAGACAGATGAATACCTCTTGATCTCACTTATGTATGGAATCTAGAAAACAAAACAAAATGAAAACAGATGCATAGATACAGAGAACAAATGGGTGGCTGCCATAAGGGAGGGCAGGTGGGGAGTAGGTGAAATTGTTAGAGGATTAAGAGGTACAACCTTCCAGTTATATAACAAAGTCATGGGGATATAATACACAGCATAAAGAATATGGTCAATTATATTGTAATAACTTTGTATGGGCACAGATGTTACTAGACTTATCGTGGTGACCATTTCATAATGTATGCAATGTCAGATCGCTATGTAGTATACCTGAAACTAATGTAATATTGTATGTCAACTGTATTTCCATAAGAAAAATAATTTATGAAAAAATCAATTTTCAGTGGTATTTAATAGAGTAATTATTAACATAAAATATAGTATCAACATGACACTGATCCTAGAATGACATTTCTAAGGTACAGACTAGTAGACAGGCATCTCCTCCTGACACCTTATAAGTTATCTATTTACATGAATGAGGTGAGATGGCAGTTTTTGTTGGTTTCTTCAATTTACCCTAACGAGACATAAGTAATAGTTTAGTACTCAAAAGAGTTTTAATAACTATGTAAAATAATTAATAAACTAAAGGGAAACCATCAGTGAGATGAATAACTATAAAATTCATTTACTATAAATGAATTTCTATCACTTCATTATCAGTATTTTCTTTTTAATGAATGCAGTCATAGTCGATGACGCTCATTGCAGAGATTTAAGACTAAAGAAATATTAAGATTTTCCCTTTGATAATGTCATTTCCTTGACATAGCTTGTAATAAGTATTTTATTTTTTGGTAAAATTCCAACTTTGGAGAACCAAATGCTGAGTCTTCACAGGCAACCAGAGTGAGTTCTGCCATGGACTGTTGTTTGGGGAGGGATGACATTTATCAGAAATATCTTTTTAGTTCATGGTTCTTTACTTAAAGGTGTGCTAACATCTAAACTTATCTGGAAAGTGTATTGTATCAATAATAGTAACTCATAGGCAAATTTAATTTAAACAAGGGTTGAGTTCACTGGAAACACCAAAGTGAACCCTGGGTGCAAGTCCTAATTTACTAATCCTCTGTTTCACTCTCCACAAGTTTCTTAACATCTCTGTCCTCAGTTTCTTCATCTGTAAAATGAAGGCACTGGACGAGATACCTCTCAAGGTGTATAAAGTACCTAAGGGCAAGAGCTGTACTAACTCAGACTTTTTTTTCTAGAACACTTGATAAAGATAAGTGAATCTGAATTAATTTTCACTGACTTTTTACATGCTAGTAGTTAATTTCATCCCATTTTATTACTTTATTTAAAGAAATTACACAATAGGGTTTACTTTTCAGCAAATAACTCCAGTATTGGATTCAGTTCAGTCCATTAAGCATCAACCTACCTAATCAATGTCAACCGAGTCAATATCCTCAAGTGGGTTCTCCCTTTGTCAGTGCCTTTCTGCCAGATGCTGAATAAACTAACAGCATTCAGGTCACATTTCTCCAAGAACGTGATCTGTGCTTTTATGGGGTTGGAGAGCAAAAAATTTGAGATATGATTCTGGGGCATCGAGTCACTGTAATCCCCTTTCATTTGAATTTGTGACATGAATGTGTATATATATCAGCTAATGAAAAATTGGGGAAAATTTCGGTGAATTTGGATAGCTTAGTTGGTTGCATCAGAACTAAAGGGTCTGGGATTTGATGTCATAAGAACCCAGGTTTAGGGACTTCCCTGGCGCTCCAGTGGTTAAGACTCCATGCTTCCAATGTAGGGGCGTGGATTTGGTCCCTGGTCGGGGAATTAAATCCCAAAAAGAACCTAGGTTTAAATTTCAACTCTGCACATGACATCTAAACTCTTTGGGTGTCGAATTCCTAATCTGTACAATGGAGATGGCAGTACCTAATTAGAGTTTGTGAGGATTGAAAACGAGTGAAAACAGTGCCCTGAATATAGTAAGTGGTTATTCTCACCATTGAAAAGATTTGACTGGGGAATATATCCTCTAGAGAACAGTAAATATAAAGTGGTCCATTTATGATTACCCTTTATGTTTATAGACACTTCAGGTTAGTGTTTTATTTAAGACAAAAGATAGTTTTCCTTTTCATTAATTCTTTTAAATCAACTAAAAAGAATACAGAGAGAACAGCAAATCCATGGTTTTTAAAAAGTCATAGGTAATAACACATTAGAGTTGTTTAACCTGAGTGGACTGAGGTCCCTGTTGCTTCTGTTTTGTTTTTTATTGCATCTCAGGCCTAGCACAGACTTTGAAACATTGTCATTATGATTTATTAGCTGCCTAAGTAAAGTGTTATTCATAGTAGCACAAGCACTTAGTGTTTAGATTTTAATCATCATCTTAATGAGGAAAAAAACGGATTTTTTAAAATGTCATCAAATAAAATTCTGAGAGTAAGTTCTAAAATATGAGGTCGGGTAATAACTTATGAGAGTGATATAGATTGAAATGTGTATTAAACTTTTTCATGATAGAAAATGGTGACTTTGATACAAAATAAATCTTAGTTTTACTCTAAAGTGAAGTAAACATGTTTCTGTTTGATGATAGTCAAAGAGAGTCTTCTCCAAATTAGAAGCACATTCGCACGATCCTATAGAAGTCATCAAGATGCTGGGGGCTGAAGCCTAGTCACATCTGGGTTAGACCCTTAGCAAGACTGTTCCTGGCTTATCTGTGTTCTCACCTCAGTTTCTTTACATGCCCATGGAGGTAATGGTTGTACTTGCTTCCCGCTGATGAGAGGATCAAAGGAGACATGCTCGGCATGTTTTTCATTACTTCTCTCTAGTACATTTTGATTCAAGTACCTAATTCTGAATTTGATTTCACCATCTTTTCTGAATGTCAGTTTTGTTTTTGTTTTGCTTTTGTCATAAAGGGTTAACCAGTTCCTTGACTTCAGGACTCTGGATTGGACTGAACAGTCTGAGTTTCAACAGTGGATGGCAGTGGAGCGGGGGCAGTCCGTTCCGATATTTAAACTGGTTACCAGGTAGGGTTAAGCTCATCTGATTAACTTGGTGGCGTTAAGCTGGTTGAATTCATCTGCATTTAATTTAGCTAGGTACCATGGAGACCTTCATCAGCTCACATGTAGATCTCAAAGAGAAGAACTGGGAGATTTCATCAAGTACGGTTTATTTCTCACCTTGCTTTGAAACCTGCCAACTAGATTTGAATACTCTAACACCATAAGGTTATTCCAGCTTTCTGGGATAAGGACTTGTCTGGAAGAATGATCACACAAGTCAATAGAGGACTCTGTTAAAGTATATATTTGCAGAGCATCGTTGATTTGCTAGGTATTATATTCAAAAATTTGATTTTATATTTATGACATATATATATATAATATAATGCTACATAGTATATTCAAAGATTTTACACATATTTATTTATATCTGCACACACTATGAATTTAAAAAATTTAAATTGTTTTAGGCTGGAGAATTTCTCATTATCTTGAGCCATGAGGTATTTGCAATATTTCTGTCATCATTATAATGATCTGAAGGTCTACGTTGACGCCATTTTCTCCTATTTTTAATCGACTAGAGTTGGATTAAAAATAATACCAGCCACAGATTGTAATATTCCATACTAGCGTAATCATTCATGAGCAGTTTTGTTGACAGTTTGTAATTTAGTTGTAGAAAAACACGGGATGATCAAGCCTTCAACGGCTTTCCCATTTTTTGGAGGACAGAAAATGCTCTGAGCTAATATTTCTATATTGTTGTAACATAGAGGTAACAGAACATAAAAGGAGACTAGATGATAAAGATTTTTTACATATACAGAAATTATTCTGAGAAAACAAAAGGACCAATGATGACAAAAAGTCTTCATCTTATTCACCAATACCAACCATTGTTAGTGGCTGCTTAAGGCACTCTACTGAGTATAATTCTCCACTCCCAACCCAGGCCCCATCCTGTACTAATCTTGATTTATTAGGAACGTGTGCAGGTAAGGATTAGTGATGTCTGCCGTAGGTGTGGGAAAGGACGGGTCACATTTTCATTTACCAGTTCTGCTATGGAAAATACTGGTGTGGTGTTTCTTCATATGGTCAGACTTCTTTTTTTAAAGCCATCGAATGGTTTTTGCATTTGGCTTAGAAAATTAAACTCTCCATTTTCCATGTTACCGACTTATGGTATTAAAAAGAAAAAGAAAACTTTGAAATAAATAGATAATATTCAGAATATGCTAAAACATGAGAGGGAATTTTTAGAGGACATACATTGGTTTAAACTGATTAGATTTTACTATGAAATTTGACTTTCAATGTACTCCTTCAATGCATGATGTTTACAGGGCTGTCACTTTAAGAGTCAGCTCTGCTTTCCTCTGGAATATGGTAAGTAAACACTGCTGCAAGGGAATATAAGATGTGCTATTTATGAATGAGAATTTGATTTGTCTGCTTACTGACTCAGTCACACTAAACTGGAGAATGCCAATTGGCTTAGTCAGATCATTAGACAATAATAATCACTTGTTGGGGGATTCGTTTATTCTTTGCTGCTTAATTATTGTAGGCAGATCATTTATTTATTACTCAATTTTAAGTGATGATTATTGTAATATTTAACCACTTCCATTCTGAGAGTTCAGTGAGAAAATTGAGGGGTCTAGATTCTGTGAAAGTGAGGAATAAAATTGGAATACTGGGGGCTTCCCTGGTGGCGCAGTGGTTGAGTGTCCGCCTGCCAATGCAGGGGACACGGGTTCGTGCCCCGGTCCGGGAGGATCCCACGTGCCGCGGAGCGGCTGGGCCCGTGAGCCATGGCTGCTGAGCCTGGGCGTCCGGAGCCTGTGCTCTGCAACGGGAGAGGCCACAACAGTGAGAGGCCCGCGTACCACCAAAAAAAAAAAAAAAATTGGAATACTAATGAGAAAGGAAAAGAAATGTCCTTCCTTATTAAACCAATTCCTGAGAAGTAGGCACAAAATTAAACCACCTTCTGAAATAATATGAGAGTTTCTTCAAATGAAAATTAGAAACCTTGTGGAACATTAGAAGTTGTTATTGTATAAATTGTTCAATCACCCTTCAATTGAGTAATTAACAAGTAAAGCATCTATTAAAATACATCTACATTTGAAGTGAGGATATTTTACACAAATGGTATAGAAGTGTGAATTCAAATATATAACTATAGTAACCATTTAAAGACAAAGAGTTGATACATTAAAGTAGGTATTGGTGTTCTATTGATAAATAACTGTATTACTATGATTTACCAGCTCATATATTAAATAATAACTGTTAGCTGTAAAATACATTATCGTTTCCAGAAGTTTCCTTCTAGTACTGGTACCTTCTCTGTTAGTTCAGTTATACTGGAAGTTTGGTCATACTATCAACACATGTAAAAAACATCTTTATCCTTACCACTAACAATTTTTTCTTTGCGTGCTGTTCAAGCAACTTCCAAAAATTTTTGACAAAGGCTTTATGGAGCAGGTGATGTGATTCCCATCTTTTGGGAAGGGGAAGTGTGGTCCAGGTCCAGGTCGTAAACACGTGAGAGGTCACAAAGCAGAATCATTGACAAAATGTGACTCATCAACCTGTCTTCTCTTGTGAGATGGAGCAAGTTTTTAGAGCACTCGTTTCAAAATCATTTATTAAAGTTGTGGAAAAGCATGAGAAATGTGGGTATCTATGCATGATTCGATTGCATTAAGAAAGTTGACTTGACCTGGTTCTTTAATCCGCTTCCAGTAAGCAATGAGGTGAGAGGTTAGCTGCTAAAAGTATCCTTCAATAGGCTGAGTTGAAAATCTTGAGAGGGAGTCTGAGCTCTGGGAGTCCTTTACCAGCGTTTACTATGGCACATTGCTGCTTCTAGCATCTCTTTCCTTCTCTTTCTTGCATTGCCTTCTTTCCTGCCTCTTCTTTCTAATTGGAGAAAGTTTTTCCATGTCCAGAAATTCTCTGGCTGGTCCACAGTTAGCTTGACTTAGGTTTTTGGGGAGGTATCGACAATGTTGAATATGGCTGATTTGGAACATTGTATATTCTTTTGTTATTTACCCCCCTATCATACATAAAATAACCCAGTGTAAAGATTGTTCAGGGTTTAAGGTTTAGCTTTATTGTTTGATATTGTGGGGAAAAATTTATTTCAAAGAAGTAAACTTATATAATCAACATTTCAGGTATTGGAATGATCCAACAATGAGAAAACAAATAGACACCCAACATGTCTTTTGCTCTGCAGGCAGTAAATATTTATTTGTGAATGTGTAGCAGAAAGAGTGGGGATCCAATAAATGCCAAGGATAAACACACGAGGCTCTGGGGGTCTATCTACTTGTAATTCCTATAATAGTCCCACTTTTATTTTTTCTTTTCCCCAAAGGAAGTCCATCAGCAGAACCAGGAAAAAGCTGTGTGTCACTAAATCCCGGGAAAAGTGCTAAATGGGAAAATCTGCAATGTGTTCAGAAACTAGGCTATATTTGTAAAAAGGGCAACACAACTTTGAATTCTTTTGTGATCCCCTCAGGTAAGTGATCTATTTGATCTGAAGTGTATAAAATATTATAATTTAAAGATCAAATTACAGTCTAGTCCTAACTGTAGGCAATGACAGGTTTTGTTGATCATTTATGGTATCAACTTAATGATATTCCTACAGAATGTCTTTTTGTTGGTTGCTAACCTTTGCTGAGTGTTCTGGAGTGTTTGGGCATGAGCAAAGCCTTTGACACAGCATTAATAAAAATTTTATCTTCACAGCTGCCCTGTGAGGTAGGTATTATTATTCACACATTTTAGATGAGGAAAAAGATAGTCAGAAGATATAAAAAACTCGCACATGTGACAAAACTGGAATCCAAGCTAGGAAATCAGTATCTGAAAGGAATGTTTTTATTATGTCCTCACTATTTAATGGTGTATCTGGGCACCAGTGTTATTTAGTTTAACATATACACTGAAGTCTTCACCAAAATGGAATAAAACATCCCAGAAGTAGTCACTGAATTTTATATATAGGCTAGACCAGTGGGAAAAAATGCAATTATGCTCTCTATTATAATTTTATAGAAGAATTAAGCTACTAAGCCCAGAATGCATTTTTTCCTTCAAATTGACAAAAAGCAAACTAACTGTTGATACATTTTTTTCACTATCAGCTGTTTTTGGAGAGACGCTTAATACTTCAAGGTCATTTATGTATGTGTATATATATTCTGCTTGGGAAATCTGACAGCGTGGCATTCTTTACTTTTTTTGCTCCTTGACTTTTAAAAGCAATTTCACTTATTTTAAAATATGATCGACATGGCTAGAAAGTCCAAGGTACAACATGATAAATAATAATAATTTCTTCCAGTTCTTACTTCAAATTTGCAGGTCCTCTCTGAATAACTGTGTCTGGGTGTATATCCTTACCTAGTTATTCTATGACTATATGAATAAATACATTTGTAATTCTTTTTGTCTGTTTTATACAAATGACAGCATATGATACACTTTGCTCTACTTTTTTCACTTATTAACAATTTTGGGCATCCTTCCATACAGTACATAGGTAGCTTCTGTGTTCATTTTTATGGCTGTACGTTAGCCATTGCAGGGAGAGACCATGTTTTTTTTAACCAGTCCCCTATTAGTGGAACTTTAGTTTACTTCCAATTTTTTATTATTACAAACAATCCCACAGTGAGTAACTTTATACATATGTCATTTGATGTGTGTGATTATTTCTAGAAGTGGAATTGCCAGATCAAAGAGTGGGTGGGTTTGCCATTTTAATGGATACAAAGATGGCAGAGCTCTCCAATGGATATAGATGAGGGTCCCATTATTGGGTTTGATTATACTTTACAGGGTCACCCTTATGGCTGTGGGCATGCCTCAGGGAGACCTCAGTCATTTTTGTATTTCATCTCCTCTATTCCTCCCATACGAGAAATGGTACTGATATAATCCTTCCCTCTTGGAAGAGCTCGTATAATTCTCCTTCAGAAGATTTGGAATTACCACTTAGGGGATGAGGAGAATGGTGGTTTTATCATGTCTGAGGTAAGGAGGTGGAATTCTGTAACTTGGCCTTGTTCCTTAACCCCCCAGTTTTAGTTTCCTATCTATTAAGTGGAAATACTAACATTTGTTCTTCCTGTGAATGTTTGTTCATATTGTCAAGCACTCAGTCCATTATTCTTATTTCTCTGCTATGGCTGTTACTGGAACCAAACTTGGGTCTGCTGGTCTGCGTGCAGTAAAGCCAATCTACTGACACCGGGTTGTGGTGAAGGAAATTGCAGGGTTTATTGCAGGTGCCAAGCAAGGAGTCCAGGGCAGCTAGTGCTCAAAACACTGAACTCCCCTATGGGTTTCAGGAAAGCATTTGTAAAGTCCAGGTGAGGGAGGTGGGTTGCAGGGTATGTGATCAGCTTGTGCACAATTCTGTGATTGGTTGATGGTAAGGGAACAGGGCAGTGTCCCAGGGGTTAATGTTATCAATCCTTAGGTGCCAACACGCTCCTGATCATGAAGTAGTTAATTTCTTCCATTTGGTGGTGGTTTTAGCATCTGTAAAACAACTCAGGAAATGTCCATCAGATACTATTATCTGGGTACTTCAGAGAGGAGCTACAGCAGAGGATATGGGGGAGGGGCTCTGTCCCAGGAAGGCTCCCTAAGGTCTTGCTCGGTTACATGCCTTACTTGCTTCACTTGCTAACTTTCACTTCCCATTGGTTTTTGAATTTCTCTACACTTCCTGGATTAATCATTCTATCTTATCTATAAACTCAAATAAACCAGAGCTTGGAAAAGCATATCAGAGTTAGGATTATGAGGCATACATTATGGGTGACTTTCTTGGGCAAGGGTTCCACCTCGTCCCCTGTTTGTCTTTGCAATGCCACCCTGTTCGTCCATGATCCCTAGGTTGCTAGAGCTACACTGTCCAGTTCAGTAGCCACTAACCACATGTGACCATTGAGCACATGAAATGCGGCTAGTTCCAACAGAGATTTGCCGTGAGTGTAAAATACACGGTGGACTCACAAGACGTCGCATGAAAAACAAAAGTAAACGATCTCATTATTTTTTAATTGATTACATATTGATATGATAATATTTTGGATATATTGGGTTAAATATGATGTATTCTTATAATGAAAGTTACCTGTCTCTCTTGAGACTTGTATTTAACATGGCAACTGGCAAATGTATAATTCCATACGTGGCTCCCATTTGTGGATTATGTTATATTTCAGTCAGACAGTGTTGCTGTACAGGAATAAGCCATTTTTTGTGGCTGCCCCAGGGGACGCCTCTACATTGGTTGTTTTCCTGTTTTGAAATATTTTAAAAGTGCATCTGTTTAGTTTTTGAAGCCCTCAGCATGTGCTGGCATCATTTTCAGCTTTCTTGAGCAGCAAAATTAAAATATCCCACAAGAGGGCTCCAGAGTGATACTAACCTTTTTTTTTTTTTTTTTTTTTGGTAACTACTGGAACTGTATAGAAGGAATAGATTTTCTAAAAGTATGCATTTCTCTGTTATAATAATACAGTGTTTGGATCTCAGGACTGCCTATTTACTTGAATGACTGTACTCAGAATCTTGAGCTTATACAAAGGTGATGCAGACATTCCCAGACTTTGAGAGACTATGGAACTGATACATGAAACGGATAACAAAGGTGCCCTGTACTGAACCTTTACTAAGGCAGCACATTTGAGAACATTTAGTATCAAACTTAAATATAGAAATTGACATTCATTTGGCAATATAGTCCCTCTTTAAGCAAGATATATTGCTCAATTGCTGTTTGAAATAGTATCCATAAAATGGTCATAATAAGCTGTTGTATAGTGAATATAACTTCAGTTCTTTTTCTTGACCAACAATTCATGACACTTACTCTGTGCCAGGCCCTGTGCCATTTCAGGGCCTATATGAGGATGAATGAAGCGAGTCTCTTGCCTTTGAACATTGTTACTGACACTTTCCCTGGCTCATTACTGTCACAGTGCATATTTGTCATGTATAATCAAGGTCATGACATTTTTTCTTTTTTTCTTTTTTTTTTTTTTTTTTGCGTTATGCGGGCCTCTCACTGTTGTGGCCTCTCCCATTGCGGAGCACAGGCTCCGGACACGCAGGCTCAGCGGCCATGGCTCACGGGCCCAGCCGCTCCGCGGCATGTGGGATCTTCCCAGACCGGGGCACGAACCCGTATCCCCTGCATTGGCAGGCGGACTCTCAACCACTGCGCCACCAGGGAAGCCCAAGGTCATGACATTTGACCCTGACTACTAGTAGCAATAATTAGGACATTGGTCACTGTTACTGGTTTGATTAAACATTGTTGTCATATTTGTAATTTATAGTCGTATTATCTCAAGTGCAGAAGAACACAGTGAGGATGGGTAGTTTCATATTAGTACTAGTATTAATATTATTTACAATTTTTTACATACATGGATAGTTTGGTTCATGTGATGTGACTGACCCAACATCACACAGCTTGTGGCAGATTCAGATTTTGCCTGAAAGACTTCGGAATCGAAGTCCCTGTGATTTCTACACTGTTATGTGTCATCTTCTGGGAGCAAATCCACGGCAATGGGTTAGTTCAAAGGCACAGGTGGCCGGCTCACACTGCCATGGTTTCAGAAGCTCCTTGGTGACCCCCCTCCTGCCCCCCACCCATTCTAGGCCCTGTGTCAGCACATCTTTCTCCTGCCTGCCTTGTGAGTCTTGCCCATCCTCTGAGGGATGGATGGCTTCCTAATGTCCGTAGAATAGAGGTAACTTGAAATCTTCTGAGGAATGAATACATTATATGGCAAAGCTCTTGTGCTTCCAGTATTTATAGAACATGCTTAGGACAGGTATGCCGATGATAAAATGCAGACGAAATGAGACAATCTATTGTATTTTGCTGTGGCCTTGTTGTAGGTACAGTTGAAAATAACAGATTTCTCATTTGGCTTTATTTTAAAATGAAAGATGACTTCCATTATCATCTTTAGTCTGAAAGCAAACACAATCTCGTCTATCTTTTGTGAATACCTGTGCCAAAAAATGGAAAAATAAATATTAGCTATATTTGCCTATGACTATGAATTGTTTCCTATAGAGAATGATAGAAAATATTGTTAAATTAAAAATTTTTAAAAACAATAAAAAAACCCTCCTTTTAGGGCTTCCCTGGTGGCGCAGTGGTTGAGAGTCTGCCTGCCGATGCAGGGGACACGGGTTCGTGCCCCGGTCCGGGAAGATCCCACATGCCGCGGAGCGGCTGGGCCCGTGAGCCATGGCCGCTGAGCCTGCGCGTCCGGAGCCTGTGCTCCGCAACGGGAGAGGCCACAACAGTGAGAGGCCCGCGTACTGCAAAACAAACAAACAAAAAACCTCCTTTTAAATGTTTTCCAAACTCTTTTTCTTTTTTTTCTAGAAAGTGATGTGCCTACCAACTGTCTAAGTCAGTGGTGGCCGTATGCAGGTCACTGTTACAAGATTTACAGAGAAGACAAGAAAATCCAAAGAGATGCCTTGATTGCATGTAGGAAGGAAGGTGGTGACCTAGCAAGTATACACAGCATCGAGGAATTTGACTTCATTATCTCCCAGCTGGGCTATGGTAAGAACTTCATCTGTAATACACTTGATTCTCATCTTCCTGACTTACCACCCATCTTTGGAAAATTTAATCATAAATGTTAAATCTAATAATCTAATAAATTCAAGTTAACAATTCAATGAACAATTTAGTAACAAATATTAATCATGCCTAAAATATTAAAATTATATAGTAATTTAAAGAATTTCTACCACTAAGAGAACATTTGAGTTTTTTTAATATGGAATCAACTTATGCATAGTTTTAAGAATACTGTGTTTCTATATATAATCTGGATTCAGAGCAGTCTACCTTACATTTGTGAACAATATTTCACTAGTTGGAATTAGTTGTGTGTATGGATGTATTTTCTCTTTTAAGGCCCATATTTTGTCTCACAGGAAAGGTCTCTAAATGAACCATCTCATCCTTTGAATTTTACTTTCTTTATTAATCTAGCTAAGGCTGCTAGAATGATGAGCAGAGAAAGAAAGAATTTATTTGATTGGAGCGGTTAGATGGTGGCCTACACCTTTTAAAGAAATTTGCATCTCGATTTTAGGACTCTAAGAGATGAAGAGAAAATGTAGTAACTAAATATTGTAAAGTTTTAAAAGATTGGCCCTATCAAAAACATTTAAAAAGTGAGTAAAATGAGTTGGGGATACTTATCCTGAAGAGGAGGAGGGCGAGGAAGGAAGTAGTGATGACGGGTGCTCAGTCATACTTGCTGATTAAATGATGATCATTTTCTGCTTCCACTTATGATACTGCAGAATAGCTGGACCTTTTCGTTTCCAGAGAGCAAAACAAGAGGAAATGGATGGTGGTGATGGTGGGGACTGCTTCCTGACACTTACTGCCTGAAAATTGATAGGAGCGGGGGTAGGGGAGAAGAAAAAAACAATGAACAAATAGATGAGAAAAATAAAGTAGTCTCAGAGAAAGATGTAAAATATCCCCAACACTGCTGCTGTTCGTGCCAGTGCTGAATGGAATCCTTTCTCCTTTGCTCACCTCACTGTGTTTGGTAGGGTGATGATGATATTCTGCTACAGCCCATAAATAATTTCTTGATTAGCCTACATTTACCTATCCTGGAGCATCTGGACTACACGGTAATAATGTAATCAAAACCAATGTACCTGAATAATATCATGACATAGATGGCATGATACTTATAATAGGGAATAAAGTTTGCAAGTGAATCAGTGGAAAACACATTAGTTAAGGGGCTGTAGGGCTAACGTGCACATTTTGCTCTACTTTATATAATATGGTCTAGTAATAGGAGAACCTTATATATTTATTGCTAGAGTTATTTTAGGAGTTTGGATGGCGAAGGTTGCTTTTAAACTCAGCTGGAGAATTAGTAAACTTTCACTATGGAAACCTTCTCTTTTTTATTATTGATAAAGATTTATTTATTTAAAACAATACAAACAATATTGATAAAGGTAAAGGAAAGTTATAAAATTAAAATTATTGTTTCTAAGTCAGAAGCCTAGAAAACCTTTTTTTTTAGCTAGTTGAGTTGATATCTTTCATGTTAATCATGGAAATACAGTGGATAAATTGGGACCTACACATATAAGTTATGACTCCATCAACAAAGACAGCTTCCCTAACAGATTAATAAGTCCGTCTAACAACTTTATGCTCACATCTTATATATTTTTGTCGGATCAAGCTTGTGCATACAAAAGCTACAGCGGGGGGAGAACAGTTTAGTGAGAAAAATGTTTATCAGAAACTCTTAATACTTTATTATAATTGTGGGACTTGGGAGTTTAGGTTTTCATTGGTCTTGAACCTAAAAACCTTGAGGGGTACATGAGGTCATTTTGGAGCCTATATTTACTGCCCAAAGAACATGATCTGCCAGATTAAGTGAAAGGAAAAGGGGTCATCCTGACAATGCCATTCATGTTTCATGGTGCTGGAAACATCTGCTGGGACTGGCACCAGGCCAGTCAGGGACTTCTCCAAAAGCAAAGATGAGTGACAGTTTTAGGAGGAAGAGACTAAACCATTTAGGGAAATTCCTATACAATGCGGCATATTTCTCATTTTCTACTACAACGTCATCTTTACAAACTTTTGGCAAGTAATTTTATTTAACTGTTTAAAGAACATATGAAACTTAAATAGATATTGAATTGTGTATTCCTTCAATTTTTAAAATATGGAAATGTGTATGATTTTAGTCATGAGACCTCAGGCCTTCTATTTTGTCCCATTTTTACTTATGATATTTAGAATTCTTAGAATTAAAACTACTGATAAAATCAATAATGCTCTTCATAGAATTTTCAAAACAGAATGATCATCTTTTATATCTATACCTGGTTGTTTTTATTTTAACTTTTGTTTGTTATTTGGGTTTTTCTGGTGTTTCATAGTGAAAATGGTGGCAGATTCATTCATATACATAGACTAATAAATAAGTGCTAAATGCCAGAAGACAGCCCAACCCTTCAGTTTATATATTTTCTCACTGTATGGATCATTTTCACTCCTATTACAGTGATTAAACTTTAACAGAAACACCTAGAATGTTCTTGATAACATCGTCAGTAAAATAGGAGTGGTTTTTAATTTTTATTATTTTAAAACATTCGTAAGATTTAATCGTAGTCAAATAGATTTATGTATAAATAAGCTACCATATTTCCAGCACACCATGAGTGTGGTTGGTATGATAAATTATTTATAACAAAAAAGCAGCTTCACAAGATAGAGGATAATGATAGACCTACTTCAGTTTCCATTTAACAACTCCCAGGAGATAGAATTTGCAGTAGCACAACAAAAGAATACAGTCATATCCACAATGTGAAGAATACATTACACATTTTAAACTAAAACTGACAACATAAAATGTAGTTGACATCTCAGTCTACAGAGGTAGATCCGTTTAAAGCTCAAGAGGATGGTCTTTCATGCTAGTGATAATATCAAGGGAGTTGTTGATAAAGAATGGGTCTTCCTTTCCTGATAACCTTCTGATGGTTAGAAAGAAAACTTTGGGTAAATGACTTCTGTGTTTTTCTTCCTGTTTAGAGCCAAGTGATGAGTTATGGATTGGCTTAAATGACATCAAGATTCAAATGTACTTTGAATGGAGTGATGGAGCCCCTGTAACATTTACCAAATGGCTTCGTGGAGAACCAAGTCATGAAAACAATAGGCAGGAAGACTGTGTGGTGATGAAAGGCAAAGTAAGGCAACTTTAGTTACTGATATCTAGCAAAAGCCACAGGGAAATTTTCCTTCCGTCCCACTTATTACCTACGATTGTTTCCATTGTTTCTATTCTACTGAATTGACATAGATCAAGGTTGAACGAGAATTCAGATTCAGTTTTTTGAGTCTCTCTCAATTGTCTGGCACACCCAAATTCTCAAGAGGACTAGAAAAGCAACAGACAGAAACTTTCATTTCAAAGATGAAATTAACCAATAACGAACGCTCATATCATTTCTATGCTTGGTTCTAAGTTTGTTTTTTTTTTTATTTTTATTGGAGTATAGTTGATTTTCCATGTTGTGTTAGTGTCTACTGTACAGCAAAGTGAATCAGTTATGCATACACATATATCCGCTCTTTTTCAGATTCTATTCCCATATAGGTCATTACAGAGTATTGAGTAGTGCTCCCTGTGCTCTACAGCAGGTCCTTATTAGTTATCTATTTTATATATAGTAGTGTGTATATGTCAATCCCAATCTCCCAATTTACCTCTTCCCCCTTTCCCCCCGATAACCAAACGTTTTCTACATCTGTGACTCTGCTTCTGTTTTGTAAATAAGTTTATTTGTACACATTTTTTAGATTCCACGTATAAGTGATACATATTTGTCTTTCTGTGTCTGACTTACTTCACTCAGTATGACAATCTCTAGGTCCATCCATGTTGCTGCAATTGGCATTATTTTGTTCTTTTTTATGGCTAATATTCTGTTGTATGTATGTACCACATCTTTTTTATCCATTCCTCTGTCGATGGACATTTAGGTTGGTTCCATGTCCTGGCCATTGTAAATAATGCTGCAATGAACATTGGGGTGCATATATCAAATTATAGTTTTCTCTGGGTATATGCCTAGGAGTGGGATTGCTGGGTCA
The DNA here is from genome assembly GCF_964165515.1 of Mesoplodon bidens. NCBI lineage: Eukaryota > Metazoa > Chordata > Mammalia > Artiodactyla > Ziphiidae > Mesoplodon > Mesoplodon bidens. Next base: position 4,604,094 of record NC_138178.1, on the reverse strand, counting down.
TATGGTAGTTTTATTTTTGTTTTTTGGAGGAACCTCCATACTGTTCTCCATAGTGGCTGCACCAATTTACATTCCCACCAATGGTGTAGGAGGGTTCCCTGTTCTCCACAGGTGGTGGCACATGTTTTTACATGGCTTGATGAATCAATTCAGAGCTCTGGTCCTACTTTTAGCTGGTTGCTGTGAGTGGATGGAGACCTAGCTAGATCTACTCTGGGTCCAACAGCCTAGAGTCTGTGCTTGGAGAGCTACAGATTTTTTTTTAGGTTACAAAGAGGTGCCAAATATGAAAAAATGGCTTCCATGTCTTAACTATCACTTAGCGACTGAAGTATATCATCAAGTAATCTTTTGTTAATAGAGAATGAAGATGGTGGTTAAGAGGCTTGGTTTTGATGCATGGCTTATCTCCTCATTTGTAAAATAATAATAATCATAATCATACCCAGCTCATACGGTGGGTATAAGGATTAAATGGGTTAAGGTGTATAACGTGCACAGTGCCTGGCCCGAACTTCCTACTCAATAAGTATTAGCTACTGTTTTTATCATTGTGGTTGTTATTATGGTGATAAATTGAAAGCTTAAGAAAAGAGTATGGGGCTTCCCTGGTGGCGCAGTGGTTGAGAGTCCGCCTGCCGGTGCAGGGGACGTGGGTTCGTGCCCCGGTCCGGGAGGATCCCATGTGCCGCAGAGTGGCTGGGCCCATGGGCCATGGCCTCTGGGCCTGAGCATCCGGAGCCTGTGCTCTGCAGTGGGAGAGGCCGCGGCAGTGAGAGGCCCGCATACAGCAAAAAAAAAAAAAAAAAAAAGAAAGAAAAGAGTATGTTTTAATTATTGAAAGAATAGGCAGAAGTGTGTCCTGGGAAGGGGAGACCAGAGAGCATCCTACTTGTAGGGAACTCAAAAGACAGTATGGCTGAAAGCATGGAGGGAGAGGTAGAGGGGTGTGTAGGGAAAATACTGGCCATGAGAAAACATGCATTAGCCTGGGAGTAGCCAAACCTAATCTGCAATTTGCAAATATTACACTGGCTGAAGAGTTGAGTACCAGGTTGTAGTGGGTATGGAAAACATTTTTCAAGGTGTTTAGCAGTTAAGGGAAGGAGAAGAGAAATCTTTTAATGTGAAATCTCTAAGGAAGGCAGAAAGGGCGGAATTTGAAGTAGAGTGAAATATGGTACCTTAGCTCGGGGGGGACCCTCATCAATAGAAATGGGAAGAATGGAGGGAAGAAAACTGGTTTCAGGTGTGTTTTCAGGTTGGGCATGTTGCTTGGGGCCTTCTTTCTGGGTGGCTTTACATGTACTCAGTTAACTTGAAAACAGCTGCCCATAGGATGGATGAGGAGGTAAACCTTCTGTTGGGACCATCTCTTAAGGGCTTATGAACAATTTTCGTTTCTCTCTAGATCCCCCTCCAGAGTGGCTTGACAGCAAAGACATAAAAAACATACTGGGGCTACAATCTCTTTATATCTTTGTAGCCAAAGTCAAATTTGCAGTTTCCTGGTAAAATGTCCATTTGCCTTTCCTTTTCATAGATACCTTTTTCTCTTAATAACCTCGAATCTTATTTCCCTTTTCAGAGGTGCAGTTATGAGGAAATAGCACCAAACAACTGATGATCATTGAGTTTTTTTTGTTTTTTTTTTTCCTTTGCTTTCTGCAGGATGGGTACTGGGCGGATCGGGCCTGTGAACAGTCTCTTGGCTACATCTGTAAGATGAAATCACAAGCCCAAACTCCAGGAATAGTGGAAGTGGAAACAGGCTGCCGGAGAGTGAGTACAGAACGCATGCAGTGGTTTCAAATCAGCAAATATGATCTGATATAGCTTTATTTTTGTCTGTGAAGGTACTTAATAATAGGGGCCAACTGCTCCACCTTACAGGTGGTGGTGGTCTATGATGCTGTGGGTCATCAAGGACATTTCCAGTGGATAACCTTAACTTGCAGATAGCAAACAATCCTTAGTCATTTTTTCCATTTATAATATTTCTGGTGAGCCTGTTTCTGGTGGGGAGTCTTCTCAGTAGATGACTGAGGGTCTGGGAGGCCAGGAGGTCTAGGCTCTAGTTGGTAGTACCAGGTAGTAACTCAGTTAAACCAAGTCAAACCATGCAGTCCTATCGTGCTTTATTCTCACCTGCACCACCGTTAGTAATACCTCCCCGCAGGTCTTATCTTTCCTTGAGGTTCAAGTTAGTGATTTCTGTGGAACTGTTTCTAAAAGCATAAAGAAGCTGCAAAATACGGGATGTATGGTTATCATTTTCCTGTTTGATCGCTGCGTTGCCCATCTTCCTCTTTTTTCCTTTCTGACTTCTCTTGGATAAAAATAAAGTAGAAACTGATTTTCTGTCCAAGAGTGTCAAGTTGTGATCAAATCATAGCAAACACCAGAATTCATGAAACATAATTGAGTACTGAACAAGTAAACCATAAAGAAAAATAGAGCAAACACAGAAAATCATACAATGTGAGAGAGAGAAAGGATCTTAGTGATGCTTGAAAACCCCCTTTTTTTTTTTTTTTTTTTTTTTTTTTTCTTTTTGCGGTATGCGGGCCTCTCACTGCTGTGGCCTCTCCCGTTGCGGAGCACAGGCTCCGGACGCGCAGGCCCAGTGGCCATGGCTCACGGGCCCAGCCGCTCCGCGGCACATGGGATCCTCCCAGACCGGGGCACGAACCCGTATCCCCTGCATCGGCAGGCGGACTCTCAACCACTGCGCCACCAGGGAGGCCCTCCCCTTTTAATTTTTGTGTTCTGGAAATTTCAGCCCAGAGAAGTGATAACTTTGTATGAGTCACACAGAGGTAAGGCTAGAACCCGAGTTTCCTGCCAAGGACACTTTCACTGCTGGTTCCACTACCAGTACACTTACATATGCTTTGCCTGATCATATGCAGGCGCAGGAGATGGTCTATTATTGTAGTTTTCTGTAAGGAATAAACCAATCCTCACATGTTATTATTTCTACGCAAGCAAAACTTTGTGTATATTTTTTCTGTGAACTGTCATGTCTATAATGATAAAGTCCAATTTAATCATTAGGTTAAATAAGAAAAAGAAGAAAACATCAGCCAACTGTTTGTTGAGTGTGGTTATTATGCTTTCAGTGATCTTAAAAGATAAACATTACGTTTCTAACTAAACAGGAGAAGATACAAGAACTCAGAGATAGTAATTTAGCCTGTTTAAAAACACATGCTCTGGGCTTCCCTGGTGGCACAGTGGTTGAGAGTCCGCCTGCCGATGCAGGGGACACGGGTTCGTGCCCCGGTCTGGGAAGATCCCACATGCCGCGGAGCGGCTGGGCCCGTGAGCCATGGCCGCTGAGCCTGCGCGTCCGGAGCCTGTGCTCCGCAACGGGAGAGGCCACAGCAGTGAGAGGCCCGCGTACTGCAAAAACAAACAAACAAAAAAAACACATGCTCTAGGCACTGATTTCCTCAAATCGCTGGAAAGTCTAGAAAAAAATCCACTTGTCAGCAAAGGAAGATAATAGTTTTTTTGTCTGGGCCTGGGTACTTGGTGGTGTAGGGGTATTTCTGAGAATTCAAAACTCCAGGCCTTCTGTCATAAAGATCTGGGATTCAGTTTTCAATTCATTGCTACCTGTATGGGAAACCTTGATCTAAGAAATTAACATGAAATGGTCCCAAGTTGCTAATATTCCTGGATGTCTGACAGACGCAAATGTAAATCCTCTTTATACAGAAGTCCTACTTCCCAGGCTGATTGGGAGTCCCACAGATGAGTGTGAAATCCAAAATTATAAAACATACCACCAGGAGCTTAGATGGTGGAATTCATGGATATGACATTAAAGTGACTGTGTATGAAAATGTTTACAGAAATAAAAGGTGGAATTGAAACCATGGACCAGCCACCAAGTTTTGTTATGTGGCGTTTTCATATGATTAAATTATAAATATTTTTTATTTCCATTAAGATTTTTTTGACCCATGAATTACTTAGAAATGTGTATGTGTGTGCTTTCATAGTGGTAGAATTTGCTGGTAGTGATGGGGTTTTATTTGTGTTTTAGTTCCTAAATAATTGGGAGCTACTGTTGATTTAAATTTCACTGCGTTGTGCTCATATAAAGTTTTTGTTGTTATTTGTTGAGATTTTCTTCATTATCTAGTTCATAGTCAGTTTTTATAAATATTCCATCTGTGCTTGAACAGAATGATCTTTGATCTGGGGGTTCCCAGGTCTATATATGGTGACTAGATAAAACTTAGCAATTATATTATCCAGATATTCTATATTTCTAATATTTTGTCTGCTTGACAAAATATTCTCCTTGTAATTGTATCAAGCTTTGATTTATGTACTTTGATCTGTATTATATCTTCTTGGTGAATCAGTCCTTCAACGATGTGATTATTTCTTCATTCATAATAATGCTTTTTTATCATAAAGTCAATTTTAAATAATATTAATATTGCCACAGAAACTATCTTTTGCGTGGTATTTCCCTGGAACCTCTTTCTCCAGCTGCTTGCTTTTAATCATTATGTGTCATTATATTTTAGGAATGGCTATTATAAATAAATATCTGCATTTTCATTTTTAATCTAATTTGAGGAACTCTGGCTTTTAACTGGTAAACACCAGTTTTGTGGAATTGAAACCATGGACCATGGGCATGACATTGGTTCCATTGAATATATTTATTCCATTTTCCTCCTGTATGGGTTTGGAAGTTATACATTCTTACTTTTTTTAAAAAAAAATTGTTACCCTTATTATTATTATTTTTTTTTTGTACGTGGGCCTCTCATTGCTGTGGCCTCTCCCGTTGCGGAGCATAGGCTCTGGACGCGCAGGCTCAGCGGCCATGGCTCACGGGCCCAGCCACTCCATGGCATGTGGGATCCTCCCGGACTGGGGCACGAACCCGTGTCCCCTACATCGGCAGGCGGACTCTCAACCACTGCGCCACCAGGGAAGCCCCCCCTTATATTTTTAACATGCATTCCTGACTTGAAGTTAACCAATATCTCTCTCTGCCTCATGAACAAAATGAATGTTAATTATTCCACTCAAACATTCAAAATTTTTCAAATTTTGAAGTAATATTAGACTCACAAGAAGTTGAAAAAAAGAGTACCGAGAATTCCCCTGTATCATCCACTCCACTTCAGCCAATGACAACATTTTCTCTAACCAGAGTACATGATCACTACAGGTAGTTGGCATGGATACAATATTATTGACTAAACTACAGATCTTATTACTATTCCATTCTTCAACTTCCCACCACCAATTAGGTATCTTTGCTATTTGTCCAGGCAGTTAGACCTGGATTTACCGACATTTATTGACTTCTTTGCTCAGCGTAGACTTTTAGTCCACTTGCTCCTCTTGGCTTTCCTTTCTTGCCAAAGTAAATCTTTTAGAAGTGCTTTCCCTGGGATTTGGGAGTGGAAAACTCTGTCTTTGTTTGAAAATCTCTTGAATGTAATTTAGGCAGGTCATTTTAGAATTCTAGATTGATAGCTGTTTTCTGACAGCACTTTACATATTATTTCATTTTCTCCTGGCCTTTATTTTTGCCATTGGAATTCCTACTAGACTAAATCTTCTTTTTTTAAAAAGTGGATGCTCTGTATTTTCTCTCTGATTGATTTTAAGATCTCATTTTCTCTGTCTGTAAGTACAATATGTTCAGTTTTGGATTTATTTTATTGGTTCCATTTGGTACTGAGTGTGCCTCTTCGTTTTGAGGATTTGTATCTTTCCATTCTTGAAAATTACCAGTCATTAATTTTATTCAGTGCTTCTGAAACTTCTCTCAGGTTGATTTTCAACCTTCTCATTCTATCATTTATATTTTCTATCAATATGATTTTTAAAACATCTTTTCTTATTCTCATCTCTCTTCTACATTCAGTCAATTTACTAATCTTTCTGAAACCATATTTTCTATATTTAATCTGGCCATTGAGTTTTTAACTTCATATTTTTCTTTTCTAGAAATTCGTTTTTGTGTGTGTTTGAATCCTCTCGTTCTTTGTTCATAGTATTTTGATCTTTCATCATTGATTCTGTTTCTTCTTTTGTCACTTAAATCATCTCAACATGCTTCTTTTTGTATTTTTTCCAGATTGTTTTATTATGTTAAACTGTTGACTCTCCCTTAAAATGAGACATTTTTCTCACATGGTTTATAATTTTTGATTGTGAATTTGTCCCCATCCCATCCCCACCCTGACCCTCAAATGTCATAGTCTTAGATGACCTGGATTGTGGAAATATTTCTGTCGTGTGGTTTTACATTTTACTTCTCAAACTGCCTGCAAGATTCTCCTTCTGTAGACTACATTTTATACTGTATTTTTTGGGCTGTAGATTCTCATTCAATGTGGGTAGTGTAAAGTTGGGACTGGCACCCATCTGTGGCACGGACTTGGTATTTATTTTCAAACAGAAGAATTTTTTTCTTCCTTCACCCAGAACCCCAGGCAGGTGACAAGAATCTCTGTCATTTCCTCCTCCTGTGGGGGGAGTTTTCTCGCTCTCCTTTCAAAGAGGGGCTACCCTTAGTGGGTATCATCTTTACACAAGGACTTCAGTTCTATCTCCCTGCCTCAGGTGGGCTGATGGCCAAATATCCTAATCTGTATGGACATTAATACCCCAGCCCCTAGACTCTAGGACCTTAATCTTGGTCTGATACATAACCAGGCAACTACAGTCTCAGCTTGTGCATTTTCCATTCCAGCTTTTTAGTTTTCTAGTATTTATTTTTGATACTTGGAGATTTCCCCTTCTTTCTCCCAAATTCTAGTATGGATTTTCTGTTTATTGTTATGTTTTTACTTAGCATGCTTTGATTTCTGTGTGTTTGAAGTGTGGGAGAGGAAGCACATCAAATCATGTTGCCAAAAGTTTGATAAGTACTATCCTGTGACCAGATGGTACAGCTTTATACTCACTATCTACTACTGGCTTCAATAGGTGACTAGGCTTGTTATTCTGCAATAACAAGTTACCTATTCTAAAACTGAGATCTTAGCCATTTTGTTCAGTTTCTTGGGTAAACATGTCACAAATCATTTTTGTTGGAAGTTGCATCAGAAGTGGAGAGAATGACTCCCCTCACCCCATAATTGCCATTTGAGGAACAATGCACTCCTGTTTTCCTTATTCACATAAATTGTTTTCATTGCATGTCAAATTATTCATATTTGTGTTCTTTACACACTTCTATTATTTATCAATTTGTGTTTCATCATAGAGGAATTATTCAAATAATATTATATAATAAATATGCATGATAATCTGCTTCATAACATCAATAGGGCTGGAAAAGACATGGCTTCTACTGCTATTTGATTGGACACACACTTTCAACATTTACAGAAGCAAACCAAACCTGTGTGAATGAGAAGGCTTACCTAACAACTATCGAAGACAGGTATGCAACTATTTTCATGTTTTTAAAAAAATGTATCAAATAATGAACCATTTCCAAAAAAGCATATCAATGTGCTCTAAATTTCTGAGTAAATTACATTGAATCTTGAAGTATGGTTTGTAAATATAGGAGCATTAAAAATCATGTTTTTATTTGGATTTTTCATTGAAAACACAATAAAATATTTTGCTACTTTTAGTACCATAAAACAATGTTCAGAACAGTTTGCTAATGCTCTGGTAAATGTTGTTTATAGATCTAACTTTATTTATTTATTGGAGTATAATTGCTTTACAATGTTGTGTTAGTTTCTGCTGTACAAGCAGGTGAGTCAGCTATATGTATACCTATATCCCCTCCCTCTTGGACCTCTCTCCCACCCACCCCCATCGACCCATCTAGGTCATCACAGAGCACCGAGCTGAGCTCCCCGTGCTATACAGCAGGTTCCCACTAGCTAGCTATTTTACACATGGTAGTGTGTTTATGTCAAACCTAATCTCCCAATTTGTCTCACCCTCCCCTTCCCCACCGTGTCCACATGTCCGTTCTCTACCTCTACATCTCTATTCCTTCCCTACGAATAGGTTCATCTGTACCATTTTTCTGTATTCCACATATGTGCATTAATATACGATATTTGTTTTTCTCTTTCTGGCTTACTTCACTCTGTATGACAGACTCTAGGACCATCCACGTCTCTACAAATGACCAAATTTCGTTCCTTTTTATGGCTGAGTAATATTCCATTGTATATATGTACCAAATCTTCTTTATCCATTTGTCTGTCGATGGCCATTTAGGTTGTTTCCATGTCCTGGCTATTGTAAATAGAGCTGCAATGAACATTGGGGTGCATGTGTCCTTTTGAATTACAGTTTTCTCAGGGTATATGCCCAGTAGTGGGATTGCTGGGTCATTTGATAGTTCTGTGTTTAGTTTTTTAAGGAACCTCCATACTGTTCTCCATAGTGGCTGTATCAATTTACATTCCCACCAACAGTGCAAAAGGGTTTCCTTTTCTCCACACCCTCTCCAGCATTTACTGTTTGTAGACTTTTTGATGATGGCCATTCTAACTGGTGTGAGGTGATACTTCATTGTAGTTTTCCTATGCATTTCTCTAATAATTAGTGATGTTGAGCATCTTTTCATGTGCTTCTTGGCCATCTGTATGTCTTCTTTGGTGAAATGTCTATTCAGGTCTTCTTCCCATTTTTTAATTGGGTTGTTTGCTTTTTTTTTTTTTTTTTTTTTTTTTGTGCGGTACGCGGGCCTCTCACCGCTGTGGCCTCTCCCGTTGCGGAGCACAGGCTCCGGACGCGCAGGCTCAGCAGCCATGGCTCACGGGCCCAGCCGCTCCGCGGCATATGGGATCCTCTCGGACCGGGGCACGAACCCGCATCCCCTGCATCGGCAGGCGGACTCTCAACCACTGCACCACCAGGAAGGCCCTATTTGCTTTTTTGGTATTGAGTTCCATGAGAGATCTTTTTTAACTTTTTTTAAATGTAGCAGATCTCAAATTTTTTAAAGCAAAAATAGTAAGTAAACTTTGTCATGTCAAAAATCAAACTCTCTATCTGTACTACCACCTCCAACAAAAAAGGCAGAGAGACTTACTGAATATTTTATTCATTCTTTCCAGTCTTCCATTCTTTGTTTTGCTTTGCTTTGCTAGGTTTACTAGATTATTAGGTCCAGAAAATTATGTGAACACAGAGAATTTTATGTAACTTTTAACATCTAGAGTCCCATCCTTCTTTAGGTTTTAGTATTTATTTTTCTCCTGCTTTTTGCAAAGTACTGGATCAGGCACAGAAGAAACTTAAAAGAAAATTTTAAAAATGTCCATCTGATTGGAACTAAATAGGTAAAAATTATTGAGTTTTAATACAGTAAGTTATATTTATTGACCTTTCAACGCAGACCCAATAAAATGTAGAGGATGCTATTGATATTAAAAATTCTTTGATAAAATGAAAGATGTCATAGAATTCATATAGTTTTTATAAAAGAACTTGTTTTTCAACATTCTTTTTTCATGTATAGTTAAATGTCTGATACATTGTAACACCCTTATACAATGCTAACCTCTGAAAATAAGAACATAGATAATTTTTATCTTATGACCTGGAAGTGAGCTATATGTTTTAAAGTACTGTGGGAGCATGTTCTGATCTGTACTGTTGGTCTTTGGGTCTACTGGAATAGAGATTTCCCTAGATTTTCTATTTTAAGTTTGCTTTTCTTTATGTGTTTTCTGTGACACTTGTGTTCAGGAACTCACTAACTCTGTGGTTCAATTTGGTTTTGGGGCTTTAAGAAAAATTGAGCTGTTCCTTTTTAATTTTTTTGGTTTGTTCAGTTTAGGGAATGAAATTATTCAGACTAGGGTCAAACAAATGTTCTGTTATTGTGGCTTTCTCTCCATTGCCCTCTCTATTCTCGCTGGAGCCATCTACAGCTCCCTTTGTTCCTGGAAACTTTGGACATCACTTTTCTTCTGCTCCAAAGAGATATTTTTTTGCATATGTTGCTGCGTCATTGTCTGTTTATCAATTAAGACAAATTTGGTTTGCCTTACCAACTACATTGTATTATTACCAGATTACGCCAAATATAAGGATGGGATCCAGAGGAGAGCAAACGCTGGAATTTGTGATTCTGCTCCCAGTTCTTTCTAGAGATTGAATCTCTAGTTCTCTGTATTTCTTGATAATTTTCTCTTTTGTTTCAGAGCTGAAAAATGAGAATGAAATTGAGGGGAAAATCCACACAGATTTTCTAATTGTCTTGTCCTCGATAATGTTACAACCTCTCCACTTACTTCACCAAGAATTGTGTAGAGCATTTGAAATATTTGAACAGTGGACTGATTTTCAAACAATGTATTTTAAAAGGCGATAGTTTTCTCCTTGGCGTTTTCAGAGTTCTCTTTCACTTTTAGGAGGAGCAGAGGGACTGGTGAGCAATAGAGAAAATAGTTTGGGTACATTTGAATGATTTTATTCAATCAGCTGTATGATATGTTTCCTTCAGAAGATCACATTTCCTTAGTGAAACTTTGCATTATTTAAATGACATGTAAATAGAACACAATAGGTTTGATTTGCCAACTAAAGCATAGCTCAGGCATACAATTGAGGTACTTTTCATGTGGATAATTAGAAAAATTCACATTTTTCTAAAATTTAGTTAATTTTTTTTTTTTAAAGATATGAACAAGCCTTTCTGACTAGTTTGGTTGGATTGAGGCCTGAAAGATATTTTTGGATAGGACTTTCAGATGTACAAAACAAAGGAACTTTTCAGTGGACCGTCGTGGAAGGGGTTCAGTTCACCCACTGGAATTCAGATATGCCAGGTATGTTCAGAGCTTCGGTCTTGTTTCAGGTGATCTGGCGAGGGGACCAAGAATCTGTGTTCTTTTTTCTTCTTTTTTGGCCGCACCATGTGGCATGAGGGATCTTAGTTCCCCGAGCAGGGATGGAACCCCTGCCCTCTGCAGTGGAAGCGTGGATTCTTAACCGCTGGACCACCAGGGAAGTCCCAGCACTTTGGTCTTGGGTTTCCATTTACCCTACATGTCGTCTATCGGGCCAAGCCTGTAATTCCTTCACGGCACCTTTCCAAACAGACTTATGTAAATTAATTGTGCTCTTTAGATTTTATTATCTTATATTTCATTCTCTTTTTGCTTTTTCTTTTAAAAATGTTCCCATTAGTTTGCAGTGGTCTAAAAAAAAAAAAAGAGAAGAGAAAACTGCTAGGTTATCTGGTACCGCTCTATTTGAAGTATTTATGAAACAGTGATGAAATCCTGAATGGTCATAAAGATTCCAAATGGTTAACTTACTTCTGAGAACTTAAAATTGTCCTCAAGGGATATAAAGCTTTTCAATGTAACTATGAATAGAATTATGACTGCGCTAAATCTGGAACAAGATTTAGTGCTTATGTGGAACTCATTATTTCAATATCTTGAATGGGCTACCCCGTTTAGCCCTTTATATGCCTTGGATTTAATTTTATCCTTATAGGAAACCTGCAAGGTAAGTTTAAGTATCCTCATTGTAAAGAGGTGGAAACTGGAACTTGAAAAATTTATAAGCACGGATTTAGACTAATCTTTGTAATTTCCAAATCCAGGCTGTTTGCACTAAGATCACCCTCCCTCCCTATAAATTTTGATTTGCCTTTTTTAATAAGAAGTTTCTGAAGTAGACTCTGAAAGATTCTTTGCTTTCTTTATGCACTGGTGTCTAGCCTATGACGTAATTCAGTATGACTGCATTTAGGAAATTCAACATCCTTATAGCAAGTGTTTCATTGTGCCTAGATAAAAAGCTAAAGAAGGAATAATATAGCTTAAGGGCACAAATTAACTACTTGGCCTAATAAGTCCTAATCTTCAGAAGTTTTAAAAATTTGTATCCTCAGCTGTCAATAAGGAAAAGAGATCAGTAATTTGGATAGTGTGATTTTTTAAAATTATTGAACATTCTGAAAAATAGTAAGACTTCAGTTTATTTTGAAAGAACAGGGCAGTATATTAAGAGCGTGTGCACGTTTTTGTTTTTTTGAAGGGTGGTAATTCTTACTCTCCAGGCAAAACTCCTTAATTTCACTGGTGTTGATCATTTAGCAGTAGGATTCTGAGAGATTAATCCTGTAACATCCTTAGGGAATAAAAATGGATCAAACCAGAGTCATAGGGAATTAGCAATCTTACAGAAAATATTTTGGGAAAAATATACCTCCCCAGAACTTTGAGAGTTACTTCTAAACATTTACTGCCTTTAAAAGGACAGCAATCAAAGACTATCTCATCTTAGCAGCAAGGAATCCTAATGTTTCCAAAGCTCTATCTTAATTACTATTTTGAAATAATGATGACGGTAAAACAGAAAGCTTCAAACCATGAAGCTTAGTATAGTCCACACTGTCTTTTATGTACTCTTTTATCCATTAAAGCTGGCATGCATCACAACTCTGTAAGGTAGGTAGCAGTATTTGCATTTTAAGACGAGGAAATGGGTTCATAGTAGTTGAGTAATTGATCTAAAATCTCTAACTCAGGCCTGTCTCATTTTGAAGTCCAAAGAACTTCTGTTCTCAGATATCTACATGGACCCCAGGGGGAAAAATAACAGATCTTAAATAATTTTTTTTAAAAAGAAAGAAACATCAAAACCCCATTATTTTTGGGTATATGTATGTGTATAACTGAATCACTTTGCTGTACACCTGAAACTAACACAACATTGTAAATCAACTAGACAGCGATATAAAATAAAAAATAAATTCAAAAAAAATCAACTTCCTTGGGGAAAAAAACACAAAACATTATTTTTGTCATTATGGTAAATTTTATCATACTAAAACTATTGTACTGTTAAATGTCTGTGTTGAGGGGGGCACCCTGCCAGATATTAGAAATACAAAATGTTACCAAAACTCTGACATTTGAGATTATAATTCAGTTGGGGATACAGGCCACACAAATAAAAGGTAAATAATGGTTCAAAAATAGCACAAATCAATTGCCAAATGCTGCAGGATCTCTCCTCTACATTTTCTCGTCACATGTAGATTTGATCCCACAGCTTGAGGCTCAGGTTTGAACTGTCTTCTGTGAACACAGCTGGCTTTCACAATCCCTTGTTGAGTGAATTCTGCTTTGTTACCTGCAGGACGGAAAGCCGGGTGTGTTGCCATGAGAACTGGGGTTGCAGGGGGCTTGTGGGATGTCTTGAGATGTGAAGAAAAGGCAAAATTTGTGTGCAAACACTGGGCAGAAGGAGTAACTCGCCCACCAGAGCCTACAACCACCCCGGAACCCAAATGTCCAGAGGATTGGGGCACCTCCAGTAAAACAAGCTTGTGTTTCAAGGTAAGTCTCAATTGCTAAGCTCTTAAAGAATTTGGGATATGCTTCAGCCTAAAGAATCACCTAAGGAATGGAAACAAAACCAATGCCCAGGCTCCACCTGTAGAAATTCTGATGTTATTGATCTGACAGGGGGCTTGGGCATCCACTGTTTTTGTTTTTGTTTTTTTTTTTTTTGGCGGTACGCGGGCCTTTCACTGTTGTGGCCTCTCCCGTTGTGGAGCACAGGCTCAGCAGCCATGGCTCACGGGCCCAGCCGCTCCGCGGCATGTGGGATCTTCCCGGACCGGGGCACGAACCCGTGTCCCCTGCATCGGCAGGCGGACTCTCAACCACTGTGCCACCAGGGAAGCCCCCATCCACTTTTTTTAAAGAGCTCTCCTTGGGTGGATTGCTAAGGACCAGTTGCTTTGAGACCAGCCAACACAACCCATACCACAAACACAACTCGCAGCAGCCTTTCTTCGCCTGCTTTGCCTTCCTCACCTCCCACTCTTGGCGTCTTTCCTCTCTCCCATGCTTGCTTGCCCTAGTATGAGCTCGCACTTCTTTTTATCTTAATGAAAATTTCTTCTCCCCCCCCTGCTAGCCTGTTGCCTCCCATTTTGGCTCCGTCGTTGGAGCCCAAGCTTTAGGCTAAGTGAACTGATAAACGAATCTGCGGTCATGTCACACTGGGATTCTAGAGAGAATACTCCCTTGTTCTGATTTAACCCCTGATTATTATGCCTGATGGGAGATGAAAGACTTCCCGTAGGGGCACCTGGCCGTTCAGTGACCTATAAATGACAATTAGATATCCTGCTGTCAACCAGGACATTCCTAGACTGGACCATCCATTTTCTCCTTATGCAATCAAGCTCACCCAAACAAAAAACATACCCCATACCCCAGTGAATTAAGCATTTGGGGTTTTTTTCTCTCTTGTAAATCATATTCTTTCTAGAGAAGGTTGTGTTTAGCCAAATATAGCAATGTACTTATCTACCACTTAATGACATATTCTCTAAAGGCCAGTTCTCTGGACTTCTTTTGTTCAGTCCTTTGAGGCATATGGCCCTGGCATGTTTTGTAAGACAGTTACGCAAAGCTGATGAAGAACCTGAGTTACTAACGTGTCAGAATGAGGTTGTTTAGTCTCCTCTCACTCAAGGGCTAGTTGAGCTGGTAACTTCTACTTAGCAGCAACAGAGACTCATTAGCTGTTCAATCCAGATTAGCCAGTCAAAGCTAAAAGCCTAATTTACATAGACGGGAACATATTGAGCCAAGACAGGAGAGGATTTTACAAATGGATTGAGGACTAATACAAAGCCAATCAGGTATTTGATTGCTGCCTCTGGAAACTTTTGAGTTATTGCACAAAGGCCAGGTTCGGCCTATGCACAGCCATCCACCTGAGGGTGGCAGGCTATGGAGATTAGCTGCAGAATTTTTGAGAGAAGGAGCAGAATTCTCCAGAGCTGGGAAGTGAACCAGGGGTTCCAGAAGATGTTATCCAGGCGGATGTACAACGAATCCAAATATGTGCTTCCCTAGAAATTATGGTTTTAGAGGTGCTTGGGGTAGGGTTTGTTTGAAAACATATAGACCATCTTTGTACATATTAAGATGTGAGAATTAGTAATAAAATTCAGCTGTTAGTAAATTGATTGAAGAAAATAAAATCTTATGTCACCATCTAACAAGTTGAGATATTCACCAGGAGTCTTGAGAATTACTGCAGTGGAAAGTTGCTCAAGTTACCTGTATCCAGATAACTCAAGTAAGGTCAAGGTGAAGATTGCCTTGTGTTGCTCTATGACAACTGGGCAACCATAGTCCACTGGAAGCAAATCCCTTTTTCTACAAGCCTGCAATGGTGGGGGCCACGTCTCATGAGAAATAATGAATGAAAATTATAAAAGTTGGTGGATACAATGAACTCCTTTACTGTTTGCATCCTGATGGATATTTCCCATACTATCACTGTGGATAATGTGACATATTCTCTAAATTCTATAAATCTTAGCTTTAGGTTCGCTTATATCCCATCTTTATAGATGCTCTCCCCGATAAGTGTCAGTCATGACACATTCTCCAATCGTTGTTAAAATATACATCCATAAGGAAAAAGGAAAAGGCAGTTTTAAGAACATAACAACAAAGTGTTGGAAGGCTGCCGGGTTATTCACTGTTTAAGCTAAACAGGATAACAAACTGTGGTTCAATCTTAGGTTATTACCCTTAAATTTTTTAAATTCATGTTTACTTTCTCTATATCAAGTTTCTTTTCATTCTCTTCCATCTCAATGCCACTTTTTACACTTAACCAAATTAATCCTATCTTCTACAAGAAGCTGTATGCCAAACCCATATGCCTAAAGCTTTTAATCTGACTTCTCCAGGTTCTATAAAAGAAGTTCATTTTCTAAGGTTTTCTCAACAAAATCATCCCCCAAATTTTGTTACCCAAATATTCACTCACAAATTGATTTTCAGCCAAGAGAATTACATTGTTTGGGGCCATTGTCATGTCTTGCTTTTCTATAAATGAAATCTCATCAAAAGTAGATTATTTCTCTTGGTTTGATAAACTATGAAGTGTAAAATAAATTCTGAATCTGTATCACCTTTAGCTGTTTACAAAAGGAAAACATGAGAAGAAAACATGGTTTGAATCTCGAGATTTTTGTAGAGCTCTGGGTGGAGATCTAGCTAGTATCAATAATAAGGAAGAACAGCAAACAATATGGCGATTAATAACGTAAGTAGCTTTTCTATACAATACTCCTTCCTTTGACCCGTTGGGTGTTAATGATGTTGAGAAAATTCTCATATTTCCAAAATTGTTGGCTCTTTATGCTGCTTTGGATACATATATCATATCCTGAATCCGTGGGCACTTTTTGATTTCGTTTCACTTCTAAATGCTTTAACTTTATAGATATAAATCCTGTGATGAATTGCTCTATAAACGTATAAGACACTCAGTACATATTATTAAATGAATAAATGAATGAGTACCTTCCAGTGCTTTACAGTTCTTTCAAACAGCAGCTTGTTTTCAGGATATTTACAGGCTGTACCAAAATGCACAACTGTTGCATAAAGCTTACATTTAGTCATTGAATCCCTTTACCTGTGTACTAACTAATTTATGTTTTGGGGGTCATTTTCAAATTTGATTAGGACTCAGAGGTAACCAAACTTGGTTCATAAGCTACCTTTATGTCTTGTATGTTGCAGAGCTAGTGGAAGCTACCACGAACTGTTTTGGTTGGGACTGACATATGGAAGTCCTTCTGAGGGCTTTACTTGGAGTGATGGATCTCCTGTGAGTAATTTGACTTAACAGATCATTTTCTTACTTTATCATGCATTTATTTTGATATTAACCTTCTGGCTTACTCCAAATTTTTGGTAAGATGGGTTATTATGAGAGCTAGAGACCTTTTCCTATGCAAAATGAATGCTATTTTAGAACCATTATTTTGCCCCTTGTCCCAGTACATTTCTCCTGTTCACCCAAGGTGGAACATGGTGGACTGCATGAAAAAAAAAATTAGGAAACTCATGCCTCTAATTGATATAAAATAATGTCTTCATTCTCTCATGCCAAATTGGTGTATGCAAGTGGCTAAACTTCTTAAAAATTGCGTGTTTTATGACCTCTTATAGACTAGGAGGTATGGCACCAACTTTGGATACTCCATTAGAAACCATTAGGCTTTGTCAGACTTCTCCATTCTCAGGAACAGGGAAGGGGGAGGCTGTGGCACGTGCTGGCCGTCATCACAGGAAGTGAGTTTGTGTACTATCAGTCCTACCTCCTGTCCCAACCCATCAGCAGCTTTTCAAGGTACTCCGTAGGGTGGATTATTTGATGGCTCCATTGTTAACGTGGATTTTATATTTAGATCTCTGGAAAATAGATCATGATGCTTATTCTAAAACCTTGTGGGCTATGATTCCACTCTGAGAACTCCGTAGAGGACCTAATCCCAGCCCTCCATTTATTTCCACTGTTCACTTTGGCAACGTTTGGTAGCTTCCTTAGTAACATTTCATAAGTCTTTTCTTCTGTAAGGAGAACTAATTATATTTCTCTCTCCTACCCCTCTAGTAAAAAGAAAGTTTCCAGTATCACAATGAAATATTATCCCTTAAGAATGAGTTATAAATTGAGGAACTCCCAATACTGAGAAGTGGAACTTTTTGCCAGATTTTTCCTGTATACAAATCCCACTTTCATGGCCCTGGATCCATTCTATTTAATAAGGGGGAAAGAAAATTTTATAATACTTAATAGCATACTCTATTTGACTTCAGAAGTTTCCATGTAATGACAGCTATTTCTTTCCCAGCTGTGTTCATAAAACTTGTTTGCAAAGCAAACCTATTGTGGAAAAAAACTGAAGTGATTAAAAAATGTAAACATCTTTCCTTTTGTGTTTGGATGGTTGATTGGCATTGGCCTGATAAAAATGGCTAATGCTTGTAATGTAATGTTTCTAACATAGGTTTCATATGAAAATTGGGCTTATGGAGAACCTAATAATTATCAAAATGTTGAGTACTGTGGTGAGTTGAAAGGTGACCCTGGTATGTCCTGGAACGATATTAACTGTGAACATCTTAACAACTGGATCTGCCACATACGAAAAGGTATGATGATCTGTCCTCTCCTTTATCTCAGATTGGAGAACTAACCTCCAGTGATCCCAGTATCTTCCCTTTATCTGTGGAACCAAACAAACAAAATAACAAAATAAGGGAATTGGCAGGGGCCATCATTTCACAGGATAAGAATGAAGTCGCTGAGCACAGATAAATGTTTCAAAGGCACAGAAGATCAAAAGGCCACCCGGGAATCCTGGACCAGAGTCACGTCCTCCAAAATAATTCCCACGAGCTGCGGGTCTTGCTCAGGTCCTATAGGCACAGGAGTGGGTAGGTGTACTACCCTGTAAGCAGAGTAATGAGGGTGCAGTTTCTGTCTGGGCATTTCTACCCTCTTACCCACGTTAAGTCATCCAATAGGTGAAAGTTTCCCTCAGTCTGAATATGCTGTTTATGGATTTCTCAAGGAAGTGTTCAATCAAAGAACTGGCACCATTTTGAGGCCCCTGATTCTGTAAGACCCACCATGTTGTTGATGGCCTCAAATGATCAATGCATACTTATCCGTCATGATTTGTGACTCAGAAAGTTCCACATGTCCAAGTCAGATTCTTTTCAGATAAACAAACAGGTCCACCCTTGAACCAAAATATGTATCACTTCCTCCTCTGTGGACAGATAAATGGAACCACGTCGCCCCCTGCTGTCGGGGATCCTTGGCTACTGTTCCAGCTCCATCGCTAAAGATACTGTGTCGCTCTCCTACTGTCTGTCTGCTTATTTTCCTTACTCTTGCTTAGAGGAGTGTTTACAGTGTTTTCAGAATGGAGGAATAAATAGTGGCCAGTTTTTCTTTAAAAGTCTCTTAGCTACCAAAGACTAATTTCCTTTTGTATTATTAGTAGCTCTGTTCTTACAGATGGTAAATTCATTAAACCAAAAGCTAAGTAACTTGAGTCCTTTTATCGGATTCCAGCAAAGTCCAAGTATTAGTAACTACTTGGAAAGAAAAATATTTTATGTAATGTTTCATAAAACAAACATTTAGTAAGAATAAGTTTTTTTTTTCTTTTTAATTTATTTTTGGCTGTGTTGGGTCTTCGTTGCTGCAGGCGGGCTTTCTCTAGCTGCAGCGAGCGGGGGCTACTCTTCGTTGCGGTGCATGGGCTTCTCATTGCGGTGGCTTCTCTTGTTGCAGAGCACGGGCTCTAGGCGCACAGGCTTCAGTAGTTGTGGTGTGTGGCCTCAGTAGTTGTGGCTCGCAGGCTCAGTAGTTGTGGCTCGCGGGCTCTAGAGTGCAGACTCAGTAGTTGTGGCGCACAGGCTTAGTTGCTCCGCGGCATGTGGGATCTTTCTGGACCAGGGCTCGAACCCATGTCACCTGCATTGGCAGGTGGATTCTTAACTGCTGTGCCACCACGGAAGCCCCAAGAATAAGTTTTTTGAAGAAACTATATTTTGTAAATAAATAGTTCGTATTTAATGGTTTCAAATAATGAAAATTGAGGTACTTTCACAGCTCATTATAAGATGCACCACTGTAAAACTAACATCTATTGAGCACTTTCTAAATACAAGTAACTCTCATATTTTACCCCATCTCTTTACATATGTGACTAACTCCTTTTTGCAGTTGAGAAAGTTAAGGGTAAGACATTTAAACCCCAAACTGGGATTTGAACTTAGACTTTCTGATTCCAAAACTCATGTTATTTCCTTTCTTTTTTATGACATTACTTTTTGGGCCTAAAAAACTGTCTTCCAATTTCTGGTGGTATTGCTGGACCTGATCTGATTAACTCTTAACTCCTAATTCTGTTTCTCTTTATTCTTCTTCCCTACAACTGATAGGAGAATTGAAGATTGGGAGGGAGGAAGAGAAAGAGAGAACAGTTAAGTTTTTAGCTATATTGACCCGTGAAAATAGTGAAACAAGAAGGATATGTAATAGCACAAGTTCAAGCACTGTTTATACCTAATTTTCTTTTGTTTTCCAGGACAAACACCAAAGCCTGAGCCAACCCCAGCTCCTCAAGACAGTAGGTGTTTCCTTTTTTTCCTGATTTCTATATTGATAGAAATAGATTCCTTTTTTTCCTCTTTCCTTTCTTAATGGAAAAACAAACAAACAAAAAACCTTACCCTAGGAAGGTGGAGAGAAGAGGTTCTTAGTATCTTTGAGAATGTCATGAAAGTTTGGATTTACTCCTCCAGACAGATACTTCCATGCACAGACATAAGGCATGTTAATATCACTTCTCAGCTTTCATGAATCAAATCCAAGGCCCTCATGTATTAGTTTCCTATACTATATGTTACAGGCTGCTGTAACAAATTACCACAAACTTGGTGACTTAAAGCTATACACATTTATTCCCCTACAATTCTGGAGGTCAGAGGTGTGAACTCAGTTTCCCTGGGCTGAAATCAAGGGATAGGCAGGACCATGCTCCCTCCAGAGCCTCTAAGGGTGAATCTACTTCCTTGTCACAAGCTTCTAGAGCTGCATTCCTTGCATTTGTTGGTTCGTGGCCCCTCCCTTTATCTTCAAAACCAGCAGTGTAGCATCTTCCTTCATTTGTCACATCACCACCTTCTTCTGTACTCACATCTCCCTCTGTAAGGATACTTACGATTTACATTTAGGGCCCACCCAGATAATATAGGGTAATCTCTCCATCTGAAGGTTCTTAACTTAATCATGTCTACAAAGTACGTTTTTCTGTATAACAGTCACAGATTCCAGAGATTAAGACCTGGGCATCTTTGGGGCTTTTACTCAGCCTACTATAGCACAGAACCATAGAATTCCATAGTTGGGAAAAAGCCTTCGGAGCCCACCTGGTACCTGAATTCCTTGGTTCTTCAATTACACACTGAAGCACCCAAGTCCATCTTTTACAAGTTCTTTGTTAGATTAAGATGAAAGCTGCTTTCTCACAGTTTCCACTCTTTGAATCTAAAACATCATGGGTGCGTGTATGTCAATCATTCCAGCTCCTATTGATGAATGTAACATTGGGAGTTCTTTTACCCAATAATGATCCATGGAACTCAGCTGAGAAGAAAAGTAACTAGTTTTTACAGAGTTAGTGGAAAGTAGATATTTGGATTTAGGTGATTCAGTCTGTACTGGCATCAACTTCCTTCTCCTTCTGAGCTCTCAGCGTTTCAGATACCTCTGATAGGGCTACTCTGCTTTTTTCACTTTGGTGTAGCATACATACCAGATTCTTGAATTTGTCTAAATAAAATTCATCACCTTTTTTTCACGAATTTTTCAGATCCACCAGTCACTGACGATGGGTGGGCTATTTACAAAGACTACCAGTATTATTTTAGCAAAGAGAAGGAAACCATGGACAAGGCACGAGAATTTTGCAAGAGGAATTTTGGTGATCTTGTTTCTATCCGAAGTGAAAGTGAAAAGAAGTTTCTATGGAAATATGTAAGAATATGATTAATTTAAGAATGGAACAGTGACATGTGCTAAGCAAAGACAATGTCTATGATTGCTACCCCATGGTGCAATTTCCAATTATGTGCTGAATTTGAACCTCCTAAGGTCAGGGGTAAAGATGTGAGTGTCAGGGCAGGGGTGCTGGGTATTGGCCATCGCAGAAGTGAATGACCTGATTGCTGGAGTATTCAGTGGAGAATCAGAGAACCCAGAAACAGCGTTTAGCCTGGGCTTTGGGAGAATCCAGACTTGATGGCTTTGAGTTCACTCATTTGATTTTCAAAGATTATCATTCTTAACTAGTTGTTATATATCAATCCTGGACCCTTTGTGTTTAGTGCAAGTTGATTATAATTTATGTCTTAATCTTAACCAGATTCTTGGTTAATAGATAGTACAGCTTAATTATTCATATAAAACTCTTTTTTGGTTGTGCCCAAATTGTCAGCTAACAGTGAAGGTATAATTGGTTTTTTTCCAAGCGTCCTTGGCTTGATCTTTCTCTTTAAAAATCTTCATGGCATCTTTATGGTTTTCCAGAAAGGAGGTAAGAGGGAGAGAAGGAAAAAAATAAGTTTAACAATAACGAAAGAATAAAAATTCATTTGATCACAAAGGTATTGGAGTGTGGCATGACTTATCTCCATCTTCGTAGATATACCATGGTTTGAAATTCTCAGGATATTTCCTAATATTGCACCAGTATATATGTGGGTGGAGAAGTCTTTCCTTAGACACATAATCCCAAATGGCTACTTTGTTTTAAAGAACATCTTTAATAGTGTCTAATTACTAATGGCATCTGATGTTACAGAGAATGTCTTAAGGTATTTGCTATATAAATGCAGGTTGTTATGTAATGTGCATATTTTTCCTTTTATTTCTATGAAAACCATTGAATATACAACAAAGCTTCTGTCTGAATGCCTCCTTAGAAAAGTCCCCAAATAGCTTGCCTCATTAATCTGTAGGTTTTATTTAAGAATTTGCTTATCATATAAGTACAGATTGAACTATATGTAAACTTCCATGTTCTAGGTAAACAGGAATGATGCACAGCCAGCATATTTTATTGGTTTATTGATCAGCTTGGATAAAAAGTTTACGTAAGTAAATCAAAATAAAACAACTTTGCTTAGGACAGTGCTCTGATGAGCACCAAAAAGTGATTTTCAGACTTTGGTTCTGCTGAATGAATGTAAAAAAAAATCCTGCTGGGCTCTCAACCTACAAAGCGTCTTAAAAACAAAAACCAATTTTTAAAAATCCTGTTAAATATTTCAACATTATAAATCTCAAACAACTCAGACTCTGATTGAATCTTGCAAAATGTCACCTCCCTTTGTTTCAGGAGGTCATCAACTGTTAGTAAATCGTCTGCTGGGAAGATGTATTATACAGATATGAATATTGAACTTATTTGAAAAATTATTCCCATTTGGACTGTCCTTGGTGCCTAGAACCAAAGGGGCCTTTCGTGTTGCCCCTCTTGCTGCTTTCGGAGCCCTGCTTTGAAGTATTCTTTCAACTGCCCGAAATGCTTTCCCTTCAAAGGAATGACTATACTGTTTTTCATTAGGTTCAGGGGCCAGCAAAAGCTGCAGGAGGGAGGAAATTAGTACATTTTGGGGGGTTTCTTTCCTTGTTCATTAGTACCCACGTTCTTCTAAGTTTGAAGAGCAAGTATGTCTTCCTGGCTCCTGCGTAGATGTATTAACCACATACGTTCCATGTGACCGCTATTGCCATTTTTGGCAAGAAAGACCCAAAGTCACTCTCATTATTTTTAAAGATCAGAAATGTCTGATGCTCCTTTGGACAAGCATCCATTTTAACCATCCTCCAAAGGAGAGGGTCGAATTCGGTGATCTCCTGGTCTCCTTGCAGCTAACGAACGGCCCCCGAATTTCCGTAATTTATGAAAATGAGTATTGGCTCACCTACCTTAGGGGAAACCAGAGTAAACATGAAAATCAGAGAAGAGGCCCAGTGAGAAACTCTGTATTCTCCGTCTCTCTGTGGGTGGTTTTGTTTTGTGGGACTCATGCCTAAGAAGTCCTATCGGAGGATGTTTACTTCTGGTCCACTTCCAGGGTAACTGGGATCTCCATTTATTCTCTCACATCAAGACTAGAAGTACTTCTTCCAGGGAGGGAAAAGAAGGCAGACGAGCCAGGCATCCAGTTACTACAGGAGATCTCAGTTCCCCAGGGGAGCACCGATGACCTTTGGGGGTTTCCTGCTGCTCTCTCTAGAAACCTCTCTTCTCTTTGCTTCGGATGCTGTGCTGTCTTCATTTTGATTAACTTGCCTGTTCCCACCAGTAGGCTGTAGCCAACTCTTCTGATTGGATTTTTGCTAAACGGCTGAATTTTCTTTTCCAGTTGGATGGACGGAAGCAAAGTGGATTATGTGGCTTGGGCCACAGGTGAACCCAATTTTGCAAATGATGATGAAAACTGTGTAACCATGTATTCAAATTCAGGTAGACAAGATCACAATCTTCTTGAATCTGCCTTGTGGTGTTATGTGTCATTTGCTACATCCTTAGGCTAAAAGTAGCAAGTTGTGTGCTTAAATCAGACAAGAAAAGGAGAGAGAATGAAGGAGAATTCTAATTTTAGCAACATAACTGTTCAATTTGTAAGGAGAATGGATGCTTAACATTTACTCTCATTAAATGACACAATCTTCTCACTTCTTCTCATTTTATGAAACATTTCTTCATGTTCTGAATGAGGAAAGTATCCAGAATGTTTATCTATCTCCTTTATCTCTATGTCTTTATCTGTAAAATGGGAATAATAACAGAATGTATCAGTTGTCGAGAAGATTGAGATAATACATCTAAAACACTAAGCAAATGCTTCGTATATAAAGTTTATTAGATTATTATTATTAGCAATTACTGGCTATTTAGATAATAACCTGCAACATCTAGTATGTGCTTTGCTCATAGTAAACTATAAAGTTGAACTATTATTGGTTTAAGTGAAAGTGCAAAAGGGTATCACATAGATCTTTCTTGTCTCGTGTAAAAATGATGTTTGTAGTACAAACCATTTTTGAGAATCCTTATAAAATATAAACACATTTTAAAAATTTATTTATTTTTTGGGGGGTAAGCTTTTTATTATCTTTTCTTCCTTGTTGGTTATTTATTTTAAATATAGCAGTGTATACATGTCAATACCAAACTCCCTAACTATCCCCCTCCCTCTTCCCTACCCCGGTAACCATAAGTTCATTTTCTAAGTCTGTGAGCCTGTTTCTGCTTTGTAAATAAGTTCGTTTGTATCATTTTTTTTTTAGATTCTGCATATAAGCAGTATCATATGATATTTCTCTTTCTCTGCCTGACTTATTTTACTCAGTATGATGGTCTCTAGGTCCATCCAGGTTGCTGCAAATGGCATTATTTTATTCTTTTTCATGGCTGAGCAATATTCCATTGTGTATATGTACCACAACTCCTTTATCCATTCCTCTGTTGATGGACATTTAGGTTGCTTCCATGTCTTGGCTCTTATAAACTAAACACATTTTAAAAAGTGTTTTTAACTCCTATATATAAAATAGATAAACCACAAGGACCTACTGTATGGCACAGAAAACTGTATTCAATATCTTGTAATAACGTATAATGGAAAAGAATTTGATATATATAACTGAGTCACTGTGCTTTACACCCAAAGCTAACACAACATCGTAAATCAACTGTACTTCAATACAAAGGTGTTTTTTTTTTAAAAAGTGTTTTTAAAAAAGTTTTTAAAAAACACTTTTTAAGCATGTAAATCTAATTGAACTATTCTGTTCTTTATCAGGGTTCTGGAATGACATTAACTGTGGTTCTCCAAATGCCTTCATTTGTCAACGCCATAACAGTAGTATCAATGCCACGGCTCTCCCTACCACACCCCCGGTCCCAGGAGGTTGTAAGGAAGGTTGGAAGTTTTATAATTACAAGGTACTAAGAACACTTAGTTGTAGTCACATACTGACTAGTGTGGAGAGTGGCAATGCAGGTCTTTCAGCTTCAAGTTAATGTTTGTTTGCCTCATCACTTTAAACAAGTTTAGGCAAGAATATGTGGAAATATTCCATGTTAAATTCTCTGTGGGAATTGATAGTAGAGTTGACGGTATTTTACCCAAATAGTTGTGCCCTTTGTCCCAAGGGAGAAAAAACTTTGCAAAGAAAGCCGATGGGTAATAAAACTAACAACTTTTTGCATTTCTATTTGGTTGTGAGCAAATGATACACATTAGCTCTAATCTTCATGGATCATTTTGATTTCTTTAGAGCAAATACTGTTATCTTTATGTAATCCCTATGATTTTTTTCTCCTTCCATCCGAGTGTTTCAAAATCTTTGGATTTGTTGAAGAAG
This sequence comes from Mesoplodon bidens, assembly GCF_964165515.1. NCBI lineage: Eukaryota > Metazoa > Chordata > Mammalia > Artiodactyla > Ziphiidae > Mesoplodon > Mesoplodon bidens. Next base: position 4,578,312 of record NC_138178.1, on the reverse strand, counting down.
AAAGAAAAAATTGGCAAGAGGCACGAAAAGCTTGCATAGGATTTGGAGGAAATCTGGCGTCCATACACAATGAAAAAGAGCAAGGTGTGTGGGCCGTTGTACAGTCAGTGATGCACATAAATATGTAACTTTTTTCCCTAAAATGGTAGAATGTTGCTTATAGTAAATGATTTTTTGGTGTTCCAGAGTAAAGACTAGGAAGGGAAAACAAGCACATACTGGGAGCTATTTTATTAGTTGTAGGCCTTATGCTGAGCGTTTTACATGTAAATTGCCTTTCCATTTTCATAACAAGTCTATGAAGCAGGAATCATTAGTCCCTTGTGAATGAGGAAATGTGCTCAGGGAGACTTAGATCAGGGAGCTTAGCGGGTAAGGGGTAGGACTGGGAATCAAACTGGGTCTTCCAGCTTCAATTCCATCTGTTTCTGCCAAACCAGTTTTTTCACCAAAGAGTCAAAGAAGAAGAGTAGTTCCAGGAATAAAATTAAAAATTGCTCATTTTCCATTTACTGCTCTTCTAGTCACTTGATATAGAATTTATAATGCAATAAAACTAATTTTTCAATATGAACTTTGAACAAATTGAGAAAAAAAAATTTGATAAAACATAAGGATAAGCCAGAGCTTTGAAGAACGGGATGAAGAATCACACCACTTACATATAGCAGATTGTAAAATTTGTTATATTGTGGTCAAGAGAAAGGTACTTGATCCCTTTCGCATGGTCTTTTTGGGGCCACCTTACCTGAAGTAGATATTAGGTTAAATTAGTTACTTTAAAAATGATGTTGACCAACTGCGGGCCTTTCAGATGATAGCAGCTAAACTGATGAAGGTTTGGAAACCACAGCCATCAGCGAGTGAGGACGGTTTGAAAGACCCTAGGTTTCACAGCCTGGAAAAGAGGATGTGAACTTTGAAGGGTCGTCCCACTAAAGAAGGAAGACTTAGAACCCACGAGTGGCAGTTACAGGGAAACAAATGTAGGCTCAAAATTAGGAGGTTATTCTAACAATTAGAACTAATTGGATGGGATGCTTCGTGAGTTTTTTTAAAGGGCTGTGAAAATGCTTTTGTTGGAAGGTACTGAAATGGGTGCTGCAGAGTCACATGTTGACTGGTATGTAGCATGGAAGATGCTCAATGCATATTTGTTGTGTGTAGGAATTTATGCGATGTCGTTGGGGAAAGATGTAGACTGGATGATTTCTAAGTTCCCTTTTGGTTCTGAGGTTCTTTGACTTCCAAAATCATTTATTGGAAAAAAATGATATACCTCAAAAAAGATAAGAAAGAAGAGAGACCTTGGAACGCTGTGTGGCACTCTCCTAAATGTTAATTTCACTCCATAAATGCTACCATGTGCTTTCTTGGAACACACTCTACAGTAAATCAACCAGGCTTGCACTGAGAACCTTTGACAAGTTCAGCAGCTTGCCAGACTCTGGAAGAAAAGTGTCAAACCATAGCACACACAAAAAATTCAGGAATATAATACTCACATTTCTCTAACTGGTCTACCACATTCTGGGCTTAGCTACCCAGCAGAGAAACACAGTAATTGATTCCCTCTCTTAACCACAAAGAGCTAATTCTTGCCATAACAAAATTAGAACCTGGGTCATAGAGATGTGCAGAAGGGAACAATTTTCAGATAAACTAACATTATTCCTGGCAACACAGGCACACGCTGTTGAATTCTTTTTGTGGTTCTTGGCAGAAAACAAGTCAGTGTTGAAATATTGGCAGGTAGAGCTTTTCCACATTTCATTTCAAGTTGGGGATAAGGCAAGAGTTATGATCTTATTTAGGAAATAAAAAAGAAAACAATTTAAATATCTACCCATGCTCTTTTCTTTCTGAAAAATATTATAAGAAATTTCTTTTTTTTTTACTTTGAGTTAATTGAGAAGTAAGCAAATCTCTGAGCAGTGTAGTGGCGTCTATTACTCTGCCGAAGAGTAAGCACGTAAAAATGACCCTTCTGTGGAACTGTTTGTTCATGAATAAACAGATAATCTCTGTGGCCTTCTTTCTATTCTACATTTCTGTTAGTAACCCAAGTGCTTAGTCATTTGGTTTCCTATTTGCATTCAGGAGTCGTGTTTAAGCAGAGTTTGGAAATTGTCCTGTAGAGTCCATGCTCATTCACTCGGTGTCCATCTAGTGTCCTTGGTGTCCACAGCTCCTGGCAGGTGAGGTTGCTGGCCTCAGAAGGCAGCTGCCATGGTGTGGCAGGCATGGGGATGGGCTGCTGGAGAAGGGGTGGGGAACAAGTACATTTAAGCCTTTTACAGTTTCTGGATATTTGCCAACATCCTGTCTGCCACAGAATTGATAGAGAAGCAAGAGGCCATATTTGTCCTGCTTTCTCTGATTTTCTCTCCCAATGATGTGAGCACTTAGCACCAAGATGCCCCCTGGGTCCAAGCATGCGCAGTGGACGTGGTTGGCTGCTGACCCCTAGGAACTGGCTGCCCTGGAGGAGTTCCATTTGGGTAGCTCTTTTGGTTTGGCAGTCCAAGGTGGTGATCATTTGACAGCCTAATGCTTTTTCATTTTGACAAATAGTTTTTATTTTCAGAACTTTTTTAGATTAAGAGCTCTCTTTGGCCCCTGGTTATTATTATGTTGGCCAAAAAGTTCATTCAGGTTTTTCCATAACATTTTTTTTTAATCTCCACGCCTTTTTTTTAACATCTTTATTGCAGAATAATTGCTTTACAATGGTGTGTTAGTTTCTGCTTTATAACAAAGTGAATCAGTTATACATATACATATGTTCCCCTATCTCTTCCCTCTTGCATCTCCCTCCTTCCCACCCTCTCTATCCCACCCCTCTAGGTGGTCACAAAGCACCAAGCTGATCTCCCTGTGCTATGCGGCTGCTTCCCACTAGCTATCTATTTTATGTTTGGTAGTGTATATATGTCCATGCCTCTCTCTCACTTCATCCCAGCTTACCCTTCCCCCTCCCCGTGTCCTCAAGTCCATTCTCTAGAGCAGGTCTGTGTCTTTATTCCCATCTTACCCTAGGTTCTTCATGACCTTTTTTTTTCCCTTAGATTCCATATATATGTGTTAACGTATGGTATTTGTTTTTCTCTTTCTGACTTACTTCACTCTGTATGACACACTCTAGGTCCATCCACCTCATTACAAATATCTCAATTTCGTTTCTTTTTATGGCTGAGTAATATTCCAGTGTATATATGTGCCACATCTTCTTTATCCATTCATCCGATGATGGACACTTAGGTTGTTTCCATGTCCTGGCTATTGTAAATAGAGCTGCAATGAACATTTTGGTACATGTCTCTTTTTGAATTATGGTTTTCTCAGGGTGTATGCCCAGTAGTGGGATTGCTGGGTCATATGGTAGTTCTATTTTTAGTTTTTTAAGGAAACTCCATACTGTTCTCCATAGTGGCTGCACCAATTTACATTCCCACCAACAGTGCAAGAGGGTTCCCTTTTCTCCACACCCTCTCCAGCATTTATTGTTTCTAGATTTTTTGATGATGGCCATTCTGACTGGTGTGAGATGATATCTCATTGTAGTTTTGATTTGCATTTCTCTAATGATTAATGATGTTGAGCATCCTTTCATGTGTTTGTTGGCAATCTGTATATCTTCTTTGGAGAAATATCTATTTAGGTCTTCTGCCCATTTTTGGATTGGGTTGTTTTTTTGTTGTTGTTATTGAGCTGCATGAGCTGCTTGTAAATCTTGGAGATTAATCCTTTGTCAGTTGTTTCATTTGCAAATATTTTCTCCCATTCTGAGGGTTGTCTTTTGGTCTTGTTTATGGTTTCCTTTGTTGTGCAAAAGCTTTTAAGTTTCATTAGGTCCCATTTCTTTATTTTTGTTTTTATTTCCATTTCTCTAGGAGATGGGTCAAAAAGGATCTTGCTGTGATTGATGTCATAGAGTGTTATGCCTATGTTTTTCTCTAAGAGTTTGATAGTGTCTGGCCTTACATTTAGGCCTTTATCCATTTTGGAAGAACCCGAACGAACTTTTTGGCCAACCCAGTATAATCAGGTTATCTTATTTATAGAAACAGGACACCTGCTGACTAGTACAGGATGACCGTGCGTGAATTAGAAAAATATACCTCTTCCTGCAGAATGGTAGGCAGCCACAACCCAGATCTGGGTGTACAAAATGGAGGGTGGGGCATAGGGTGGACTTCAGCCCTGCCGGCCCCAGCGCCCCAGTGTCCTTGGGTAGGGCACAACCTATACAACTATCTGCAGTGACCCAGGTAAAACCTAGACTTTTATTATGAGAAAATTTTCAAAGTCCAAAGCTGAAGTGCTAACATGCTGCTCAGGTTAGACTGTGTTTGTTTTCACGGTAAGTGCTTTTAAATGATAATAAAGGCATTGATCACATGCTCGGTATTTGTAAATTAATGTCTTCTGAGTATTTTTGATATCGGAGTCTTTCCCCTCAAAGTTCACAATTATCTTGTGAAACTTTCTTTCAGCATTCCTTACATATCATATGAAAAACTCCACTTTTCACACCTGGACTGGGCTGAATGATGTCAATTCAGAGCACACCTTCCTTTGGACGGATGGCCGAGGAGTTCATTACACAAACTGGGGGAAAGGTTACCCTGGTGGGAGAAGGAGCAGTCTTTCTTATGAAGATGTAAATATCGCTTTCCGGTCACCTCTCTGTACTCTGTCCGTTTGCTTCAGGTCGCCATATTAGTGGTTAATCTTCTGTGAAAAATTCTGCCAGAGTACTCCTTGATCCGATTCATTCTTGCACATTTCAACTGTTTCAGACTGAGCCAGCCTTGAAGGAAGGGTTATACATTCAGTTAAGGACTCTTCATCTTTGGGTTGGGGGTGGGAGGACATAGATGGTGATGGTAGTGAGGAATAGGGAAAGCCAGCTCCAGTATGGGCCCAGGTTGTAGTCAGCATGTGCACTTGAACCCAGAGTTAGCGATGTTCTTTGCATCAGCTACCCCTAAACTCTTGAAACTGTTGTAGTCTTTGGGGTGTAGTTCTGCAAGCTCCTACTGCTTCTAAAGTTATCATCATCATCATCATGAGCTACTGTTTGCAGAGTGCTTACTATGTGTCAAACACTCTGCTAAGTGCTAAGTGCATTAACCTAAAAGACAGACAATTGCTTCTTTTTTTAAAAAATTTAAAAACATTTTAAAATTATTTATTTTTAACATCTTTATTGGAGTATAATTGCTTTACATTGTTGTGTTAGTTTCTGCTTTATAACAAAGTGAATCAGCTATATGTACACATATATCCCCATATCTCCTCCCCCTTGCATCTCCCTCCCACCCTCCCTATCCCACCCCTCTAGGTGGTCACAAAGCACCGAGCTGATCTCCCTGTGCTATGCGGCTTCTTCCCACTAGCTATCTACCTTACGTTTGGTAGTGTATATATGTCCATGCGTCTCTCTCGCTTTGTCACAGCTTACCCTTCCCCCTCCCCATATCCTCAAGTCCATTCTCTAGTAGGTCTGTGTCTTTATTTCCGTCCTGCCCCTAGGTTCTTCATGACCTTTTTTTTTTTTTTTTTTTTTAGATTCCATATATATGTGTTAGCATATGGTATTTGTTTTTCTCTTTCTGACTTTTACTTCACTCTGTATGACAGACTCTAGGTCCATCCACCTCACTACAAATAGCTCAATTTCGTTTCTTTTTATGGCTGAGTAATATTCCATTGTGTATATGTGCCACATCTTTATCCATTCATCTGTCGGTGGACACTTAGGTTGCTTCCATGTCCTGGCTATTGTAAATAGAGCTTCAATGAACATTGTGGTACATGAAAATTGCTTCTTTTTTTCACTATTTTTAATCTTATATCATTGAAGCTGACTAATCAGTGTTAAACACCATACTAGGCATTGTGGAAATCATGAAGGCACATAAGATTTTATTCTACCTTGAAGAAGCTTACACCTAAGCTAGACCCCAAGTCTTCTACAAGAAAGACGACAGGAACAAAATGAAAGTGTGTAATGAGAAGATCAGCTATAAAGCATGATAGTAGTTAGGAGGAAAGAAACTTCCTGTGGGATGTAGTGATCTAATCAGGCAGCACATATCTGTGGAGCTCTTCATTTGATGGAAAGGAGGCATGTGAAGAAGAATGTGGGTCTTCTTCCCAAGAAGTTTAAATCATGATTAGGGGATCATGGCAAGAGGATGGGGAAGGTCGTGTTAAGCGGGAAAGGTGAATAAAGTCTTTAAGAAAAAGGCACAAGATGGGTTTGGGCGGAAATAAAGAACTTTAGATATAGTAGAAGTTTCATGCAGAAAAGAAGTAGGCATGAACTTTAGAACATGGAAAGCAGAATTCAGAGAAATTTAGATGCCCTAAGAAAGAGTTTGGACTTTGTCAGATAGGCAGCAAAAAAAAAAAAAAAAAAGGTTTGAGCAGAAAAACAATCTCATCAAGATGGTATCTTTATGATAATTAATTTGGTAGCTATGTATAGTTTAGATATATTCTGGTTGTGGGTAAGTGACTTTCTGGGGAGAAATTCTTTCAATCCTTATTACATAAATGAGGGCTGAAAAGTAGACTGGAGTGAGATAGGGTTTGCTTAGAAAGATTTCGTGGATGAGTGGTAAATTTCATTTAAAACAAAAAAATCCATTGTTGCACAAGTTTTTTGTTTTTAGAACATAATGAAAAGGAGAAACAACAGAAACAAACAAAATCTGTAAACTCACCTTCCAGGAAGAAAACTCCACTGTTGGTTTTCTTCCTAGATTTTTTTCTTAGCATGTATAAAAATATAAAGTTTGTATTCCACAAAATTGGAATCAAAACACATATATTGTGTTGTTACAATTTCAGGACTGTAAAATGAAGAGGATTAAATACAGTTTGATAAAGAGAGTGGGAGAGAAACGTTCACATGCATTGTGTAGTGGAAACATGCTTGTTCTGTGTAGGTTTCCTGGTTTAGAGCAGAGATGCTGGGCCAGGATAATGAAAGATAAGAATAGCTAAGAAGGGAGATGGGGATGTGCAGAGAATCTTTGAAATGTACAGTTAGGGGTTCCTGATAGTTGAGGCTCATGGGATAATGAGGCTGGAGGCTGAGAAGACCGCTCTGGCCCTAGTGAAAGCTGTGGTAGCTTTCAGGGAATTAATGAGATTTCTGACAGCAGCATTTCTCAGAACCAGCTCCAAAATTTATCCAACTCTGCTTAATTTTCAATTAAAATAGCAAGGGTTCAGTGAGGGATCTGCATGGAAGTTGGCCAGTTGCATGGAAAGTAGGGATGAATTGAACGTGCTGTAAATGAATTAGGACTATCCTAAAAGTTGGAGGTTAGGGATAAAGGATTTTTTGTTGTTGTTGCTTATTAATGAATTGGTTTAAATAATTATCCATCCACATTTGGCTTTTTTTTTCTTCTCCATGAATATACAGGCTGACTGTGTTCTTATTATCGGAGGGAAGTCAAGGGATGCAGGAAAATGGATGGATGACACCTGTGACAGTAAGCGAGGTTATGTATGCCAGACACTTCCCGGTAAGTCCTACCAGACCTCGCTGGGCTGTAAGAGGTGGGGTTTTTCCATACTTTTTAAAAAGTGACATTCTTCTCAATTGTGCTGTGAGCCTTAAACTGCTCTAAAAAAATAAAGTTTTGTTTTAAAAAAGTGACCCTTCCCTTGCACATCAACCAGTTGGTTTAAAAAATTTTTTTTAATTAAATAATTAAATTTTTTTTGGGCCGTGCCACGTGGCATGTGGGATATTAGTTCCCCGACGAAGGATCGAACCTGCGCCCCCTGCAGTGGAAGCACGGAGTCTTAATCACTGGACCACCGGGGAAGTCCCCATCAACATGTTTATTTGATTCTCCCTTTCATCCATGGATGGCTGTGACAGACAAAAAGGATATTTTCCGTAATTTATTCATGAATGTGCCCCCTCATCCATTACCAGAAAGTTTGCATAGATTAAACTAGAGGTTGAAACTTTTTCTAATTTTGTTAGAAATTTGGATGTTTGCTTACCTCTACCTTAAAAGAAAAAAATGTCAGAGTAGGGATACCTCACTTCAATTTGTATAATTTGAGAACCATTGCCCCAAAACACCCTATCTGCCTCATTACTTGTTATATATTCTGTGTCTCTAAAAATGTAGATGTCTTATTTGTAGTCCTTTTTTCATCTTAGGAAGCCTAACTATGGTGCAAGGAAAATAAAACAGATGTGTGGATATCGACCAAGAATCAAGATTATGGTCGTGTGCATTTTAGTTTCAAGTGAAATTAGAATAGAAACGTTTGGCTACATAAGAAGAGATTCAGAAACTCAAGACAGATTAGAGATGAGGGTTGGAGATGAGGTGGGTTACTGTCACCCCGAGCAGAGCCCTCAGAGGAGCTTGAATTAGAAGCTACTTGATCTCCCGGATCTAACAAATGTTTCTATACTTTCTGGGGAATCAGGGAACTGATATCAATTCATGACAATGACTGAAAATCACTGAAGGTATTTTCAGATGATTGCAAAGTCCTGCAGGAATTCTAACCTCCTATTGATCCAAAAGAAGGCCCAGGCCAGGCCGCTTTTCTCTCTCTGCTACACCCTTCGAGCACCAGAATCTTAGGCCACTGGTAATGCATCTGTGCTTCCAATCTTTGGGGAAAGAAGGGAGTCCCCTTCCAGGAGGGAATGATGATTCCTAAACTTGTTTAAAATCTTTCTCTTCTTCCTGTAAACACAAGGGATAGAATATTTGCTGCGGACAAAAGATATTTTGACAATTTTTAATGACTTAGGTTTCGGGAAAGGTCGACAGTGTTAACGTAAAAAAGGCAGAATATGAAATTTTATAGATTACTGATGATGCAAAAAACACTTTGAACCCCCTTAAAAAAAAAGAACAAGAAGGCGATAGAAATGCCTCAAAATAGGAATAGTGGATATGTTTGCATCGTGGGATTAAGACCTTTAGTTCCTTCATTGTACTATTGTATTTTTCTTCATTTATCAAAAACTGTCTCTTTCTAACGCTCTCTCTCTATGTATATATATTTGCATTTATATTATATATAATATGTCTATACATCTATATATATCTCTATATATATAACAATTATGAGGAAACACTAAAATATTGAGGTGGTTAGATTCTAAGTAATTTTTTTCTCATTTTTATGCTTTTCTATATTTTCTAAAATTTCAGCAAAGAATGTGTGTTCAGTATTTTTTAAAAGTGTTGTTTTCAGAAAGTCCCTGGTGGTCCAGTGGTTAGGACTCAGGGCTTTCACTGCTGGGGCCTGGGTTTGATCCCTGGTTGGGGAACTAAGATCCCGCAATCTGTGCGGCGTGGCCAAAAGAATAAAATTAAATAAATAAAAAGTAAAACAGTGTTGTTTTTATTCATATATATGAGTATGTATGAATGACTATATATGAATTCATGTAAATATAAAGATACATAAATAAAAACATGAATGAATACATATGAATATAAAACACTTAAAAACAATCCCTTGATGAAACACATGTCCCTTGATGAAATTTTAGAAAATACAGAAAAGCATAAAGAGAAAAAATTACCTATAATCGAACCACCTGAAAATAACCTCTCAGTAATTTAGTTTTTCCTTATAATTTTTTCTATGAGTGTTTTAATAAACAAGCTAATTGGATAAATGAGCTAATTTCCTGGCTGCATATAGCCTTTGGTGAAGCTTCTTCAAGCTTTATCTCAAGCTTCATTGGGCACTTTTAGCAGTCCAAAACTTTTCCCATGTTGTTAAGACAAACCCAGTTCTCTCCAAGCTGGGAAATGATGAGACTGTTTACTTCCTACTGGCTGTAACATGTAAGGATCCGGGGCTGGGTCTCTTGGTTTAATGCTATTCTATCAACACACGGTGGCAGCAACAGCAGAAGAAAGGGGAGACTGCCCTCCTTGCTGAATTAAAATTGTTGCCTTACCAGAGTCTTCAAAAGAAAGTTTGGCATTCTTGGAGTGACAGAACAAGGCACATGGTGGGTTGCGTTGGTATATGCAGTGGAACAGGTTGGAGAATTGGCCAAGACAACATCAGTAGGCAGGGACATCTGGAACCCTAGACCAGGGGTTGGCAACCTTTTTCTGTAAGAGACAGATTATAAATATTGCAGGCTTTATAGACCATAACGTTTTTGTTGCAATGACTCAACTCTGCTGTGATCGCAGACAATCATAGACAGTACGTCAACAAATGAGCGTGGCCGAGTTCCAATGAAACTTTATTTATGAACACAAATTTGAATTTCATGTATTGTTTACATGTCACAAAATATTTTTCATTGTTTTTTTTCCCCCAACCATTTAAAAACTCATGGGCTACAAAAACAGACAACAGGCCAGATTTCACCCTCTGGCTGTCATCTGCTGGCCTCTGTTCTGCCCTAAGGCATCAGCTAAGGCACCCAGAAACACGATTTTTTTGGGTCTTGACAGTAAGTGGCCCAAAGTATGGGTGGGTCTAGAGTAGTTATTAGAAACGCATGCTGAGAGATTGAAGAGGAAAGATCAGAAAGCCAGAGTGACGCCAGCTTGCAACGGCTTCAGTTTGGATAAGATATGGGGTTCACATGGGAAATCATCATAAGATTAAAGCTTGATCCTGAGACCAAGGTTAAATGAAGTGGAAACTGTTATATGGCTTCATTCCAGAGCATAAACCAATTTCTTGAAGGTACATAGATAGGTGAAGTCAAATAGATACAAATAGATGCAAATTCATGGGTGGAATGGAACAGAGTTGGGTGGGGGAAGGGAAGGAGAGGAAGACTGTTCTTGACCTTAAAATTTGACCAAGATGGAAAAAAATAAAAAGATTCGTGTTGACAGGATGATAGATGTTCTTTAGTTTATGAGATTAAACTGTGGTGTGTCTTTCATCCAGATACTAGATCTCATAGTATTTGCAAGTCTTTTTGGTTTTATAGTTTAGAAACTTGATCGTGTATTTACCTTAATATTCTAAGTAGAGTTTGGAAATGACTTAATTCAATCAGGCGTACTGATTAAAAAACAGAACTTTGTGTTCTGGCTCATGAAAATATGTTTAACACCTGACTGTTTGAATTGTGCTGTTCAGATTCTTTTTAGGATGTGTGAGGTATAGAAGTCATGTACTGATGGCACTCAGGTAATGTTTAATATTAATGGAAATAATTTTTTATTCCAGACCCTTCCTTGCCTAGTTCTCCAACAGCAATTCCAACAGATGGCTTTATTAAATATGGTGAAAGTAGCTATTCACTCATGAAATTAAAGCTGCAGTGGCACGAAGCAGATGATTATTGCAAGCTTCACACTTCCCTGATTGCTAGCATTCTAGATCCCTATAGTAATGCATTTGCATGGATGCAGATGCAAACACTGAATGAACCTGTGTGGATCGCCCTGAACAGTAACTTGGTAAGATGCTGGAAACATGTGCGACTTGACATGATTGATAAATTGTGATTGAATATGATTCTCTTCTGTTCATTCTGTTGAATACTTGTTGTGTGTAAAAACCTGCTGGGCTTTGGAAATGATACTGACATGTACAAGACCCCGTCTCTCTAGGACCCAGTGCAAGGATCTAGCAAGTTAGTGATGTTACGTCAGAAATCAAACTAAGACTTACCTAACTGATATTATTATTTTTACTTTCCTTAGGTTTTTAATATACAATGTTACTGTATATTTTGAGTATGAAAATTAAGTTCTGCATCTAAACAGTTTTATTTATTAACTTATTTCTTTCTGCATCTAAACAGTTTTATTTATTAACTTATTTCTTTCTAGTGTCATGATTACAACTATGCCATAGGAATTAAGAAAGCGTCAGGGGCATAGTTCCTGGGTGATGAGGGTATGCCTTATTTTTTGTGAAAAGTCATTCTAGAGCTGCTATCTATTCTGAAACTGTGCAGCTTCCATCTGTGTATGACAGATTTCATTGCGGTCAATTCCCTGTATTCCATAACAGAGAAGGAAGGTTGGCAAAAGGTGGTGTAGAGTGAGAGTTGAGGCACAGAATTAAGAGCGGTGTGGGAGTTGCCAGAATTTTCCTAAAATGAGTCTTCTCTGATGCCAGGGGATCCATCTATCCTCCATCCATCCATACATCCATCTAACTAGTCGATCAGCAAATTCCTAGTACAGTAAATAGAGATGTCAACAAGTAATTAAGAGATAATACAGTGTCAAAGAGAGGTATATACAAAGTGCTGGGAGAGGAGAGAAAAGCGATCATTTGTGCAAGGGGAGAGGACCAACAGGGCTTCTCGGAGAAAGTCAAACTTTACAGATGTGGTCTAGGATGGTGGCTTATAAGGAAGGAGTACCAAGAAGAAATAAAAGGAGATAAGGGGGTATAACTGGAAAGTAGACTGGCGCCAGACTTTGTAGAACTTCTTTTACCATGATGCAGAGATCAACATTTACGCTTCTTGCAATGATTATTTCCTAAGTAGGTTAGTAAACATTTAAAAGTAAGTAGTTACACAATGATTTCTGTGTTTAAACTTAAGCACGGCATTTTTACTTCTATGTTGAATCTATTTTTAGTAACTAATTCTCTTGATAATTCATATATTTTCTTCTCACAAATATGGTCCCAATTCTCTTACGAGTTTAAAATAGGCTTTTATTTATTGTTAGAAAGATTAAATAGCTTTCCATTATCACAACATTTATAACTAAAACAATACTGTTATATTGATTACATCTATGGAGTTAATGATTATGCCAGCATTATTTGATTAAATATGGTAGAATACTACAAAATTCTAACTTGAGATAATGCATGCTTTTGATTTTGTCATTAAATCTTGGGTAATTGCTTTGGTAAATTAAATAATGCAGTTAAAAAGGGGACAGCTGTTTGAATGGTTTAAAAATTCACTTATCTCTGATTAAAGTTATACAGCATCTGTTGTAAGGCTTTACCTGTAAAATTTCTTTTAGACTGTCAAAAGAACATTATTGATAAGTAATCTTTTTGATGTTGTCAATTAATTTGTATGTGACCATAAATCTGCCCAAATAAATTTAATAAGATGTATGCAAATTGAATAAAACAATTATCTTTAAAAGATGCCATCAGATTCATTTTGGTTGAAAGACCACCTAACTGGAAGGTAAGAGACCTAGGCTCCTCTCTTATCCACCCATGTCACCTTGCATAAGTCATTTGTCGTTGGCCCTGTTTCAACAAACAGTCAGAAGATTAGAAGAGATAAGTGTTTCTCTCAGGGGTCCATGAGTTCAATGAAAGTGACTTAGTTTTTATTATCATTTCAATGATAATATAATACGTGTTTTATTTGTTCCAAAGGTAAAACCCCTCTTTTGCACTGAGGGCCTGCAAATAAAGAGAGTTTTCTAGAATAAGATATAGGTTTTTAAGTCTGTGTTTTTCAGAATAGCTTCCAATGATGTCTTCATGGGGAGCTTTAAGAAGTAGTTTTTTCTTAAAAAAGGCTGCATTTCCTGAATTTGAGTTGGTAGAAATAATTTATAATGTTCTTTTTATTCCCAAATGTTGAAGATTCTTTGTCAAATCACAGTCTTAAATATACTTTTTACTCTTTGCTGGGTTCTTTTGGTATTTTCTAAACGAAGCCAGGCTCCATGTTAATGGTTTTTTTTGTTCTTGCAGACCAATAATGAATATATTTGGACCGATAAATGGAGGGTGAGATACACTAATTGGGCCACTGATGAGCCCAGACTGAAGTCAGCATGTGTTTATATGGATCTTGACGGCTATTGGAAGACAGCACATTGCAATGAAAGTTTTTATTTTCTCTGCAAAAGATCAGATGGTAATTGAATCCACAAAAACAATCAAGGAATTTGAAATTTTCTCAATAAGCTAATACAAACCACCATTGATATTCTTAAACAGTCACATGTTTTGGGGTAGCTTAAGGATAAGATAAAACATGTTCCTTCACCTAACCAAAGACTGACCTGGCAATAAACAATATACATAGATCAAAATAACAGAGAAATTTTCCTTCATTGCTAGAGTTTATTTCCTCTTTATACATTTCTGAATTTTTATTATTGGGATAGGCCTCTGAATCTATGATGTCAGAGTCCTCAGGAAGTGATGATTACTTTTGATGTTGACAGCACAGCTATATCAAAATAATTTTATCAGAATATGTGTAGGTTCATCAGAGTCAGTGATATTACAGTGATACAGTCCTAGAATACAGTTATAGAGTCAGACGGTGGTAAAGTCGTAGAATTCTACCTATACCATTTAGTTATAACATCAATGTCAGTCATAGCTAAGAAGGTTTTATAAGGGCTAGGATCCTAGAAAAGGAAAAATGTCTAGAAGGAAGACTGCCTTTGCAAATTATTTCTGGTTGACCTTTTAGGGGAACTTATTAACGTCTTTGTAGGTATCTATAGATCTACATGCTTAATTATGAATGTGATTGACCGCCGTTATACCATAGTACCTTCTATGGAAATACATTTTAAATGAAAAAAAATGATAAAGTAAAAAGAATACTCAGTAATAGAAATGGCATATCCAAATGATTACCATTAGAGTTAAAAAAAAATAATGATAGGCAATGAAAATTTCCTTAATGGCTGATATATTATTCTATGTACTAAAGAAACTTCAGGTCTTACTTTATTTGAAATGTCTTTTTATTAACAGAAATCCCTGCCACTGAACCCCCACAGCTGCCTGGTAGATGCCCCGAGTCAGAGCACACAGCGTGGATTCCTTTCCATGGTCACTGCTACTATATCGAGTCTTCATATACAAGGAACTGGGGCCAAGCTTCTCTGGAATGTCTTCGAATGGGTAAGTGCCATTTACCGTCAGAAAATCCCACAATCATCTATTTAGATTACCAGGTTACTAGTAACACTGTATATTAAAAACCTAAGGAAAGTAAAAATACCTGTTTCTTTGTCTTAATAATTTATATTGTAACAGAAAGGTCAACATCATGCCCCCCAAATATAATTTCTAACATTGTAGCCTCAAAAGGTGAAAGAATTCTGGCAGAAAGCAGTGACTCGCTGAACAAGTCTTTCTGCCCTAATATTCTAAATTGTTAGGATTATTATTCAGAGTGTTGTGTTCATCTTTTATCACTGGTCGGCTCAGGCTTCACAAGTGCCCAGGAACCATTTTGCTTTCCCATGAATAGAAAAGCATTTAGATCTGATTATCTTTGTGAATAAATACGAAACAAAACTCAAATGACATGACATAGATGAACAATTTCCCTCCTGAAATAAAAATGTCAAATAAAGTGAACTTTTCAGGGTGCATTAAAAAATCTACTTAGTTAAATCCCACTGAATACTTCACTGAATTACTTTGTGGCTAAATTTTGATAATGCCCTAAGTCAGGGCTCTTCATTCAACCTTGGCGAGCAAGGGCTACATGCTCATTTCCTTCAGGTTCATTCAAAAGTCAGTCTGGAGTTTTCACTTCTTTTTACTTTTATGTTTAGTTTTTTTCTTCAGTTTTATTGAGGTATAGTTGACATAAAATTGTAATACATTTAAAGTGTAAGAGATGATGATTTGATACACATACTTGTTGGGAAAGGATTCCTAACCGTCAAGTTAACATGACCAACACGTCACATATTTACCTTTTTTTTTTTTTTATGGTGGGAACACTTAAGTTCTAATCTCTTAGCAAATTTCAGTGATACCATATAGTATTATCAACTGTAGTCACTATATTATACATTAGATCCTAAGACCTTATTTATCATATAACTGAAAGTTTGTACCCTTTTACCAGCATCTCTCTATTCCTCCCACCCCCCAACCCCCTGACAACCACCATTCTACCCTCTGTTTCTGGGAGTTTGACTTTTAAATTCCACCTATAAGTAATATCATGTAGTACCTGTCTGCCTCTGTCTAGCTTATTTCCTTAGAATAATGCCCTCCAGGTTAATCAATACTGTTGCAAATGGCAGAATTTCCCTCTTTTTAAAGGCTGAATAATATTCCATTGTATATACATACTACATTTTCTTAATCATTCATCTGTTGATGGACACTTAGGTTGTTTCCATGTCTTGGCTATAATAAATAATGCTGCAATGGACATGAAGTGCAGCTATCTTTTCGAGACAGTGATTTCATTTCCTTTGGATATATACCAAGAAGTGGGATTGCTGGATCATATGGTAGTCCTATTTTTAATTTTTTGAGGAACCTCCACACTGTTTTCCAAAAGGACTGTACCAATTTACATTCACACTAGCAGGGTTCCCTTTTCTCTTCATCCTCTGCATCATTTGTTATCTCTTATCTTTTTAATAATAGCTAGCCTAAACAAGTGTGAGGTGATATCTCATTGCGGTTTTGATTTGCGTTTCCCTGATGATTAGTGATGTTGAGCACCTTTTCATGTACTTCTTAGCCATTTGTAAGTCTTCGTTGGAAGAAAAAATCTGTTCAGGTCCTTTGCTCATTTTTTGAATTGGGTTATTTTTTTGCTATTGAGTTGTATAAGTTCCTTGTATATTTTAGATATTAAACCTCTATTAAAACATGTGGTTTGCAGAAATTTTCTCCCATTCAGGAGGTTGCATTTTCATTTTGCTGATGGTTTCCTTTGCTATGCAGAACCTTTTTAGGTTGATGTATTCCCATTTGTTTATTTTTGCTTTTTTTCCCTTTGCTGTTAGTGTCAAATACAAAAAGATTAATGTCGAGGAGTTTATTGCCCGTGTTTTCTTTTACGATTTTTATGATTTCAGGTTTTACATTCAAGTCTATAATCATGTTGAGTTGGTTTTTCTGTATAGTGTTAGATAGTGGACCAGTTGTATTCTATTGCATGTGGCTGTCTAGTTTTCTCAACACGATTTGCATGGAATAATTTTTTTTAATCCCTTCACTTTAAGCCTATGTATGTCCTAAAGTTGGAATGAGTCTCTTGTAGCATATAGTTGTCTTGTTTTTTTTTTTTTCTTTTTTAATCTATTAAGCCACTCTATGCTTTTTGATTGGAGAATTTAGTTCATTTATATTTATAGTAATTGTTGGTAGGTATGCACTTAATATTGCCATTTTGTTAATTGTTTTCTGTCTGTCCTGACCTTCCTTTGTTCCTTTCTTCCTCTCTGCTCACTTCCTTTGTGATTTGATGATTTCTCAGTAGTATTACTTAGATTGTTTTCCTTTTATTTTGTGTATCTACTATAGGTTTTGTTGTGTGGTTATTGTGAAGATTACATGAAACATCTTATAGTTATAACAGTGTATTTAAAGCTGATAACAACTTAACTTTGAATGTATGCAAACAGTCTGTATTTTTACATTCCCCTGACCTTTTATATTTTTGATGTCACAATTTACATCTTTTTATATTGTGTATACATTAACAAATTATTGTATTTATAGTTGTTTTTCATACTTTTGTCTTTTAACCTTTATACAACAGTTACAGGTGATTTACTTACCACCATTATAATATCAGAATATGCTGGATTTTCCTATACACTTACCTTTACTGTCGAGTTTTATATTTTCAAATATTTTCATATTACTAATTAGTGTCCTTTCATTTTAGCTTGAAGAATTTTTTCCCCTTGACATTTCTTATAAGGCTGGTCTATCGGTGATGAACTCTTCCAGCTTTTGTTTGTCTTGAAAACTCTTTATCTCTCATTTAATTCTGAATGACAGCTTTGCTAGGTAGAGTATTCTTGGCTGGAAGCTTTTATCTCTAAGCACTTTAAATATTATCTTCTCACTCCCTTCCAGCCTGCAAAGTTTCTCCTGAAAAATTTGTTTTGTCTTACAAGGGTTCCCTTTTATGTAACACGTTGCTTTTCTTTTGCTGTTTTTAAGAATCTCTCTGTCTTTAATTTTTGACAATTTAATATAATGTGTCTCAGTGTTTGTCTCTTTATATTCATTATATTTGGTACTCCTTATGTATGCTTCCTGGATCTAGATGTCTGTTTCTTTTCCCAAGGTTAGGGAAATTATCAGCCATTCGTTCTTTGAATAAGCTTTCTGCCCCCATCTCTCTCTTCTCCTTGAATTCCTGTAATGTGTAGATTGATCCTCTTGCTGTTGGCTCATAAGTCCTTTAAGCTAGCTTGACTCTTTTTGATTCTTTTTTTCTTTTTGCTTCAGGATATATTTGACTGCCCTTTGTTTGAGTTTACTGTTTCTTTCTTCCAGTTTTCTAGTCTGCTGTTGAACACCTCTACTGAACTTTTCATTTAAGTTATTGTGTTCTTCAGCTTTGTGATTTCTCTTTGGTACTTTTTAATATTTTCTCTCTCTTTGTTGAAATTCTTACTTTGTTCATGCATTACTTTCCTGACCTCACTGAGTATCTTTATAGCTGTTATTCTGAACTCTCTATTGGGTAAATTACTTGTCTCTGTTTTATTAATATCAGTATGGAGATGTATCTTGTTCTTTTGCTTGGAAAATATTTTGCTTTTTCTTTATTTTCCTTGACTCTCTGTGTTGGTTTCTGCACATTAGATAAAAGAGACACCTCTCCCAGTCTTGAGAGTGGTCTTGTGTGGGAGATGAACCTCATCAGTCAATCCAGCCCAAGTTCCTGTTTGTCACTCAAAACTTTGTGGTTATACAAGCTGTTGTCTTTGTTTTTAGTGGCTCCCAGTGGTTGAGGGTGTGCCAATACCTGATGATATCCCAAAGGAGAGGATCACAGTTAGCACATAAAAGCAGACTGATTAGAAGCTGGACCCTCAGGCAGCACCTGGGAAAGTATATAAGCCAGGTGTGTGTCTAAGCTCCTTCCAGAGACCTGTTGGTGACCTGATTTTATCATTGCAGCAAGTCGGAGAAAGAAGGTGGCAGAAGGGCCCACCAGCTCCCCCAGGAGGATCACAGCTAGCCCCTCGCTGCATGCAAATTAGCAGCTGGACCCCCCCAGGCAGCAGGTTGTAAAGTATGCAGTCAGTCCCCTTCTAGGGAAAGACTGAGAGATGGGCATTTTTATCTGTTCCCTCTTAGCTGAGCCCTGGGAGAATAGCCATGGCAAGTGTTTGGTGCCCACTAACAACTACTGCTTTATTTTCTGTGGTCCTATGGGTCTCGTGGCTGCAAACCCCATTAGCTTCCAGAGTTAGGCATTTGGGGGGCCTATTCCTTCAAATAGAGGAACAGGAGCCTAAAAATTTGGGGTGCTAGATGTATGGTTGAAACCCTTCTCTATTCAGGGAGAAGCTGGCAATTAGGGGCTCCCTCCTGATTATACGGCACTGTGCCATGGGTGGGGTTTATGAAGAGAGTGTGTCTCAGCCTTTCCTACTCATTTAGATGTTTGTGTTTTCTCAGTTGCTCTATATGTAGGAGTCACTGAGTTTCTGGATTTTACTGATAGAATTGCTCCATGTGTAGGTGTTCACTGGTGTGTATGTGGGAGAAGGGAACTTCAGGAGCCCTCTGTGTTGCCACAGGGAGTTTTAAAACTCCCTATGAGTTTTTACTTTAAATTCTGAGTCAGGAGAAGTCTACTTTGTCAGTTTTTGCTTCATGTATTTCGAGGCTTTATTGTTCAGTGCATATATGTCTATATTTGTCATATCTTCTTGATGAATAAAAACTTTAATCATTATAAAACATCCTTATTTGTCTCTCGTAACAATTTTTGTCTAAAAGTCTTCTGTCTAGTATCAGTATAGCCACTCCAGCTCTTCTTTATTTACTATTTGCATGGAATATCTTTTTCCATGCTTTTACTTTTAACATGTTTATATTTTTGAATCTCAAATATGTGTTTTGTAGATAAAATATAGTTGTATTATTTAAAAATTTATTTTTATTTTGTATTCGTTTTGCCAATCTCTGTCTTTTGATTGGAGTACTTAATCCATTTACATTTAATGTAATTACTGATAAGGTAGGATTTATATCTGCCATTTATTTTATATTTGTCTTATGTATTTTGGTTCCTCTATCCATTTCTACCCTCTTTAACATTAAGTAGATAATATCTAGTGTACCACTTTAATTTCCTTGTTATATTTTTTACTATGTGTTGTTTAGTTATTTTCTTAGTGGTTGCCCTGGGGATGATAAATAACATCTTTTTATTTATTTATTTATTTATTTTTAAATTTTTTTTTCGGTACGTGGGCCTCTCACCACTGCGGCCTCTCCCTTTGCGGAGCACAGGCTCCGTGGCCATGGCTCACGGGCCCAGCTGCTCCGCAGCATGTGGGATCCTCCCGGAGTGGGGCACGAACCCGTGTTCCCTGCATCGGCAGGTGGACTCTCAACCACTGCGCCACCAGGGAAGCCCATAAATAGCATCTTAATATGTAACAATCTAGTTCAAATCAATATAAATTTAATTTCAGTAGAGTACAAAATTTTGCTCTTATATAGCCCCTTTCCCTCTACAGTCCTTTGTGTTATTATTATCATATAAATACATCTTTATACATTGTACGCCCATCAGCACAGATTTATAATTATTGTTTTATGCAGTTGTCCTTAAATAATATAAGATTAGGGCTTCCCTGGTGGCGCAGTGGTTGAGAGTCTGCCTGCCGATGCAGGGGACACGGGTTTGTGCCCCGGTCGGGGAAGATCCCACATGCCGCGGAGCAGCTGGGCCCATGAGCCATGGCCGCTGAGCCTGCGCGTCTGGAGCCTGTGCGTCCGGAGCCTGTGCTCCGCAGCGGGAGAGGCCACGGCAGTGAGAGGCCCGCGTACAGCAAAAAAAAAAAAAAAAAAAAGATTAAACAAAAGTATAAACAAAAAATAAATTCGTACTGTCTTTTGTTTTTGCCTATGTAGTTTCCTTTATTTCTTCATGTGGATTTAAGTTGTTTTCAAGTATCTTTTTATTTTGGCCTGAAGGATTTTCTTTAGTATTTCTTGTAGAGTAGATCTGCTAGTGACAAATTCTCTCCATTTTTGTTTATCTAAGAATGTCTTTAAAGAAGATGTGACACATATATACAATGAAATATTACTCAGCCATAAAAAGGAATGAAATTGAGTTATTTGTAGTGAGTTGGATGGACCTAGAATCTGTCCTACAGAGTGAAGTAAGTCAGAAAGAGAAAAACAAATACCGTATGCTAACGCATATATATGGAATTTTAAAAAGCAGTGCTGATGAACCTAGTGGCAGGGCAGGAATAAAGACGCAGATGTAGAGAACAGACTTGAGGGGATGAGGGGAGGGGAAGCAGGAATGAAGTGAGAGAGTAGCATTGACGTATATACACTACCAAATGTAAAATGGAAGGCTAGTGGGAAGCTGCTGCATAGCACAGGATGATCAGCTCGGTACTCTGTGACAACCTAGAGGAATGGGATAGGGAAGGTGGGAGGGAGGCTCAAGAGGGAGGGGATATGGGGACATATGTATACATATGGCTGATTCACTTTGTTGTACAGCAGAAACTAATACAACATTGTAAAGCATTTATACTCCAATAAAGATGTTAAAAATAAAAAAGAGTGTCTTAACTCTTCCTTTATTTTTGAAGGACAGTTTCGCTGGAAAGAAAATTGTTGGTCAACAGTCATTTTCTTTCAGCCTTTTGAGTATGTCATCCTACTGCCTTCTGGTCTCTGGGGTTTCTGATGAGAAAGCAGTGTTAATTATATTGAGAAAATCTTGGACATGATGAATCACTTCTCTCTTATTACTTTTAAGATTCTCTATCTTTGGATAGTTTGATTATGATGGGGAGCTTCTTGAGATTATCTTACTTGGATGTTGTCGAGCTTCCCGCATGTTTACATTAATGTTTTTCATCAACGTTGGGAAGCTATTGGCCTTTATTTCTTCAAGTATTCTTTCTGCCTCTTTATCTCATTCCTCTCCTAGGACTCCCATTATGTGTATCTTGATTTGATTGGTGATGTTCCAAATATCTTTGAGACTCTGTAAATTTTTCTTCTTTTTTTCCCTCGTTATTCAGACTGGATAATCTCAAATTCGTTGATTATTTCTTTTGCTTAGTCAAACTCACTGTTAGGCCTCTCCAGTGAAGTTTTCCTTTCAATTATTATACTTTTTAACTCCAGAATTTTATTTCTTAAAAAACAATTTCTACCTTTTTATTAATAGTCTCTATTTGGTGAGCAATTGTCTCATACTTTCTTTTAGTTCTTTAGACATTTTTTCCTCTAGTTCTTTAAACATCTTTAACATAGCTGATGTAAAAAGTCTTTGTCCAGTAAGTCAGAGGTGTGGCTGTTTCAGGAACAGTTTGTATTGACTGCTTCTTTTGCTGGTATGGGTCATACTTCCGTGTTTCTTTGCATTTCTTATAATTTTTTTGTTGAAAAATGAATATTTAACTCTGGAAATAAGTTTATTTCCACTCCACAAGGTTTTTGTTGCTGTTTGTTTAGTAACTTTCCCTCATGAATTCTGTAAAGTTTGTATTCTTTTTCCAGTGCGGTTACTGAAGTCTCTTGCCTACTTAGTTTAGTGGTCAGCTAATGATTGGGAACGTATTTCCTTAGTGCCTAGAACCAGAAAGTTCCCCAGGTTTTACTGAAGGGCTCGGTCTGAAGACATGCCTTCAACACTCATATAGGCAGTTAAAAACTCTGCCTTACCCTTCACTTCCTGCTTGTGCAGACCTTCAGGGTCAGCCAGAGGTGAGAGTGTAGGGACTTTTCAGATCTTTCATGGGCATGCACATAGTCCTGGGCATGTACACACCCCAATGTGTGTCTGTGGCCTCCTAGACTCCCAGGAATAGGTCAATGCTTCTTAAAGCTCCCTATGGACATTTTACTCCATAGTTTTTCCTTTTAGTTTTTTGGTTACCTTGTTGTTTCCCTAAAATGTTATCACTGCTTCAGGCAGCTGTGATATTAGGTACTTGCCACTGTTAGTTTTTGACAAATACCCCCAAGGAAAAGGCTGTTTACATTGGATGAGCTCTGAGTCAGGTCAAATCAAGGCAAGCTTTGCCAAGTGAGGTTTTCCAGGGAAATGTCAGAGAGATCAAATAATGGAAATTCTTTGAGAATGTGACTTAGAAAGAAGCCCAATCCCATTCTGACTTTCCCAGTGTCTTCCTGGCTTCTGGTTTTCACTGTAATTTTGAGGCCGTTGGTTTTTAAGGCAGTCACAGAGCTAGGGATAAAGCTATGGGATTAGGACAAGTTAAAGCACCATGTAGCTTACTTTTCTTACTGAGAGTCAAGCATTTTCTTGAATAAATGCTTCCTGGATTGTTACAAGCTGTTGGTTAACTTTCAGGGTTCTGAAAAAGTTGATTTTGAAAACTTTGTTAGTGTTCTTATTGCTTTTGTAGAGGAGAGGAATTTCAGGGGTACTTACTCTGCCATTCCTTATGATGTCACTTGAAACCTGCTTTTTCTTAATTAAAAAATGTTTTTCTTTCATGTTGCTGAGTATTTTTTTAAAAAAATCTTGCAGTGAATGTGTAGAAACTTTGTTTTCAACTTTAGATAACTATATTTTCCTGTTAATGAATGATTCGCATTCATCAAAATATGTCACAAATATATTGAAATAGTTATTGTCTATGAAATATGTTTAATAATGGATTATGAAATTATGCAATGAAAACAGTCATCAAGAGAATAATCCAGGACCCAGTAACATGGGGTGCAAGCATATGGCTAAGTATAGGTCCTCAAGATCCAGATGCCTGGATCATGCCATGACTTTGCCCTCCTCTATCATTAGGATCTTGGTAAATTACTTGCCTTCTGGACTTTAGACTCCTTATCTGTAAAATGGAGCAACAGTAGTACTAATTTAATAAGACTGTTGAAAAATTTTAGTGACGTCATGCTTATAAAGCCCAAAGCAAAATGTCTGGCATAAACTGCTTAAATTATATTTTAAGTTGTTATTATTTAAAATTCTGTAATTTAACTATAAAATACAGTACTGGCACTGAATCAATCTTTGACTGGGTTGTCAATGCCATAGTCATCTAAGCAGTCTTTCTGTTTCCTCTCTCCTTTTTGTGCAGTCCTATACATAACAGCTGGATTAATACTCCTAGAGTGCATTGCATCATTCTGCTGCCTGAAAAAAACTGTGTTTTTTAATCACCACGTTACCCTAAATACCAATCTCCTACCATCTGCAGTGAGACCTAACCCAAGTCTTTTTTCACCCATTGACCAGATTCATCCAGCCAAACTGAACTATCTATTAACACTATTCATTTACCCCAATAATTGCCTTATCTATCTATCTATCTATCTATCTATCTATCTGTCTATGTATCTATCTGTCTATCTATCTATCTGTCTGTCTATCTGTCTATCTACCTACCTACCTACCTACCTACCTATCTATTTCAGATCCTGTTACTAAAAACCAAATATGGAGAATTCCATGCATCTGTGAGCTATCTCTGTTCATGAAGAAGCTCTATGCTTCCCTTTCTCTTCATCTTTTCTCTTATTCTTCCTCTTCCTCGAATTATTTTCTATCCTTTCTACTTGAAATATTATGCTCCCTAGTATCTTAAATTCTGTCTCCTCCATGCTCCCTTTTAGTTGCTTCCCCTAAAACAAATATTCTCCTAATACATTTCTTTATACTCTCAACTCATTACTACCCACTGAACCATAACCTTCTTAAACATTCTTTGTCCTACTCATCTTTGTACATCCTGCAATGAGTCGTTAAGTGCTTGTACACAAATGATGCTTAAAAAAATAATATTTTCAGGGCTTCCCTGGTGGCGCAGTGGTTGAGAGTCCGCCTGCCGATGCAGGGGACACGGGTTCGTGCCCCGGTCTGGGAAGATCCCACATGCCGCAGAGCGGCTAGGCCCGTGAGCCATGGCTGCTGAGCCTGCGCGTCCGGAGCCTGTGCTCTGCAAGGGGAGAGGCCACAACAGTGAGAGGCCCGCCTACCGCAAAAAAAAAAAAAAAAAAAAAAAAAAATAATAATAATAATAATATTTTCAGAATGGAAACAAATTCTTAGAAGCCAAATGGCCACTCTTTGAAATTCTTCTCCTTAAGTGGAGATAGTGGGATGATTTTTATTGCTCTTAATATCAATACTATCATTATAAAAATATTTTCAACTACTTAAATATACTCCCGTCATATTTATTCTTTTGTACTCTGCAGGTTCCTCTCTGGTTACCATTGAAAGTGCTGCTGAGTCGAGTTTCCTGTCATATCGAGTTGAGCCACTTCAAAGCAAAGCCAACTTTTGGATAGGATTGTATAGAAATGTTGAAGGTAATTTTTGCAGCATGTTTATTGAATCACAAACATTTCAAAATGTTGTAGGTAAAACAAGTTTTCAGTCCTATAAAGTCTTGCCTTAACTAATGATTAATTTGTGAAGAGTTTGAAAATTCAAACTCATATTTTCATTTGAGGTAAGAAGTGAAAATTTAAATGACTCACATATTAGGCTATCTTGAAAGTTGCTAATTAAAGAATATCTACTGTAGCTGAGTTAAAGAAGTTAAAAAAATATTTTCTATCTTTTGCCAGGAAAAAAACAATTAGGGGAGGATAAGTTTACATATTTATACTAATTAGGAATAAATTTTCAACTAAAACTACATGAGAAACACATTCTCAGTTTCCCTGTAACAACTAGTTACTATTATCTTGCCTGTGAAAAGTTTGGTTGTAAACAACTGTTGATTACAGTATAAAATAACATGCTTAGAAATTTTACATGAATAAGTTGAATTTATTTTAAGGCAAGTTATTTTTAACTTCTATTTTTATTGGCTTTCTCTGATAATCAGGAATGTGGCTATGGATAAACAACAACCCAGTCTCCTTTGTCAACTGGAAAACAGGAGATCCCTCTGGTGAAAGAAATGATTGTGTCGCTTTATATGCATCTTCTGGATTTTGGAGTAATATTCACTGTTCTTCCTACAAAGGATACATTTGTAAAAGACCAAAATGTAAGTTAGAATTTGTTCTGTGGTATGTGTGTTTCCAGGCTCCCATCTCTTTCAAATATTAAGATATCAGGTGTGTAATTATCAATATAATGCGATTACAGGTTCCTTGCAACCTCTCCCTCTTTATAAATGAGAAATCCAATCTGCCGTGGTGATCAGTTGCTGTCTGCAGTTTTGAGTGAGCACAAAACACTCTCTTTCTGCTTAACTGACATAATGATTTTGGTATATCAATACATTTATAATGGGATATCCATGCATATGGATTTGCGAAGCTGTGAGCAGTTTGGAGAGCCAGGCCTGTGGCGTGAGAGAAAAAGGGGTGAAATACTTACCCTGGCCAAACCAAAGTGGACGGTGGGGAGGAATGAGAATTTATTAAGGAATAAATCATGTAACACCAATTAAGTTTCCTTCTGAGATTGAATCACAGACCATGTCAGGACAGGGGCTGGGGGAATTACTAATATTATATGCCCATGCTTTGATACTCTCTGGACTTCCATAATGTTTTATGCCATTCTACTTCATGTAATATGTTTCCCAAGAGACAAAATTATAAATTAGATAAGAGATTTAAATAAATGAGTTGGATAAATTAACACTCCATCCCCAGTAGATTTTATTTTATTTTAGAATTGCATAGTTCTTCATTCTTTGAAAGCTCTGTTCTAAGATACCATACCCTTTGGTGCAATGTTGGAATCTTATTTTATTTTTCATTCAAATGCCTTGTAATACCTTATGCTTCAGTGAGCCATTTTCAAAACTGCTAGCCTAGGATACATTATTTATGGGTAGATTGGGTAGATTTTGAGGGTGAGTATCAGTGGCTCAAATGCAACTGGGGAGATCATACTTTCAAATCTTCCAATGTATTCAAACTCATCATGCAGCTATAGGATGCTGTTATAGGATAGATAGATAGATCAATCTGTATAAATATGCAGATTTTATCTATCAATCAATCATCCATCATCTATCTATCTATCTCTCTATCTATCATCTATTTATTGTCTATCTATATCAGATATCACCATAAATCCAACATGGATGATTTGATGTATTTGTAAACCAAATAATGCTCACTATCTACATGCAATTATTATGGGTTTTTAATAAGTATTATTTAATTATTTTCTTATTTTACAAACAGTTGTTGATGCTGAACCTACTCATACATTAATTACAACAAAAGGTAAGACCATTTTGAAATTTTAATTTCCATATTAGTAATATATCAATCAAATTTGTTTGTTTTAAAAACCACAATAATCTCTTCCTATCTGCCCTGCACTCTCAGTCGAATTTCTTGAGCTATACTAGCCTTTGTCATTATGACATCGACTTTCCTTAAATGATGCCCTAGAAAAGCAGGCCTTGGAGTCAGGTGGGTGTTTTTATCATAGATCTTACTGAGGACATTGATTGCTCTGTTACAAAGGGTTGCCCTGTGAGAACTCACCGAGGAAATTTCTCTTAGGAATCCCTGTGATTTTTCTCTTTTCTTTTTAAGCAATGTTTTAAATTTTAATTTTATGGACAGCTTGAATAAGGAACTGATCCTCTTTCACTCATGTTG
Source organism: Mesoplodon bidens (assembly GCF_964165515.1). NCBI lineage: Eukaryota > Metazoa > Chordata > Mammalia > Artiodactyla > Ziphiidae > Mesoplodon > Mesoplodon bidens. The sequence goes on along the minus strand of NC_138178.1, from coordinate 4,550,799 downwards.
TTCGCTGCTAAAAAAACTCAAAGTGAGATTTATGGCTTGCCTAAAGCCCCCTTATTAACTTCATAAGTGCTGTTTGTGAACTAATACTCATGTGTTCAACTTTCCACCACTCACTTTCTTTTTTCCCCGAATTATTCTGAAACAGGTGTAAATATTTTAAAATTTTAAAATATTGCACCGTAGTCGTAACTTTTGCAGTTTGGGGCGCAACTGTAAAACTGACACCACTTTCTTACTGGTTCACAATTCCATAGATGGAAGATTGATTCCCACTGTAGATCTCAGCAACCTTAGCAAACTTTTTTTCTTTCCTTATTAAGTTGAGAACTTTTACCTTTTCACTTAAAGGAAGCACTTTATGGCTTCTCTTAGGCATATTGGATTGCCAGCATCGCTCCTCTTGGGCTTTGGGGCCATTATAAAATAAAATAAGTGTCACATGAACACACACACACACAATAAATAAAATATTATACGAGTTCAGGGCTACACAGATACATGAAATATTCTTACAACTGCATAATCATCTGAACATGTAAAATAATCTTCTGTGTCACATGGACGTCTGTTTTCATGTCCTGCATTCTGTTTGGCAAATGTCACTGGAAAGAAAATTTATGAAGTTTAGTTTTCCTAAGAAGAAAGTTGTATTGTTTCCATAGCATTCTACTCTCTGCCTCCCCTTAACTCGTTTCCTAATATGTTTATTTATTTATAGCTGACCCAAGGAAGATGGGCTCTTCCAAACCATCTTCCAATGTGGCAGGAGTGGTAGTCATCGTGGTCCTCCTGATTATAACGGGTGCTGGCTTCGCTGCGTATTTCTTTTATAAGAAAAGACGTGTGCATTTCCCTCGAGAGGACACTTTTGAGAACACTCTCTATTTTAATAGTGGATCGAGTCCAGGAACTAGTGATACAAAAGATCTCATGGGCAACATTGAACAGAATGAACATGCAGTCATCTAGAATCATGGTGTGATTTAGGTATATTTGAATTTCATAAGATTATAACTAAAATGGTAAAGCCTTTCATTCAATGTGATTATTTCCTTTCAAATTAGTACTGTATTACACTGGTCTGTCCTTTTCCTTTGCCTCATGGAAAAAATAATTGTTTATTTTCTAGCCTGGCAAGATATTTTCACAAAAGAGGGATAGTAACATTGACTACTATGTTTAAAAAGTTCTTAGATGAATATACAGCATTGGTGTGTAGCTAGTGTCAACTGCATACAGATTACAAGAACCCCAGAAACAACCAGCTAAGCTTCTTGAAATCATTTAAGGAGCTCCCAAAGAATTGTTACCCATTGAATAGTTATTCAGTAATTAGATGCCCATTTGAAAAGCGAAGTACAAATAACCTCAGGTGACACAAAAATTTAGTCACTTTTTTTCTTATACCCATCTTGATTTTTACCCCAATGATTTAGAATTATATTTTTACATGTGCGGAAAGAATAAAGCAGCTGAGAATCTTGTTTGCCCCAAGCAGGATTTTCCAGGCTGAATATTGCAAATGTGTTCTTTGTCCTGTTTTATGTATATCAAGAATGCAAAGATGTGAAATAAAAATGTAAATTTGCATAACTGGATGTATTTAGATAATGTGAAATAGACATCAAAAACAAGGTCTATTTTTAATGGATTTGTATTTTGGTGATCTTGGTAAGTGTAAATTTTCTTTTAACTGAGATTTATTTATCCATTTACTTTACACTTCACTGTACTCTGAAAATAAATGATATTATTAGTAGAGGAATTCTTTAAACTCTTCATCTGTTTGGGAAAAAAAAGATTGTTAAAATACTGAGCATAAAATGAATTTTTTACCATAATGACTTGGCCAATTTCCCTGGATCTTTTCCCTGTAACACTGACTTATTTCAGAATTCAACAATCAAAGGCACTGTTATTGGGAATTAGGTCTCTAATATCATTTTCTCACTTTAACAATTCCTTTTTTTTTTTTTTGCGGTACGCGGACCTCTCACTGTTGTGGCCTCTCCCATTGCGGAGCACAGGCTCCGGACGCGCAGGCTCCGGAAGCGCAGGCTCAGCGGCCATGGCTCACGGACCCAGCTGCTCCGTGGCATGTGGGATCTTCCAGGACCAGGACACGAACCCGCGTCCCCTGCATCAGTAGTCGGACTCTCAACCACTGCGCCACCAGGGAAGCCCAACAATTCCTTTTTGCTTAAAAAGTTTTGCCTGAGATAAAGCTTTATGTACATTGTGAAATACATTGGAGGTGTCACATCTTGCACAGGTACCGTGCTCCCAGCTCATTCTTGCCTTTCCCAAGGGGTTGCTCACGGGCAGAAATTCCTTACCTGAGGTCCCTAAACAGGACTCCTTAGATGGCATTAAGGGGTCTATGAAGGCCCCCCAAATTGTATGCCAAATGTCTCTATTTGTGTTTATGCCTTTTTTTTTTTCTGGGAAGAAAATAGCTAGATTTTCAAGAGAGTCTGTAATTTAAAAAGGACTAAGAAGTAGTGTACTGTGTAGGAGGTAAGGTGAGGTTTGCAATGCCCCACCTTAGATAGGTGACAGGTAGAAAGAAACAGGATGAGAGAGGTGGGCAATTGTGGGAAAGTTTGCTGAGAACAAACAACTCTCATGCTTCAGACAATAGAAAACCAATTGCTTTTATTTTCCTGGTAAGAACACAACATATTCCATTAGAGGAAGTTCCAGTGGAAACAATGGCTATGGTATCAAAGGAGCATGTGGTTAATTATACTGAAAAAAATCTTCATATATACATATTTTTTTCTTTTAAGATACAATAGAAAGATACAGAAGAGAATTAGAACTGTGAAAGAGGAGTGTATGAGTAGGCATGATTTACAAATTCTTTACACAAGTCATTTTCATCATAACTCAGAGCTGCGTTTTTGCAGAAAATATTTTGGACTTCAAACAACATGTATCTCAGATAAAATGTCTTATCCTTTAAAGAAACAGTATTCGGCAGGGTGCTGAGTTCTATGCTTCACACCCTCACATTATCCACTCAAACATACAATCAAATAGATAAGTCATCTGTATCTATATATGTACCCAAATTAAGTAGTAACATATTAATAAGCATGTTTTTTTGGAGGGGGGGAAGTTTTATAAAGCAGAGAAGAGCAGTTTTTGTTTTGTTTGCTTTTTTGCATTTCTTTTTGGTTTTGGTTGTTGTAGTTGATTTGTTTTTGTTTCTGTTTAAATAAATTATTTTATTTATTTATTTTTGGCTGCGTTGGGTCTTCATTGCTGCACGCAGGCTTTCTCTAGTTGTGGCGAGCAGGGGCAACTCTTTCATTATGGTGCGTGGACTTCTCCTTGCAGTGGCTTCTCTTGTTGTGGAGCACAGGCTCTAGGTGCGCAGGCTTCAGTAGTTGTGGCACATGGGCTCAGTAGTTGTGGCTCACAGGCTCTAGCGCGCAGGCTCAGTAGTTGTGGTGCACGAGCTTAGTTGCTTCGCAGCATGTGGGATCTTCCCAGACCAGGGCTTGAACCCTTGTCCCCTGCATTGGCAGGTGGATTCTTAACCAGTGCGCCACCAGGGAAGCCCCTGTTTTTGTTTTTTAACTGGAAATTCTTTCTGGGGATTAAATGTTTAAGTGCTCTCCTCAGTGGTTTTGCACTTGTTTTCATCAGAATTCCACAGCCAGAAGATTCTTAAGGATATTTTTTTCCCAGGTGAACTCAAAACAATGTGAATAGTCTGTAACTTGAACTCTAAAATTAAAGATGATATCTCGAGAGACTGGTAATATCTTGCTTCATCCATTTTCAGTGTTCACTCAGTCATCTGTTTGTACATTTACCCATTAGTTCATCAAGTATTCCATGAGCAACTAATACATATGCCAGGCATTGAGCTAGGTCCTGGAGATTCAAATATGGGTGAGAAGCAGTGCTTGTCCACAAGAACTGCACAGTCTAGTGGAGGTCCAGACACAAAAGATCATTTTGGGGGAATTTTTTATTGATGTATACTTGATGTACACTATTATATAAATTACAGGTGTTCAATATAGTGATTCACAATTTTTAAAAATTATACTCCATTTATAGTTATTATAAAATGTTGGATATATTCCCAATGTTGTACAGTATATCCCTGTAGCTTATTTTATACCTAATTGTTTGTACCTCTTAATCCCCTACCGTTATATTACCCCCCAGCCTGTAGCCACTAGTTTGTTCTCGATATCTATGAGTCTGCTTCTTTTTTGTTATGTTCACTAGTTTTTTGTATATTTTAGATTCCACTGGTAATAACATACAGTATTTTTCTTTCTCTGACTTATTATTTAGAATAATGCCCTCCAAGTCGATCTGTGTTGTTACAGATGGCAAAATTTCATTCTTTTTTATGGCTGAATAATATTCCATTGTGTATATATACCACATCTTCTTTATGAATTCATCTGTTGACAGGCACTTAGGTTGCTTCTGTATCTTGGCAATTGTAAATAATGCTGGTTTGAACATTGGGGTGCAGGTATCTTTTAGAATTAGCGTTTTCTCTCTTTTTTGGGATATATACCCAGGAGTGGAATTGCTGGGTCATATGGTAGTACTATTTCAGTTTTTTGAGAAACCTCCATACTGTTTTCCACACTGGCTGTACCAGTTTACATTCCCAACAACAGTGTATAAGGACTCCCTTTTCTCCACATCCTCACCAACATTTGCTATTTGTGTTCTTTTTGATCATGGCCATTCTGACAGGTGTGAGGTGGTAGCTCATAGTGGTTTTGATTTGCATTTCCCTGATGATTAGCAACATTGAACATCTTTTCATGTGCCTGTTGGCCATCTGTATTTCCTCTTTGGAAAAATGTCTATTCAGGCCTTTTGCCCATTTTTTTTAATCAGGTGGTTTGTTTTTTTGATGTTGAGTTATATGAGCTTCCAAAACCTCATTTTTAACGTACATAGTCTTTAAAGACACTATCTCTGAATACAGTCACATTCTGAGGTTCTATGTGTTAGGGCTTCAACATATGAATTTTGTGGGGGACAGAATTCAGGCCATATCATACTTCTATAATGCTTTTTTTGATTGTCCCTTGTGTTTGTAGGGTTCTCCAGAAAAGTGGAACCAAAGCGTCTATCTATACATCTATCCATCAATTATCTGTGTCTATCTGTCATCTATCTATCATCTATCTATCTATCTATCTATCATCTATCATCTTTTTATCTACTTACCTATATACTCTATAGATTTATTTAAAGAATTGGCTCATGCAACTGTGGAGCTTGGTAAGTCCCAAATATACAGGAGAGGCCATCAGGCTGAAGACCCAGGGAAGAGTTACAGTTTGAGTCCAAAGGCAGTCTGGTAGCAGAATTCTTCTGGCTCTCTGTTCTCTTCAGGCCTTCAGCTGATTAGATGAGGCTCATCCACACTATGGAGGGTAATCTGCTTTACTAAAAGTCCACCTATTTAAATGTTAATCTCATCCAAACACACACCCTCACAGAAACATCCAGAATAATGCTCGACCAAATATCTGGGCACCAGGGCCCAGCCAAGGTGACACATAAAATTAACCATCACACCACTTTATATGGCAATGGTTTTGTAATTTTTTTTTATAAAGGGAAAAGAAAGATGATGCAGTCTTTAGTACAATTGATCAGAATTTTTAAAAATCTTTGATAGTTTAGAAAAGGTTCTTTTAACCATACAACTTGCTATTAATAACATGATATAAAATTTTAGGATTATGGTCAAATATGGGAACATTTCTATTAAATTTCATTCATATACATGTTCATATTCTAATATTTCTAAATATTCATATGCTAAATTTCAGGGCACTCATTTTGAGTTTTTTTTTTTCTTTTTTGTGCGATGAGTAATCTCAAATACCTTTGAATTTGATGATACTCAATAATCAGTTTGTTGATATTGTTTTTCTAATGGCATATTTTGATTGTTTTGGTGAGGTTGGTATTTTGTGTCAAATCAGTAAAAATTGAAATCTTTTTCTAATATGTTCATATGATTCACTTTTCTTCATTCCCTTCATTAACTAAGTTGCCATAAAACCTATGAGTCTCTTCCCTCCTTCTTTAAGACTTCTTCTACTGGAAACGTTGCCCAAACCTCTCAACAACATACCAGGAGCACATATTTTGGTCTTAGGATTTCTTTAGCATTCTGTAAATGATGTTTTTCATTTAGAAGGGACCCCTGACAGGCAACTTCTTTCAGCAAAAGGTGACACTAACATTGGAAAGGTTTTCTGAATTGGTTGGGAATCCTGGCTATGCTGTGAGGGCTTTAAAATATTAAAGTTTTTCATGGCAGGGCTGCAGGATTAGGTTTTGGCAAAAACTACTGATCTCATTCAACTCGCTCTGCGGGTTGAGAAAACCTTTCTCCTTATGGGTCTGGTTACAGCTCATGTACATACAGTTCCCTCATTTTCAAGAAACCTACGAAGCTACCATGTTCTCTTTTCTGTTGACTTAATTTGTTTTCTTTAAGGGCAAGAAAGTTCAAGACTGCCTGGGCTTGGTCCTGATTTGGGGTTTTGGCAGGGGTTCTCAAATTTTGATGGGGATAAGAGTCACATGGAGAGCTTATTCAAAATACTAATTCCTCTGGGCTCATGCTTGCAATTCTGATTTAGTAGACCTGGGTCCAATCCTGGAATCTGCATTTCAACAAGCATCCCAAGGGATTCTGATGCCCTCAGGCTGTGATTTTGATGAGCATTCTATTCTGGAATCACTTTACATTGAGGTTTCATTTTCCCCAAAGCTATTAGAAATCTCACCTAATCTGTGAGGTCAAAGCCTTATAGCCAAACACCATGGGAGTTAACGAAAGCTGCAGTTTTTCTATTCTTTCTGTTACTTAATCAGGAACTGTAGGTGCTAAAATCCACTTCTTCCCTTCTTTTCTGAACTCCCTTATATCCTCTGCTATTGTCTGAATGTTTGTGTCCCCCAAAATCCATACGTGAGACCTAACCCCCAAGGTGATGGTATTGGTGAGGTCTTTGGGAGGTGATTAGGTCATGAGAGTGGAACCCCCATGAATGGGATTAGTGCCCTTGTAAAAGAGACCCCACAGGGACTTCCCTGGTAGTGCAGTGGTTAAGAATCCGCCTGCCAGTGCAGGGGACACAGGTTTGATCCCTGGTGCAGGAAGATCCCACATGCCACGGAGCAACTAAGCCTGCGAGCCACAACTACTGAAGCCCGTGTGCTCTAGGGCTTGTGTGCCACAACTACTGAGCCTGTGTGCTGCAACTACTGAAGCCTGTGCACCTAGAGCCCGTGCTCCGCAACAAGAGAAGCCACCACAAGGAGAAGCCTGCGCACGGCAAGGAAGAGTAGCCCCTGCTTGCCTCAACTAGAGAAAGCCTGCGTGCAGCAACAAAGACCCAAAGCAGCCAAAATAAATAAATAAATAAATATTTAAAAATAAAATAAAATAAAGGAGACCCCACAGAGCTTCCTGCCCCTTCCATCACGTGAGGACACAGAGAGAAGATGGCCATCTATGAACCAGGAAGCAGGTTGTCAGCAGACACTGAATCTGCTGGTGCCTTGATCTTGGACTTCGCAGCCTCCAGAATGGTGAGAAATAAATTTCTGTTGTTTATAAACCACGATATATCTTGTATAGAAGCCCCAATGGATTAAGACATTCTCCCAATGCTGTAGTGTTTATACATTCCCTTCACAATCACCATGAATGACTATGTGTGAGTTGACAATTTGTCCCTCTTATCCAGTCTTAGAACATAAACTCAAGGAGGGGAAAAGCCAGACATTATGTTGTCCTGAGCAGAACCCTAAATCTTTGTGGAAAGAACCATTTCTCTACACTGTTGGCGATAACAGAAAATTGTTTATCACCATAGAGACTCTCACCTCATGGAAATGTCAGTTTCCTTGGGTCAGAGTTTGCTCATCTTATAAAAGGAAGTAAATGGAAACCTCATGCTCATGACCATCTTAACTCTGTAATCCAGCTTTGTTCTCTTGAGAAGTGAAAGAGCGAAAGAAACTTCATCTGCTTCTTTGAGAAAAATTGCCATAAATCTTTCAAAGAGGATTTTGTCTCTAATTTTGCCCAAGTTTTCTGGAAATCATAGTAACACTTGGCTCTAAAGGAAATAATAATAATAATAATAATAAGGCTCTAATAGGGAAACTGATTAAGTACCTATCAAATGCCAGGCACAGAGACAGGTTATCAAATGAATTCCAGCTTGTCCTGGAATGTGTTCTGCTGACTGCCATGTGCCACCCTGGGGCTTAATTCCAAAGCTCAAAGGCCCTGGCTCTTGAACTGGTGGGGACACAGGAGGGGAATTTGAAGTATCCAATGAAGAAGAAAGGAGGGTGTGGGATTGATAGTCTCCAGGGACCTACTTCTCTGCCTATGACGTTCCCTTTACCTGGCAAGGTTTGACTCCATCCAGGAAACACCAGCTTGCCAGTTGGGCTAAACCTCTACAGCCTCTCTGTGTTTGTGTTATTGATCTTGGGTATTATAATAAAAAGTTGCAGTTTTCTCTGGGCATGTCCAGGCTTCCGTCTGGGCCTTTGCTGCCATGTGTCGGTAGGCTGTAACTAGAGATGGATTACATAAGAATTGCTTTTGTTGGGAGTCTTTTTCCATATCCTGCGTACCCCGCCAGCCCCCTACCTGTGCTGTGAGCCACCTCCCCATATGGACTGCAGCCCGGCCAGATACACCTGTGCTGGTCTCAAGCACCTACGGTGGGTGTATCACAAAGCAGGAACTGGGACTCCTGCTTTGACTATCCACAGGGCCACTCCGCACCCGATGAGGACACCCAAGCCAAACTTGCAGAGCATGAAGGAAGCAGACCCAGTTTGGGACCTCAGCCTGAGCAGCTGATGCGGACTCCACTGCCAAGCGACAGAGAATCTGGGACAGCCTCCGAGAAGCCTTGGCCAACTGGAACCTGTGAAGCTGCTGTTTTCCTCGGAGCTCATCTTCAAGATGTGTAGAGTCACTGGGCTTGTTTCGCTTCCTCCTGGCTCATGTTTCAAAGCCACGTCTCTTCCTTGACAAGCAGCAAAATCTCGATCCCCTGGGGTTTCCATGCAGGCAGAGAGAAGCAAGGAATACAAGTCTGGGGAGGCCAGAGAGTATCAGGTAGCCTTTCCTGAAGCTGATCTTCAGAGAATCCAAGCCACTGTGTTCTTTTGGACTGTCTTCAACCAAGCGTATTCCACAGTGCCAAGCCTCAGGATATCAAAGAACCAATGGCCCAGCTCAGAGATTGTCACACACAGAGAGCAAATTCTCCCTTCCTTTGCCTTTTTGTTTTATTCAGGCCCTCAACAGATTGAGATTTACACTCTCTTAAACTCTAAAGTATAAAGTTCACATGGGAAATGCTACATAGCCCCCAAGAGAAGCTGAGTTTCCAGAAGTTCTAACGTAATAGGAATGTGGGTTTCAATAATAAACTATCAGATGTCGATATGGTAGTTACTATTATATTAGGCCTCAACTTGACAGGGCCGCGGGGTACCCAGATAATCAGTTCAGCGTTATTCTGGGTGTGTCTGTGAAGCTGTTTCTGGATGAGATCAGCATTTGAATCAGTAGGCTGAGTTAAGCAGGTTGCCCTCCTTAATGTCAATCTGTTGACAAAAAGGCAAAGGAAGGGAGAATTTGCTCTCTTGGGGTGACAAGACATCAGAGGAGTGCCTCGAATGGAGACAGAGAGGCTTCAGTCTCAGCAAAAATTCTGAGCCCCAGATGCAGAATGGAAACAGGAGAGGGAGTAAACAAAAGCAGACCACAGGAATTGGGATGAGAAGATTCTTAACAATCACCAGAGTGTACCACTGATGAGAGGGTTTCCCGGGTGTCTGACCTGGGACTTTTGCCCCAGCTTAGGATAGAATTTCTCTGCAGCCAGTCGATGTGGAGGCTCAGAGTCAGACTGAAGTTGACATAAGAAGATAAAGAAAAGCCATATTTCTCACACACATGTATGCTACTCGGACTTTCAGTAGCTTTGTGAGGAATTAGCGACTGAACAATTTAAACCATTTGGAAAAGTAATGGTTTTCCTCAATATTGGATAAGTAAGCTTAACAAATTAACTGGACAGTCTGTTCTCATTCCCCGATGACTTACATTTTTAACACCTTGTGGGGAAAATTGCTCGCTGGATTGATTTGAGGTGTATTTCCAAAGGGTGGGACTTTTGCCCACCTTCAGGACTCAAGTGCACTTCTGTACTTTTGTATCTTGCCTATGCTGGCATCTTCCACTGCCAGTTCCTGCCCTGTGTCCATAACAGTAGGAAGTCCATTCAATCATAGACATACTCTGATACTACATTGATCAGTAGATTCCTCTCTTTGTTTTCAACTGCTAATAATCTTATATCTAGTGGAGTAAAATGGCTGTATTACTGTTCACTGCTTGTGGCCACTATTTTCTATTGATGGGTCCTCACTACTTATCAAATGCAGTGTGTAATGCTAGCAATATAAAAATGATTAAGACCCGTGCCCCATTAATGGGTGAGCTAAGGCATAAACAAGATATAAACATGTGAATTAACACACCATGGGACAAGTAGGATAAAAGAGTATCACAAGGCACATATGATGCGGATTCTACCACACATGAGACTCATGGAAGGTTTTTCAAAAGCAGTGGTATTTGAGTTGGGTCTTAAAACAAAACTAACTATAGGCTAATCAGTTGAGGGGAGAAAGGACCATTTCAGCCTGAGAGAATATCATGAATACTAGAACCTGGGGAAATTCAGTGGCCTGGAGAAGGAGCCAAAGAGAGAGGGACCGGAGAGTGACTTTTCATGGAATTACACCATAGGGCTTAGATAATGGTTGCAGTGTGACGATAGTCCATTTACTGAGCTCATACATGTGCCCTGTACCCAATGCCCTGAGGGCAGATGATATATCCATCTTAAAAGTGAAGAGAAAACGGCTCAGAGATCCCATAAGAAGTCCTACTTGGGGCCAGTCTCCTTTCCCCCAGGTCTGTCAGGCTCCTCTTACCACTGCAGCCCGCTCTAAGGAATTCTAGAAACTGTCTGGTCTAGTGGTTTTAAAAATGTGTTCTGAAGAACCCTTGGATGTTGTGGAGTTCCAGAAACAAGAAAGAACACCTCCAAAACACAATCATCACTCTTCTCAGATTTACATATGTGGTTACTTCTAAGAATTTCTTTTAAAAGAAGAGTTTTGCTGCTAAAACAAATAAAAAGGAAAACCATGGATTTAGTCAAATCCTCTCTTTTAAAAATGATGCTTTTTTTCCCTGTTGCGCAAAATTATACATGTTTATTATAGAAACTTTGGAAAATATTGAAAATGGAAAGAAAAATCACCTGTATTCCTACCACCAGTGGGGAACTACTATTAATACTTTATAGTCAATATTTTTGCCATGAATATATTTGACATAGTTATGATCTATATAACATTGTACATAAATGCTTAAATAATAACTTAAAATTATATCATGTGCCTAAAATTGCACAAATATTAGAAATATGAGATATTTTTCATGCTGAGACTAAAATCATTGAGTAATAAGCACTGAACAATTTAGTTTACAAAATGCTCTTGAATGGCATTAGTTTAATCAACATAAATGTTGAATCATTTTTTCTTGGCAATATTTGAGTTGAAATTTTTTTAAGAAGTCATCATGTTAAAGGATATCCAAAAGATAGAAATTTCAGCCCAAGTCACATAATTTGACATGTTTAACAATGAATGCCAAAGTCTCAATCTTAAAAGCAGGATAAAGTGTTCAATAAAGATTCTGCTGTTTTTCCTAAAAATATTCTAGAAACTGCAATGTTTTTAGTGTGTGGAGTAAAAAAATATGTTTGATGGTTATATACTTTATCGAATATCCTTTCTCAAATGACAAAGGATAAGCTCTCAATTTTAGGATCAAACAAATGTGAAGTTAAATTTAAAAAAAAACCAACACACTTCCCAGTGATTTAGACTGGTACTCAAGATTCTGAGTAAATATGAAATGTTAAATACAGCCTTTGATTGGTAATATCTGTAGCTAACTCCAGGAGGACTTTGAAACCAGTTGGAGAGTGATTAGGAGATGAAGAAAGATGTCAGAAGTTCCATCTTCCCTACCTCCTCAGAAAAGAATAAGGATGCAAACCACAGCCTCTGGAATGTTAATTATCATCACCCACATCATTTCCCACGCTTCCCGCTTTGTAAATGGACGTTGAGTTGATTGACAATGTTGTGTCGTTTCAGGTGTACAGCACAGTGATTCTACCCTGCTCCCTTTGATACTTCATAGCCCCCAGTCATCCCCACCTCTTGGTATTCACACACTTAGGGTATCCCCTCCCCTCCAGTGTGGGCTGAACCTGTAATTTACTTCTGACCAGTTCAGTGGGGGGTGTCACCCTGTGATGAGAATTCATTAGATTGCCAAGGACCATGTGAGCTTGAAAGGGGATCCTCTGCAGTCCAGCCTTCAAAAGAAACCCCAGCCCTGGTTGCCACCTGGATTGCAGCCCGATGAAACCAGGCTGGGAGCGGACGACCCACGTGAACCACGCCTGGACTCACAGAAACTGGGGGGTAATAAACGTATCCTGTTCATAGCCCAAGCATAGTGGTAACCTGCCATACAGAAATCGATGACTCATATACCTGTTTACACAGTGATCCACCCAGAGTGGCTCAGGAAGTAGCTGGGAAATTAATTGGCCACCAGACCTCCTCACTACAATTCCATTTCCATGAGCTTTCTCCATGTCTGCAAATGTCATTTCAAGAGGCAGAAAAAGATGGCAAGACATATCATTGTTGTCTCAAGGGGTACCAATGTTTGCATTTGGTGCAAATCAACAGAGAATTTGACAAAAAGGATTTCATAGATAGGGGTTTATGGATTTCACTCAACCAACGCTCCAAGGATAGGCAACCAGGACTCCTGGGGTGACCTGGATGATACTTCTAGGGCCCAGGCTCCCCTTCTTCTGTCTTCCTGCTTCAACTTGAAGGGGGAGGCTCTTGTTCTCTTGCTCTTTACCTCACCCGGGGCCACATGTGGTGTCACTTCTGCATCTCAGGCAGGAGGCCCTCTCTGATGCCCCAGGAGCCTGCCACTCACATCATCTCCAAGCTGTGTCATGTGTCTTCTTCTAAAGGGTCTGCAGAAGCAAGAGTTTTTAGTTGGGCACTTTGCTGCCCAACAAATGAAAGCAGGAGGAATGGATATCGGGTAGACCTCTAGCAACGTCTGCACTCAAAGCTCCTTTCCCCCAGAAAGAACTATGGAAAGACAGGAAAAAGAGGAAATAAAAAGAGTGGAAATTAATGATGTGGAAAGCCAGCTATAATGAGGATCATCAAAACCAAACTGAAAGGTGAATTTTTGAAATGACTAATAAAATAAATCCATTTCTAGCAGGACTGACACTGTATAATGAGTACAAACAGTGAGCTTTAAAATCATTCATATAACAGAATCCATCTGTGATCTCTGGTGGAGAGGCTACCTTCTTTTTTTTTATGCTCTTAGGTATTTTCTACAGTTTTTTTTTCTATTAGAAATCATACATGGTTTTCATAAGGAGAAAAAAATGTTGTTTGAAAGTTGCACATGAAATGTGTGTTTTGTAAAAAATCATGTTTACTATCAGTTTCCAAGCCAAAGATAATCTAAATGTCTACATTTAAAACAGTTGACATTTTCTAATTCTTGGAAATACAGTGATGTCGTAGAATCAGGAGATGAATAAAACTAGTGTTTACTCTGTAGATGCTGCCTTGTTAATTGAATATTCTGTTTTTCTTCTGAGGAAACAGTTTAAGAAGGAGTAGCATTGTTTCAAATGCCTAGTGGGTAGTGCTGTTAAGTATTACAGAAAAGGAGAGCCTGAGGATCTATTTATTTTAAAGTTATACTTTTTTTCTGAAAAAGTTTTTTCCTGAGAACTTTTGGGCTGAAGGTGGTTTGGGGAGCATGCAAAAATCACAATGTAGCAGATTATTATTTTTTTTCTAATCAATCTCTATCACATGAATGTTTTATTAAAAATTTTTTTTAATTAAAAAAATTTTTTAAACTCGACTCGATACTATGCAATGACGTATATGGAAAAGGATTCTTTTCTTTATGATGAACTCTTGCCTGCTTCTTTTGTGTTTCCCAGGTTTCATTGTAAAATGAAGCTTGGACTTACAAATAAAAACATGGGATCACATCGCAACAGACAGTTGCCTGGTGGTATAAGCACCAAGTTTGATGTGGACAGGCCTGGATTTCTGGTGGCATCTACTAGCTGTGTGACCCCGGGGATTTCTGAAATGTACAGTGAGAAATTCATTAGGCACAGTTGAAATTACATGAGAAAATACATGTAAGGTTACTTAGCTCAGTGCCTAGGCATTAAAGACACTCCAAAAATGTTAATACACATTATTATCATTATGATTTAGAGAGGTTAGAGTCTTGGAAAAGAGGGAAGAAGTCAGCATAAAGGGAGGACTTGGGGAGAAGTGAGGCCCAGAGGTAGCTCGGATTGTAGGACCTCGTCTTACAGCCAGAGATGGCCCCACCAAGGGTAGGCTGGATGCGGAGGAAGAGGAACACATGCAATCCTACCACAAGCTCAGAGCCTCCTTCCCTCAGAACATTTGCTGGAAAAGTGTTGTAACAAATCTACAGATCTGTGGTGATTACAGAAGTGAATGATGAGCCCTAGAGTCGTACAGTACGCAACCTGCAAAACTGTACATGGCGGCCCTGAACGATACAAGATGGTTCTACTCTTGTTTCAGTCTCTTAAGCAGTTGCCATCTTGTATTTCTGTTTACCTGGTGGGCCCCTTTAAATTCTTTCCAGGTCAAGGCAGAGTACACATGTAAATACATTATATTGACATGAGGTAGAAGTTTGAAACTCAGGCCACCCCAAAAGGCAAAGAATCGGAGCTGAAGGAAGGATGGATTAATCCGTCTTCCTGCTTCCTTCCCACCTCCCATCCGCTACATCTTCCTGCGTTAGCACAGAAAAAGGATCTGTATATCAGGTGATACTGCATCAGATGAGACTGGTCCCAAATGCGGGTTAAATCCTTGTAAATGTCAATCAGGAGTCAATGAGCTCCTTCTTTGTACAGTGGGTTAGTTCACACCTGAAACTCATTACCCCTAGAGGTCGGTTTGGATTGCAAGTAGAACGGTGTTTAAGGAAGATTGATTTCAGGCTTGCTTAAGGGTGTTTAAGGAAGGTTGATTTCAGGCTTGCTGGGGAAGCAGGCAGGCTGGGGATGTAGAGTTTCGGCTACCACCCACACCAGGCTAAGGAAGCCACACCCCCGTGTTCAGCCAAGTGCTTCCTCCTTCCCCGGGATCTGCCTGCCTTCCAGCCTGCCTTCCAGGCGTCTCCTTACCACCACCACCCCCGCCCAACCCACCTCAATGGCTGTCTCACCCTGGGATAGGATGAGGAGCCTGGTTGTTAGCTGACGTAGGTATGACTGTGAGAGGGAGCAAGCCTTGGGGGGCAAATGATACAGGCTGTGACCTGGGGGAGAAGTTCGCGTGGTTGGGAGCCTCCTGGCTTGTGGCTGGGCTGGTGGAGGTGCCGGGATCAGCTGAGACTAGTGGTGGGTGTTTAAGAATTAATGCAGGAGATAACTTGCTGGGGTCCCATGAGGAGGGGCTCTCTAGGCACAGGGCGTCTCAGACTAGGAAATACGGGACTTCCAGCCTGGACATCCATCAGGGAATCAGGAAAAGGGTACCAAAGTCCCAGCACAGGACACTGTCTTGGGACCACTGGTCACAGCCAATCAAGATCCAGTTCCGCCGAAACCGAGAAGGTTATGTAGTGGGACTTGGGCAGGGAGGGCCCATTTGGGGACCTGCTAATCGGAGGTGGGCCAGGAAGCAAGGGCTTCGTTCCAGAAATAAGGCAAAGCAGAGCCTCTTCATAGTAGCAGGTGATGGCAGGACTGGATAATTTGCTCAGTGGGTTTTGGGCTGCTTTCCCTTAGCTGCCTCCTAACCAAGTGCCCGAGACTGAGCTAGGGTGGAGCGTAGGAATGATGCTCAGGTGGTCCCCGCTGGGGGCGTGGCAACAGGCCAGGGGCGGGAGCCTGCAGCGAGCTTCGCAGTGCCCCCCTCTGGTCCTCAGTCCGTTTGCTTCTCTGCGTCCCCCAGATCCACGGCTGGAAGGGCTTGACCGCCTCCTCGCTCTTCTGTTGGACCGCTGGTTCTGGACTCTAACTCCAGGTAATCTCCCCACAGAGCTCGTGAGAAACAGGCCGAGGCCCTTCCCTGGACAGTTTAGCTAAACCCGAGTGCTCCGTGCTGTGTAATTCAGAGCAGCCGGGCATTTTCTGGGAGTGTCAGCCTTCCGTGTTTCTGACAGGGTTATCAGCGTGGTCCTAGGATTATCTCACCCTGTTGTTCCCAATTTTCATATCCAATGAGCAGCCGAGGAGACTCATGATGTCGCCTTCCTTCTCTCTGTATTTCCTTCCCCTACTCACCCAGCTAGCACCTTAGCAGCAGACTCAAGCCTCTCCCCATTTCCTACACTCTTCAGATTCACTTGGTGTGTTTATAGCCTGTGTGCTGTTTCCACGTACACTGTCCACTTCGAAATCTTGGGTCTTGACGTCTCTTACCTCTTATAAAATTCACCACTTCATTTGTTCTTTCAGTCATTTATTCCCCAATAACTGAGTGAGAGCTCTTTTCACAGGACCCGAGGGCCTTATGCAATGACCTCTGCCACAGGCTCTGGGATCAGAATATATACAGCTACTTAAAGTTTCCCACTTACGTCCCAGGTAAGAACTTTATTCCTCCAGCAAGCACTTTTTCTTTGAAGAATCTATTTATGAATTTACGAATGCCTGAAATCGTTTAAACCTCTGCACCTTATAAAATAAAATTCTAATGAGCCTATCTTTTCAACACATCGTTGGTTTGAGATGTGGATAAAACAATTATCACAGAATCCTCTGGGGGGAAAAGAAGTCTTGACCTAACACGAAAGCCTTTCCATTCTACAAGGGGAACTTTTTTGACCTAGCTTAGTCCTTTAAAGGGCAAGTGGCTATAAGAAATTCTAAGGTTTTTCTCAGAATTCTAAGACAATTGGTCAATATTGATATAAAAAGTCAGGTTCATTAGTGACACTAATTTGGTTTTCCTGAAAATCGGCCAGACAGAAAGTTTTCACTTTTATCCACCTTCATTGTTACTCTCCATAGCAACTGCAAACTGTTCTGGGCTGGAATAATCCTCTCTAGCTCCCAGCGCACAGTCAAGGAATTTTAAAAACAGAGGACTTTGTAACCATGAAATACTCTCGGAGATTTAAAAGGCCACAGAGCTCCAGATAAATATCATTTGTCTTTCATCTGAAGGTAAGCACTGGGGTTAGAAATGTTTGTATCATCGTCTGTCATTTTTTTTAAGTGCTAACATAAGAATCTTAAACTCTCTCTTTCTTTTCTTTATAAACCATGAAAGTAATCTTAGTGTTTTTCTCACCACCCCACAGTCATTATTAGCTCATCTCTGGGCCAAGATCTGCCATGAGATGCTGTTCACATTTTGCATTCCTTAAGCAAGCGGTTGAAGAGATTAATTTTTTTCCAGAAAGCTGATTGGTTCTCAAGCTGTCCTTTCACTTCTTTGCTGAGGCCTGAATATGTGGATCTATCATGGCTCGCGTGGCCTTGAAACTCTCTTGTTTTTCCAAGATAGTTCATACTTTTAATCAACTGAAAACTAAAAACTAACCACTATGTTCTGGATGTTACTATTTTCTTTTAGTCCCTTCCTTATCGAAAAATCTTCTAACTCAACATGATAGCTGTAATTTATTCAAATTTATTTTCTGTGTACTTTTATTTACTTACTTCACTGATGAGGCCCATAAATCAATGGGATAAAATGAGGGCGTTTCCTGTTGGCAGTGGTGGAGAGATAAATTAGGAGTTTGGGCTTAATGTATGCACACCACTATACATAGAATAGGTAAACAGCAAGGACCTACTATATAGCACAGGGAACTATACTCAATTATCTTGTAATAAACTATATAATAGAAAAGAATCTGAAAAAATATATATATATGTATGTATAACCGAATCACTTTGCTGTACACTTGAAACACAATATTGTAAATCAACTATACTTCAATAAAAAAAATAAATGAGGGTCTTTCCTGCCCCAGGTCTTATGACCTATAGCACCTTCAGGATAGACAGTGAAATGCATTCTTCCTAATTTTTGACTCTATGTCTATTTCAGAGAGAGACAATATAACACAGTTCTTGGCTGTTGTACAGTTTGAAAGTCTACACCCACCCTGGTTTCCTGCCAGTGGGAGCTATAAATGAGCTAGAGACCCCCTGTTTTTCAGAAACAGCTTGTCATTGCCAATCAGCTTAGCCACCCAATTAATGAATCCTTTCAAACCTGTTGCAGGCACAATAATTAAAGGCTTTATTTTTCCTCTTTCCACAGACATTCCTCCAGTTGCAAGTTGACACCGTGAACACCAACCCACCAACCCTCCCACCGCCATCAGAGGCAGACTTGGGCTAAAGGAAGAGTGGAAATGTGCTTCTGGAGAAAGCTTTCTGTATTCTTGGTGTTCCTTCTACTCAGCCTGGTTCCCTTGACTGAGACAGAAAAACCCTCAACTCCAGACAGCAGTGGCACTTGGAGTCCAGGGCAACTGATGGGAATTCTACGTGTCCTCTCGGCAGAAGAGCCCACGCCCCTGAACCACTCGAGAAGCCTCATCAGAACACTGCTAGAGAAAACCGGGTGCCCACGGAGGAGAGACGGAAGGCAAGGAGATTGCAGTCTGGTTAGTGCCATAGAATGGGATCAGGGACAAGGGCATTTTCCAAAGAGAGCCATGCATTCCTTAGCCGCTTACTTTAGGAAAGCAAAATCCATTGCAAACCTTCCAATATCCGAGTGGGCAATGCATTATGGTGCAATAACTCCCATATTTGGGATATGACAAATCATACAGCATTCTGCATATGGCATTTAGAGACAGGGAGAACTTGTTTTTATTAAAATGGTAATGCTTCTGTAAGTCTTTCTACAACGCTTCTGCAGGTTTAGAGGTATTTATTTGCAGGTATGCACTTCTAGTCCCCTTTTCTCTCTGATTGACTAATCCTTTTTATGAGCTTGCAATGACCTTGAACATGATTGGTTAGATAGATGCCATTTGTTTTCTGAGGCATAATAATAACAATCTGATATTTGTCTAATGTTGAATTTTAAGTACTTTCTCCCGGATATCGGTAGGTGTGTTCTAATATTTTGCATCATGGGGAGTCAATGAATTGGATTATCATCTGCTTAAAAATGAGGAATCTAAGCTGGGGAAGGGAAGTGCTCCCAGTGGGGCTAAAATGGGCCCCAGAAACCCATTTTCCAGGCATTTCCTAGTCTATCAAGGGACTCTCAAACCCTGGCTATCCCTCAGCATCACCTGGCCAGGTTCCACAAAGTACCCAGGCTGGAGCTTCCTTCTCCAGAGATTGAGATTTCACTTTCCCTGGATGGAATTTGTAAAAATCTCTGTAGGCCACTTTAATGTAAAATCAGCATTACGGGCTTCCCTGGTGGCGCAGTGGTTGAGAGTCCGCCTGCCGATGCAGGGGACACGGGTTCATGACCCGGTCCAGGAAGATCCCACGTGCCGCGGAGCGGCTGGGCCCGTGAGCCATGGCCACTGAGCCTGTGCGTCCGGAGCCTGTGCTCTGCAACAGGAGAGACCACGACAGTGAGAGGCCCGCGTACCTCAAAAAAAAAAAAAAAAAAAAAAAAAACCAGCATTGCTGTAAAATCAACATTTAATCTAAAATCAGAATGTCTTCATTGGGTGGGGGGTGGGGAATGACCAGAGAGGCCCCAGAGGCAAGAGCCCGTGTCTTAAAATGACTTCAGACAAAAAACAGACCAAAACACTCTGAGCATCCCTTTCCTGAGATGAGATTTTTCAGAATGAACTCACTCACAAATAAATAAGTAAATAAATGAAGACATAACCAACTAAATAAGAGAAGCAAATCGTTTCTCCCCATAATAAATTTTAGCAGATCTTCTCAATCATGCTTTGTTCTGGGGGAAACATTTCTTGGCCAAATGTTTTGTTTTCTGTTTTTGTTTTTTTCACAGAAGGGTCTTGCTAACAGAATTTTTCTCTGCTCTGTGCAAACAGTAAATAATTCAGTAATTAGTAAAACTCCCAAGGGTTCCTAGAGAAAACATGTGTTGTAAAGGCAACTCATCTGTGATGACATTAATTTATATATATAGCAACAGAAGACTTCCCACCGGAAATAACTAGGAGTCATATCTTATTAATGTCCTCCAAGAATTCGCTTCAGAGAAATGTTCTCTAATGACATGAAATGCCTTATTAAGACTGGTTGAATATTAGTTTAGCTGGGGGGGGATGTAAACAGGCAAGATTATTCTCCATTTTTGGGGGGGGAATGGGTTGTTTTGTACATTTTTTTGATTTCTATGACATTAACAAGTATTTGGCCAATTTAGTTTCAGTTCCATTCCTAGGAAGTGAAACACTGTCTGTAATAGCTTCACCCTCCTGCTGCTGCTGTTTCTCTTTCTCTCAGAGACTAAGGTTTAAAAAAAAGGCTAATCTCAGCTTCACCTGCTCAGGAGTCTCCAATTTATCCGAATCACCATAATCTAAGCAAGGAACCCACGGAATCTCTCAGTGTCAATTCACAAAAACCAGGGAGAAACACCCTGGCTTTACAAACACCCACATTCTGGTGCAAACCAGAAGTCTTCACCATGTTCTTGAATCCTTTTTTGTCTTCCTAGGGACTTTGTCCACTGAGAGGCATGGTACCTATCAGAAGTTCTGTGATAAAAAGAGGGCAATGGAGTGAGTTCAGGTCCTTAAATGTCTGAAAAAAGAGATCAGTGTGTATCCTGAATGTGTGGGGAGGAAAAAAAAAAGTTCCCAATTTTATTTCAGATCTAGGTAAAAACTGAATTTTCGAAAAAACTGAAGTTTTTAAGAGCACTGCACGTTTAAAAGTAAGTCCATTCAAGCTGCCGCCTTTGAATATGGATACTCTTACCTGATCATGGCTTTCCTTTTTCTTTTTTTTAGTTTTTAACGGGAAGGGTGAGAAGGGGACTTTAATACATTTAATGAGGGATTAATTAACTCCAAAAGAATAAATTCCACTTCAGTAGTGATGAGAACCACGAGCCTGCATGGGTTCCAGGCGTGGGGAAGGGAAAAGAATCTGGTTTGGAGAAGGTCAGCCCTGGGTCCGTATCCTTGTTCTGGCACCGTCTAGCTGTTAGGATGCCGAGATGCCGATTCCCTTCTCAGGGGGCTCCCTGTGAGGTCACATGACCATCTATGAATGCATATACGAGCTCAAGCTCTCTTCCCCTGCTTATATTTGCGGAAATGTCCAGTCCCCCCTTTTCCAGGTCACTGGAGCAGCTTTTGTGAAGGACCTTAAGTGCTGCTGAGAAAACAAGACTTTCTTCGGCATCCCCCTCCTGCTCGTCCCCCGGCCCCGCCCACCTCGACTGTCCCCAGAGGTTTGGGGATTTTAACCAAGATCTCCAGGAGATTCTCAGACACATTCAGACAGAATCAATGCTTTAAGGTCCTGCATTTAATTCCCTCCCCGTCCCTGAGTTGTCATAAGGGTCATGGGATAAAGTGTGAAAAGTATCAAGCTTTATCTTAACTTGTTTATCGAGAAAGTTTATCTGAACTCTTCTCAGTTAAGACTTTACTTTCTGTCACTTAGAAATGCCACTAAATCTAGTACAGACCCACAAAAAGCTAGTGCCCGTCATCAACTGACATCCTTCCAGATCTTTGGGAGGAAAAGGAAGAAATATAATTTCCTTCTTGTGTTGTATAGTCAATTGTTAGCAACCCTGCCCCCTCCTAAAACAGAACTTAAAAAATCTAAGAACTTAAAAGAAGGCAGTTGACTTACCCATAGCCCAAAATCAAATTCTAAACATCTCTTGGTCTAAAATTCCTAAAGCTTACCGGGTAGGTTCTGACAACTGCCTTATTAACACAGAAGATTTCATATAGCTCTTTGTCGCGGAGGCTCTCGCCTGAAATACACAAGCAGTAAACAAAGCTGAATTAAGCATCTGGGAAAAGGCAATCTGATTTGGCTCCAGGGTGTCATAGAAAATTACTACCAAACATCCTAGTAGTCCATTTAGCTTAGTAGAGAGGACTTCTCACAATTTGACTAGTCTTTTTTTTTTTTACCAAAGTTTATTTCCTTATGAAGTTGAAAAACTAATTCCCAGAACCTGTGTTTTTCTTTTCCTCTTAAACCTTATGTCTCCACCTGACAAGATTCAAAGGAAGTCAATGGATTATTTCTGAATGAGTCCATTCTTCTTCAACAAAGAATCACTTTACTGGAGTCAGAGCCTGGGACAGATCTGATGCCTATGGGGTGCCAGTATTTGCAAAATTTTGCTAAACATCCTCTCCCAAACCACAACTGATCCACTTCGGAAAACTGTAACAACTGAAACAAATCTAGTGGTGATGAACTGAAAATCCCAGTCCCCCCACCAACCCCCATAGCAATTTTTGTCACGTCCACGCCCAGAAGAGAAGTTACCTTATGTTAGTGCTTCCGATGCTCCCTGCACCACTCTATCCTCAAGCCACCACCTTCTGCATTAAGGTAACTTGTCAAAGACTCAAATATCAGCACAGAGATTTCACCACATGGTCCTCTGATTCACCATTAAGTTCCATTTCAGCAGGCCTCAAAAACTTGAGCAAGGGGTAGGCTACCTCTGTTCATTCAAGATGACCAAAATCTCTAGCGAGATAAAATGAGCTGCTTCCACAACTTACTTAAACTTTTCCAAGTCAGAAACTGATTTACCTTCCAAGATGTAAGCATTTTACAAAAAAATTCTGGAGTGAACATCTGCCTGATCGTATTCAGGGTATTCTATCTAACCTGATAGGAGAGGGAACTCTATCTAGCCTGATAGGAGAGGGAACTCTACCTGCCCCGATAGGAGAGGGGACTCTATCTTACCCTCTTCTCTGCTACCTCCTGCCTCACCCCTAGAAAGGCACAGAGCAAAAGCCTGGAGAAGGAGCCACGTGTGGACAAGGGTCTTGGGCTGCTTGGATGGGATACAGGGTGGCCACAGACACTGCTGTGTGCAACCAGCACAAAACCACACCTGGGCCACGTACACGTGGTCTGGTGGCCTCACGGAGGTCCTACGTGTTCTTAGTGCTCTTATTCCCACCTACCCGGTGCCATCAGACAACCTGAATAGCACTTGGAAGCCTCTAAAGGTGAACTTGTTCAACCTGCTGGCTGTACCATGTTCTCACTGATGGATATTATAACCCTACCAATCCCCTAGCCTCCTAATTGACCAGATCTCTTCATACCAAACAGGAGGGAGAGAAAGTTACCTGGTGAGGGACTGCACAGCAAGTACAAAGTCTATCAATGGCAGAGCAGGAATTAGGACTGGGCAACCACTATTAACTGTGTGGCTTTAGGTACGTTACTCACCCTCTCTTAAACTTGGCTTACACATATACTAAGGGTATATTTTCCTCATAGAAGGAAAACATACTTCATACTTAATTCTGGGCAGGATCTTTGCATACTGCATATATATGTACCTATTAATTATTTCATTATGCATTAAGTAATTGGGTAATTGGTATTCTGAATGCTTTTGATTGTGCAGAAATATTTGGTGGATTATGATATGGGCTTTTGTTTTTCTATTTAAAATAATGCAATAAGTTTCCCCCCATTGAAAAATTGAACATCCGACACCTTTTCCAGAACCAATTAGATTTATACTCTGAGGGATGCCTTGATATGGAAGATACTCAGCACTGTCTTGGACACATGGCTTCTGATACATGGTAGTTGATATGACCAATAGTTTTCCCGATACTTTAGTTTCAGGGAGTTATTTGATTCAGCTGATTCACCTCCCTGGGTCCTGGTGTCAGTCCCATCTAACAGCTACCAACCTATGGACTTTTCTCTAGGGCTGAGGAGGGAACAGAAAAGGGCTGCTGTGGTTTTGGTGGTTGAGTTTAATATTGACACTCAGAGTTGATCTTGTTGGGAAGCCTGCATCTGTTTGCTGAGTTTTGGGCCTCACACCGTTGAGTTGGGGAGAAACTGGAATCTGTGTGGCTTGTGAAGAATGTGATCAATGCTTTGCTTTACAGATGGATGACATGTTTCTTTCTGGCTCAGATGGTATTTTCCAGATACTACCCAGTGGGACACACAGCAGACATGGAATTAGGACCCCTGAAACTTCCACCTCAGAGAACAGATTAAAAGATTTCATAGTAGATTATCCCACAGTGGGACAACTCCCCTGGGGCTCAAGATAGGCATATTTTATGTATGTATGTATGTATGTATTTATTTATTTATTTAGTGGCCAGACCACGCAACATGTGGGATCCTAGTTCCCCAACCGGGGATCAAATCTGCATCCCCTGCATTGGAAGAGCAGACTCTTAACCACAGGACCACCAGGGATGTCCTTCAGATAGGCGTCTCTTGATGCCTTCACTCTGAGGCTGGTGCCATGTCATGAGCTGCTTCTCAGATCCTGGGAGCATTCCCAGAAGCTACCCAACTGTCTTTGAAGAAACACAGCTCTTATCTTGTTGGGAGAGCTTCTCTTCCACAACCCCTGTGTCTATCTTTTTCTCACTGTCCCAACATGTTATCCCCAACACCTTCCTCTGCCATGTAAACTTCCCAGATTAGACAAGCCAGCTGTCTATCTGTGGGTTGTGAAACAAAGCGCCATGGAAACATTTTTAGTAATTCTCGAACCACCAACATTTCTGTTAACAGCAGGATGTGGTAACTGATTGTGTCTCAGAAAGGACTGACATCAGTTCTCCTAGGTGGGCTAAGAGAGAAGCAGATGGTACTTGTTCATTCCATGTTTACTCTTCTTAAGTGCCAGGCATGGTGCTAGAGGCTGAGGATAGACCTGTGCACAAAGCAGACAAAATCCAGCCTTAATGAGCCAGTTGTCTTCAAGAGGAAATAGAAAAGAAACAAGGAGACATAGTAATCTTAGAATCCTAGTTCTATGAGAAAAAAGGAAAAATGGTAATGCTTGAGCTGCCTGTGGCTCTTAGGCACTTAATATGTGGCTCATCCCAGTTGCGATACGCTGATACGTGTAAAACACACAGCAGATTTCAAAGACTTAGTGTGACAAAACGAACATCAAATAGCTCATTAATACTTTTTTAGAGTTTTGATTATGTGTTGAAATGATCATATCTTGCATATGTATTTCAAGAAAATATATTATTCATATTAATTTCACCTGTTTCTTTTTACAGTTTAAAATGTGACTACTAGAAAATTTAAAACGTGCCTCACATTTGTAGCCTATGTGATATTTTTGTTGAACGGTGCTGTGCCAGAGAACACGGGGCAGGGATGGGGAGTTTGGGAATGGTATCTGGGAAGGCATCCCTGAGGAAGTGGCACTTGAAACTGAGACCTGAGAAATCAGGTGGGAAAGAGCCTGGTGGAACTGACAGAAAATCACAGGGGCAGAAGTTGAGTGAGAGAGGTGGAAGGAGGCCAAGAGAAGGTAAGAGAGCTAGGATGGGCAGAAGCCAGACTGAGGAGAAAATTATAAGGAGCTTGGATTTCATTCCAAATGCAATGAGGCACCACTTGAAAAGCCAGAGTCAGCTCGTGTTAATCAAGGCAGAAAAGTGACAGCTTGCGTTATTATAGTTGGAGATTGAAGGGTTGCATTTAGGGAATAAGGGTTTCTGGGAGGACATCCTTTTTATATAAAAGTCCAACCATGATTGTCTTACTTGAATTGGGCTATTGAGGCTGCCCACTTTCCCCTCCTATTCATAAAATAATAAGCAACAGGGCTTCCCTGGTGGTGCAGTGGTTGAGAGTCCGCCTGCCGATGCAGGGGGCACGGGTTCATGCCCCGGTCCGGGAGGATCCCACATGCCACGGAGTGGCTGGGCCCGTGAGCCATGGCCGCTGAGCCTGTGTGTCTGGAGACTGTGCTCTGCAATGGGAGAGGCCACAACAGTGAGAGGCCCACGTATCGCAAAAAAAATAAATAAAATAAAATAATAATAATAATAAGCAACAGAGACTCTGTGGTTGTTAATGTTCTGGGACTATTTGTCAAGCTTTGTTTCTGTTTTTCATTTTTTATTATTATTTTGTGGGGTTTTTTTGCACAGTGCTTTGAACCAGATGCCCTGTTACTAATAGCTGGAGGAGATTTCGAGGATCAGCTCAGAGAGGAAGTGGTCCAGAGAGTTTCTCTTCTCCTCCTCTATTACATCATTCATCAGGAAGAGATCTGCTCTTCCAAGCTCAACATGAGTAATAAGGAGTATACATTTTACCTACACAGCCTTCTCAGCCTCAGGCAGGATGAAGACTCCTATTTCCTTTCACAGAATGAGACGGAAGACATCCTGGCTTTCACCAGGCAGTACTTTGACACTTCCAGAAGCCAGGTAAGAAAGTCAGAATTGCTAACTAGCTCTGCTGCTAAGATACAGTCTCAGAGCATGATTTTTTGTCACTAATTCATTCCTAGGATACTCAAAAACTTCTGAGAGGTAAGTAATAGGGGTTTTTAGTGATGAGATGTTAAGTGATGTAATTTAAAACTCTGAGTCTGAAGGGGGAAATGTAACAACTAATCACGTGAATGTACAAAAATATTTCTTTATTTTTTATTTTGTTTAAAATAATTCAGAATTAACCTCAACAAAGCTGTTTTGTTTTTAAAGAAAAAAGAAGGGGGGGTGGATGTAATGATTAATCAGTTGTCAGATGAGTTTTAGGCGGAAGCTGGCTGGGTGGGTGGGTGGGTGGGCAGGCAGACCAGGTGACAGGGAAGCTCTGTTCCGAGTCCCCCTGAGCACTAAAGTGAGTGTGAGTCATGGCTTTTGATCAGCCTCCAAGGACTGAACTATAGCGGTGAGAGCAGTGTGTCTATTTGCCTTGCCTTCTGGCCAGGGAAGGATTAGGCAGTAAGAGTTGGCGAGAGATGAATTAGTCATTAGTTAGTTCCCTGAGGATGCAGCTTGCAAAAAGCATTATTCATCACAGCACAGACATTATCTCTTTTGTGGCTTGTGATTGGTGCTGCATGTGTTCAGGGGTCCCAAGTGCTTTTCTTTTCTCACAGTTCCCACTCTTAGGAAATGGGCGTCTTGTTGCCTTCATTACTATTCCAGCAAAAGCTGGCCTTTCAATTACCTTTTTGCTTTCTGCTTTGTGATGGGAAGTTTGAGCTGAAAACATCCTCTGAACATGGGTTTTTTTAAGCCATATTTTCTTAAAGAATGAATTGAGGAACCACCAGCACATTTTAAAGAGTGTGGCAGAACATGTTTTTTTTTTTTTTTCTCTTGAATTATTCACTGACATGTGTCTTAGTCCGTTTGGGCTGATATAACATAAATGCCATAAACTGGGCGGTATATAAACAACAGAAATTTATTCTCATAGTTCTGGGAAGTCCAAGATCAAGGCGCTGGGCAGATTTGGTGTTTGGTGAGAGGCTACTTTTTGGTTAACAGATGGTCATCTTTTTGTTGTGTCCTCACCTGGTGGAAGGAGCAAGGGAGCTCTTGGGATCTCTTATACAAGGGCACTAATTCCATTCATGAGGGCTCCACCCTCAAGACCTAATCACCTCCTAAAAGCCCCACCTCCTAATACCATCACATTGATAATTAGGATTTCAACATGCAAATATTGGGGAGTGACACAAACATTCATTCTATAACAACATATAGTGATAAATTTGATTCTTGGCCTCAGTTCTGGTTTCTAGGAGTTCAAAGGTATCTGTGCAATCATGCTACAACTTAATGCCAGCAAACATATCCTCCAATTTGCTGTAAATTTCTCTTATAATTGGTAGAACAAATGGAAAGACTGTTTACTAAGGACTTTGTGGATATCACTTCAGTAGCTCTAATCTTGTGGCTCTCAAACTTTGGTTATATTTTTTCTTTCTATTTCCAAGGGATAAAATGGGGTTCCTTTATAGAATTCAGTTTTTTGCTTAAATAGGGAGGTGTGCCTACCTAGAATTTCCTCAGTTCAACATCTACATAATGTAAAATTGGTTCAAATGAGCCACTAGGATTTTAGTCATCCTATGTGTTACTGTCTTGATACAGGTTAAATGCAAATGCAAAGCCAGCACTTAAAGGCAGACGGAGTATATATATTTAATGTAGATTTATGGTTATCCAACATATACTACAAATACCTGGGCTTCCAAAAGTATGCGAGATTAAACATTCCTAGAACAGAATAAACTAATTCAGTATTATGTGTAGACCTACTTTATTCATCTATTCAGTCAAGAAGAAGTGAGCTACTGATGAGTCATAACCCTGTGCTAGGCCTTAGAACAACTATCTCCTGGAGGATACCACTGTCACCAGTTCCTGGGAAGGGTCCTGTGGCCCATGCCCTTGGGGTAGGCTTCCACTAGGAAGTCAGTCACTCTAGACTTTTGCAGGAGGCCTCTTGGCACCTCCCTGCAGGCTGCTGTTCTCTTTGACTAGGGGGTGTAAGGTCACAGAAGATGCTGGCGGTCCAGGCTCACCACGACTAGCATTTCTAGGTCTTGCTTTCATGGGACTCAACCTCCATAGGTCAAGCCACTAACAGCAACTCCGGGCGGGCCTTAACCAGCTCACTAAGAGAAACAACCTTACACCATCATATTCTGATCTAGCGACCCTCCCTAATGGTCCAGAATCTAAATATCCCTCTGTTCTTTCCTCCTCTTCCTACTCTGTTTTATCTTCCTGACTCAATCTCTTCATGCAACCGCCTCTCTCCATTCTTCCCACTCTTTGGCTGTTTCCATGGTAAATGTACATGATGCTCTACAGTCCTGCCTCTTATATGGAGAACGGGTATTTGTGACCACATCCTAAGGACTTTGGGATTGGAAACAATGGTTAGAATCCTCCTTTGTCCTCAGTGGCACATTGAGATGTTACTCTTTCACACCCTCCATGAAAAACTCACACTTCTATGAGGTTCACACTCTCTGTTATTTTAACTTGTTATTGTCATCCATGAATCTTCTGGCTACTTCTCCAAATTTGTTAAAAATTTGGTAACTGCCTCTCTGCCTTCCCCGCTGCTCCCCACCATAGCTATGACTAGGCTCTTGCCAAGCTCACCAATTACAAACTTAAAAAAGAAATAAATCCAGTATATTGAATATAGCTCCCTAAACCATAATGGAAAAGAGTATGAAACAGAATATATATATATATATATATATATATATATATATATATATATATGTATAGCTGAGTCATTTTGCTGTACAGCAGAAATTAAATACAACATTGTAAATCAATTATACTTCAATAAAATAAATAAATAGATAGATAGGTAGGTAGATAAATAAATAAATCCGATCCGCACTTTTCCCACTTTGTCCTATGTCACAAGAATTGACTAGTAACCTTCCCTTGAGTCCTCATTGGATGAACATACTTCCTCCTTCCCACACTCCTGTACATTGTATTTCTCAACCATCTCTGTCCTTCTCTTTGCTCTCTCACTTTTGTTAAGTCTTGCCTCCATGAAGCTCTCTTTTGGTCTTTGATTTCTGTCAGCCCATACTTCATGTTTTTTCTCATTCGCATCACCCCCATCTCCTGGTTTCTTCTCACTTGTCCAGCTATTCTGTATCAAGTTCCTTTGAAGGTTCCACTTGACCTGCCATCCCTTAAATCATGGCATCCTCCTTGGCCCCCACTTTGGTTTTCCCTCTCCTCACCCTACATATTCTTGTTGAGTGAGATGCTCTCACAACGTCAAGCACTCCTAAACACTGACGACTTTCAATTCTGTTGCAAGCCAGCCCAGATTTCTCTTTTGAGCCATCGACTCATATATACACCCATCTTTAAAATTCTCCATGTGTATATTTGCTCAGCACTTGAAACTCAATATTAAAATCAAAAGTCATATTTCTATTCCTGAACCTGTTCTTTCTTTGATGTTGCTTATGTAGCTCTTGAAATAGTCTCTACTTTGACTTGTATATGCTGCACATTCCTGTTTTTTTTTTTCTCTCTGACCCGCATTTTCACCTTTGCAGGCTCTTCTCTTTCTCTGTGTAGATTTTAAGCATTAGTGCTCTTTCAGGCATGGTCTTAGCCCCCATCATTCTATATGCTTTCTCTGGGGTAGCACATCTATACTTAAAGAAGACTCACCAGAGTGTATCTCCATCCCAGACCTCTTCCCTGCACTCCAGACCCACATAGACTATACAACATCTTTTCTTTAAGGATATGGTAAAGCCACCTCACACTTAAAATATCCAAAATCAAGGTTATAAATCAACCCAACGAGATCCAGTCTTTTTTTTTTTACAACTTTATTGGAGTATAATTGCTTCACAATGGTGTATTAGTTTCTGCTTTATAACAAAGTGAATCAGTTATACATATACATCTGTTCCCATATCCCTTCTCTCTTGCGTCTCCCTCCCTCCCACCCTCCCTAACCCACCCCTCCAGGAGGTCACAAAGGACCGAGCTGATCTTCCTGTGCTATGCGGCTGCTTCCCACTAGCTATCTACCTTACGTTTGGTAGTGTATATATGTCCATGCATCTCTCTCGCTTTGTCACAGCTTACCCTATCCCCCTCCCCGTATCCTGAAGTCCATTCTCAAGTAGGTCTGTGTCTTTATTCCTGCTTTATCCCTATGTTCTTCATGACATTTTAATCCCTTAAATTCCATTTTTATGTGTTAGCATACGGTATTTGTCTTTCTCTTTCTGACTTAACTTCACTCTGTATGACAGACTCTAGGTCTATCCACCTCATTACAAATAGCTCAGTTTCGTTTCTTTTTATGGCTGAGTAATATTCCATTGTATATATGTGCCACATCTTCTTTATCCATTCATCCGATGATGGACACTTGGGTTGTTTCCATCTCCGGGCTATTGTGAATAGAGCTGCAATGAACATTTTGGTACATGTCTCTTTTTGAATTATGGTTTTCTCAGGGTATATGCCTAGTGGTGGGATTGCTGGGTCATATGGTAGTTCTATTTTTAGTTTTCTAAGGAACCTCCATACTGTTCTCCATAGCGGCTGTACCAATTCACATTCCCACCAGCAGTGCAAGAGTGTTCCCTTTTCTCCACACCCTCTCCAGCATTTATTGTTTCTAGATTTCTTGATGATGGCCATTCTGACTGGTGTGAGATGATATCTCATTGTAGTTTTGATTTGCATTTCTCTAATGATTAATGATGTTGAGCATTCTTTCGTGTGTTTGTTGGCAATCTCTATATCTTCTTTGGAGAAATGCCTATTTAAGTCTTCTGCCCACTTTTGGATTGGGTTGTTTGTTTTTTTGCTATTGAGCTGCATGAGCTGCTTATAAATTTTGAAGATTAATCCTTTGTCAGTTGCTTCATTTGCAAATATTTTCTCCCATTCTGAGGGTTGTCTTTTGGTCTTGTTTATGGTTGCCTTTGCTGTGCAAAAGCTTTGAAGTTTCATTAGGTCCCATTTGTTTATCTTTGTTTTTATTTCCATTTCTCTAGGAGGTGGGTCCATAAGGATCTTGCTGTGATTTATGTCATAGAGTGTTCTGCCTATGTTTTCCTCTAAGAGTTTGATAGTTTCTGGCCTTACATTTAGGTCTTTAATCCATTTTGAGCTTATTTTTGTGTATGGTGTTAGGCAATGATCTAATCTCATACTTTTACATGTCCCTGTCCAGTTTTCCCAGCACCACTTATTGAAGAGGCTGTCCTTTCTCCACTGTACATTCCTGCCTCCTTTATCAAAGATAAGTTGACCATATGTGCGTGGGTTTATCTCTGGGCTTTCTATCCTGTTCCATTGATCTGTCTTTCTGTTTTTGTGCCAGTACCACACTGTCTTGATTACTGTAGCTTTGTAGTATAGTCTGAAGTCAGGGAGCCTGATTCCTCCAGCTCCGTTTTTCGTTCTCAAGATTGCTTTGGCTATTCAGGGTCTTTTGTTTTTCCAAACAAATTTTGAAATTTTTTGTTCTAGTTCTGTGAAAAATGCCAGTGGTAGTTTGATAGGGATTGCATTGAATCTGTAGATTGCTTTGGGTAGTAGAGTCATTTTCACAATGTTGATTCTTCCAATCCAAAAACATGGTACATCTCTCCATCTATTTGTATCATCTTTAATTTCTTTCATCAGTGTCTTATAATTTTCTGCATACAGGTCTTTTGTCTCCTTAGGTAGGTTTATTCCTAGATATTTTATTCTTTTTGTTGCAGTGGTAAATGGGAGTGTTTTCTTGATTTCACTTTCAGATTTTTCATCATTAGTGTACAGGAATGCTAGAGATTTCTGTGCATTAATTTTGTATCCTGCTACTTTACCAAATTCATTGATTAAGTCTAGTAGTTTTCTGGTAGCATCTTTAGGATTCTCTATGTATAGTATCATGTCATCTGCAAACAGTGACAGCTTTACTTCTTCTTTTCCAATTTGGATTCCTTTTATTTCCTTTTCTTCTCTGATTGCTGTGGCTAAAACTTCCAAAACTAAGTTGAATAAGAGTGGTGAGAGTGGGCAGCCTTGTCTTGTTCCTGATCTTAGTGGAAATGGTTTCAGTTTTTCACCATTGAGGACGATGTTGGCTGTGGGTTTGTCATATATGGCCTTTATTATGTTGAGGAAAGTTCCCTCTACGCCTACTTTCTGCAGGGTTTTTATCATAAATGGGTGTTGAATTTTGTCGAAAGCTTTCTCTGCACCTATTGAGATGATCATATGGTTTTTCTCCTTCAATCTGTTACTATGGTGTATCACGTTGATTGATTTGCGTATATTGAAGAATCCTTGCATTCCTGGAATAAACCCCACTTGATCATGGTGTATGATCCTTTTAATGTGCTGTTGGATTCTGTTTGCTAGTATTTTGTTGAGGATTTTTGCATTTATGTTCATCAGTGATATTGGCCTGTAGTTTTCTTTCTTTGTGACATCCTTGCCTGGTTTTGGTATCAAGGTGATGGTGGCCTCGTAGAATGATTTTGGGAGTGTTCCTCCCTCTGCTATATTTTGGAAGAGTTTGAGAAGGATAGGTGTTAACTCTTCTCTAAATGTTTGATAGACTTCGCCTGTGAAGCCATCTGGTCCTGGGCTTTTGTTTGTTGGAAGATTTTTAATCACAGTTTCAATTTCAGTGCTTGTGATTGGTCTGTTCATATTTTTTCTTTCTTCCTGATTCAGTCTTTGCAGGTTGTGCATTTCTAAGAATTTGTCCATTTCTTCCAGGTTGTCCATTTTTATTGGCATAGAGTTGCTTGTAGTAATCTCTCATGATCTTTTGTATTTCTGCAGTGTCAGTTTTTACTTCTCCTTTTTCGTTTCTAATTCTATTGATTTGAGTCTTCTCCCTTTTTTTCTTGATGAGTCTGGCTAATGGTTTATCAATTTTGTTTATCTTCTCAAAGAACAAGCTTTTAGTTTTATTGATCTTTGCTATCATTTCCTTCATTTCTTTCCATTTATTTCTGATCTGATTTTTATGATTTCTTTCCTTCTGCTAACTTTGGGGGGTTTTTGTTCTTCTTTCTCTAATTGCTTTAGGTGCAAGGTCAGGTTGTGTATTTGAGATGTTTCCTGTTTCTTAAGGTGGGATTGTATTGCTATAAACTTCCCTCTTAGAACTTCCTTTGCTGCATCCCATAGGTTTTGGGTCGTTGTGTCTCCATTGTCATTTGTTTCTAGGTATTTTTTGATTTCCTCTTTGATTTCTTCAGTGATCAGTTCGTTATTAAGTGGTGTATTGTTTAGCCTCCACGTGTTTGTATTTTTTACAGATCTTTTCCTGTAATTGATATCTAGTCTCATAGCATTGTGGTGGGTAAATATACTTGATATAATTTCAATTTTCTTAAATTTACCAAGGCTTGATTTGTGACCCAAGATGTGATCTATCCTGGAGAATGTTCCATGAGCACTTGAGAAAAATGTGTATTCTGTTGTTTTTGGATGGAATGTCCTATAAATATCAATTAAGTCCATCTTGTTTAATGTATCATTTAAAGCTTGTGTTTTCTTATTTATTTTCATTTTGGATGATCTGTCCATTGGTGAAAGTGGGGTGTTAAAGTCCCCTACTATGAGTGTGTTACTGTTGATTTCCCCTTTTATGGCTGTTAGTATTTGCCTTATGTGTTGAGGTGCTCCTATGTTGGGTGCATAAATATTTACAATTGTTATATCTTCTTCTTGGATCAATCCCTTGATCATTATTCAGTGTCCTTCTTTGTCTCTTCTAATAGTCTTTATTTTAAAGTGTATTTTGTCTGATATGAGAATTTCTACTCTAGCTTTCTTTTGATTTCCATTTGCATGGAATATCCTTTTCCATCCCCTTACTTTCAATCTGCATGTGTCTCTAGGTCTGAAGTGGGTCTCTTGTAGACAGCATATATATGGGTCTTATTTTTGTATCCATTCAGCCAATCTGTATCTTTTGGTGGGAGCATTTAGTCCATTTACATTTAAGGTAATTATCGATATGTATGTTCCTACTCCCATTTTCTTAATTGTTTTGGGTTCATTATTGTAGGTATTTTCCTTCTCGTGTTTCTTGCCTAGAGAAGTTCCTTTAGCATTGGTTGTAAAGCTGGTTTGGTGGTGCTGAACTCTCTCAGCTTTTGCTTGTCTGTAAAGGTTTTAATTTCTCCATCAAATCTGAATGAGATCCTTGCTGGGTAGAGTAATCTTGGTTGCAGTTTTTTCTCCTTCAACACTTTAAATATGTCCTGCCACTCCCTTCTGGCTTGTAGAGTTTCTGCTGAATGATCAGCTGTTAACCTGATGGGGATTCCCTTGTGTATTATTTGTTGTTTTTCCCTTGCTGCTTTTAATATGTTTTCTTTGTACTTAATTTTTGACAGTTTGATTAATATAAGTCTTGGCGTATTTCTCCTTGGATTTATTCTGTATGGGACTCTCTGTGCCTCCTGGACTTGATTAACTATTTCCTTTCCCATATTAGGGAAGTTTTCAACTTTAATCTCTTCAAATATTTTCTCAGTCCCTTTCTTTTTCTCTTCTTCTTCTGGAACCCCTATAATTCGAGTGTTGGTGCGTTTAATGTTGTCCCAGAGGTCTCTGAGACTGTCTTCAGTTCTTTTCATTCTTTTTTCTTTATTCTGCTCTGCAGCAGTTATTTTCACTATTTTATCTTCCAGGTCACTTATCCGTTCTTCTGCTCAGTTATTCTGCTATTGATCCCATCTAGAGTATTTTTAATTTCATTTATTGTGTTGCTCATCGTTGCTTGATTCATCTTTAGTTCTTCTAGGTCCTTGTTAACTGTTTCTTGCATTTTGTCTATTCTATTTCCAAGATTTTGGATCATCTTTACTATCATTATTCTGAATTCTTTTTCAGGTAGACTGCCTATTTCCTCTTCATTTGTTATGTCTGGTGGGTTTTTATCTTGCTCCTTCACCTGCTGTGTGTTTTTCTGTCTTCTCATTTTGCTTATCTTACTGTGTTTGGGGTCTCCTTTTTGCAGGCTGCAGGTTCATAGTTCCCGTTGTTTTTGGTGTCTGTCCCCAGTGGCTAAGGTTGTTTCAGTGTGTTGTGTAGGCTTCCTGTTGGAGGGGACTGGTGCCTGTGTTCTGGTGGATGAGGCTGAATCTTGTCTTTCTGGTGGACAGGTCCACGTCTGGTGGTGTGTTTTGGGGTGTCTGTGACCTTATTATGATTTTAGGCAGCCTCTCTGCTAATGGGTGGGGTTGTGTTCCTGTCTTGCTAGTTGTTTGGCATAGGGTGTCCAGCACTGTAGCTTGCTGGTCGTTGAGTGAAGCTGGGTACTGGTGTTGAGATGAAGATCTCTGGGAGATTTTCGCCGTTTGATATTATGTGGAGCTGGGAGGTCTCTTGTGGACCAGTGTCCTGAAGTTGGCTCTCCCACCTCAGAGGCACAGGACTGACTCCTGGCTGCAGCACCAAGAGCCTTTCATCCACACGGCTCAGAATAAAAGGGAGAAAAAGTAGAAAGAAAGAATTAGTAGAAGAAGAAAGAAAGGAAGGAAGGAAGGAAGAAAGAAAGAAAAAGGAAGGAGGGAGGAAGGAGGGAAGGTAGGAAAAAAAGAAAGAGAGAAGATAAAGTAAAATAGAATAAAGTATGATAATATATAATAACGTTATTAAAATAAATAATAATTATTAAAACAAAGATTAAAAAAAAACGGATGGATAGAACCCTGGGACAAATGGTGGAAGCAAAGCTATACAGACAAAATCTCACACAGAAGCATACACATACACATTCACAAAAAGAGGAAAAGGGGGAAAATCATAAATCTTGCTCTCAAAGTCCACCTCCTCAATTTGGGATGATTCATTGTCTATTCATGTATTCCACAGATGTAGGGTACATCAAGTTGATTGTGGAGCTTTAATCCGATGCTCTTGAGGCTGCTGGGAGAGATTTCCCTTTCTCTTCTTTTTTCTCACAGCTCTCGGGGCTCAGCTTTGGATTTGGCCCCGCCTCTGCATGTAGGTCTCCTGAGGGCGTCTGTTCTTCGCTCAGACAGGGCGGGGTTAAAGGAGCAGCTGCTTCCGGGGCTCTGGCTCACTCAGGCCGGGGGGGGGGGTGCAGGGAGGGGCACGGAGTGCGCGACGGGCCTGCGGCGTCAGAGAGCGGCGTGACGTTGCACCAGCCTGAGGCGCGCCGTGCGTTCTCCCGGGGGAGTTGTCCCTGGATCCCGGGACCCTGGCAGTGGCGCGCTGCACAGGCTCCCCGGAAAGGGGGTGTGGATAGTGACCTGTGCTCACACACAGGCCTCTTGGCGGCGGCAGCAGCAGCCTTAGCGTCCCAAGCCCGTCTCTGGGGTCCGCGCTGATACCCACGGCTCGCGCCAGTCTCTGGAGCTCCTTTAAGCAGCGCTCTTAATCCCCCCTCCTCGTGCACCAGGAAACAAAGGGGTAAGAAGAAGTCTCTTGCCTCTTCGGCAGCTCCAGACTTTTCCCCGGACTCCCTCCCGGCCAGCCGTGGCGCACTAACCCCCTTCAGGCTGTGTCACGCCGCCAGCCCCAGTCCCCTCCCTGCGCTCCGACCGAAGCCCGAGCCTCAGCTCCCAGCCCCGCCCGCCCCGGCGGGTGAGCAGACAAGCCTCTCGGGCTGGTGAGTGGCGGTCGGCACCGCTCCTCTGTGCGGGAATCTCTCCGCTTTGCCCTCCGCACCCCTGTGGCTGCGCTCTCCTCCGCGGCTCCGAAGCTTTCCCCTCCGCCACCTGCAGTCTCCGCCCGCGAAGGGGCTCCTAGTGTGTGGAAACCTTTCCTCCTTCACGGCTCCCTCCCACTGGTGCAGGCCCCGTCCCTATCCTTTTTTCTCTGTTTATTCTTTTTTCTGTTGCCCTACCTAGGTACTGGGGAGTTTCTTGCCTTTTGGGGGGGTCTGAGGTCTTCTGCCAGCGTTCAGTAGGTGTTCTGTAGGAGTTGTTCCACGTGTAGATGTATTTCTATTGTATCTGTGGGAGGAAGGTGATCTCCGCGTCTTACTCTTCCGCCATCTTCCCCTGTGCTCCGATCCAGTCTTCATGTATCACTTCATAGGTCAGCGAATAGCATCATCACCCAGTCAAATGCCCAACTAGAAATTTTATTTTCCAAATTTCTTCCCCCTTTATATCTAATCCAAGTCCTACTGCTATTACCTCCTGAAGAGATCCCTAACCTGTTGACTTAGTCCATTATCATCATCACTGTCTTGTACCTGGACTGCAGTAATAGCCTTCTTGCTGTGCTACTAGGAAGCACTGACTCTCTTTCCAGGTTATTTGTGCTCCACCAGGTAGCCAGAGTGAATTTGTCAGAACACACATCCAGTCCTATAACCCCCATTCCCAAACCTTGCTCAAAATTCCCCTTTGGCTTCCAGTTGATTTGAGGATAAAGGGCGAACTCCGCTAAATGCCAGCAGACCTTCAACGTTCACCACGCTCCCCTTACTCCGCCCACTCCAGTGACGGCCCGCCTTCCAGCTGTGCATAGCTGCAATCCTTCTTCCTGCCACAAAAACTTTGCATATGCTGTGTCTCCTGCCTGGGCTATTCCTTTCTCCCACTCCTTCA
The DNA here is from genome assembly GCF_964165515.1 of Mesoplodon bidens. Taxonomy (NCBI): domain Eukaryota; kingdom Metazoa; phylum Chordata; class Mammalia; order Artiodactyla; family Ziphiidae; genus Mesoplodon; species Mesoplodon bidens. The sequence continues at coordinate 4,512,525 of NC_138178.1, read as the reverse complement.
GATCAGTGTGTGTGTGTGTGTGTGCGCGCGCATGCCACAATCCCAAGGAAGCCTTCTTGGATCTGCCTGACTGGGTCAAATAGCTGTCTATTTTTACATCATGGTACCATGTACCTCTCCTTCAAAGCAATTGCCAAAGTTATCAACTTACATTTGATTACATTATTATTTTATTAACAACAGTGAACTTTAAGCTCCAGGGCAGGCAGAGACCTGCTTTTGGTTTGGGTCACCACTGCATTTCCAGTACCTAGGGAAGCGCCAGATATATGCTGGGTATTTGGGGGGAGAATTTGTGGGATAGTGGGCGGTATTACCATTATACAGTTGTCAAACCCAGAAACCGGAGTCATTTTTGTCTCTGCACTCCTCATTGTCTTCCAAGTCCTTCCGAGGCTAACTTCTTAATATTCTTCAAATGCATCTGCTTTCCATGTGTAGTCCTACCGTCTTAGGTCATGAGATATTTAGGATTAATCAATAACTTCTTAACTAGACTTCTTGCCCTCAAGTTCTAACCCTGTCAGTCCATTTACTACTTTGCCACCTGAGTGACATTTCTGTAACCTACCTTATTGTACGATTCTCTTGTTGATAATATTCAGTGGTTTCTCTGGGGCCTTAAGGGGAAATTTATTTTTTAAATTTTATTGAAGTGTAGTTGATTTACAATGTGGTGTTAATTACTGCTGTACAGCAACGTGACTCAGTTATACATATATATATGTGTATTCTTTTTTATATTGTTTTCCATTATGTTTTATCATAGGATACTGAATATAGTTCCCTGTGCTCTACAGTAGGACAATGAGAAAGCTTAGACATAAGAATCAATGGGATGGGAGTTAGAAAATTCAGTGTCATGGCAGATGAAAGAAACAAGTATTTTCCAGATAGAGTTCTATCTGAGACTAGAGAATGGTGGTAGGCACATTCCTACCAACAGTTCACTCCTCTTTTAGAAGAATGATTCCTTGTCTTTGGGGGAAATCCTAGAGATGGTCTAATCAGAATAATTTCAGAAGTTAAAATTTTCTTTTTACTTTGTGTCTGATTTCAGTGTATGGAAACCAAAGTGCTGCAGAAAAAAGCTGGTATCTCAAGCAGTGATGGTGCCAATGAAAATACACTTCCTCAGTTGGCGGAGACAATCATTGCTTTGTCCCTCCAAGGTGTTTGTCTGGGACAAAGAAACTTGCCGTCCCCAGACTATTTTACAGAATATATTTTCAGTTCCTTGAATAGTACCAATACTCTCCATCTATCAGGTAAGGATGCTTTTCATGAATTTCACTTCCCAGTCACACCTACTAAATATAAACTGTGCCAAAAACAAAAGCAGAATCATTGCGATGACTGAATTTGTCCAGGTATGTTTTAAACACCCTTTTAATCTCAGCATGTAGTGAGACAGCCCAGGGGGCCTTTTCAGGGCAGACATGCTATGATATGTATGTGGTGATAAGGCAAACATATGCACTCAGCTCCTTTGAGCAGGGATGATGACATTGTGGATGGAGAGCCAGAGGGAGAGAGTTTTATGATCTGTTACTAGTCCTCACTGAACACTTTCCTGTGTGGTACAAAGTGTTGGGCCCGGGGGGACAGAACATCATATAGAAGGATACAGTAGTATTCTAAAGGGTGCAAGAGGCTTCGTAGCAGTTTGCTTGGAGCCATAAAAGTAAGTCATTTAATGTTAAATAAAAGTACTGTAAAATACGCATCCTGGCTACATTCGTGGCAGCCAGCATTTGAGGGATCTGAGGTAAAATAAGACATCACGAAAGGAATCAGAATCTGTGTTTCACGCATTTCTTTGTACTTGACAAGACATTAAGAGTGAAATGACTTATTTTTTCATCTGCATCAGAATTCCCTGCTTTGCACACACACCAAGGCCACATACTTCCTCTTGGGAAGTCACAACATAGAAGAGAAATACAAATTTTCCAAGGTACCAGCAACCCCCTCATGATCTAGATAAATCTTCCAACTCTGAAAGGGATCAAGAGCTAGGAATCATACAATTCCATGCAGAACTTTCTCTGACTTGTTGTCTAACCCACTGAACGACAGGTGTGTTTTTCTGCAATTCGTTTGTATTTGCTTTAAGAAATGAGAGAAAGAAATCTTTATTAAGATGAAAGTTAAAGTATAATTCAATCGTGTTACCTAGAGGTCGTCACTAGGAAATAGGCCGGGGAAAAGCATGCTACGCTGAGAATGATTTTGATGTAGCAAACAGGAATTGCTAAATTCAGATTTTGAGTGATTGAGTTTTAGCAGGGCAGTTTACATATCAGCCGAAGGAATGTAATGATTTCCCTTTTCAAGTAAAAATGTATGCCACTTGAAGGCTCAGTCACTATAAGAAATAGGAATAGCCATCAGACCGGAATACAGAATACAGTTAGAGGCAAGCTGTACTGTAAGATCAAGGCAAGTTGTCTAGATATTGACCATCATGGACCCTGGATAAAAAAACTAAAATAATTGTTTGTGAGAGGTGTTCAGTATCACCCACTTGGGCACAAAGCAGCCACTTTTGCATTTGAGAAGTCAGAATTCCATCCCATCCCAGTGCAATTAGATGCTTATTCCAGAGGCCCCAAGGCATTTTTTTTTCTAACAACTGCCTCTGAGGTAGGGCTCTACTGATACTAATTGTATTTTGGGGTGGGGGGGGAAAGTATGGTATTTTTAATTTTTTTAAATGTTTTTATTATAGAGATTGTTAAACGTAAACAAAAGTAGAAACAATAAAATAGTGTACCCCCATGTACACAGTCCCCAGCCTTAACAATTAGCAGCAACTGGATAACCTTATATTTGCCTGCATCCTCTCCTAATCACTTGATTATTTTGAAGCAATCAACCTGTACATATTTCTGTATGAATCTCTAAAAGAGGAGGATTTTTTAAAAAGCATCATCACAGCTAAAAAAAATGAATGATTCCTTAATATCATAAAAATTTCCTTCATGTTCACATTTTTCTGCTTTTTAAAAAATATTTTTAGTTTTTATTGAACCAGGATGTAAATAAGGTCCATAAAATGTGAATTGTTGGTATGTCTCTGACGTTTTACTTTTGATAGGTGTCATGCCCTTCCCCTCCATTCTATTTTGTTGCAAATTTTTTGTTGAAAAAAACAAAAAGGGATCATTTATCCCATCTGGATTTTGCTGATTGCATTCCTACTCATTTTACATGTGTTTCTTTTTTTAAAATTAATTAATTTATTTATTTTTGGCTGCCCTGGGTCTCCGTTGCTGTGCACAGGCTTTCTCTAGCTGCAGTGAGTGGGGGCTGCTCTTCGTTGCCGTGCGTGGGCTTCTCATTTCGGTGGCTTCTCTTGTTGAGGAGCATAGACTTTAGGCACGCGGGCTTCAGTAGTTGTGGCGCACGGGCTCAGTAGTTGTGGCTTGTGGGCTCTAGAGCGCAGGCTCAGTAGTTGTGGTGCACGGGCTTAGTTGCTCCGTGGCATGTGGGATCTTCCCGGACCAGGGCTCGAATCCGTGCCCCCTGCATTGGCAGGCAGATTCTTAACCACTGTGCCACCAGGGAAGTCCCTTACATGTGTTTCTATGCACCGTGTTTCGTGTATATTGATTTTTATACGAAGAGGTTTGATTAGTTTTAGGTTGCTTATTTATTTGGGGCTACAGTCTGATCGTTGGTATCTTCCATCGGCAACACATAACATCTGGTTGTCTCTTTCTGATAAGTTATAAGCTATTGATGGTCATTGCCTAGATTGATCAATTGTTTGGGGCTTACACAGTGGTGATCTTCTAATTCTCTCAGTTCTTCTTCATGTTTCAGTGTAATAATTCTTTAGTGGAAAATCTTTCCCTCACCATAATTTCATTTTATTGAGGTTCTTAAAGGAAAGTAAGGATAAACTCTTGATTCTTTAATTTACCACTTTACAAAATAATAACATTTTCCTTGCATCCTTCAAGGAACAATGAGCTTTTCTTTTTATATCATTATGATTTCTTTTATATCAATAGATTTCTCAATCTATTGTCATTATTATCCTTTTGATACTCAGATCGTTCCCTCTTTGAGAAGTGGAATCTTATTCAAGGTGGCTGTAAGTCCTTTGTCAAAACCCTTAACACATTTTATATCTCCCTTGCTCTCCAGTATAAAATATTCCAGGTTCATCTTGTACATTTTCTGCCTAAGCTGGGATAATTGTTTCTCCAAATATTTTTTATCTTTATATAAACCAATTAATCAAACTTTTCTCTTATTGCTTTTGGATTTTGAGTTAGAGTTGAGAAAGTTTCCCACATTCCCAGGTTATAGAAGAAGTTACTCATGTTTTCTTCTAGTACTTGTATGCTTGCATTTCTGATCCATTTAGGATTAATTCTGGTGCATGTTGTGAGGATTAGATCCAGTTTATTTTCTCTGTACGACTATGCAGTTTTCTTTATACCTTTTATTTAAAATGCAGTGGAAATTATTTCCTCCACTGGTTTGAGATGCTTCTTTTATATAATAAAATGATAAATGCAATCAGGTCTATTTCTGTTTTCCATTCTGTTCTATTGGCCCACTTATCTATGCATGTGCCAGTACTGTACTGTTTTACTTATAGTGGCTTTATAGTATATTTTAATTTCTGATAGAGCTAGCTTTCTTCATTGCTCTTCTTTTCAGGGTCTTCCTGGCTTATTCACTCTTCCTAACAAATATCACCTAACTGTCAAGCTCTGGGAAAAAATAACCCTGTGATAATTTTATTAGAATTGCAAAATAATTATAAAGTAACTTAGAAATGATATTTATAAGATGTTGCATTTTTATATCCCATAGTGTTTCTGTTTGTGCATATCTACATGTGTGCTTTTGTGGAGTGTTTTATTATTTCCCTCACATAGGTTTTAGACATTTCCTGGTACATTTATACCTAGGCATTTAACCTTCCTTTTGGCTCTCTTACCTGGGGTCCTCTCTTTCATTACAGCTTCTAACTGGTCATTGTCTATGTGAAGGTTAGTGATTCTTTATAGATTAATTTTATAACCTGTTCCATGATTAAATATTTCATTTTATTTTGCCCTAATTTTTTAGTTTTCAGACAGTTTTGCCTCTTCTTTTTCAATTCGTGTGTCTCTTTTCTTTGTCATCTAATTACATTGCTTAATAACCCCAATATAATGGTAAATATTTTGAGAATGGTCTGTACCCTTATCATGTTCTAGACTTTGAAAGAAAAGTTTGTTTCCTCATTGAGTTGAGAGAACAATGATAAAGAAATATATTTAGAGTCTTTTATATTAACCCACATATTTATATTTCTAGTACTCTTCATTTCTTCCTGTGGACTTGACTTACCATTCAGATCATTTCTTTTCAGCTTAAATAACTTCATCTAGTGTTTCTTATAAGACAGTTCGGGTACCAATGAATTCTCCATTCATTGTTTATCTGGGAATAATTTTATTTCACCTTCATTTTTAAAATTCATTTATTTATATTATTTTTTAACATCTTTATTGGAGTATAATTGCTTTACAATGGTGTTAGTTTCTGCTGTATAACAAAGTGAATCAGCTATATGTATACATCTATCCCCATATCTCCTCCCTCTTGCATCTCCCTCCCACCCTCCCTATCCCACCCCTCTAGGTGGTCACAAAGCACCGAGCTGATCTCCCTGTGCTATGCGGCTGCTTCCCACTAGCCATCTATTTTACATTCGGTAGTGTATATATGTCCATGCCGCTCTCTCACTTCATCCCACCTTACCCTTCCCCCTCCCCGTGTCCTCAAGTCTTTTCTCTATGTCTGCATCTTTATTCCTCTCCTGCCCCTAGGTTCTTCAGAACCTTTTTTTTTTTTTAGATTCCATATATATGTATTAGCATACAGTATTTTCTCTTTCTGACTTACTTCGCTCCGTATGACAGACTCTAGGTCCATCCACCTCACTACAAATAACTCAATTTCATTTCTTTTTATGGCTGAGTAATATTCCATTGTATATATGTGCTACATCTTCTTTATCCATTCATCTGTCGATGGACACCTAGGTTGCTTCCTCACCTTCATTTTTGAAGGGTTGTTTTGCTGGATATTAAATCCGTAATTGACAGTTTTTTCTTTCAGCATTTTGAACATCTTATTCCACTACTTTCTGGCCTCTTTTTCAGATGGGAAGTCAGCTATTGATTGTATCAATGCTCCCTTGGTATGTGATGAGTCATTTTTCCATCACTGCTTTCAAGATATATCTTTGTCTTTGACTTTCAACCGTTTGACTATGTCTGGGTTTGAATCTTTTATATTTATCCTACTTGATGTCTGAAGAGCTTCTTTTTGTTTTGTTTTGTTTGTTTGTTTGTTTTTTGACCATGCCCCATATTATTTCCCCAACCTGGGACCTTGACAGTGAGAGCATGGAGTCCTAGCCACTGGACCACCAGGGAATTCCCTCTGATGAATTTTTTGAACGTTGTAGATTAAGGCTTTACATCAAATTCAGAAAGTTTTTAGCCATTATTTTCTCTAGTATCTTTTTCTACTTCTTTCTCTTTCTTCTCTCCAAGTGACTGCCACTACATATGAGTCAGTATATTTGCTGTTTCCCACAGGTCTCAGAGACTTGTTCTTCCTTTTTCTCTTTGTTCTTCAGATTAGATTATTTCTATTAATTTATCCCTATATTCAGCAGTTCTTTCTTCTACCATCTCCATATGCTGTGGCATATTGTTGCAATTCACTCCTCTAGTGAATTTTTCACTTCATTTATTCTGTTCTTCTGCTCCAGAATTTCCATTTAGACTTTTATAGTTTTGATCTCCTGATTGAAAATTGCTATTTGTTAATTTATTATTGTCATACTTTCCTTCAATCTCTCAAATATTATTTTCTTTAGTTCCTTGAACATACTTATAATGACTGCTTTGAAGTCTTTGTCTGGTAAATCCAACATCTAGGAATACTCAGATACATATTTATTGACTGCTTTTTTCCCTGACTCTGAGTCACACTTTTCCATTTCTTTGCAGGTCTCTCTCTCTCTCTCTCTCTCTCTCTTTTTTTTTTGTTGTTGTTGTTGAAACTAGCCATTTAAAATAAAATATTGTAGTAATTCTAGTTTGCAGTTTTCCTACTACTGATGGTAACATTTAGGAAAACACCAGAGGTATTTTTTTCACAAGTAGAAGGATGAATAAATCCCAAGAAATTCACCATAATCAATCATTTTTTAAGGCTACAGCTGTACCAAGGGAAACTAAACTGCAGTCTGCAAACTGACAACCATACCACAGTAGCATTAGAAAACAAAGTCTCGTTTGTCCCAGTAATCTCAGCTGTTTTTCAATTCCTGTTTCTTTCCTGCATTAAACACTGAAGAGGAAAATGATTAGATTGACTTTACATTAAAGTTATAGTTAATCTACTAAGGATGTATAGTGCCTAAAGGGAATAAATTTTCTAAGGATTAAATCAGTTTCATCTTTTGTTTACATTTTTATAGGGAACACCTAGAAAAAGAATTAGTTGTCTTATCAGAAGGCACTCCATTTTTGGAATTGCTCATTTCATCATGGTTCAGCCCTAAGATCTCAAGATCTTGTGAGAGAATCATTAACCATGTGAAGTATAAATATTCTTTATTCTTTTTTTTTTTTTTTGACCATGCCGTGCAGCATCTGGGATCTTAGTTCCCTGACCAGGGATTGAACCTGTACCCTCTGTGTTGGAAGCACAGGGTCTTAACCACTGGACCACCAGGGCAGTCCCTAAATGCTCTCTATTCTTGTTCAGAGTAAAACCTTGGCTTTTCCTTAGAACTTAGAAATTTACTTAGTAAATATCTATGCTGTGGCCGTGTGAAATTGTGATTATTCTGAAACTGGCCTGTCTTTATTCTATGTGACACCAGATTTTGTATGAAATTTCTAGAACTAGACCAACTCCTCAACACTCTCTGGACTAAAAATACCTGTATCAGAAAAGATAGAATCCATCAACTTCAAAGGGAACAAAACAACCTAACAATCCATGATTGGGCCTACCCTAATCTATCTGTATCTGAGGACCCAGGATCAGATGACAGTCCAATTTCCTGGGATCAGGTATTGTCATTATTCCTCTTGTACCATCATTTGCTATTGTCAAAGGAAGTAGCTGTGAACATTCTCTAAGAGTTGTTGAAAAGTTAAAGGATAATGTAGATTTCCTTAAATGTAAAAATGTTCTATTTCCACAGTGTGGGCAGGGTTTTTTCTTTTTACAAGTGGGTCTCTATAGACATAAACTTGAGGTCAAGATATTTAGGAGAATGATATATATTACTCTTTCCCCCACTGGGTCCGTACTGAATGCATGAATAATTAATTCAGCAGACCTGTGAGCATTTACTATGTGCTAGTCACCATCGTGGGCACCAGGGAAAGATAACTGAACAAAAATAGGCACGGCTTCTATGGAACTAACAGGGTAGTGGGAGGATATAGACATTATATAAAAACTTACAATGATGAATGAACACTTTAAAGTTAGATTAGATTATGAAGAGATTACTTTGGATTTTGAGCAACAGATAAATATTTGTATAGTAGGTAGCCCTGAGAAGGTTTTTGAGAAAAGGTGATATATGAGCCTATAAACATGTTCATATTCTTATTTCCTAAAGTTGTGTTCCAAAGTACATTCACTAGTCTACCTAGATAATTCTTGAAAAGGGATGCTATGGTCAAATCTAACTGGGAAATACTGAAGATACATATTGCACTGTAGCATATTAATGTGTCTGGGGAGGTCCTTTAGTAAATAAAATTCTGTAATCTTATTGGATCCAGCATTTTTTCAGACTCTGTTACACATAGAAACCTTCCCTGCCCTTATTATTTAAAATCTTGAAAAATTGATATTCCATGATAATGGCTTACATTTAATGAGTAAATTAATGTATTAGACACTGCACAATGTATTAGACACTGCACAATTTCACCTGCATTCTTCATATAATTATTACAACAGTTGTATGAAGTTAGGTTATATGATTGCATCCTACAGATTAGGAAATTGAGGCATGGAGCTAATAAGTAGTTGCTTGAGTTTACAGAAACTGAGGTATATACATAGGTTGTCTGATGGCATATTTTGTGCTCTGAACAACTATGTTGTTTGAAAAATGTTGATTTAAAGAAATAAAACAATTTTGGTATTTATATCTTGGATGAGTTACTATTCCTATTAAGCACAGTCTGTATTTTAAAAGAGCAAAATTCCTTAAATATTCCTAACAATAGTGAAGGTCGTTCCTGTAAGTTATGAATGATTGGGCATTATCACATATTTTTGCTACGATATATTTTAAAAAGTGAATTTCTATTAATTAGGCCACATATCAAACGCATCAATTAAAGCTGATTCTCTCAAACTCACACTTAGTGTATTCAACTGAAGGTAACAAGAGTTGATGCCTATATTAATCCTTATTTGTGAAGTCTCTTTAAATATTTCTTCAGGGCCAGCTCTTAGAAGGGAACCCATTTGTCTGATGGAGACCCTATTTGCATAAAGAATGAACGTTATGTCTCAAAATTTAGGGGTTACCTACTTAAGGCATGCATCTTCTAAGAGCAGTAATAATCATTTTCTGTACTGACTCTGCAAGATAAATGAAACAACCTCTTTCTCAATTCTTCTCTGTTCCAACATGTCACTTTCTTTGTGACTTTTGAGGGGACCCTAAGGTAAGAGGCTAGATCTGGAGATACTGCCTATATTATTTAGACCAGTGATTCTCAAAGTGTTGTCCCTGGACCAGCAGTATCAGCAGCACCTGGGACCTTGTTGGAAATGGAAATTCTCAGGTCCCACCCCAGAATCTACTGAATTGTACCCTACAATTGTGGAGTCCATCACCCTGTCTTTTAACAAGCCCTCCAAGGGATTCTCAAAACTAAAGTTCCAGAAGCAACACTTCAGAATGTGTTTGTAAAGTTTCCACAGAAATCTGATGATGTCAACACAAGTGTACAAGTATGTTGAAGTTTTATGTGAAGGAATAAAGCTATTTCAAAGGTTATTGATAATCTAAATTTCCATTCTGTTTTCTTCTTCATGAAAAACATTTTGTCTACCAAAATTTTATAGGATATAATGAATCCCCTTTAAGGACATTTGTGTTAGTGATTTCAGAAGAAATTTAATGCAACAATAACCTAAATAGTACAGGAACAGCAAGTAAATATCAAGGGCATAGAAGCTTATAATAGAATAACCTTACTCTATGAGAAGGTATTCTAGAACTAGAAACTATTCAGTTCCTTGACAGTGAACTGCGGGAAGATGCATGGCATTCTTTTCATGTTTATCTTTCCACTCTCTTACTTCCCAGGCAGGCATTTTTCAATGAGAATGTTTATTATGAAGGATTCATTATCAGAAGTTTGTTGTTAGTTTCCCTTTAGTGTTGCCAGTATTTTTAATGATGAAGTAATTCTATTCCATGATTAATAAATGATACAAAAGGGACTATTGTCTTTGGTGTAAATTATTTTGATAAAGGGAAAAAAATCACAAGTTTAGCTTTCTGCTGCTGCTTCTTGTAGTAGAAAGCTTTGGGAGTTCTTGCCCAATCCCTTTCTGAGAAATGGCTTTCTCACCCACAGTGCTGGGTCCAGAAGCCATGTTTGAAGAGCATGGCCCCACCTCCTATCTCAGGGGCAAAACTGATGGAATCAAATGGGTATTTGACCAAGAAAACCCATCTATAGCTTTGCTGAGCCAATCAGATCTGTCAGGGTTTGCAGACTCAATCCAATTTTCAGTTCTTGGATGAAAAGGTCACCTTAGGGTCAGGGCTTATATGGCCATGTGTTTATTAAAGAGAGAAGACCAGACTTTGAAAGGGAGTAGATGTCTGCAGAGGGAAAGAGAAAGAAGAAAATACTAAGCCCCAAAGAGACAGAGAAAAGTCATTGGTTCTAATTTTCCAGCTTCCGGTTCAGTTCCTCTTGAAATGTGGCTGTCCTTCCCATCGCACACATCCTCTGTAAGCTTCATGCATCCTCCTCTTGGTGTCTGCTGGTTTGAGTAGGTTCTGTTCCATGCAACCAAACATCTCCCAATCAAGATAAAGCTTTTTTAACCCTTGGAATCATCCCAAAGGATTTTTGTGTGGGAGAATCCAGCAAATGTGTCATCATTATTTTCTGATTAGCCATGTGCCTTTGTTTAAAATCCCTACTTTCTACAGCATGGCAGATCAGACAATCCTTGTATACATCGCTGACTTTTTTAAAGATACCTTACTGTAACTAAAGATCACACAGATCTTGCATTGGGGTCTTATTTCAGTAGAAGATACGCATTTGTGCTAGTGAAACTATACACCCTTCTCATCCACGTATGAAAACTTTTCAGTGTCATTTTTGATGCACAAAATGTCAGCCCTTAACACTTCTGAAATGGACAGATGCTTTGAGGCAATTTTTAGAGACCCGTTTCATTTGTTGTCTGTTTCTACTTTTTATCTCATAAATATCCCTATACAATATGAAAAAAATCACAGAGATCTAGATAAAAATTAGTGAAATCAGTAGGCAATAACAGTGATTTCAATTGTTTTTGTGGTGGAAGGCTGTCACGGGACAGAGGTAGCCATATCGTTCAGTGTTCACACACCAGCGAGTTGATACAGCATTCACTTTTAAAAATATTACCTTTACTTTTACTGCTTTTGAAAAATGCATGTTGCCTACAAAGGCTTGCTAAATCAGAGAATATTAAAGACGATGACCTCATTACCTCAGAGCTCCTGTTTATCCTGTGAAGTCTTAGCTTTGTTCATAATTACAAAGCCATCCCCCCTCAAGGTTTCCTTAGGCTGCTGGTTAGAACACTATCCAACACATTGTAAAACACGGTGCATCTCTTCAGGAAAGACAAAAGTGTGCAAAACTCCTACTATATAATACTCAGAATGAAAGTGAGATACAGCTGCTTTAATCAGAGATGAAAGATAATCCTGGGGAATTAGTTATGGACAAAAGGCTTCAGGGAGACACACACAGTAATGGCTTCGTGTGGAAGGGTTGACTTGAACCCTTCCGCTTAGTTCTGACTCCTCAAGGATGGTAGTCAATGGGGAATTTGGTTCAGTGCTGAGGATGGTAACAGTGTATGCTCTTCCTCCTACAGACTTGCTTCTCTGCTGGACAATTCGTGGAGATATTTCTACAGAACAAGCTTTCAGCCATTTCTAAGGAGGACTTTAAGCAAATGAGTCCAGCAATCATCCAACAATTGCTGAGCTGCTCTTGCCAGCTGCCCCAGGACCAACAAGCAAAGCTGGCACCCCCCACTCCAGAGAGTAAGTTCTGGTTCTTTACTCGGAGAGCTAATGCACACAGTGTATGCAATAATGATGGTAAGTGAAGGATACGTACCGTATACCAGGCACCGCTCTAAGCATTTTACATTGATCAGCTCACTGAGTCCTCACACAGTGCCACCAACTAGAAATTATTATTATTATCCTCACTTTAGAGATGAGGAAACTGAAGCACAGAGAAGTTAAGTGACTTGCCCACGGACACACAGCTGGTAAGTGATAGAGCTGGGATTCAAACCCAGACAAGCTGTTTTTAACCACCTATGCTATACTGCCTTTCAACGAATATTTTATATTTTGTGTATAGCTTATATAAATCAAGTTTGTCCCCTGTATTTGACTCAAGCATGGACCAACTTCAAGGTCCATAGTTGAGATATGGCATGGTATATGAGAAAGAACATCAGTGCTGGGATCAGAAATGCAGAGCTGAGACATGCCTTCTTTCCCCAGCCAACTCTGTGATCTTCAGCAATCGCTTAATATCCCAAGCCCATCTCTTTCTCTGCACAGTGGGAAGTAGTGATATTACAGGGCTTCCTATCCATTTCCACATGATGGCACACAGTAAAAATGAAGGCACATTGGGGTAGACCAAAGAGGCTGTTCTGGGATGGAGGTGACCAGTGCAAGGAGGTGCCAGCCTCCCGGTTGTGGAAGTGAAAGGATCAATATTCACACTCACCTGTGACCCATAACATCACTGCAGTATGTGAGCACTACTCTAAGACTTCACAGTATACCAGTCCAGTTCCAATGGGCTAATGCATACAAAAATGCATTCTGTAAATTTAAAGCACCTGACATTTAAAAGTCAAAAGAAAAAAAAGTGGTGGCTTAAGAACATCTATGATGGATAGTAAAAATATGACATTTAACTATATTTAAAATATTACCATTGATCTGAGGGCCTTACACATTTTTCAGAACTGCTTTTCTTTCTCTTTGAGGTAGTCTGCAATGCCCATCATAGCAGAATTGTTCAGTTACTTATTTCTAACTCATAATGGATTCTACATCGAGTGATTCATTTGAAGATTGTGAACAAAAACATGCCAGGTCCATACATCTAAGACTCCACGTCACGGAGAGGAAAAAAAGCTTCATTAAAAGTGAGCAGCTAAATAATTCAACACCTTGTGGTCAGTGATGGCTCAAAAATGGATCTGTATAACCAGACACCTCCCTGGCACGGGGTCTGGTTATACAGGCCAATGGGAAACAGGGTTTTGGACTGAAGATCCATGAAAAAAGCTTAATTCCCTTTTTAATTAACTTCTAGACTCTTCTAGGAAATAGTCTTCCTGAGAAAAATCCAAACAAGTCATACTCACTAAAAGAACCTAGAAAAACATCACCGTCCTCAATTTAAACGGTTGCATCATATAACTAAAGAGAAAGGTTTGTGTTGTTGGCCTTTTGAAATTACAAGAATGTAAGACATTAAAGAGGGGAAGACACAGGGAGACGTTATTTAGAACACAGTGTTCAGTATGCTGAAACTCAACCCCTAAGCACCACCTTCAATTGAATTTCCAGGAAAGAATGCTCTGGCCGTGTAGAAATCATTTCAGAGCTGTTCAAAGAAGCTGCTCAGGATTGGTTAAGAATTTAGTTGGTAGGTCCAGTTCTGTTGTAAGGATGGGAAAGATTTATATCAAATCTGACTCCAATCAAGAAAGATGTACAAGCTCCCAAGGAAGGAAACATCCTTTCTCTTCCAAAACCACACTGTAGCTGCCCTCAGGACAATGGGGAAAGTAGAAGAATTAAAGAACTTGAAACTTTGCCTTTTGCCTGGGAAATGTCAGCCCCTGATTTGTCCTTGCTGAATTCCTGACATTTTCTGATCTTTTGTAGCCACCATGAAAGTGTGGCAACTTTGAACTTTATTAGGCACCCAGGTGCTCATGTTAAACTTCAGATGTCTTTATCTGTTGGTCAAGAAGAATCACTTTCCCACTGACTGTCCATTTGTGGAAGAATGGGATGTGAAACTTGGTTAAATATTTCTAGGGATTTTTTAACAACATAGGTATTAAATTAGAGCAAAATAAAACCTCTAGGCAGGTGCATGATCATTCCAGACTATTTCTGTTATTTTTTTTAATGTCGTAAAAAATACATGCAATTTACCATCTCAACCCTTTTAAGTGTACGGTTCCATAGTATTAAATATTTTCACATTGCTCTGCAACAGATCTCTAGAAATGCCTCATCTTGCAAAACTGAAACTCTGTATCTGTTGAACAACAGCCGTTTTATAGATTTCCCTAGCAGCGAAGGAGTAGCGGTGAGGGTGGGAAAGCTCACATCGAAGGAGTAGCGGTGAGGGTGGGAAGACTCACAGCGAGGGAGTAGCAGTGAGGGTGGGAAGACTCACGGTGGAGGAGTTGCGGTGAGGGTGGGAAGACTCACGGCGAGGGAGTAGTGGTGAGGGTGGGAAGACTCACGGCGAGGGAGTAGCGGTGAGGGTGGGAAAGCTCACGGCAGAGGAGTAGTGGTGAGGGTGGGAAGACTCACGGCGGAGGAGTAGCGGTGAGGGTGGGAAGACTCACGGCGGAGGAGTAGCGGTGAGGGTGGGAAGACTCACGGCGGAGGAGTAGCGGTAAGGGTGGGAAAACTCAAAGTGTGGAAGTTTTTTGCCTCCTCCGAGTACACTACCAACTTTATTTTAATGTTCGATCTCTGTATAATTTAGAGCTTATACTTCAATAAGGGTCCTCTTCACATCACAAGCCTGTTGTCATCTTACCAGCTAGTGTCATTACCATGACCTACTGTGGAGAATGACTGTCCCAGAAAAGTACAAGAATGATGAGGATGCAACATCTTCAATTATAACACATTTTAAGATGGTAATTTCTTAAAATCCACAATGGGCTTTAAGTGCAATAGTATGATAGCTGAAATTGTTTGATTTTTCATCTATCTGTGGTCACGAAAGGAAATGATAGTTTAATTTTGTAATTACCTACCTTCCTTGTTTACAAACCATTTGGCCTGACATTAGTAACTTCTGAGTTGAAACAGAGTATTCGCTCTGAATATCTGCAACCAAAGGAAAATGGTGTGTGAATACTATTTATCCCCAAATCATATATACTTGACTCTGAAAGCCATTTCTTTCTCTTAATCTTTCTCTTTCTTCCTTTACCCTTTTATTTCTTCTCCCCTCCTACATATTTGTTTCTGTTTGAATAATTATAAAATATTGCACTTTCTGAACATTTAAAAAATCTAGAAGCTTAGAAATACAGAATAAATTTTAGGGGTTTTAAAAACTTATTGCAATAATCCAAAAGGTAGGCTGTCCAAATTTATATTATCATCCATTACACATTGACTAATCAGTTTTTACCAGTACAGTCGCTCGTTTTAGTCACTGAGAATAATAAACACTTCTGACATCACAAATAATTTTGAGAATTTTTGTAAGAAAGTGCTCATTTTGTCCACAAATATTGATCTACAATGGCCCAAACTATATGCTCCTTCTGTAACATTGCTTCCTTGCCTTCGAAATGTTTAAATGAAATTAAATGACAAATATACCAGTGTCTGTCAATAGAGGTTGTAGTTTAAAGTGAGAGAAATTATTTTTTTGGGGGGTAGGAGGTAAGCTGGTTCCTTGCTTGCTAGGGTGATTTTTTCATAAGGGGTAGTCAGGATAACTTCAAAGCAACGGAGTAATTTGGAGAAAGTCTTTTCATTCTTTTCCTTACAAATTAAAGCCTTGAAACCTTCGCGGGCCTCTCACTGTTGTGTCCTCTCCCGTTGCGGAGCACAGGCTCCGGATGCGCAGGCTCAGCGGCCATGGCTCACGGGCCCAGCCGCTCCGCGGCATGTGAGATCCTCCCAGACCGGGGCACGAACCCGTGTCCTCTGCATCGGCAGGCGGACTCTCAACCACTGCGCCACCAGGGAAGCCCACTTTGAAACCTTTGACGCAATATAGCACTCACAAAACAATTTTGTATCCCTATCCGTTATAGTATAGGCTGGATTCTTCTAGCATGTTCCCTGGCAGAGGCCCTCACAGGGGCTCTGACTGTTTTGCCATCTCCTTTTTGGCTCAGAATATGTCTACAGCACCATGGCAGTGACGCTGCTCACGCTGGGCTCCATGCTCGGGACGACCCTGCTCCTCTTCCACTGCTGCGAGGAGAGCTATAGGCTCGTTTTACAGCTGTTTGTGGGTCTGGCTGTTGGGACCCTTTCTGGGGACGCTCTGTTCCATCTGATTCCTCAGGTAAGCGGCTATTTTCCGTTTCAGATGGAGTGTTTCGAATTTCTCTTTACTTTGTGCCACTGGAGGTGTTTATGCCGAATTTCACAGTGACGTGGATGCATAGATACAGTGGCCAGTGTTTTCCTTGATGATCAGTATTATTTCCCCAAAGCCCTTGTAGGAGAAAAGAGATTAATCGTTAGATCCACCAGGTTATTCTTACTTTTGAAATTGAAAACGATGTGATCAGATATGGATTCCTATTAACAAAACTTCAGGAAGTGTATGTATCTATAAATAAGAACGAATGGGCTATAAGATGTACTGGTTTCTCTCCGGTGGCCCCAACCCTCCTCAGATCCACGCTCTGCTCTTCTCTGCTGTCTTTTCTGCCCCTGAAGATTGCACCCCCTCAGCTCCCTTGCAGGCTGGATTGTTGTTTGAGTTCCCCCAGGGGGTGCACAACAGAAAAGCCAGGGCAGGAGGAGAGAGTGGCAGGGGTATCTCTTTCCTGCTCCCTCCCTCCAGCACTGGCTCTAGAAGCAGCTGATTCCCCGCAGAAATACACCTCCTGCAGGAGGCCTCCTCCCTAACTTCATCTCCCACTGAGCTTCAGTAATTGAGCTTCGGTTGTTATTTCCAACCTTCGCCCTTTGCCCTTTCAGCCCTAAGAGTGATAATGGTTCCCTGGGGTGGCCAGTTTACAGGTGTCTCATTATCCCTCGTTCATACCCTTGACACCTGCCCACACCTCTGTCATAGCACCACCATTAACCTCTCTTTGTTTGAACCATCAAAATGAATTTCTCTTTCTTGCCCAACTATTAGCGTCTAGATTTCCTTTAAGAAACATGCAATCTCCAGGGAGCTGGCTCTTTGCTGAAGTCTTCGGAGCTCTTTATTTGTCAGAGATGAAAGGATTAGAACCAGAGATGCAAAAGAGTTCAGGGAGAAAGTTCTTCAGATGAGGTTATGTATTCCTTCTGAAATCTCTCATGATGGATAATGATGAGCCAGTGATTTCCCCCACCTCTCACAAAGTCTGAGATGTTAAAATTTTCCACAAGCCTCTGGCAATTTCCTGCAGGGTCCCTCTTGTTGCTTAGAGGCTCAAAAATTATTACGTGTTCTGAAAATTGCAAAGTGAGCATTGGAGAAATGAAACAAACCATTATTAGTTTTAATTTCCCTTATAATCTAAGTTTCAGGAAATATTTCAGGGCTTACTGGCTTGAGGCGGTGGCCGAAGCCTGTTTCTAGGTCACTGCAGTGGGTGCAGAGCTGTTCATTGCCCAGGATCCTGGGAAATAACAACAGGATCTTAAGGCTGCCTGGGTCTCCCCGAGTGGGAGAGTACACAGCCCAAGGCAGCAGGGTTGGACGTTGTGGGGAGTGGGACTGTCCACCGGCCCTATAGAGACATATTTACAGAGGGGAACTTAGCTGGGTTTCACTGAGAAGGCAGTTGCTTTACTTGAGGAAAGAGAGGAGGACATAAGTTATTGGGAAGAGGAAGATAGATGCCGTACAGGTGTGGTGGAAAGCTAGAAAAATCAGTGGTTCCTGAATGTGATGCAAGGCAAGTGTTTAAAGGTCTGCACAGAAATGAGAAAAAATCCCACTGTCACGATTTCCTCTTTTAACTAGCTGCATTGATTCAACTTGAAGATGTACATTTTATTCTGAAACTGTGAGGTTTTCCTCTGGTTTCTTTTCTGATGTGACATCCTCTGTTTTGTGACATAATGGTAATTCCAAATATTAGGTGCCTGTCCTTTTAAGTCTTTACCAAAAGAAAAAGTGGACTAATGTGTATATGTCTTTAGTTATGTCCATACACTCAATGTGTATATGGAGATCCATACATATACTCACATATGTATACATATGCATACATATGTATCAATATGTATATGCATATGTACATAAATATCTATACACTATTTATATGAACATATACACATATAATTTTTCCCTTTTCTAAATTTAATGGTTAGTAATATCCTAAATATGGAAACCACAATATTTCCCAAACTGTCTTCTCCTGGGGAGGGAATATGATACATTATGATTTACTAGCTCACAAGAAATCATGAGGTCGACAAATGTATGAGACAACCAGTGGGATGAGTCAACTAGAGGAAACTTCCTAGTGCTTTTCTAGTATCCTTTTGTGTCCCGGATTGCTGACAGTCTGGCTGGGCATACAGGATGCCCTCAATGGAAAAAGTCCTCCAGGTGGATTTCTTACTTATTGGAACATTTATTAAAAGTTCTCTTTAATTGCTATGGGGCATGGGGTGAATAAACCCTGGATGAAATGTATCTTTATATTTGTTCTGGATATAGAAAACATTGATTTGTTATAAAGCTTTGCTGTGCAAATTGGGATGGATTGAACTGGGAAAAAATTCAGCTAAAGGACTGAGAATGTATGAGAATTTAGGCCACTTGCTGAAATAAGCTTAGGCTTTAGTCTACTCATTAGCAGCAGCTTTTCAAAGCTCTCCTTTCTTTTTACACATCTTATTTGGCCCTGATTAAATCATATAGTGGAAGTATTCATACATCTAAAAGCAAACTGGGCTTTGAATGAATTCAGGTGTTGTCATGGGGTTCCCCAGAATGGAAATTGAATATATTTTCAACAATGGACCTACTAAATAATATTTAAGTCATCAAAAGTTATTTCTTTCTGTCTCTTTTTAGGTTCTTGGTTTACATAAGCAGGAAGCCTCAGAGTTTGGGCATTTCCATGAAAACAAGGGCCATATTTGGAAACTGTTGGGATTAATTGGAGGCATCCATGGATTTTTCTTAATAGAAAAATGTTTTATTCTTCTTGTATCACCAAGTGCTGAGGTATATTTTAAATTTTATTTATCTTTTATGTTAGGGCTTCATGATATTTGTCTTTTATTTCAGAAATACTTGTTCAAAAGTAATTAACATCTTCATGAGGTTGTCTATTTAAGGGATGGGACTCCGATTTCTAGGACACACAGATCATTCTGACTGAGAGCTTCCCTATAAGCATGATTATTAATTTTTCAAACATCTGTTGCTGGCCCATTACTATACTTATTACAGCCTCCTTTTTGACCTCCCTGGCTAGTTTAGAAACAGGAGAATATTTCATGTCTGAGAATGAAGGGGTTTAAAGGCCTAGCTACCAATCTGTGTTTTGGGTATCTTTCTTTTTTTTTTTTTTTTTTTTTTTTTTTTTTGCGGTACGCGGGCCTCTCACTGCTGTGGCCTCTCCCGTCGCGGAGCACAGGCTCCGGACGCGCAGGCTCAGCGGCCATGGCTCACGGGCCCAGCCGCTCCGCGGCATGTGGGATCCTCCCAGACCGGGGCACGAACCCGCGTCCCCTGCATCGGCAGGCGGACTCTCAACCACTGCGCCACCAGGGAAGCCCTTGGGTATCTTTCTTAACCCAAAACAAATGAACAAGCAAACAAAAACTTTGAAAATTCCAAAAATTATGCATCGTTTTCTATCTTAAGGACATTTAAAATTATGCAAACAAGAAGCTCAGGAGTGGGAATTCCAGCAAATCTTTTTTTCAGCTTGAATAATTGCTTTCATTGTGCCTGCATTTGATCAATTTCTACATATATGATGAAATGTAAAATGCAGTGTGGCTTATTTTTAGATTTTGTTTCTTTTTGCTCTTATATATTACCCTATAAGAAAATAGATGAACAGTTTTGAACATAAATGCTTGTAAAAAACAAACAAACAAACAAAAAGCTCCAGGAGACTAAAATAAACTTTCCCTACAAAGTCCTGGGATTCTGCAGTCTTCATGGTTTTCTACTTATTCCCTGACTTTCTTCCCGTTCACATACTATAAAATGCTTGTACTCTGGGCAAACACTACTATCTTTTAAAAGACTTTTAAACAAACTTTTAAACAAGCAAACACTACTATCTTTTTTTGTTTTTACTCAGAAAACAAGTCTTTATTAATTTCTATTAATTAGGTATTGTAGGTATAAGCAGAAGCAATATATGTTATAGTCATTTTCCTTGAGTAACTGATGCTATTGGTATTTTTTTTAAACGTCTTTATTGGAGTATAATTACTTTACAATGGTGTGTTAGTTTCTGCTTTATAACAAAGTGAATCAGTTATACACATACATATGTTCCCATATCTCTTCCCTCTTGCATCTCCCTCCCTCCCACCCTCCCTATCCCACCCCCTAAGTGGTCACAAAGCACTGAGCTGATCTCCCTGTGCTATGTGGCTGCTTCCCACTATCTATCTACCTTACGTTTGGTACTGTATATATGTCCATGCCACTCTCTCACTTTGTCCCAGCTTACCCTTCCCTCTCCCAGTATCCTCAAGTCCATTATCTAGTAGGTCTGTGTCTTTATTCCCGTCTTGCCCCTAGGTTCTTCATGACCTTTTTTTTTTTTTTTTAGATTCCATTTATATGTGTTAGCATGTTTTTCTCTTTCTGACTTACTTCACTCTGTATGACAGACTCTAGGTCCATCCACCTCACTACAAATGACTCAATTTCATTTCTTTTTATGGCTGAGTAATATTCCATTGTATATATGTGCCAAATCTTCTTTATCCATTCATCTGTCGATGGACATTTAGGTTGCTTCCATGTCCTGGCTATTGTAAATAGAGCTGCAATGAACATTTTGGTATACTATCTTTTAAAAGTCTTTTAAAAGACTACTATCTTTTAAAATATCAGCACTTGTTGTTTATTATCCCCCCTAAATTTATTCAAAAATTCTATCTCATGCATCAAAAATAAGGTGGTTTATGGATGGATAGAAGGATGGTAGATAGATAGATGGGTGGTAAAATAGGTGTAATAAAATGTCAATCCTAGGATCTAGGGAGTGAATATCTGAGTGTTGACATCAGAGTTCTTTTAGCTTTTTTGTATATTTGAAACTTTTCACAATAAATAGGTTTTAAACAAAATTCTGTAGAAATTTTTTCTGTTTTAATGAATCAGGGTTGTTCTTTGGCCTGGGGCCCAAGCTAGGGTACTATAGTAATTCAGGAATTAGGAATGACAGTTTCAATCCCAACACTTTCTTAAAAACTTAGGAATCCCACTTTCTCTAAAAATTTAGGAACTTAACCTCCACAAAAAGAGTTCTAATCTAACTAAGCATTAAAGGCAATAATAAGATCCCCATTTATACACAATAGACTAGCATTCATGGACTGGAAAAACTAATTCAGAAAGCCAACATATCAACTTATGCATAATAATTAGAAATGTAACCAGATGGAAATGAGTGAAATAAATTCTGAACATTCAAAAATTATATTTTTTTCAGATGGTCCTTGGAGTTGTCAGGGAACTTAAAAGAGTTTTAAGAACATAATTTTAAGATTCATGATATTGTGTAAAAGAAAAGAAATGCAAATATTTTAGAAGCTACAAGTACTTTAATTGGTGACTATCTTTCTGGAGATATTCATTTAGTAGTTATAGGGTACAGTACGGTTTCAATGATCATCCTTTTGGTATCTCCATCGGAAAGAACTCAAAATTTAATTTTGCAGTAAATAAAAAGACAATATAAAATCACCACCATTCATGCCTTTGTAAATCATGACTAGAATTTTTGAGGTTGCATTCTTTTTTTTTATTGAAGAATAATTGATTTACAATGTATTAATTTCTGCTGTACAGCAAAGTAACTCAGTTATACATACATGTATTCTTTTTTCTATTCTTTCCCATTATGGTTTATCACAGGATATTGAATATAGTTCCCTGTGCTATACAGTAGGACCTTGTTGTTTATCCATACTATATATATTAGTTTGCATCTGCTAACCCCAAATTTGCGGTTGCATTCTTAAAGCATTTAGACTATGCATGATGTTTTAGGGCAGTCCTATGCCCTAAAACATTCATTTTAGCAAGTATTTATCCTGATGAAATTCTCCTAGTACCCTTTTGGTGTCATCCACCCCTTTGGCCAATAAGCAAAATGTTAAATAGAACTGTGGAATTAGCAAAGGCTGCACCTGTGTTCTTCTGGCTTCAGCACTAATTTTAAACCATCCTCATCCAGCAGGGCATGTCACTGGTTCATGGGCACATGGGACATTCCCGCCATCTTCCATTCAACACTGAATTAAGTGACCAGTCAGGCAGAGGCAAATCTGCTTCAACTATCCAGTTGGTAGGTTACTGACCTGAAGTATTCTACTGATTTGATTACCTTCTTTCCTTTATTCCTTGATAAATAGATGAGAATCAGTGGGCTAGATAAGTATTAATAGAATCCACTCCTGATTTGCCTATTCTTGATCATGATAAATCCTATTTGGAAAACTTTGCCAAACACCTGAAAGCTGTTTTCAAGGGTAAAATGCATTTTCCACAGATTCAAGCCACTCCTCTCTGCACCTCTTTGAAACCCACGTGGATCAGATTGACATAATAAACATATCCTTAATCACTCTGTTTACAAGGTTTGTTTTTTTTTTCCCCCCGGTGCACGGTACTCTCACTGTTGTGGCCTCTCCCCTTGCGGAGCACAGGCTCCAGACGCGCAGGCCCAGCCGCTCCGCGGCGTGTGGTCGGCAGGTGGACTCTCAACCACTGCGCCACCAGGGAAGCCCCGAATTTCCTGTTTTTTAAGGAAATTTTTTAAGGAAGAGGAACTCACAAATCTTTCCAGTCATCAAAGGAGTTTTAGATATTTGCCTCTAAATTCCTTTACATACTGTGACAATATATAGCTTTTTGGGAAAAAAAAAATCCTGGAATAAATGTCTGAACTCCTGTCTTTTAATAGTCTTTTGATCTTAATCAGGCTTTTGATATAATGTAATTTTTAAAAACCCCACATTTTTCTTTTGTTTCTAGATCCACCAATTTCAGGCAAGAGGCCTGTCTACCTCTTCTAATCCTGTATCCTTCAGATCCTACCTTCTCAGCCACCCTTCTCCAAAGATAGCCTATCGTTACATCTTTTGAATAACTGCTGTTATTCTAACATGTGAATGTTAAGTTTACTTTCTCTGTTTACATTAAAAATAAAGATGCTTATGTCTCACATTAAATTTGTCTCAAAGTTTCCACAATTTTGGGTGATAGGAATATGCTTCTAAAAGGACATGTTCCATAGACAGATAAGAAGTATTCTTTTCACACAATAGAACAAGAATCTTAGGCCTAGGGAGGGAAAGTGTCTTTCCTGAAATTGAACCATGAGTCAGTCTCTGAAATAAAATCATATCATCTCAACTTGTAGAAGTCAATTCCAAAATCTCACCTTCCTGTCATGTGAAAGGATGAAAAATCTTTTCAAATTGTATTCTTTTGTAAGTTTGTTGATCTCCTTTCTTAGTCAGCAAGTTTTGTTTTGTTTTGTTTTGTTTCCTGACTTGAAACGCAACAGAAACAGCATCTTATGCTACGATGAATGAAATGAAGTGTTAGGTTTGCAATGGTTTCTTCTCCACAGTCTACTTAAAGATCAGAAGAGAATTCCAGATCCACAGTCTACTGTACAGGAACAGGGCCAACTGAGGTCAAGGATCAAGAATCATTTTTTTTTCCTATGGCTTTTGGGTTTCATAAAGACTTCCATAATTTAATAATGAATTACAGACTATCTAAGTAGCCTCTAGCTCTCTATGGAAGACTCTGAGCTATGTAAGAGTGCTATTTCCATCTACATGTAGATAGTGGGAAACACTTGCTTGCAGACTCGTGGCTCTACCTTCTGTGTTTGTCTTTGAAATTGAAAAGTTCTAATATACTCCAGAGGATCAAAATGTCTTTTGATAATCAACATAACTCTTCATGTTTCATTTTTCGATAAAATGATGGCTATTGCTTATCATTCATATTTTATTTTTTAATTTAAAATAGAAAGGCCCAGAAGATGCACAGGCAGCTGAAATTCCTATAGGCAGTCTGAACGCCCCCAACAGAAAATGTGAGTACCAATTTTAAAAATCCAAACATTAAATATAGAAAGTGCCATAGAAAGAGGTTATATCTGTTTTGAAATAAATATGTGAAAACCATATAAATTTCATATTGGCTATGTATTTCATTATTAAAACTTTTGCAATGAAATTTTTAATAAGGGCTCATTCCTATCAGTCTTTGAAACCTACTACACATTAATATCAGTGTTACTTCATTCTTTAAAAATGTTTTCCCCAATGGCTTAAAACTGATCCTCTGGAAACTTTGATTAGCATAAATACTTACGTGGTTATCAAGGCTCTTTTAAAATCCTGCTTACATGATTTGAGCCTTTTACTTCCCATGAAGTCTGGAGACAGTACTGTTTTTTTGTCTTCTATCACAGTCTACTGATAATTCATCACAAATGTCTATCTCATTTATGATATTGTCATTAACATGGTAGAGTTCAAATCAGTGCTATCTCGTTATTCACATCTTATGCTATAACTCATTTGTTTGTATAATTTGCATCCAGTCTTCTTCTTTCTATAATTTTCCCTATTTCTGAATTTGATTAACCAATCTTGGTTAGGACTTTATTCCCTTTTGCTCATACTTCTGAATAATTCTTAGAACTTTTTTTTTTAAAGGTCTGTGTTGGTTTTCATCAGTTGCTCCTGAATCCTTGCCCCATTTTTCTAGCTGATATTACTCTTTTGTAAACACACTTCTCAATAGTTTAATGTTAAGCAGTCACGATTAGTTATGCCCATTCTATCAGAATAAGTTAGTTACCTGAGAAGAAAAAGAGGTATTTATTGAATACTTATTATATGCCAGGTACAATGCTAAACACGTGACATGGATTATCTCATTTAATCCTCCTACACTTTACTGAAGTAAGAATAATTAATATTCAAATTACACAAACGAAGAGACCAGTCATTAGAGAGGGTAAGTCACTGCCCAGGACTACATAGCTACTAAACTCTAACATTGAGGGACTAAGAAATGCTAATGCAGCAACAATTTCCTTGTGATCATTCATTCAGGCATAGATCCCTGTATTTTTTCACATTCTTTCATTCATTCAAGAAATGTTTGGGCTTCTTGGGTGGCGCAGTGGTTAAGAACCCACCTGCCAATGCAGGGGACACGGGTTCGAACCCTGGTCCAGGAAGATCCCACATGCCGCGGAGCAACTAGGCCTGTGCACCACAACTACTGAGCCTGTGCTCTAAAGCCCGCGAACCACAACTATTGAAGCCCACGTACCTAGAGCCTGTGCTCTGCAACAAGAGAAGCCACCACAATGAGAAGCCCGTGCACCGCAACAAAGAGTAGCCCGCTCACTGCAACTAGAGAAAGCCCACGCACAGCAACGAAGACCCAACGCAGCCAAAAATAATAAATAAACAAAGTAAATGAATTTAAAAAATGTTTGAGGATGTTTTAGGCACTGTGATTGCACTGGGGAATAAAATTAGGAATGGTCTTTATCCCTAGGTTGCAATGTGGTTGAGGATATAAATGCTAATAAGAACAAACAAGGTGGTAACAATCACTGTTCTGAGTGTGTTTGATATTTTCACGCCCGTAATTTGTTTATACGATTCAAAATATGTAATTACGTAGTCTGTCCAATTCTTTTTTCAGGACATTGGTAGTGATATTTTTCCTTCTAAATATTTAGTCCCAGGAGAAATTTTAGAAGGCCTGGCACCTAGAAAGTATAGCAGAGACATTTCTTTGTATTTGTTTTGAGAAGAAAGGAAGCGGAAAGAAGGCTACACCTAGTCCAATTAGGAGCAGAGAGTGGCTGTAATAATGGAAGTGGGAGTAATAATGATGGTCGTATTCAAATAGTTTGTAGACCTCGTATCTTTCTACTTCAGGTATCAGTCTTGGCATACAGAATGATTAGGGCACAAATCCAAATTCAGTTATGCAACTGCCCCTTTTGCCAGGGACATATTGAATTAGCTTCAAATATTTGATTACTTGTTGCATATTACCTCATTGGTGGAACTCAGGACGTGAAAGTCCTATCCACAGTCTGATTTAAATAAACAAAAAGCAGCGTGATACAAGGTCCAGCCTGGGCATTACCATGGAAAACCTCTGCTAAGTCAGAAATGTGGAACTCAAAATGACGTCCATGTACCGAAGGAAAGGTAAAATATTATTGATAGTTCTGTAACGAATACATTGATCTGCCAGTGAACGCTTGTCTTATCTTCCACTGAGTAATGTTTCAATTGTCTTAAACAACATGCACAATGTGCTCCTTGTTGTTTATATGCAAATATGTATATTTGCCTTGTGGCTTGTTACATAGCCATGATCTGACATTTAGAAACCCATCATCAGAGATAACAAAATAATAGGCAACAAAAATAGGCTGCAGTGTTTCTTGGCAAAGTATAAATTGGGTAAAGTAAAGTATAAAGTATAAATCCATCCAAATATATGCTGTTAATATCAAAACTGTATGTAGGCATACACACAGGCATGGATTGGAAATCACAATTTACTTGTATGCTGCAATGTTGTCACATGGATTACTTTAAATTATTTGATTTTATTTCCACAAAGAAGAGCTTTACTTCTGAAAATTGGCAGGAACAGCTGAGTGACCTGTTTGCATTTTTAGGCTCAGATAGCTTCCAGGCAATGCCAGTAAGAACTCTCTGAATTCAATACTTTGATATTTATTCTGTATTTTTATGACTGTTGCTTAAAATCTTCTCATTTTTGTTAAAGAATGAAATGAATTAGGAAACCACCAGAACGATAGAACTGAGTCTCACCGTGATGGTTCTAAATAAAGCATGATTTTGAGATGTAAAATGCATGGCATGTCTTTCCAACACAGGCAATACACTTATCTCCTGGCTGACAGTCTGGGCTAGATCTGCTGTTTACTGAAGTTCCTTATTTCACAGTGTGGGCTATGAAATAAGTCAAATCATATCCCCCCAGTAAACCATATTTACAATACAGTCCCTCCACAGTCTTAGACCAGGTAACAGAAACCGGAAGGTAACCTCTTCCTATTTTTATTGAGTGTCCAGTTATTAGAATATTGTGGGCAGTTCTGATAGTAACAATAGCAACTCCCAACACCTGTCACACAGTATACATCAACTGAGTAATTAGACTAAAGCAATTGATTTTAATGGCTGTTCTTATCAAATGGTATACCTAGGTAGTTCACTGTCAGAATATGTGTTATCCCTGGAATACTTTTTGTATTTGTTAATGGCTCCAACCCATAATACTAATGCACAGTTTTAGGTTTTTGAAAACAGAAATTCTGTCCATCAAAAAGTTGAACCCAACTGTGATCTAATTATTTCATTAATTAAACCCATTATGGTCCAGTTTATTTCATTGGCTGTCTACTAATCACCTAATGTATATAATGTAATAGAACCGCATGAAGACAGCTTCTCTTTATTTTATTCAACATCTAGTTGGTCTAGTCAGAAAGACAGAACATTCAGTAAATGTTCCAAAGCTAACTTTGGGATCGGAAGGGATGGAAGCGGTTCTGCCGTGGTCACATTTGGGGAGTGAAGGAGGCAGTAGAGGAGGGTGGTTAGCACCAACCAGAAAGGGGAACGATCACAGAGTGGCAGGAGGTTGACAGTTGACTCCAGGAGACTGACACGAGGGGCAGTCTGACTCAGGGGACAGTTTCAGAAAATAGACTCCATTTTAATGGCATTCTGCTCCGAGGGTCTTAAATTATTTAAAAATGCTTCACAAAAGACATTATGTGGAAAGGTCATCGAATGTATTTTGGAAAGTTATACCAGTGTTATTTTTATCTTCTTTTGGCACAGCTGAACAGGAGGATAGAAGAGCGAATGCCCTAACTTATCTCATAATTAGTCAGACCCATTAGAAAAATGGTGACCATAAATCCAAGTGTGCCATATCGGTTGCCATATTCGCATCTCCGGTCCTGACCTATTTTGAAAGCTGAGACAAAGTGGAGTTACTTAATCTGGTGCAATTTAAGAATGTCGAGGCTGGAGGGGAAAGTTGGTCGTAACTGAAGGATTCCATGAACTATGTAGTGCTTTGTTAATGCTTCTAACACCTTTTTTTGGTTCTTTAGGCAAAACCATTAGCTTGTTAGCAGTAATGATCCTGGTTGGAGACAGCCTGCATAATTTTGCAGATGGCCTAGTCATAGGAGCAGCCTTCTCATCTTCATCCGAGTCAGGAGTGACCACAACAATTGCTATCTTGTGTCATGAAATTCCCCACGAAATGGGTAAGTCTGACAGTAGAATCACTCTTCCTGCTTGCTGAGAAAATCATAATATATTGCTAGCCATGGTTTACTAGGCTTCTTTTTCCACCACATGATTGAAAGATGAATACTTTCTGTTCATAATTTATTTAAACCATCAAAAGCAAAGAACTAGAAAAAAAATTCCTGTACCTCAAGATAGAATTCAATTAGACCCCTTTATGATATTTCCTGGATCCAGAAGTGACTCTTTTTGGATTCTGGAGAATTCTATATGGGAAACAGTCATTAAAGGTGGGGGGAAGGGATAAATTAGGAGGTTGGGATTAAGATATACACACTACTATCTATAAAATAGATAATCTACAAGGACCTACTGTATAGCACAGGGAACTCTGCTCAATACTCTGTAATAACCTATATGGGAAAAGAATCTAAAAAACAATGGATGTATGTATATGTATAACTGAACCACTTTGCTGCACAACTGAAACTAACACAACATTGTAAATCAACTATACCCCAATACAAAATAAAAATTAAATTAAAAGATAAATAAAAATACTGGCATAATAAAAAGATTCTTTAAATTTTTTAAAAAAGAATTTCAGCAAAAACTTTAAAATCTGCATATTAAATGTGGGAAAAACATTAATAGGAGAACTTTTGATCCATTATGTCAGCAAACAGGCCAGTGAGATAAAATAACATTTAAATTAAAGCCAAACCATGGTTTCATCAGCCTGATTTACACAAAATGTCTAAAGCCAAGTGTAACATTGAAATGACAGGCATATGGTATCAGATTCATGTAAGACACTTTTTCTGGATAATCTTAATAACCCATGTAATTCAAATCCTGCCTCCCAGGAACCAAGAGGAGATGGAATAGACATTTCTGAAACAGGTCCAGAAAGAGGAGAAGCTGGTCCCAGGCACACGCGAGCCCTAGAGAGAGGGCTTTTGGCAGTCACTCTTTCTTATCTCACTTTCACATTTACATTGCCCACTTGGGCCACCCCTGACCTCTTGGGTTCTGTATCTATTGCCCAAAGTCCTGTCACTGATCATCACTGACCCATTCCTCTCTGAGGAGTTTATCCAAGGTCCTTCCTGAATCCGTTAAGACATAACCTGGTCTGGGGGCCATATTATATGGTCCTATTTTAGCTACTATGATAAAACCCAACAGAGGTGGCTGACAGTCTGCAACAGGCCAGCAAAAATGTCTGAAGACCTGTTCATAGGATTAATTATGCAATAGAACTAGGAAACTGAGTCCCCAGGCTGTCGCTTTTTTAAAATTTTTTATTGAAGTCTAGTTGATTTACAATGTTGTGTCAATTTCTGCTGCATAGCAAACTGACTCAGTTATACACACATAGACATTTCTTTTTTATATTCTTTTCCATTATGTCTCTTTATTGAACTTCAGCCTCTTCTCAATCCCAAAACTAAGAAATAGAGCCTCTCAGGTTACAAGATCATTCTTCTTTTGGAGGAAAAGTGTAGAGGGAATAAGGTGGTTTTTCTATAATCATTAAGGCAGTAAAACATTTTCTAAAGGAAAAACTTGTTTTCCTAACCAACTTTTGCCATGATTTAAAAATCTCCTTAAGTCATTTTCTCTTTCTCCATAGCAGTTCCTGCCTAAGTAAAAAAAAAATAAGCCCATACAATGTTTACTACCTTGGGATTTTGCCTGGCAAGTTTCCAGGTAAAAAGCTTCAGAAATCCCAGGGCAGCAAGTACTTTATTTTGCATTCGTCTCAGTTGAATATGTCACAGGACATTAGGAAGTAAAGAGTATGTCACAGTTCTCTCTGTATATACTATCTTCCAGAGCAGTAAAAGGAACAGAACTCTTGAAATGTAACTTCCTAAAGTATCATGAGTTAGGCTATAAATCCTAGAGAAATATAGGAAAGTGTTTTATTAACTGATCATTCAATTTTACTTATAAAATTGGCCCCAGTTGCTGAAATTTGAAACAAATAGCACATGAGTTGAACAAAGGCATCATCGGTTAAATGATAATTCTATTTTCTTTTCCCTTAAATTTCAGGAGACTTTGCTGTGCTCTTAAGCTCCGGACTTCCTGTTAAGATTGCCATCCTGATGAATTTTATAAGTGCTTTAACTGCCTTCATAGGACTGTATATTGGCCTCTCGGTATCCACGGATCCATGTATTCAAAACTGGATCTTAACAGTTACTGCTGGGATGTTCTTATATTTATCCTTGGTGGAAATGGTAAGCTTTGTGGTTTTTCTATTTCGTTTTTCCAAACACTAAAAATGCAAAACAGAGAAAAAGCAGCAAAACGGAAGGATCAATAGGGAGATTCTCTTCTCTTTCTGTGCAATCCAAGAAAGTAAGTGGTAGGCAGAAGAAACATAATTTGAGATTCAGAGAATATTGACATTCTTTTAACTGAAATTAAGTGGAATGATTGAAACCTTTATAATTGTCAAAAAGTGATTGTCATTTCATTCTGCTCCAGCTTTGCATCTATAAAAGAGGCCTATACTTCCAGCTGAAAAATGAAAAGTTCTGTTAAACAGCCAGCCATTTTGTTTCTACATTAGAAAATATTTCAACTGAATTTGTCATTAAATTAAAGGGCTCTTTGGCTTTAATGAACCAGCCCTATCTTTAAGCTGCCAAAGCGCTATCATGCTGGTGAAATGAGAAAGATTATTATAGTATTGAATCTCTAAAATTGCAATATATTTTTCCTGAAGAGGTCCTTGCTGACATTAATGGTTAGGTTAACTCAATCATCACGTTTCATCCCCTAGAGTCTGAATTGAACCTGGGAAATTTCACTTTTTTTTTTTTTTTTTGCCTCTTAAGTTCTGTTCTCTGCAAGATAAACCAGTTTTTTTAAGGTCACCTTCTATTAGATTGTTTACAACTTACATGTCTTTTTTTTTTTTTTTGGCTGCGCCATGGGGCCTGGAGATTTTAGTTCCCGACCAGGGATTGAGCCTGGGCTCTGGCTGTGAAAGTGCCAAGTCCTAACCACTGGACCACCAGGGAATCCCCTACAACTTACATGTCTTAAGATAAAAGTCATAATGATTTTCCTGTCTCATGGACGGGAATAAGGCAAATTAAAATGGCATAAATTAACAAAAGAAATACATATTTTTAAAATCACCCTTTGTTTTTTTTTTTAGATGTTGGGGTAGGAGTTTATTAATTAATTTATTTATTTTTGCTGCGTTGGGTCTTCGTTTCTGTGCGAGGGCTTTCTCTAATTATGGCAAGTGGGGGCCACTCTTCATCGCGTGCGCGGGCCTCTCACTATCGCGGCCTTTCTTGTTGCAGAGCTTAGGCTCCAGACGTGCAGGCTCAGTAGTTGTGGCTCACGGGCCTAGTTGCTCCTCAGCATGTGGGATCCTCCCAGACCAGGGCTCGAACCCGTGTCCCCTGCATTAGCAGGCAGATTCTCAACCACTGTGCCACCAGGGAAGCCCCAAATCACCCATTTTTAAAAAGAAGTCTTTATTGAATTTGTTACAGTATTGCTTCTGTTTTATGGTTTGGTTTTTTGGCCACGAGTCATGTGGGATCTTAGCTCCCCAACCAGCGAACGAACCCGCACCCCCTGCATTGGAAGGCAAAGTCTTAACCACTGGACCACTAGGGAAGTCCCAACAAAAGAACTATTTAAGACCTAAGATCAATAGAAAGCCAATCTGATCAGAAATAAAACATGATTACATGCATCCTGGAGCAGAAACATAAAATAAACAATCTTGAAGGTCATATGTGGAACAGGACCATTGAGGTTGACTAGTGATTTGGCAGAAACCAGCAATTGTCCTGGAAGTAAGTAAAGAGACTTCCATAAGGGAAAAATTCTGGAAGGCAGGAACCTGGGCTTATACAACCAGAAGAGTGCATTCTGTAAGCAGAATTCAAGAAGGGGACTCTTCAAGTAAAACCACCATCTTAAACTGTGCTGTAGGGACTTCCCTGGCGGTCCAGTGGTGAGGACTCCACCTTCTACTGCTGGGGCTTGGGTGGGGAGGCACGGGTTCAATCTCTGGTCAGGGAACTAAGATCCCCCATGCCTGTCGGGGCACAGCCAAAAAAAAAAAAAAAAGAAACCCACTGTAAATGCTTCTGACTTTTTGGTGGTCTTTCTTAATTCTCATGAGATTCAAGTATATGAGGTAAACACCAAAATGTACTTTCATATTTAGAAATGTTCTTACATATTGTCTATGATACTCAGGGAATTCCCTAATCTTGATAGTGAATATAGTCAGAGGTGCAGCTGATTCTACCCATCTTTTCTGAACCCCGGTCCCCAACCCGCAATCAGTGTTAGAGAATCCTGCCATCCTTCCAGTTTGAGAAATCTGGATTTCTCGCCTTGTGTGACTTAGAAAGCACATGGCCACTCATCACTGAATGTCGTGAGCTACCTTTTATTTAAAATGTCTGTAGATCCATCCTTAAGTTCACTCTGGAGCCTCCTGATTTTCAGCTTTGCATTTTTTTAAAACATCTTTATTGGAGTATAATTGCTTTACAATGGTGGGTTAGTTTCTGCTTTATAACAAAGTGAATCCGTTATACATATACATATGTCCCCATATCTCTTCTCTCTTGCGTCTCCCTCCCTCCCACCCTCCCTATCCCACCCCTCTAGGTGGTCACAACAGCTTTGCATTTCTAATTACTTTTTTCTTTAGGAGTTCGTTGGGGGCAGTTGCTATATTCTTTTGAAGTTGATTTTGTGTTTTAACACAGTGTAGTCTCTCTTCAAGTATGATGGATGTGGATGTACGTAGTTAGTCCTTTCTCTTTGTCTCCTAAAATTGACCTGAAAAGATGATCAAGAACCATTTGAGCCCTAAGCTAAAGACATCATTTTCCCCTCAATGTTTCTTCTCCCAGTCTTGTAAGGATAAAGAATTGCTTGTAAGAAAACAATGTGGCTGACATCCTATGAAATTCTAACTAGAAGAAATCCTGACCTTATTGCAAATTACTATTGGCCAAAGAAAAATCAGCATCCTGGCAAAAAGACAGGAAAGAAAATACTCTGAGTTTCCTGGGGCTACTTCCTATAATCCAGGTCACCTGCTCTCACGGCCTTTAGAGTAACTTCTAAACAAATACAGCTCTTTCACATAGTGGCAAGTTTAACTCTTGTACTCTGGGGCCATGCCAAAGAAAATACTTTTTTGTCATTACAAGGGAAGAAAACAAGGTTTCAAGACTCTGTACAACAGCAAAGAAAATAAATGACAGCCACTAAAGGGTAAGGGGGAATACTTTCATTCACTGGCTATTTACCAAATTCTGGAAATTTACCAGGCATCTTCTGAACAAGGTTAATGTGAAAAGATTAGCTAGATTTTTGCTTTGCTTATTTGTTTCAAAGAAATTGGGTGTGTTATTTCAAACTCCTAAAAGGAAAAGAACTGGGGGCAAAAATGGGGCCATTAGCAATGATGCCAACAAAGCAGAAAGTCTGCACTAGGCAAGTCTTCCAGCCTAAACTTCTCCAAAGTGGTATTGCCTTATCCAAGCACATCACCTCTCAGTTCCACTGAATAGTTTCTAAAGTAAGTTAAGAATGAATGCAGCTCTGGGTGGCCAGAGGAAATTCATTCTCTCTTATAAAGATCCATGTGCTAGACTGGGTTTCCCCAAAGCAGAGTCGAAGACAGAGGCGTGTGTGAAGTCAGTCAACTTGGGAGGTGACCCCGGGGAGCAGAAGGGAAGGGCAGGTGGGGTGAAACAGAGAAGGATAAAAAGTCAGTAAAACAGTGGGTTTTTGTTAAGTTCAATACCACCATGGGGCATCCACCACACAGGACCTACTGAGGGGGCTTCTGTCCCCATTGTTTGTTGGTCCCATAAGCGTCACCTCCCACATTTCAGGTGATACATGCCTGAGTGCCAAGGGAGTTCCCCGGCAGTGCCATGCCATCATGCTGAGGAGCCCAGGGCAAGAGAAAGAGGAATGTAGTGTAGACCTGAAACAAGGCTTTGTACAGGACTGGTTAACGCCCTCTTGGAAATGGTCTCTGCCGCAGTAGCTGGGATGAGAGATGGGCTGAAAGAATATGAAATAGCACACACGTGCTGGCCATTAACAGTTGACCCCACCCACCACTCAAATATGCTCCTGGTCTCCTTCACTTTGGAATTCCATCTATACCAAAGCCCCTGCAGAGCGGTAGACAGCAAAAATCTCCACAAAGACTTCATACAAGGTAGTTAGTGGAAACAGTCTCTAAACCCTACTGGTCTTGAGGCAATATTTGATATTCATGATCTCTGTCCTTTCAGCAGACAATCTTGATTCTCCCCACCTTCAGGCAGCACTTTGGCTGACCTCGATTTCGTTGCTGGTAGGGACACCCAGATCTTCCCTGAGGGATCCTCTTTGTCCTTGTCAGGCCATAGTTCCTGTGGTTGCCTGTTCACCACTGTCACCAGGTGTGGAAACACCAAGAAAGGCTCCACGGAATTCTCAGGTTTCCAGATACAGTCCTTGCTTACTCCATTGTGTAGCAATCACCCTACTCGTCATGGTAACCACTGACGATTGTTCCCATCAGCATAATAACTTTTTTCTCTATTGGTTGATCCATTAGCATGAGATGCTCAAGTGACCAGGTGGTAGACATAACTTCAAGTTCAGTGGAAACATTCCCTGGTGTATTCTTCTCAAGGACAAGGATCTGTGTGATCCAATGGTGCTAAAGTTTGCAGGAACAGGAAGCACAAATTCTAAAAGCAGAAAAACTGGCAGTGATTATATACTATTGCTTCTTGATTTTGCCTGTTGTTTCTGCTCTTATTTCTATTATTTCCTTCCTTCTACTCACTTTGCATTTCATTTTCTGATCATTTTCTGGGTTCATGAGGTGGAACGATGTATCATTGATTTTCATTGTTTTCTCCTTTTCTAGTATAAGTATTTAGAGCTGTAAATTTCCCTCTAAGCACTGCTTTGCTGAGTCTCATGTATTTTGATATGTTCTGTTTCCAGTGCTGATCATTTTGAAATGTTTTTAAACATTCACAGCATCTCATGATTTTTTCTTATTTGACCCATGTACTATATGGAAGTATGTTACCTAATTTCTCAATACTTATAGCTTTAAAAAATATCTTTTAGTTATTTATTTTAATTCTTGCATAGTCAGAGAATATCCTTTGTATTATTTTAGCCCTTTGAAATATTCTGAGACTTTTTTTATGGCCCAGAGTATGGTCTATCCTGGTGAATGGCCCCATGTGCATTTGAAAAGTACATGAGTGCGACTGCTGTTGGGTGAGGGGCTCTGTGAATGTCAATTAAGTCAGGCTGGTTGATAGTGTTCTTCATATTTTCAAATTCCATAATGATTTTTTTTCTCCACTAGTTCTGTTAATTATTGAGGAAATGATTGAGGGAGTTAGGATACAGACCTAACTTTGTGGGTTTCCCTATTTCTTTCTTAGTTCTATCAATTTTGCTTCATGCATTTGACACTCTGATATTAGATGCATGCATATATAGGGCTGCTACATCTTCTTAATTGAATTGATACTTTTATCACCATGAACGATTCCTCTTTATCTCTGGTAAAAGTCCTCGTCCTAAGTCTCCTTTGCCTGCTGTTGATATAGTCACACCTGCTTTCCTGCTTACTATTTGCACAGAATATGGAAAGTAAGTGGTAGGGCTTTGAAAGAGTATTTGAAGTGACGTAACAGGAGAAATGTCTGATGCAATCAGCCGTGTCTGTGATTAATATGTTAATATCCATGTATCTTGTTTATCTTATTTCCCTAAATCTTATTTATAACAAATCTATTGGTTTGTGATCTTTTTCATACTCCCATGTTTGCTACAAAGATTTCATGAGATTTGTTCTTTATAGATGGAATAGCCCCTGAAAGATATACATGTCCTAGTCTTGGAAGCTTGTGAATATGTTATCTCACATATGAAAAGAAACTATGCAGGTGTGATTAAGGTTTAGAATCCAGAGATGGGAAGATTACCCTGGATTATCTGGGTGGTCCCAATCTAATCACCAGTTGTTAAAAGTGGAAAACCTTCCCCAGCTGTGGTCAGACAAAGATATGTGATGACAGAAAGGTCAGAGAGATTTGACGTTGCTGAATTTGAAACTGGAGGAAGGGGACCAGGAGCTCAGGAATGCAGGCAGCCTCTAGAAGCTGGAAAAGGCAAAGAAACAGCTTCTCCCCTAAAGAATCCAAAATGGAAAAATATGTCCCCAAATTCAGGTCCAGCTGCTCCCCGCTCGAAAATCAATACCCGAGAGGCAGTTGTTGGTAGAAAGGAAAATTGCTTTTAATCAGAATGCTGGTGATCTGGGGAGATGATTGACTCAGTGTCCCCCCCAAACCATCTGCTTGGCCATGAAAGTTTTTAAAGGGAAAAACGGAGGTAATCTCAGTTAATCATTGAGATGGGGGTCAGAGTCGTCACCATCCCCTGCTGCATGCAGGCTTGTTGACTTCTTGTGATCTTCCTTTAGATGCTGTCTTGTTCACACAGTTGGTCCACACTGTTTGTTCACGAGATTACTGAAGGAGAAGCAAGGGAAGAGTCACCTGTTAATTACTTATCCTTCTTTTCTACTTCTTTGATCTACAGAAAGAACCAACAAGTTAGGCAAGGTATTGTGTGAGCACAAGCTCTGATAGGTGTGCTGGGGCTGGGGATGAGTAGAGCATGGGGGTGCCTGATTGAAAAGTTAGTTACAGTGTAGCTTTGCTGAGTGGACAAGAAAGGGGGTTTCCTGCTGTGGGCTGTTTCCTGCAAAGAGCTGTTTACAAA
Source organism: Mesoplodon bidens (assembly GCF_964165515.1). Taxonomy (NCBI): domain Eukaryota; kingdom Metazoa; phylum Chordata; class Mammalia; order Artiodactyla; family Ziphiidae; genus Mesoplodon; species Mesoplodon bidens. Next base: position 4,474,901 of record NC_138178.1, on the reverse strand, counting down.
TCCCCCCCCCCCCCCGCCAGATATCATTCCATTTCTATGGGATTAGGGAAGAAGGTCCATCTTATGTAGCTGCTTCATGCTGTGAAAGGGCCTCGAGGTCTTAGTGTGAAAGATATTGACATGGGTTTGAAGCATCTCTTAGCTGACAGCTTCAGTTGCCCGTTTACATATACGAGCAGAAAAAGCTATAATTATTTATTTATTTTTAAAGAGCTCACATCTTTTTTGTTGTTTTAAATTTATTTATTTATTTATTTATTTTTGGCTGTGTTGGGTCTTCGTTGCTGTGCGAGGGCTCTTCTCTAGTTGCGGCGAGCAGGGGCCACTCTTCATCGCGGTGCGCGGGCCTCTCACTATCGCGGCCTCTCTTGTTGCGGAGCACAGGCTCCAGACGCGCAGGCTCAGTGGTTGTGGCTCACGGGGCCAGCTGCTCCATGGCATATGGGATCTTCCCAGACCAGGGCTCGAACCCGTGTCCCCTGCATTGGCAGGCAGATTCTCAACCACTGCGCCACCAGGGAAGCCCAAGCTACAATTATTTTGATGCCTACAAAGATACAGATTGTTATGTGCAATAGTGTTAATCCCATTCTCTTAAGGCCAGTGCTTGGAGTTGTGGGAGCCATAGATTCAGTGCTGCTCAAGATGGAGCAGCTTATGTCCTGACTGCAGTCTGATCATCATGCAGTTAGCCCTTCCTTCTTGTGGCAATTATAGTGTCTGTAAAACAACTCAGGAGTGTGCATCAGACACTGTCTGTGACCCTATTATCCTAATCATTAACTGCTTGAACCTGCTCTTCTGTGACCCAGGAAGGCCTTGGAGATGTCAGCTTTTCTACAAACAAGAGGCAGAGGACATGGAGGGGCCTTTTTACTTGGGGAGAGGGAGCCCACAGGGTTCTGCTCAGTTCCAGACACAGTGATTTTAGCCTGGTGAGACCCAAGTGAAATTTCTGACCTACAGAACTCTAAGATAAATTTGTGTTGTTTTAAACCACCAGGTTAGTAGTGATCTGTTAACAGCAGCCATAGAAAACTAATATGTCTCTGTGCTACTAACCTTGGTTTAGATGTGCTCGGGAACAGAGGCAGCTATGTAAGAGCTTCTCATTCTGTCTGAGAACTGAAAATTCCTTCTAAGAAAATTCCCAGAACTAAAAAAATCAGGAAGATTTCTCATAGCCACCATCTCTAAAGTTTACAAAATCTCTCAAATAGAAGGAAAAGACCAGCCCTGGAAGTACTGTTTTTTTCAACAGTTTGGATAAGAGAGACTTTATTTTTAACGATATGATTTATTATTTAAAGAATAGTTAATTCATTTTGAAGAGCATTAAGCAGGTTATGCCAAAGAAAGGTTTATTTTGGATCCGAAACAAGATTCAAACCTTTAGGCACTTTTCCTAAGGTTTGAAATCCTGCAAAACTGTTTCCATAGCAACAAGCCCATAGAAATCTCAAGGGGCTATCATGATGGATGTGACTGGAGATGTCTCTAGAATGGGGATAACTGCACAGCTGCCTAGGATCTAGTATGTTAATAGCATCCAAGCTGATAATGGAGGAGCTGTAACTCAGAGAAGTAGGTACAGAAGAAGGAAGTGCGTACCAATTCATGCCAAAGCAAAAGAAACTCCCATGCCCCCTCCGTGTACATCACAGTGAATTAATTGAGAATATACCTTATTTCCAGCCCTCTCCCTCCACCAGTCTTTCTCACTACATAAATCTCTGGGTTGCTTCCTCTTCTGCTCTGCACTTGGGTTTTTTGTTTTGATTTTTTGTTTGTTCCTGTTTTGTTTTGTTTTTTGTTTTGATGCTCTTTAAAACTTCTTTTCACTGACCTAATAATGGGAGAGGAAACAGTAACATTGAAGAGGAACCACTTAGAGCAATTTGCTTATCTACCTTCGTCTGGAAATAATATCCTCCAAGTAATATCACAGCCACCCTTTTGCCTGGAGCATTTTCCAATTACCAAATAATTTTCTTTGTATGAAAGGCAGGGTAAAGAATATTTTGAATTTTTGAACTTAGATCCTGTGCTTTGAAAATATACCCAAACAGAGAAAAAGAAGATCCATCTATGAAACCCACTCAGTAAATAGGATTATCAGCAGTCCAGATGAAGGGCATTCATTGGCTTCTCTACAATTATTTTAGTTCAGTAAATATAACAGCTTTAAGATTGTGAATTGGGTAAAAAGAACATAAATTGACTGACAAAAGGGCCACCCTCCTAGCTAGGTTTCTTATCTTTTTAAAAGCAGGTGACTGTAATATTAAGCTATTCCTACACGTTTAGGATATTGGTCCTATTCCCTGTTCCCATCATGCTTTCTTTATCTTCCAATTTATTGCATTTGATTGAGTCTTTCTTTCTCAGAGAACTTTAAATAAATCCAGTGCAATTCAATCAATAATCTATAATCCCAAGTTGGCTCTGGTAAATGAATCCTTTATCCAAAAAAACTAGTAAGCTACCCTTTCTTTGAAGTTTGGCAATCTCTAGGTGTAATGACCTTTAAACAATATTCATCTATAGAAAAGGGATATTTTGTTAGAAAAGACATAAAATAATCTTGATATGAATATTTGCTTTCAACAAATACTGTACTTGAAATCAATGTGTGTAACTGACATCGTTTAAACACTCTTTTGCTGTGAAAAAATGAGAAGCATTTAAAAACCATTTCAGGCCGCACAATGAATATAATCTAATATTCACAATTATTTCTTCACAAAAGCAAGAAGTATGAAAATCATTCTTACCAACAATTTTGATAGATTTCCATTCTCTTTCTGTAAAAAAAGAGATTTCTCTAAAAATCAGTCAAACCCTACACTTAGATATTTTCTACTGAGAAAATGATTAGTAGGCCCAACTCTGATGAACACTGAGCTCTGTAATTTTTAAACATTGGCCACCAGAAATGTTTGTATTTTTTGCTCTTCATGTTTTTTTTCTTCTAACTAGTTTCTCAAACCATATGTGCATGCGTGCACACACACACACACACACATCTTCCAAAGCAATCCATTTCTTAGGAAACTATTACAGCTGGCTGATGACTCTCTTTGCTGAGCTATACAATTAAGAGTTTGTCTAACTTAATTGCTTCCCCTAAGGAAAAAAATGGAGAAGTGGATTGTTAAATACAAGTTAAAAACAGGTAACATCTTTGTCTCTCTGAATTATATGTGACAATGATGTGGTCTTTGTCTTACAACTCAGTTTTCAAAAGAGAAATTTTCATTTATCTTCTGTTGCAAATGGCTTCATGAATTCCCTTGGGATACCATTGAGAAGGTAGAAACCTATAATATCTTGTATTTGAATATTTAACAAATAAAATATCTAATGCTGGATTTTTAAAAAGAACCTTATAAGCCTCCAGTTTGGTGATCTCAGACACACTGAGAGCTGTGGCCCTTGCTTTCTTCCTTGGTAAGGAAAGTTAACACTACTGTATTAAGTTGTTTTACAAACATAGTTACTAATTTTAAAAGACCTAAATTCGAAACAGGACTTGTGTCAGTGGGAACGAATCTCCCAATTTCAGGATATTGTTGGGTCAACATAGTCATGTGTGTTGAGGGCACTAATTCTATTCATGTGGGCTCTGTTCTCATGACCTCATGAAATCCCAATTATGTCCCAAAGGCCCCACCTCCTAATACCATCACATTTGGGGGTAGGGTTTCAACACAGGAATTTTGAGAGGGGACAAAAACATTCATAACATGACATTTTATGCTCTGGGACTTGGAGATCTAAACATAACCCAGAACTTCATGTTTCTCAGCACAAAGTGAATGCAATAAATCCTTAGTAAATGACACCTCTTCTTACCATATATTTTCTTAGATGTAATCTAGATGCTACTTATTGTAATATTACAGTAAGCTAAAGAGCTAAAGAATTAATCAAAGCAAAGTTTTTGAAAACTTGGAGTGAGTGAATGTGTGTGTGTTCATTGTGGTAAAATATCCATAACATAAAATTTGCCATTCTAACCATTTTAGGTGTACAGTTCAATGGCATTAAGTACATTCACATTGCTGTGCAACCTTCATCACCATCCATCTCCAGAACTTAAAAAAATATTTTCATACTGAAACTCCATACTCATTAAACAATAATACACCCCTACGCCCAGCCCCTGGTAACCACCATTCTGCTTTCTTCTCTATGAATTTGACCATTTACTGTAGGTACCTCACATTAGTGGAATCATGCAGTATTTGTCCTTTTGTGATTGGCTGAGTTCACCTCACATAATATCTTCAAGGCTCATCTGTGTCATAGCATGTGTCAGAGCTTCCTTCCTTTTTAATGTTGAATAATATTCCATTTTATGTATATCACATTTTGTTTATCCATTTATCTATCAATGGATACTTGGCTTGCTTTCACCTTTTGACTATTGTGAATAATGCTGCTATGAACACGGGTGTATAAATATCTGTTTGAGTCCTTGCTTCAATTCTTTTGTGTATATATCCAAAAATGGAGTTGCTAAATCATATGATAATTCTATTTTTAATTATTTTAGAAACTGCCATACTGTTTTCCATAGTATCCACACCATTTTACGTTTCTACCAATGGCAGTCAGCGTTCCAGTTTCTCCACATCCTCACCAACACTTGTTATTTTCTGTTATTTTGATAATAGTGATCCTAATGGGTGTGAAGTGGTATCTCATTGTGGTTTTCATTTGCATTTCCCTAATGATTAGTGATGTTAAGCATCTTTTCATATGCTTATTGGCCATTTGTATATCTTCTCTTTGGAAAAATGTCTATTCAAGTCACTTGCTCATTTTGTAATTGGGTTGTTTGTTTTTTGGTTGTGAGTTATAGGAGTTCTTTATATGTTCTGGATATTAACCTTTTATCAGATATATAATTTGCAAATATTTTCTCCATTCCATGGATTGCCTTTTCACTCTGTAATGTCCTTTGTTGCATAAAAGTTTTAAATTTTGATGAAGTCAAACTTACTTATGTTTTTCTTGTGTTGCCTAAGCTTTTAGTGACATATCCAAGAAATCACTGACAAATCCAATGTTACAAAGATTTCCCCCTATGTTTTCTTCTAAGAGTTTTATAGTTTTAGTTCTTACATTTAGGTCTTTGATTCATTTTGGGTTAGTTTTTGTATATGGTGTAAGGTAGGAGTCCAGCTTCATTCTTTTGTGTGTGGATATCCAGTTTTCCCCATTCGTTGAAAGGACTGTTCTTGCCCCATCAAGTTGTCTTGGCACTCTTGTTGAAAATCAATTGGCTGTGTATGCAAGGTCATCTAGGTTTCACCTATATTATCTTCCAATAGTTTTATAATTTTGTGTTTTTCATTTAAATCTGTGATTCATCTTGACTTAATTTTTATGGAAGTTCTGTGTATAGATTCATTTTTTTGCATGTGCATATCCAATAGTTCCAACACCATTTGTTTAAAAGACTTTGTTCCATTTTATTACTTTTGCTCTTCTGTCAAAGATCAGTTGACTATATTTATGTGGGTCTATTTCTGAGTTCTCTACTCTGTTCCATTGATCTGTATGTCTTATTCTTTTGTCAATACCATGCTGTCTTAATTATTGTAGCTTTATAGTAAGTCTTGAAGTTCTTCTCCAACTTTATTCTTCTCCTTCAATATTGTGTAGGCTATTCTGTGTCTTCTGCCTCTCCATATAAACTTTAGAATCAGTTTGTCAATATCCACAAAATAACTTGCGGGGATTTTTATTTTGATTTGGATTGCATTGAATCTGTAGATCAAGTTGTGAACATCTGACATCTTGACAATATTGAGTCTTCCTATTCATAAACATGCAATATCTCTCCATTCAGTTTTTCCTTGACATCTTTTGTTTGAGCTTTATAGTTTTCCTCATATAGATCTTGCACATATTTGGTTAGATTTATACCTGAGTATTTCATTTTGGGTACTAATATAAATGGTAATATATTTTTAATTCAAACTCCACTTGTTCATTCATGGTAAATAGAAAAGCAATTGACTTTTGTATATTAACCTTGTGTTCTGTAACCTTGATATAAGCATTTAATAGTTCCAGGAGCTTTGCTGTTGGTTCTTTTGGATTTTCTACATAGATGATCATGTCAAGTACAAATAAACACAGTCTTATTTTCACTTTCCCAATATCTTTACCTTTTATTTCCTTTTCTTCTCTTACTGCACTTGCTAGGACTTCCAATACGATGTTGAAAAGCAGTGGTGGGAGGGGACATCCTTGCTTTGTGTCTGATCTTATGGGAAAGCTTTGAGTTTCTCACCATTGAGTGAGATGTTTAGCTGTAAGCTTTTTATAGAGGCTCATAGTGAATATGAGGAAGTTTCCCTCTATTCCTAGCTTACTGGGAGTTTTTATCATAAATGGGTGTTGAATTTTGTCAATGCTTTTTATGCATCTACAGATAGGATCATGTGATTTTTCTTTAGCCTGTTGATATTGGAATGTAGATTACATTAATTGATTTTTGAATGTTAAACTAGGCTTGTATATGCCTGGGGTAAATCCCACTTTTTTGTGGTATATAATTCTTCTTACACATTGTTGGATTTGAATTGCTAATATTTTGTTGAGGATTTTTACAACTCTGTTCATGAGAAATATTGCTCTATATTTTTCTTTTCTTGTAATATCTCTGTCTGGTTTTGGTGTTAAGACAACACTGGCCTCTTACAATGAATTAGAAAGTATTTCCTCTGCTTCTTTCTTTGGGAAGAGATTGTAGAGAACTGACACAATTTCTTCATTAAATATTTGATAGAATTCACTAGTGAATACACTGGGTCTAGTGCTTTGGAAGGTTGTTAATTATTGATTCTATTTCTTTAATAGAAATAGGCCTATTCAGATGGTCTATTTCTTTTTGTGTTAGTTTTAGCAGATTGTGTCTTTCAAGGAATTTGTATATTTCATCTAGGTTATCAAATTTGTGGGCATAGAGTTATTCATAATACTCCTTTATTATCCTTTTATTGTCCATGGAGTTTTTAGTGATGTCCCCTCTTTCATTTCTGATATTGGTAATTTGTGTCTTCTGTCTTTATTTCTTAGTTAGCCTGGAAGAGGCTAATCCGTTTTATTGCTCTTTTCTTGGAATCAACTTTTGGTTTTGTCGATTTTTCTCTATTGATTTCCTGTTTTCAATTTCATTGATTTCTGCTGTAATTTTTATTATTTCTCTTCTTCTTCTTTCTTTGGATTTAATTTGCTATTCTTCTTCTAGTTTCCTAAATTGGAAGCTTAGCTTATTGATTTTAGATCTTTCTTTTTTTCTAACATATACATTCAATCATAAATTTCCCTCTATTCACTATGTTCACTGAATCCCACTAATTTTGATAAGTTGATTTTCATTTTCATCTAGGTCAAAATATTAATTTCTCCTGAGATTTCTTCTTGACTCGTTATTTAGAACTGTGTTGTTTAATCTTCAGTATTTGGGGATTTTCCAGCTATTTTTCTGTCATTAATTTCTAGTTTAATTCCATTGTGATCTGAGGTCAGGCATTGTATGATTCCTATTCTTTTAAGTTTATTAAGCTTTATGGCCCAGAATGTGGTCTATCTTGGTGAATGTTCCATGTGAGCTTGAGAAGAATGTGTGTTCTGCTGTGATTGGATGGAGTAGTCTGTAGATGTCAATTTTATCCAACTGATTGATGGTGCTCTCTAGTTCCACTTTGATCTCACTGATATTTTGCCTCCTGGATCTGTCCATTTCTGAAAGAGGCATGCTAAAGTCTCCAACTATAATAGTGGATTCATCTAGTTCTTCTTTCAATTTTATCAGTTTTTGCCTCATGTATTTTGACATGCTGTTGTTAGGTGCATACACATAAAGGATTGTTATGTCTTCTTGGAGCATTGACTCTTTTCTCCTTATCTAATGCCCATCTTTTTCCCTGATAACTTTCCTTTCTCTGAAGTCTGCTCTGTTTGAAATTTATATAGCTACTCTTGCTTTCTTTTGATTAGTGTTAGCATGGTATATCTTCCCCCATCCCTTTGCTTTTAATCCACATGTATCTTTGTATTTACAGTGGGTTTCTTGTAGACAGCATATAGCTGAGTCTTGGTTTTTGATCCAGTCTGATAATCTCTGTCTTTTAGTGGGTATATTTAACCATTGATATTTACAGTGATTATTGATATAGCTAGATTAATATCTACCATATTTATTACCATTTTCTAATTGTTACCCTTATTCCCTGTTGTTATTTCTGTCTTCTACACTTTTCTACCTTTTGTGGTTTTGAACAATTTATTTGATTCCACTTTCACTCATTTCTTAGCATATTAATTATACTTCTTTTTTTAGTTTTTTAAGCAGTTGCCCTAAAATTTTCAATATACGTTTATAACTAATCCAGATCCACTTTGAGATAACACCATACTGCTTATTGGGTAATGTAAGTACCTTATAATAACAAAATAATTCTAAACCATGTGTCCCATCCCTTGTGTCAATGCTGTCATTCCTTTCACTATTACATAGGCACACATATGCACACGCACACACACAGACACACACACAAAGAATGCATAATCAAATACATTGTTGCTATTATTATTTTGAACAAATTTTTATCTGTTAGATCAATTAAGAATAAGAAAAAATAAAGCTTTTATTTTACCTTTACTTACTCAGTTTTTGGAACACTCTTCCTTTCTTTATGTAGATTCCAGTTTCTGATCTATATTATTTTCCTCTCTCTGAAGAACTTCTTTTAACATTTCTTGCAAGACAGATCTACTGGCAACAAATTTCCTCAATTTTTGTTTGTCTGTGAAAGTCTTTTTTTCCCTTTACTTTCAAAGGATAATTTTGGGGGTACAGAATTCTAGATTGGTGGTTTTTCTCTCTCAACACTTTAAACATTTCATTTCAGTCTCTTTTTGCTTGCATAGTTTCTGAGAAAGATTTAGATGTAATTCTTATCCTTGCTCCTCTACAGATAAGATATTTTTTCCCCTCTGACTTCTTTCAGGATTTTTTTTTTTTTTTTTTTTTTTTTTTTTGCGGTACGTGGGCCTCTCACTGTTGTGGCCTCTCCCGTTGCGGAGCACAGGCTCCGGACGCGCAGGCCCAGCGGCCATGGCTCACGGGCCCAGCCGCTCCGCGGCATATGGGATCCTCCCGGACCGGGGCACGAACCCGTATCCCCTGCATCGGCAGGCGGACTCTCAACCACTGCGCCACCAGGGAGGCCCTCAGGATTTTTTTTTTATCTTTAATTTTCTGAAAATGATATGCCTATATGTCATCCTTTGGGTATTTTCTCTGAGCTTCCTGGATCTGTGGTTTGATGTCTGACATTAATTTGGAGGAAATTCTCAGTCATTATTCTTCAAATATTACTTCTGTTCCTTTCTCTCTTTCTTTTTCTGGTATTCCCATTACACATAAGTTACATCTTTTGTAGTTGCCCCATGGTTCTTGGATATTGTGTTCTGTTTCTTTTCCCAGTCTTTTTTCAGTTGCTTTTCAGTTTCAGAAATTTCTATTGTCATATTCTCAAGCTCAGAGAGTTTTTCCTCAGCTGTATGCAGTCTACTAATGAGCCCATCCAATGCATTCTTCATTTCCGTTAGAGTGTTTTTGATCTCTAATATTTCTTTTTCATTCTTTCTTGGAATTTTCATCTCTCTGATTATTTTACCCATCTGCTATTGCACATGTTGCCTTCTTTTCAGAAAGCCCTTAGCATTTTAGTTATAATTTTTAAAAATTCCTAGTCTAATAAAGCCAACCTTCTTACCATACCTGACTCTAGGTCTGATGCTTGTTCAGTCTCTTCAGAAAACTGTTTTTTACGTGTAGTTTTCCGTATTATTTTTGTTGAAAGGATGGCATAGTGTACTGGGGAAAAGAATGGTGGTAAATAGGCCTTTAGTAATGCAGTGTGAGGCATGGGGGGAGGAGGGGAGTTCTATAGGCCTGTGATTAGGTCTCCATCTGTTGGTGAGCCTGTGCCCCTGGACCATGGATTTCTTGTCCCCTCCCTGCTTAGGTGGAACAGAATGGCTGAAAAGGGGCTAAAGTTGGGTACTTCCCTTCCCCAGGTAGGTTAGGCTCTGGTAAAGTAGTTTCTCCTGAGGGCAGGCTTTGTTAAAAATAACAAAAAGCTCTGGCATATTTAAAAAATGGCTCTTTTAATCCTCCTCTTGCTGGAAGCTTGACAGCATTTTTCTCCAGTATTCACTGTGAGAATCTGGTAGAGCTCCTTGCAGTAAAATTCACAAAAGTGTGTGGGTGGGAGGCCTCCCTAAGACTGGTTCCCCCTGAAGTTTTTTTTTTCTTACATCTTTATTGGAGTATAATTGCTTTACAATGGTGTGTTAGTTTCTGCTTTATAACAAAGTGAATCTGTTATACATATACATATGTCCCCATATCTCTTCTCTCTTAAGTCTCCCTCCCTCCCACCCTCCCTATCCCACCCCTCTAGGTGGTCACAAAGCACCGAGTTGATCTCCCTGTGCTATGCGGCTGCTTCCCACTAGCTATCTATTTTACGTTTGGTAGTGTATATATGTCCATGCCACTCTCTCACTTTGTCCCAGCTTACCCTTCCCCCTCCCCATATCCTCAAGTCTATTCTCTAGTAGGTCTGTGTCTTTATTCCCGTCTTACCCCTAGGTTCTTCATGACATTTTTTTTCTTAGATTCCATATATTTGTGTTAGCATATGGTATTTGTCTTTCTCTTTCTGACTTACTTCACTCTGTATGACAGCCTCTAGGTCCATCCACCTCACTACAAAACGCTTAGTCTTGTCTACACTCAGCCTCTAACGATCCATCAGTTACAGCTCCAGTTTCCCTACCCTGGCACTGGTTCCTGCAAAAGTTCCTGCTTGTGGTTTCTGCTACAGTAACTTGTGATTCTCTGTGTCTTCTTGGCTTTCCATATGTAGGCCAGCAGTTTGCCCTGTGAGCTCACTTCTCTGACATATCTGAGAAGGCTTGTTAATCTTTGAGTTTGTTCAGTTTTTCACGTGTTAGGATGAATTGGTGACTTGTAATCTCCTTACATGCCATACCAGAATCCAGAAGTCTTCGATATTCAACTGTCGATGGGAAAAAAATGCACAACGTGAGAGTTGTGAGTTAAGTTTTATTGGGGCAAAATGAGGACTATAGCCCAGGAGACGGCATCTCAGAGAGCTCTGAGACACTGCTTCAGAGAGGTAGGGGGGAGGTCAGTATATATATGGTGTTAGTGAAGGGGGAGTACATGCAATCAAGCACATATCGTTTGCAGAAGGTTTCTGCTAATCTCATGATTAGCTAGTCACGAGGAGCAGATGTCAGCATGAAGGATTTTAGTGTTTTTTCTAGATATGAGGAGATGCAAGATTTGGGCTCATAAAATCGTCTCCTGAAAATATCTAATTATCTGAAGACCTGTTCTGCCAGTTTTTCCCAGAGCACAGAGCACCTCATTTCTGATCTCTACCCGAAACTCCTTTCAGGAGGTGTTGAAAGTCAGCAGCTGCAGCAGCTCATAATTTAATCCTTAGAGGTAGATGGCAAGTGCCAATTTGTAGGTGACACAACTATTAAGTATACAGTTGCACATGCAAACAGATCATTGCAGATTTGCCAACCAAATGGTGACTTCCATTAACAAGTTTCCATTTTGTTTTTAGAAGTGAATCTTCTGCAAGGACAAAATCAAGCCATTTACAAATGTGACAGTTAGACAAACCCATTGCATATGTGCCCCTAAAGAGTTTAAACATTATTAGGACGCCCTACAAAAAGTCTTCTGAGGTTTTTTTCCTCATCATATTTCTTAGGAATAAGCATGGTTCTTCTTACCAAAGGCAAAAATATACCCGACTCAGTGTGCACGATGGGTTTTAAGGTCCCTCTGAAAAGAAGATGGCATAAACCAGTTGTTAATTGTGCTTCATGAATGTAGAAACACATTATTTCTCTTGAAAGTTGGTGATGCCAAAAGCTATGGATTCCTGAGAGGGGAAAAATATTTGCATTACTATTTTACCTTAATAAGAGATATCACCAAGTGTCTGCAACAAATGAATGTTGAATTTCTATATTTGAATTGTACATTGTTAATAATGAAAGGCCTTTGAAATTTTTAGTGTATTATATCAATAGAAATATTGGACACTGAGATTTCTTTTTTAGCATGTACATTTATGAACCATAATGAAGGTAAATGTTGCAAAATCCAGTCAGTGATCTTTAATGACACCAACAAGAAACCATTTTCAGAATACCAACGGAAATGGACAGAGAAGTCTTTGTATGGCCTGGGAGTGTGAACCTTAGATGTACAAGAAGGAGAGACAGAATCTTAGTTTCAGAGGATATTTTACAGACCACCTTTTTTTGTGACAAGTCCTCCTTAGTATATAATTACTACATGGTACATGATATTAGTATTTATCCACTTTCCTTCCTGATGTGTTCTAGCTTCTCTGTGAACATTCATTTTAAAGCTTCAGTTTGACTAAGGATACAATTATCAGGATGGACTCAAGTGTAAAACATTTATTTACTATCACTTTCTAAAATGTTCAGAAATCGTACTCAGCACTTGACCATCATAACTACCTCTGAATTAGTTAATAGAACTTGCAAGGACAATTATCTGTAGAAAAATCACCGTCAATATGTGGACTTTGTGCATCTCAGGGAATTTCTTTCCTGTGCCTGATTGAAAATTTAAAAAAAGAACTTAGTGGTATGTTAAAGAGTTGCATCTTAGTTAAAGATTATTTTCCAGAAAATTACAACACTTTGACTATCATATCTTGACATTCACTGATCTGACTTGAGGAACTTGCCAAGCATGGAGGTTAAAAAGGAAGGACTTTCTACTTCAATGTTTCCGAATATCTGGAAGAAATCTAAAGAACATTTCTCCTAGTGCTATCTCTGGGCAAGGCTGTTTTACTAACATTTCTCATCTTTTTTTTCTACATTTTACTTCAGTGTTAACACACTCTATCCATCATTTCACCCCTCTGGTCTTAGGGTATAAATCAACGTCTGTAAAACTGTTCAATAACAGAATTTAATTGCCCTGGAGGAAAAGGAGACTTTTCTCACTTGAAAGCCAGGGGAAAATGGTGGCATTTAACCTCTTGTTGGGCATTTTAAAAAGAGGAAAAGAATAATAAATGCTCTTGAAAATTAATTCACATGGACCTTTATTTTCCTTCAAAATTTTCTGACTGAAATTATCTTTAAAGTGTGAGTAGGGGGCTTCCCTGGTGGCGCAGTGGTTGAGAGTCCGCCTGCCGATGCAGGGGACACGGGTTCGTGCCCCGGTCCGAGAGGATCCCACGTGCCGCGGAGCGGCTGGGCCCGTGAGCCATGGCCGCTGGGCCTGCGCGTCTGGAGCCTGTGCTCCGCAACGGGAGAGGCCACAACAGCGAGAGGTCCGCGTACCGCAAAAAAAAAAAAAAAAATGTGAGTAGGACTTCCCTGGTGGTGCAGTGGTTAGGAATCCACCTGCCAATGCAGGGGACACGGGTTCAAGCCCTGGTCCGGGAAGATCCCACATGTTGTGGAGCAGTGAAGCCCGTGCGCCACAACTACTGAGCCTGAGCTCTAGAGCCTGCGAGCCACACCTATTGAGCCCGTGCGCCACAACTACTGAAGCCTGCGTGCCTAGAGCCTGTGCTCCTCAACAAGAGAAGCCACCGCAATGAGAAACCCGCACACAATGAAGAGTAGCCCCCACTCGCCGCAACTAGAGAAAGCCCACATGCAGCAACGAAGACCCAATGCAGCCTAAAATAAATAAATAAAATATAAATTAAAAAAATTTTTTAATGTGGGTAGATTTGGAGCAAGTGAAATACCGTGATCAGATGTGGTCTGAGCTTTGGCATTTTATGTTTGTATCTTTTGGAAAGACATTCTGCAGAACTCTCTGGTATTTTGGCATGTACCCAAGAGATATTACGGTTCACATTATCATCCATAGTCATCCAAAAGAGGGCCAAGTATTGTCTCAAAAGCAAGCTTAGCTGGGTTTTCTTACCAAACCACGTGGACATGGGAAGTTCAGACAGGCCACTCAAATTAAGATCAAAGCTTCCATATCAGGGTGAAAATCTCCTTAAAGTGTTTTGAAATGTTGATTTTCATTGTTTATCTGTTTCTATAGGTGTACAAAGTTAGCCTGTTATAGCTTTTTTTTCCAGAGCATAGTGTCTGCCTTAAAAACAGAATCAGTAATGTGATGTCTTGTATGACAAAGGCAGTGTGATATCTGTATATTCTACTACATATTTTTATCACACGCAATGGCTAGTTTATGCCTAATTGGACATTTTTAGTGTTTGCATTTTCTATTTTTTTCTAATTGGTTAGAAATGTATTGGCCATAATAGACAGAGGTGGATTTCAGAGAGAAAGATGGTCTTTGTAGGTGTTTGTATATCCTCTACAATAATGAGATGCCCTGGCTCCTTGTCTTGGTTCTGACATCACGTCCGTGTGCCTTTGGATGAGCCATCATCCTCCTTGAGCCAGTGTTTCCTCATAACTGAAAGAAGTTAATAATTTTACCTCTTACAGGGTTATGAGGAGTAAACAGGAGAGGGGGAAATATATAAGAAAGGGCATGATAAAATGGATGTAAATGAAAGTAAATGTTACATAAGACCTTCTGCCAGAGCATCTTGAAAGGCCTCGAGGGAAAGGTGAGCTGCTAGAAGGTACCCCTGAATGGATGGCAAGTTATCACAGAGCCAATTATTTTGATTAAAAAAAAAAGCAAGGGATACCATTTGCAGCAATATGGATGGACCTAGAGGTGATGATACGAAGTGAAGTAAGCCAGACAAAGAAAGACAAATACCATATGATATCACTTATATGTGGAATCTAAAAAAATGATACAAAGGAACTTATTTACAAAACAGAAAGAGGCTCACAGACATAGAAAACAAACTTATGGTTACCAACCAGGAAAGGGAGGTGGCGGGAGGGATAAATTAGGAGTTTGGGATTAACATGTACACATGACTATATATAAAATAGATAACCAATAGGGCCTACCGCATAGCACAGGGAACTCTACTCAATATTTTGTAATAACCTATAAGGGAAAAGAATCTGAAAAGGTATATATATACCAGATGCTCCCATACAGGCATGAAAAAATACGTCAGCCTGTTTTCCACTGCCATAAATCTAAAGCCCTTGCATATTTTATATGTTTGACCTTTCTCTTGCTAGGTAAAAGAATCCAGTAGTTCTCAATCAGAGGTGATTTTTAGCCCCCAGGGGACATTTGACAATGTCTGGAGACATTCTTGGTTGTCATGACTAGGGGCAGATGTACAACTGACATCTAGTGGATAGAAATCAGGGATGCTGCTAAACATTCTTCAATACACAGGAGAACTCCCACAGCAAAGAATTATCTAGCCCCAAATGTCAGCAGTGCCAAGGCGGAGTTCAGTCTCCAATCCATGTTGACCGGAGCCTGTGCTCCAATAGAAATGACTGTCATGAGAGAGATATAGTCACTCTGACCTTCTCAGGGTGAGGGATTCGAAAGAATGTGAGACAAACACACTGAGGCACTTCACACAGATGCTTGAGTGAACGTTTCCCTCTAAATGGCATACGGCATTTCACAAACATAAAGCGGTTGCCATTTCTCTCTCTGAGAATAAAACATAGCCTTAGGAGATGATGCCTTTATTGTTCCAAAGGTCAGGAAGACCTTGGTCATCATTTTGAAAAGAAACAAGTATATGCTTTGTAATAGCCAGTGAATTTAGCAACTTCATAAACCTAACAGAACGATCAAAAATGATACCTTTCATTTATTATCTATTGCACATTTAAGCATCTTCCAAAAATAACAATAAGAAGAGTTGGGTTTGCTTTCAGTTGATAGCTCTGTCATTTTAAGATTTCTGGTATCACTAAGATCCTTCTAACCACAATCAAATGGCTTAATTTATCTAATGTTTTAGAATTTTGGTAAGAGTAGGTATTAAACATTTTGTAACTGTTTGGGGAATTTGAAAGGTTATTAAGTTCTGAATAACAGAGTCTCTCATGTTTTCCCACCAAACTTTTCCCAGCAGTGAATATATCTGGATCTTATTCTGGTTTTTTATTCTTTTTTTAGCTTCCTGAAATGACTCATGTTCAAACACAGCGACCGTGGTTGATGTTTCTCCTGCAGAACTTTGGACTGACCCTAGGTTGGCTTTCCCTCTTACTCTTGGCTATATATGAACAAAATATTAAAATATAAGTTGAGTCTCAAAATCCTTCAAAAATCAATTTCAATGGCATCATTTTGTTTCTTTTGTTGTATTCTATAGTGATTTATAAATTAAATATTTTTATCTTAGGTGAAGTGTATGTCTTTTAGTTCATTAACTTATTGATTTTATAATGCAATTTAGTTTCTATAGTGTATAAATGTCAGGTTGTACTTAAATGAATTTTTGTTGTTAGTTTCCAACACTGTGATGGAACTCACACCTTCTTAGTAACTCATACGCTCTAAATTAATTCTAGTAAACTTTCAAAAAATATTTTTTCCCTAGTAAAGGATGTTCGTTTGTAGTATTTGAAGTGGACAGACGTCTGTTGGGTTAAAATCTGCTGTAACTTCTTTGATGTCAATAATATATTTTTTGTGTGTATGTGAGATTATAAACCATAAGCAAACTAAATTACAAACAAATGTAATAAAGTCTTGTTTTAATGTGATGGTTTGTATTACCTTCTGTTACTGGATGTCAGATTCTGAATCAACGATAAAGAAAAAAACCAATATAGCATAGTTCACCTGAAAGTGTGACCCACTGGCTCAGAAATGCTCATAAATGAGCAAACTTGGGAATTTTAAAGGCTACTGTGTCAGCACTCTTCTCTATAAGCACCAAAGGAAATCTGTTCTCGGCAAAGAAAACTGGAAACAAAAGATGAAATTCAAAAAATTTTAACATAAAACTTGAGTCGGGCAGTAGATTTAATGCATAAAGTGTCACAGATTTAACAGTGTGTTTATGAGAATAATATTACTAAGTGAAACATATTTTTATGCTCTTTCTGAGGAAATATAGAACCCTAAACATTATTTAAGTAGGTAAGTTCATGAAATGTACAAGCAACATTCCTGATTACCTAGGATAAATCATTAAAATAGAAAATAACTCTGGCTTTAGTCATTTTTCTTGGAAAACAGATGCCTACTATTTTTCTTATTTTTTAATGAGATATCTTGACAAGGGAAAAAAAGCCCATTTTCCTGCCAGAATGGCTCATGGCACTGCATCAAATACATCTCTCCTACTTCCTCACTTACCAGTAGATAGTCTTTGCCACGTGCACCCAAACACAATCTGCTTCAACCTTTCTTTGATTTCAAAATGAGGGGCGTTTCTCCTTCACTTGTCTTTAGAGCTTCGTTTAAGGGAGCCTCATGACAAGGCAATAGTGCTCTGACTTCGGCAGACATTAGGACTGATGGAGGATGTTTCACCGTGTAGACTGCTGGGCTTCATCCCTAGAGTTTCTGAGGCTGTAGGTCTGCGGTGGGGCTTGATTTTGAACTGCTTCCAGGTGATACTGATGCTGATGCTGCTGATTGGATGCCCCGCCCCCCGCCCGAGCTTCGCTGGCGTGATGGAGATCAGACACACCTGGCATCATGAAAGAGCAGGCGCACGACCCTTGCCCCGTTAAGCTGATGAGCGCCTGACAAGCCTCACACTAGACCTGAGTTCCTGCGTTGAAAGCCCCTGCTCTTTCCGCCTTGCTTGTGAGCGACGGTTCAGTCGCGGGAGTTACCGGATGAAGAGTTCGCAGGCAGCACTTTGATTCCTCTTTGCCTTGAAAGGTAAGCGGCCCCGACGCGTAGAGCTTTGTCGTCCTTTTATTGGAGAATAATATGTAGCTGAACAAAGCCCCTTTGTACAGGTCGACGTGGTGTGGAGCTTACGCAAAAGAAGCACCTGGCACCAACCGTGTTTGGGTTTCTATGAGCACGTTCTGATTTTGGCGTGAAGCCTTAACTTAAGCCAGTTTAGTTAGAAAAGCTCTGATGGATGAGTTTGTTCCCAGTTCAAGTTTAGAGTAGCTTGGGGCTTGGCTAAATTAAACATCTTGATGTGAGCTACTCTGTAACCTTCAACTTAGAGTGGGTTTAATTTCTTTTTTTTTTTTTTTTTTTTGCTGTTCGCGGGCCTCTCACTGTTGTGGCCTCTCCCGTTGCGGACCACAGGCTCCGGACGCGCAGGCTCAGCGGCCATGGCTCACGGGCCCAGCCGCTCCGCGGCACATGGGATCCTCCCGGACCGGGGCACGAACCCGCGTCCCCTGCATCAGCAGGCAGACTCTCAACCACTGCGCCACCAGGGAAGCCCAGGGTTTAATTTCTTTTTAAATTTTATTGAAGTCTAGTTGATTTACAATGTTGTGTTAATTACTGCTGTACAGCAAAGTGACTCAGTTATACATATATATATATTCTTTTTCATATTCTTTTCCATGATGGTTTATCACAGAGTATTGAGTATAGCTCCCTGTGCTGTACAGTAGGACCTTGTTGTTTACCCATCCTATAGATACCAGTTTGCATCTGCTAATCTAGAGTGGGTTTAATCTGACCGTTGGCTGAGGTGGTGCCGAGGATGTTGAGGGATTAAAAGGAGTCACAGCTGTCGGAAGGATTTGGAGGGACATTTTCAGGGAGTATTTTGCAACCCAGCACCGGTGTGCTCCGGTTGTAAGCAAAGACCTGGCCCTCAGAGGTCATCTGCAAGGGTCATCCTGGGAATAGGATGTAGCAGCTCCTGCGGGTACCTTTCTAGGTTGGCCACCCCTCCCCCCAGCCTACCTTATACCTCGCTGTTTGTAAGTCCTATCAGCAACCCAACAGCCTGAGCTGGACCTCCAGCCTCAAGCAGTCTTAATTGATAGAAATTCTCTTTTCCTCAAAATTGAGTGGTAATGATAAAAATATTATGACGACGTTTTGCCTTCTAAATATGGACAGAGTCTAAGTTTGGGGTGGCTGACCACGGTCATCCCTTTCGGTGATCCAAGTTATGTGTTACTCACTGAGCTTTGGGGTAAGTGGTGTTTTCCTTGAAACCCGATTTCACAATAACGTTAGCGTATTTCTGTTTAGGAGGCCTAAATTTAGGATTCCACTGTATTTCTACTCGGTGATGGATTTGTTTTTTAGTCACTGAACTAGAAATGCTCCTGGAGGAATAAAAACCAAGGAGCAAGTCATACAGAATTCTTATTTGAACATCTATCGCCCACTGACAGGGCCCTCTTTAGGGAAAGGAGAATTGGTATCATGTTACTGTGAGGCAGAATTCAGGGCCTGGGAAGGTGGTTCCACTGCCGCGTGCTGACCAAGACCAGGGTGTATATAAATATGCCCATAAATTACAGCCATGATCACCCCTCCGCCACCCCTTCCAGAAGCCAGACTTTGGAGATGCGACTGTACCTCTTTCTGTAAGACGCCCCTCTCAGGATACTGCACTTTGACCACTTCCTTTCCTCTTCGAAGCTGGAGGGGAAGGGTTGGATTGTGGCGATGCTGGTTGCTAGGGTAGACTGGACCAATCAGGTTGGGGCTCTTGTGTGCATTAAGAATTCAGGCGCTAAACTGGAATCTTGGTTCAAATCCCAGCAATGCCACTGAATAAACTTACAACTTCTTTGAGCAATTTTTATTTCTGTAAAATAGGGCTAAAAATAGACCCTACCTCCTGAGATTGTGGTGGGGTCAATATGAGATGCTTACTGCTCCTGAAGCACAGTGCATGGCGAATACTGAAGGCTCAATAAATATTAAATCAACATCATCATCACCATCATCATCATCAGTATCCCGTTCTTTTATCACATTTCCACAGTTTACCTCTCAGGGCTGTACCTCAGCTCATGGAAATGTCTTTCCTTGGTAGGGAATGGAGGTCAAACCTTTTTATGTCTTTACAATCTTCTACTCAAGCCTCCAAACCAGTCACTCAAATATTTCCTTACTGTTTTTTCACCTTGACTCATTTCCAGAGCCGGAGAGCTGGTGGGGGGCCCTCTGGTTGAGCCCAGTCTGCCATCTCCTCTGGGAAGCCTCTCTCCAAGTGTCATAATGCTTACACTCAGCGTGAGCCCCTCTCTCTTATTCTTTATCTTATTTATTTATTTATTCTTGTTACCCAGAGGCACTCACTTTATTTTATTTTAAACTTTTAATTTTATATGGAGCATAGTTGATTAACACTGTTGTGTTAGTTTCAGGTGTACAGCAAAGTGATTCAGTTATACGTATACATGTATCCATTCTTTTTCAAAAATTTTTCCCATTTAGTTTGTTACATAACATTGAGCAGAGTTCTCTGTGCTAGGCAGCAGGTCCTTGTTGGTTTTCTATCTTATATGTAGTAGTGTGTATATGTCAATCCCAAACTCCCTAACTATAAGCAAAACCTATTATGTTCCACTCTGATCATACTTCTAAGGACCTGGAGGTTGAATAAGGGAAGCTGATGGAGAGGAACCTGTCTGAGGTCATGGCTATGGTCACAACTTGATTTCGATTCAGAGCCCAAAGGAGTTCAACCCACTGCCCCTGTTGCCAATGTACCTGTTGCACCTGCTGCTGAGGGAATGCGACCAGCTCTGAAAAGAGTCCAGGGTCCATGATACATCACCCTCGGGAGTGCTGGCTTGTTCAAACAGGGCAGGTGCCCTCCAGCTGGAGGTATCCACAGCCGCCCTGGACAGCAAGGGCACCATGGACAGCAGCGCCAACTCACCCAGCGGATGTTCCTACCTGCCCTAGCACCCATGTGTGGGGGGCAATGAGCCCCCCATGGTCAAGCTTTTACCTACATAGGCACATCTCAAAACCCACTGGAAATCGTAGGAAGTTTGAGAAGCCAAAGAGAGTTTTCCAAATCCAAAGTGATCTTACCCCATGTGAAGGGCCTGTGAAATGTACTTGCACACCTGCCCTCCCCCTACCACAATGTTCATGTCTCAGAGACAGACTTTATCATACGGACCTTCCCCCCACCTCCCAGTCCATCCCCCCACCGCTGCTTAACCCGCTTTGCAAAGCCTCTTGCTTCTCAGAGGCTTGCTTTCTTTGTATGATAAATCCCTCCATCTCCCTAGTCATATTGACCAATATAAAAAGAGAAAGATCTTCCTCTTCCCCCGCCCACAGAGACAGGTGCTGCCAGCTGGGACCCACCTAGGCTCTCACCAATTCCCATCCCTACCCTTGACTTTACACAAAATTTTGGGAAGTTTCCAGGATTTCTGGTTTATGGATTAGTTTTGTTTCACGATCTCAGCATTTCCCTTAAATAGCTATACAGAGTGCCTCTAGACTCAGCCCACAGCATCCCATGATGCTGGTGTAAGAACCAACCTCAGAGATTTAATTCAACTCTTTGATTTTATAATGGTGATGTAATAGCAAATATTTTTATAGTGCTTACTAGGTGCCAGATACTATTAAAGGTGCTTTATAAGACTCATTTAATTCTCTTAAGAACCCTGGAAGTATAGGTGAAACACTCTTTTCATCCCCCCTTTTACAGATGAAGAAACTGAGGCCCAGAAGGGTCAGTTAACTTGCCCAAGGTTACAGAGGCAGGCCTGCTAGGGCAGGCTGGCTCCAGAATCTGTGACCTCAATCCCTGTAACACCCAGCCTCTATAGAGAAGAAATTGAGGTTTGGAGAGTCTACATGATAGCCCAAGCTCTTATCTCTGTAAAGGAGTTGACCAAGGACTCAGCTCGAGATCTCAGACTTCTGGTCCAGCAATCTTAACAATTTTTACCATCCTCTCTGGTCCCAGTCAACCCTTCTCCTCTCTAAGGTCTCAGTCATTTAAGGTGGCTTTGCTTATTCTTGTTCATGTTAATTTCTTCCCATGAGGATCTACAGTCTATGCAGCATGTTTTTTTTAATGGAAGTTATGATTTTCATACAAGTTAACATCATTTAACAAATGAATTCTTTAAGTTCTAAAATTCCAAAAGGTTTCTAGGCTTAAGGATTTTTTTTTAATATAACTGATATATTACATGATTAGTTTCTGGTGTACAACATAATGATTCAATGTTTGTGCATATTGCTAAACAACCCACCACAACAAGTCGAGTTAGCATCCATCACCATAGCAGTTACAACTTCTTTATTTCTTGTGATGAGAACTTTTAGGATCTACTCTCTTAGCAAGTTTCAAGTACACAATACAGTTTTATTAACTATAGTCACCATGCTGTACTACATCCCATAACTTATTTATTTTATAAGTAAAAGTTTGGCACCCTTTGCCTATTTTGCCCACCCCTTACCCCCCGCCTCTAGCAACCACTAATCTGTTCTCTGTACCTATGAGCTCATTGTTTTTGTTTTTAGATTTCACATATAAATGAGATCATATGGTACTTATATTTCTCTGTCTGACCTCTTTCATTTAGTGTACTGCCCTCAAAGTCAGTCCATTTTATTGCAAATGGCAATATTTCATTCTTTCTTATGGCTGAATATATTTCATTGTACATAGGTATATACATATATATATCACATCTTCTTTATCCATTAGTCCATCAGGGACACTTAGGTTGCCTCCGTATCTTTGTTATTGTAAACAGGGCTGCAGTGAACATGAGTGTAGAGATATCTTTTTTAAAAAATTTATTTATTTATTTATTTATTTTGGCTGTGTTGGGTCTTCGTTGCTGCACGCGGGCTTTCTCTAGTTGCATCAGAGGGGACTACTCTTTGTTGCAGTGCATGGGCTTCTCATTGCGGTGGCTTCTCTTGTTGTGGAGCACAGGCTGTAGGCAGGCGGGCTTCAGTAGATGTGGCACGCAAGCCCAGTAGTTGTGGCTCATGGGGTGTAGAGCGCAGGCTCAGCAGTTGTGGTGCACAGGCTTAGTTGCTCTGCGGCATGTGGGATCTTCCCGGACCAGGGCTCGAACATGTGTCCCCTGAGGCGGATTCTTAACCACTGTGCCACCAGGGAAGTCCCTAGACATCTTTTTAAGTTAGTGTTTTTGTTGCCTTCACATAACTACCAGAAGTGGAATCTTGGATTATATGGTAGTGATATTTGAAGAATCTCCATACTGTTTTCCACAGTGACTGTACCAATTGACCTTCCAGCCAACAGTGCACAATGATTCCCTTTTCTCCACATTCTCACCAACACTTGTCATTTTTTAAAAATAATAGCCATTCTAACAGATGTAAGGTGATATTTCATTATGGTTTTGATTTGCATTTCCCTGATTAATAGTGATATTGAGCCCCTTTTCATGTACCTGTTGGCCATCTATATGTCTTCTTTGGGAAAATGTCTAATCATATCCTTTATTAGATATATGATTTGCAAATATTTTCTCTCATTTGGCAGGTTCACTTTCATTTTGTTGGTAGTTTCCTTTGCTGTGCAGAAGCTTTTTAGTTTGATGTAGTTCCACTTGTTTATTTTTGCTTTTGTTGCCTTTGCTTTTTGTGTCAAATCCAAAAAATCATCACTAAGACTGATGTCAGAGAGCTTATTGCCTACGTTTTCTTCTAGGAGTTTTATGGTTTCAGGGCTTACATTCAAGTTTTTAATCCATTTTGAGTTAATTTTTGTGTACTTTGTAAGATAGTGGTCCAGTTTCATGCTTTTGCATGTGGTGGTCCAGTTTTCCCAGACTGTTTATTCAAGAGACTGTCCTTTCTCCATTGTATATTCTTGGCTTTTTTGTCATAACTTAATTGACCCTGTATGCATGGGTTTATTTCTGGGCTCTCTATTCTGTTCCTTTGATCTATGTGTCTGTCTTTATGCCAATACCATACTGTTTTGATTACTACAGCTTTGTAAAGTAGTTTGGAATCAGGAAGTGTGATGCCTCTAGCTTTATTCTTTCTCACAATTGCTTTAGCTATTCGGGGTCTTTTGTGGATCTATACAAATTTTAGGACTGTTCCTTCTATTTCTAGGGAAAAATGCCATTGGAATTTTGATAGAGATTGCATTGGATCTGTAGATTGTTTTGGGTAGTATGGACATTGTAACAATATTAATTCTTCTAATCCATGACCGTGGAGTATCTTTCCATTTATTTATATCTTCAGTTTCTTTCATCAATATTTTATAGTTATCAGTGTACAAGTCTTTCACCTCCTTGGTTATATTTATCCCTAAATATTTTAGTCTTTTTAATGCTATTGTAAGTGGGATTGCTTTCTTAATTTCTCTTTCTGATAGCTTGTTGTTAGTATATAGAAATGCAACTGATTTTTTTTGTTGATTTTGTGTCCTGCAACTGTACTTAATCCACTTTTTAGTTCTAACAGTCTTCAGGGTGTTCTCTTTGTAGTCTCATGTTGTCTGCAAATAGTGGCAGTTTAAATTCTTCCTTTCTGATTTGGATACCTTTTCTTCCTTCCTCCCTTCCTTCCTGTCTTTATTCCTTTCCTTTTTTTTTTGCCTAATTTCTCTGGCTAGGACGCCAATATTATGTTGAACAAAGTGATAAGTGTAGGCATCCTTGTCTTGTTCCTAATATTAGAGGAAAAGCTTTTAGCTTTTTCACCATTGAGTATAATGTTAGTTTTGGGCTTGTCATATATGGCCTGAATTATGTTTAGGTATGTTTCCTCTACACCCACTTTGTTGAGAGATTTTATTTTAAAAAATGGTTGTTAAATTTTGTCAAGTGCTTTTTCTGAATCTGTTGGGATGATCGTGTGGTTTTTATTCTTTGTTTTGTTAATGTGATGTATCACATTGATTGATCTGTGGTTGTTTAACCATCCTTGCATCCCTGGAATTAATCCCACTTGATGCTGGTGTATGAATTTGACTTGCTAATATTTTGTTGAAGATTCTTGTACATGCTCATCAGGGATATTGGCCTGTAATTTTCTTTTCTTGTGGCATCCTTGTCTGGCTTTCATATCAGAGTAATGCTTGTCTTGAGAAAAAAGTTCGTTCCCTCCTCTTCTATTTTTTGGAAGAGTTTGAAGAGTGATATTAATTCATCTTTAAATGTTTGGTAGAATCATCAGTGAAGCCATCTGGTCCTGGCCTTTTTTTGTTGGAAGGTTTTTGATTACTAATTCAATCTCCTTACTAGGAATCAGTGTGTTCAGATATTCTTTTCTTCATGGTTCAGTCTTGATATGTTATATGTTTCTAGCAATTTATCCACTTCTTCAATGTTGTCCAATAGTTGTTCATAGTAGTCTCTTATGATCCTTTGTTTTTCTGTGATAACAGTTGTAATATCTTCTTTATTTCTGACTTTATTTATATGATTTGTCTCTCATTTTTTCTTGGTGAGTCAAGCTAAAGATTTGTCAGTTGTGTTTATCTTTTCAAAGAACCAGCTTTTAGTTTTATTACTGAGTCCAACCTCCTACTGCTCATCCCACGACAGGCCAGTAAATCAAGAGATGAATTGTTGGGGCAATGAATAGTGACTTTATTCAGAAAGCCAGCAGGTCAAAAAGACGGTAGACTAGTGTCCCAGAGAGCTATCTTACCCAAGTTAGAATTCAGGCTTGTTTTATACTGAAAGGGGAGGGAGTGTGGCTGTTTGTTGCAAACTTCTTGGTACCAGAATCCTTTATTCTTGCAGCTGTCCAAGTAAGTCTGGTCACAATGCTTCTATAAACCTCCAACAAGACAAATGTTATTCTTTGTTCTGCAACTTTTTATCTCTATATGAATGGAAAAGTGTTATACCTTTAAAGGTCAGAGCTTTGAGAATGGGCTAGACTGTATATTTCAGGTTATAAGCAACATTCTTTTATGAAAGGTGCAGAACTAGCATGACTAAGCACAGGCAACAGAGCACAAAAGTTAGAGCTAAAGGAATAGATTCAATATGGAGTCAGGTTTGTTTCTCTCTGTTACAGTTTCACTGATATTTTCTGTTGTCTTTTTAGTGTCTATTTTACTATGAAATTTCCACTCTGATCTTGTTATTTCTTTCCTTCTACTAACTTTGGAATTTATTTGTCTTTCTTTTTCTAGTTCCTTGAGGTATGAGGTTAGGTGGTTTAACTGATATTTTTCTAGTTTCTTTATGTAGGCACTAGGAACTTCCCTCTTAGAACTGCTTTTTCTGCATCCCATAAGTTTTGGTATGTGGTATTTCCATTCTCATTTGTTTCAAGGTATTTTTTTGAATTTTCTTTGATTTCTTCTTTGACCTATTTGTTGTTCAGTAGCATGTTGTTTAACCTTCACGTATTTGTAAAATTTTCAGTTTTCTTCTTGTAATTGATTTCTAGTTTCATACCATTGTAATTGGAAAAAATGCTTGATATGATTTCATTATTCTTAAATTTATTAAGACGGGCCTAACACATGGTCCTGGAGAATATTTCATCTATGGAGAATATTTCATCTATGTTGGAGAAGAATGTATATTTTGTTGTTTTTCAATGAAATGTTCTGTATGTGTTTGATAAATTCATGTTGTCTAACGTGTCATTTAAGGCTGATACTTTCTTCCCGATTTTCTGTGTGAATGATCTATCCATTTGATGAAAGTAGGGTGTTGAAGTCCTTTACTATTATTGTATTGCTGTCTGTTTCTCCCTTTAGGTCTGTTAATATTTGCTTTATATATTTAGGTGTTCCTAAGTCAGTTGTGTAAATAGTTACAAATGTTATATCTTCTTGTTGAATTGACCCCTTTATCATTATATAATGACCTTCTTTGTCTCTTCTTACCGTTTTTGTCTTAAAGTGTATTTTGTCTGATATTTGTATAGGTGCCTGAGCTTTCTTTTGTTTTCCATTGCATGAAATATCTTTTTTCACCCCTTCACTTTCAGTCTGTGTGTGTCCTTACATCTGAAGTGAATCTCCTGTAGGCTGCATATAGATGGGTCTTGTTGTTTTATCCATTCAGCCACTCTGTGTCTTTTGATTAGAGAATTTTAGTCCATTTACAGGTAAAGTTACTGACAGGTATGTACATTCGACCCTTGAAAAATGTGGGTTTCAACTGTATGGGTCCACTTATATGTGGAATTTTTTCAGTAGAAAAACTATAATACTACACGATCTGTGGTTGGTTGAATCCTTGGATGTGGAACTGTGGACAGAGAGGAACTGTGGATGTGGAGGACCCACAAATATGGATGGCTGACTCTACGTTTTATGCAGATTTTTGACTGCGTGGAGGGTCAGTGCCCCTAATCCCCATGTTGTTCAAGGATCAACCGTACTTATTGACATTTTGTTAATTCTTTTCTGACTGTTTTTTTTTTTTGGTTTGTTTGTTTTTTGCGGCACGCGGGCCTCTCACTGTTGTGGCCTCTCCTGTTGCGGAGCACAGGCTCCGGACGCGCAGGCTCAGCGGCCATGGCTCACGGGCCCAGCCGCTCCGCGGCATGTGGGATCTTCCCGGACCGGCGCACGAACCCATGTCCCCTGCACCGGCAGGCGGACTCTCAACCTCTGCACCACTAGGGAAGCCGTTTCTGACTGTTTTTAATTCCTCTGTTTCTTTCTTCTTCCCTTGCCCTCTTCCTTTGTGATTTGATGATTTTCTGTAGTGATAAGTTTAGGTATCTTTCTTTTGATCTTTTGTGTATCTACAATTGGTTTTTGCTTTATGGTTACCATGAAGCTTATATAAAACAACTTATATTTGTAACAATCCATATTAAGTTGATAACAGCTTAAGTTGGAATGCATTCTAAAGCTCTACATTTTTACTTCCCCCACCCATGTTTTATGTTTTTGATGTCACAGTGTACATCTGTGTATCCATTAACAAATTATTGTAATTATGTTTTTTTTTACTACTTTTGTCTTTTAACCTTCATATAGTTTTTAAGTCATCAACACACCACCTTTACATTAGATTATTTTGAATTTTACTATATATTTACCTTTACCAGTGAGATTTGTACCTTCATATGTTTTCCTGTTCCTAATTGGTGCCCTTTTGCTCAGCTTAAAGAAGTGCCTTTAACAATTCTTGTAAGGCTGGTCTAGTGATGATGCATTCCTTTAGCTTTTGCTTGGCTGCAAAATTTTATCTTGCCTTCAACACTGAACAACAACTTTGTCAGGTAGAGTAGTCTTGTTTGACAGTGTTTTGTTTTGTTTTAGCTCTTTAAATATATCATGCCACTTCCTTCTGGCCTGCAAAATGTCTGCTGAAAAAAATCTGTTGATAGTCTTATGGGGGTTCCCTTGTTTATAACAAGCTGTTTTTCTCTTGCTGCTTTTAAGATTCTCTCTTTGTCTTTAACTTTTGACACTTAATTATAATGTGTCATGGTGTGGGTCTCTTTGAGTTCATCTGTTTTGGAACTCCCTAGGCTTCCTGGATCTGGATGTCTGTTTCCTTTCTCAGGTTAGAAACATTTTGAACCATTATTTCTTCAAATAATTTTTCTGCTGCTTTCTCTCTCTCTTCTCCTCCTGGGTCTCCCATAATGTGAATGTTGGTCTTCTTGATAGTGCCCCATACATCCCGTAAGCTGTCTTCACTCCTTTTTCATTCCTTTTTCTTTTCACTGTTCTAACTGGGTGAATTCCAATGCCCTGCTTTCAAGTTCATTCATCCTTTCTTTTGCTTCATCTGGTCTGTTGTTGAACCCTGCTATTATATTTTTCAGTTATTATATTCTTCAGTTCTGTGACTTCTATTTGGTACTTTCTTATATTTTCTATCTCTTTGTTGAAATTCTCACTTTGTTCATCCATTCTTCTCCCAAGCTCAGTGAGTATATTTATGACAATTATTGTGAACTTTTGATCAGGTAAATCACATATCTCCATTTCATTGAGGTCTTTTTCTGAGGTTGTATCTTGTTCTTTCATTTGGAACATATTCCTCCATGTCATCATTTTTTTCTGTAATGCTTTGCATTAGATGCATTAGATAAAACAGTCACTTTTCTCAGGCTTAAGGAGTGGCCTCATGTAGGAAATGAAACTTATTTTTCAGTGTTGCCCTGGATCTTGGTTGTGTCTCAAACCTTTGTGATTGTCTAAGCAGACTACTTTACTTTTAGGGGCTCCCAATAGTTGAGGGTGTGCTGAGACCTGTCATTTTACCAGAGAGGAAGATCTCAGTCAGCACCTAGATTCAGGCTGATTGGATGCCAGACCTTCATGCAGCAGCTTTTCAGATACGCAAATATTCCTCTTTCAGAGGAGGACTGGGAGATGAGTGTTTCTGTCTGCTCCCTGTGTGCTGAAAACTGGTGTGATAGCCAATTAAGAACTGTCATTTTCTCTTTGCTACTGTCCCATTGAACCCATGAACACAAGCCCTACTGGTCACCAGAGCCAGGCTTTCAGTGGATGTGTCCACCTGGGCAGCAGACACAAAAGCCAGGGCACCATATGTGTACAGAGCTTCTTTTTCACAGAACCAATGATCTGGGGCAGCCCAGAGGGAAGGTGCAAGGATGGAACTTGCTGGCCTCCCTGGTCCCTAATGAGGATTGTAGTTGGCCCCTTGATTTGTGTTTAATTAGAGCCCTGCCCCTCAGACCACAACAATGAAGATACACTAATAGTCCT
Source organism: Mesoplodon bidens (assembly GCF_964165515.1). NCBI lineage: Eukaryota > Metazoa > Chordata > Mammalia > Artiodactyla > Ziphiidae > Mesoplodon > Mesoplodon bidens. Next base: position 4,445,295 of record NC_138178.1, on the reverse strand, counting down.
CTTCCACAGATTCTAGCAACCCAGAGGGAGAAGGAGGCAGAGGGAGGGCACAGAGATGGTACCCACCAGGCTCCATCCCTGGAGTGCACCTCAGTAGACCCCTAGATGTGCACCAAACCAGAAACCTTCCACTCAGGCCAAAGCTTCAAGACAAGCAAATAGGCCTCTTTCACAGAAAGACTGGGGGTGTGTTTCAGTCTGCTGTCTGCATTGTGCCCTGGGGTGGGGGGAGGCCAAGAACTGTCTCCATCTGTTCCAGTCCCATGAATGCAAACCCTGCTGGTCAGGTGATCAACCCAGGTGATCAAGGAGCATCCCCTGGGAAGTAGCCAGAAAAACTGGGGCACCAGCTGTGTGTCCAAGCTCCCCTCTGGGAGAGACTGGCCCTCTGGAGCACAACAGAAGGAAAGTGCAGAGATAGAATCCACCCTCCAAGGTCTCTGGAGAGGATTGAATTCCGCCCTCAGATGCGTGTTGAGTAGAAGCCTGACCCTCCAGCTGCAGCTCTGAAGATAAGCTAACAGGCCTCTTTCACAGAGACACTGGGTACCCCAATCTGCTGCCTTTCTGCCGTGTCCCTGGAGTGTCCGCTGGTTAAGAATTCTTTCTCCATTGGTTGTAATCCTATGGGACCCAGTAGTGTAAGTGCCACTGGGCATCAGAGCCAGGAGATGCAGATGAGTCTCCCGGGCAGCAGTTGCATAATTGAGGGTGCCACACAAGTGAGAAGCTCCTTTTGGGGTGACACCGGCCACCTGGAGTGAGGAAGAGGGAGAGCACGGAGATGGCAGCCGCTGGCCTCTGTCTGGAGAGTATTTCAGCCAACTGTAAATGTCAGTTAAATTGGATGCCTGCCCCATTGGGATGATGCTTTAAGATAAACAAATAAGCAATAAGCCTCTGTTGTAGAAAGTCTGGGCACCTCTCAGTTTCTGCCTCTGCCTGGTCCCTGGGGTGAGAGTCCCAGCATGTGAGCCCTTTAAGAGTTGTTTCTCAGTTTGCAGTCATCTACGGGTCTCATGGAACAAGCCCTGTTGGCTTTCTAAGCTAGATGTTTGGGGGAAGGCTCATCTCTCAGGTGCAGGTCTGAAGAGTTGGTGCCTGATATGGGGGTCAAATGCTGTGCTCCTTGGGGAGAAGCTCAGGGTTCTGAGTTTCCTCCTGACTGTGGGTTGTCACCGTGTGGCTGGTGGGGTTTATGGTGAGACTGTGCCTCAGCCCCTCCTACCCGCTTCCATGTGGGTTTTCTTCTCATTCGTCCAAAGTGTAGGAGTCACCCAGCTAGTTTGGGGTTTTTTTCATGAGGAAATCGTTCCTTATGTAGCTGTAGCTTCATTGTGTCTGTGGGAGGAGGTGAGTTCAGGATCCTGCTACATCACCACCTTGAATCAGAAACTATTTACTCATCTTGAGTTTCTGACCAATCCAGGAAGCAATTGTGAAATGTTAGATACACAAGGTCACCTACTGTGATTATTATGGGTAAGAAATGGGTCTCATTTGGAGTTTTAAATGCATCACCCTTAAAAAAATGCACAGAGAACTACCTGGTTATCAGGCCAAAGTGGAAGAGATGAAGCTCTTCTAGGGACTAAGTCACCCAGCTCAGCTCTCTACAGTAGAGACTAGTTGGAAATAAATGTCTGAAATTGCCTAATACATATTTTTTGCTACCCAAGAGAGACAGTATTCTGTGACCATATTACCTGTGATGAACCCAGGTAATGAGTTCAATACTGGGACCAACATTTGGAGAGAGTTCATGAAAGTTTTGCTTGTTTTTCGTTTTTTTTTTTTTTTTTAAAGAAGCGAGGGCACAGGCATATCCAGAAATGATGTTTCAGTCATCATAGTAACAGCTCTTATTTACTGAAATTTATTATACAAGGGACTTGCTTATTGCTTTACCTATATTTCTCTTATCATGTAGGTCCCATATTAAACCATTTTAGAGATGAGAAACTTGAGTCAGAAAGTTTAAGTAACTAACCCAAGACCACACAGCTAGTAAATGGCAGAGCCACTGTGATTCTCTGGTCTGGGGTCTTTCCCGTTACACACGCTGCCTCAAACGAGAGTTAAAAGAACAGGAAAGACATTACTGGAAGAGGAACCTCTGAAATATTATGCAGGAATCACCTTTTTAACATATCTACTTCCAACAGTGGAACAAGCTGACTTGGGTGGTTTAATAACAGTTGAGGAAGGCTGTTATTAAAGAGATATGAAACTAGATGACTTCTAAGGCCCCCCAGCAAGTCTGGGAGCTGATACCTGTGCAGGGGCATTTTGTTGCAAGGAATAAAGAAAGACAATGTATGTACTTGTGTTGCAAAGACTCCAACGTACTATGTACAACTCAGGAAAGAGAAGCATTTTCCCATCTATTTTTGGAGCTGTTTTGGGTTCGCCAACTCTATCTGGGTGTTCTTTTTGCAGATATCCAGGGCATCAGAGTACTCAGCAAGTGTTCTGAAGTGACATCTTTCCTTGTCTACCTTTTCCCCTCAACTTTCATCTTTCAGGGTGAAAGGATAGCTCTTGTTCACTTTTGTACTCTTCTAACTTAGCCTACTGCCCTAAAGCTGCTAAATAAAAATTTGTCAAAATGAACTGTCTAAATGCCAAATCAAGTCATTCCTCTATTCAAAATATTTTGTCTGTGGGACTTCCCTGGTGGCGCAGTGGTTAAGAATCCGCCTGCCAATTCAGGGAACGAGAGTTCGATCCCTGGTCCAGGAAGATACCACATGCCGTGGAACAACTAGGCCCGTGCACAACAGCTACTGACCCTGCGCTCTAGAGCCTGTGAGCCACAGCTACTGAGCCCGTGTGCCACAACTACTGATGCCCGTGCTCCTACAGCCCGTGCTCCGCAACAAGAAAAGCCACCACAGTGAGAAGCCCACGCACCACAGCAAAGAGTGGCCCCTGTTCGCTGCAACTAGAGAAAACCTGCGCGCAGCAACGAAGACCCAACACAGCCAAAAATAAATAAATAAATTGAGAAGAATATTTTGTTTCTCCCTATTGCCTCCATGAAAATGTCTAAGTTACTTAACATGGAGTAAAGACTGTCTGTGATTTGTCCTCTTTCTACTTCTCCTGTTGCATTTTTGTCTCCTCCTTCTTTGTGTTTTAGGCACCAACCAAATCAGACTGCTTGCATATTTTCCTCGTCCTCTTGCTCTTCCTCACCTCCGTGTATCTGCAAGGAAGTTCCCTCTGCCTGGCTTGCCTCAGGCACGAGTTCTTCTACAAGTTCTTCCCTCATTCTCCTAGGTCTCACCAAGCCCAGGGGGATGATGTCAACATCTTTTATGTTCCCACCAAACCTCTATCATGGCTCCTGGGGCTCTGTGGTTTATTACAGTAGAGATCGCCCTCTTTCCCACCGGAGAGCTATCTCTGCATTTTCTCATGCATCTGGATATTTCCAGAAGCTTGATCTTTACCTGATCTACAAAAGGCATTGAGTTAGTATTTGATGAGCAACTGAATCAATCAAAAATTGTAAATCTCCCTCCATATCTGAAACCTGTTGAGTAAAAAATAAGAGGCCAATCTAATGAAATGCCAGACTAACTTTTTGGATGGGATAACAAATAAGACATCTGAAGTATTTACCCATAGGTGTACAAGCATGAGTCTCTTTTTTGTGAATTATTTAAAAATTCTTTTTGTTAATATTCTAACAATGTTACAAGGTGGATAAAGATTATTAGACTTGTGCTACAGACTGAATGTTGTTTGCCTCCCCCCTCCAAATTCATATGTTGAAATCCCGATCCTCAAAGTGATAATATTTGGAGGTAGGGAGGTGATTAGCTTGTGAGAGTGGAACCCTCATGAATGGGGTTAGTGCCCTTATAAAAGAGACCCCAGAGAGCTCCCTTGCCCCTCCCACCATGTGAGGACACAGCGAGAAGGCACTATCTACAAACCAGGAAGTGGTCCCTCACCAAACACCAAATCTGCCGGCATCTTGGGCTTGGACTTCCCAATCTCCAGAACAGTGAGAAATCAATTTCTGTTGTTTATAAGCCACCCAGTTTATGGTATTTTGCTACAACATCACAAGCAGACTAAGACACCTTTTTCCAAAAAGGCTGTGATAATAAGTCAATGACCGATTCTCTTCATTTATTTATTTATTTAAATGAAATATAGTTGATTTACAATGTTGCGTTCATTTCTATTGTACAGAAAAGGGATTCAGTCATATATATATATATATATATATATATATAAACATATACATTGTTTTTCATATTCTTTTCCATTATGGTTTATCACATGATATTGAATATACTTCCCTGTGCTATACAGTAGGACCTTGTTGTTTATCCATCCTGTATATACTAGTTTGCATCTGCTCATCCCAAACTCCCAATCCATCCCTCCCCGCCACCTCCTTGGCAACCACAAGTCTGTTCTCTATGTCTGTGGGTCTGTTTCTGTTTCATAGATAGGTTCATTTGTGTCACACTTTAGATTCCACTTATAAGTGGTATCATATGGTATTTGTCTTTCTATTTCTGACTTACTTCATTTAATATGATAATCTCTAGGTCCATCCATGTTGCTGCATATGACATTATTTCATTCTTTTTGGTAGCTGAGTAGATTTCCATTATATATATATATATATATATATATATATATATATATACACATACACACACACACCACATCTTCTTTATCCATTCATCTGTCGATGGACATTTAGGTTACTTCCATGTCTTAGCTATTGTAAATAGTGCTGCAATGAACATTGGGGTGCATGCATTTTTTTAAATTATAGTTTTGTTGAATATATGCCCAGGAATGGGATTGCAGGATCATATGGCAACTCTATTTTTAGTTTTTGAGGAACCTCCAGACTGTTTTCCATAGTTCCTGCACCAATTTACATTCCTACCAACAGTATAGGAGGGTGCCCTTTCTCCACACCCTCTCCAGTGTTTATTTGTAGACATTTTAACGATGGCCATTCTGACCAGTGTGAGATGGTACCTCATTATAGTTTTGATTTACATTTCTCTAATAATTAACGATGTTGAGCATCTTTTCACGAGCCTATTGGTCATCTGTATGTTTTCTTTGGAGAAATGTCTATTTAGATCTTATGCCCATTTTTCAATTGGTTTTTGTTGTTGTTGTTGAGTTGTATGAGCTGTTTGTATATTTTGGAAATTAAGCCCTTGTCAGTCACATCATTTGCTAATATTTTCTCCCAATCCATAGGTTGACTTTTCATTTTGCTTATGGTTTCCTTTGCTGTGCAAAACCTTGTAAGCTTGATTATATCCCATTTGTTTATTTTTGCTTTTATTTCTATTGCCTTGGGAGACTGACCTAAGAAAACATTGGTACGATTTATGTCAGAGAATGTTTTGCCTATGTTCTCTTCTAAGAGTTTTATGGTGTCATGTCTTATATTTAAGTCTTTAAGCCATTTTGAGTTTATTTTTGTGTATGGTTTGAAGGTGTGTTCTAACTTCATTGATTTATTTACATGTGGCTGTCCAACTTTCCCAACATCACTTGTTCAAGAGACTGTCTTTTCTCTGTTGTATATTCTTACCTCTTCTGTCAAAGATTAATTGACCATAGGTGTCTGGGTTTATTTCTGGGCTCTCTATTCTGTTCCATTGATCCATATGTCTGTTTTTGTGTTAATACCATGCTGTTTTGATTACTGTAGCTTTGTCATATTGTCTGAAGCCTGGGGGAGTTAGGCCTCCTGCTTTGTTCTTTTTCCTCAGAATTGCTTTGGCATATAAATTTTAGGAATATTTGTTCTAGTTCTGTGAAGAAATGTCGTGGGTAATTTGATAGGGATCGTGTTAAATCTGTAGATTGCTTTGGGTAGTACAGACATTTTAACAATATTAATTCTTCCAGTTCAAGAGCATGGGATATCTTTCCATTTCTTTGAATCATCTCAATTTCCTTCATTAATGTTTTATAGTTCTTATCATATAAGTCTTTCACCTTGTTGGTTGCGTTTATTCCTAAGTATTTTTTTATGTGATTGTAAAAGGCATTGTCTTTTTACATTCCCTTTCTGATATTTCATTGTTAGTGTAAAGAAATGCAACCAATTTCTGTATGTTAGTCTTGTATCCTGCTACCTTGCTGAGTTCATTTATCAGTTCTAGCAGTTTTTGTGCAATCTTTAGTGTTTTCTATATACAGTATCATGTTATCTGCATATAATGAGGATTTTAGGTTTTCCCTTCTTTTTATTTCTTTTTCTTGACTGATTACTGTGGCTAGGACTTCCAATACTATGTTAAATAAGAATGGTGAGAGTGGGCATCCTTGTCTTCTTCTAGATTTTATTGGGAAGGCTTTCAGTTTTTCACTGTTGAGTATTATATTGGCTGTGGGTTTGTAATAAATAACTTATTATGTTGAGATATGTTCCCTCTATACCCACTGTGGTAAGAGTTTTTATCATGAATGGATGTTGACTTTTATTAAATGCTTTTTCTACATCTACTGAGATGATTATGTGGTTTTTGTAGTTTCTTTTGTTGATGTAGTTTATCACATTGACTGATTTGCCTATGTTGAACCACCCTTGTGACCCTGGGATGAATCCAGATTGGTCATGGTGTATGTTCTTTTTTATATGTTGTTGGATTTGGTTTGCTAGTATTTTATTGAGAATTTTTGCATCTATATTCATCAAAGACATTGGCCTGTAATTTTCTTTTTTGGTAGTGAATGACCAATTCTTTAGTCAAATTCAGAGTATACTGCTTGCTCCAGAACTCAACTGTTGACTTATCACTGTTCAGGTGTTTCCTTTATGACTAACATGAAAAAATAGGTAAAAAAATATGATACGATCTCTGTTTAGTTGTCTTTTTTAGAAGATAGTAATTTTGTATTAGAAGTGAGGTTTGGGGGAGCATTCCACACTACATTATATGACATAATGAGAATAACTATCCCCCATAACACTGCTGGCACTAGGACTGCACCTTCATTTGTTAAGCACCAGCTGTATACCAGACACTATTCCTGGCATTATAAGTATCTCTCCTTTAACCCTCAATGCAAGTTTGAGGTGGTTACTCTTACATAGGTACACTGATGTTTGTAAGATATTGATGAGGGGTTAATTCCATCTCTCTTTTAGGGTTAGTATAAGGAGGATGAGAAAATGCATTCGAGAGTGTTTTCAAACAGTAAATCTCTATACAAATAGGTTGTTTTATTCCTGACAACTTATTTCAAGAGGAGACACTCAAATTTGAGCATATGTAATAATGTTTGTCTGATTATCCAATTATGTCCTATATCAAGATTATTGTTGGGACTTCCCCGGTGGTCCAGTGGTTAAGACTTCACCTTCCAATGCAGGGGGGTGTGGGTTTGATCCCTGGTCAGGGAGCTAAGATCCCACATGCCTCAGGGCCAAAAAAACAAAACATAAAACAGCAGCAATATTGTAACAAATTCAATAAAGACTTTAATAATGGTCCACATCAAAAAAAAATCTAAAAAGAAAAGAAGACTATTGTTGACTTGGTAACTCAGAGCCTTAACTGTCAAACAGAATTCTTCTCTGAAATAGACATTAGATGTGAGTATATATACCTTCATGTACAGAGTCATAGGATGCTAGGTCTGGTAGGAAACTCTGATGGATTCAAGCTCAATTTCTTTACTTTCCAAAGGTGGAACTCCAAACAACAGGAGGCTGCCTTAATGTATGATCAGATCAGAGGCAAGTTCTGGATGACAAAGGGTTAGTAATAGAGGAGAGAAAGCTATGGAAAGGGGTTTGGAGAAACTGACTTTGCTTTGGGGAAAAGGAGTTGAGAGAGAAGAAGCTGTCCAGACAGAATATTGGAAAGAGTGTCACAGCCTCACCCCTAATTCCTGAAGCCTTCCCTCCATATGGCATCAAGGAATGCAGACAGCAGAGTCGGGTGGGCTGGGGGTCCAGGCTGTGACCAGGAGGATGGCTGGGTCACTGCATCTCAGGCATAGACCCGTGTGTCTGAAGTCCAACGCTTCTCCCAAGTCTGACTGTACTGTTGGCTCATCAGAGGACTTGGGAATCCAGGAATTGGAAGCTGAGGCAGCCGGATGGGCCCGGCCGAGATGCTGCCATTGGTGAGCGGCAGAGCTGAGCCCAGAATCCAGCTCTCCCGACCCCTCCTCCCGCCTCCACGCTGCCTGGATGTGTCGAGTCTACCTTTGGCTACGGTCTTCTTTCCTGGATCTCATTTGTCTCTTTCTTCAGCAAAAACTTTTCTTGCAAAAGGAATAACAGTATGATGTGTGTAACTCTATAACTGGGAGACTGAGAGGTTGGGGAGCATTCCACGTCTGCAGTCACTCACGTGGTGGAAATAGGGAACCCCCAACCCCCTGCCAGCACAGCACCTATGAGCACCACTTGCATTTGTGAGGCACCGACTGGATACCAGGCACTACGTCAGCCACTGTGAGGGCATCCTTTACTCGGTGGTAGTTACTGTGACGTGACTACACGTGTTTACAGAACACACATACCCACGTCTAGGGATCATTCAGCAGTTCAGGCGAGTCTGCTTCTTCATGTAGTCTGTTCACCAATAACAAAATGTGTTTATCCTGCCTTCCAGAGGCTGGAGTATTGAAAGAGCCCGGGCTTTGAGGCCTGCCTCTGACACTTACTTGCTGTGGTTACTTGAACCAGTTCCTTAACTTCTCTGAGCCTCAGTCCTCAGCATGGATGTAGCACTTTCTGCCTCGCCAGGTCAACGATCTGTGTAAGCAGCCCACCTTAGTTCCTGGCATGTAATGAGCAGTCCATAAATGAGAGCTATTATTATGTCACTTCCATCAATAAGATTTTTTTTATTAGACCAGTTAGCAGCTTAAACCGAGTCCATTGAAAAATAATAATAATAACAGCAACAACAACATTAGCAACATTTGCCAAACACTTTCTATATTTTGGGTGCTGTTTTATCAATAATTACCTCTGTTGTTTCATTTAACCCTCACAACAACCTTTGCTACCTATTTAAATGTAATGAATCAATGCGTAAATACTTGTAAGTAGCTGGAATAGTTTCTGGCACATAGTAAGTGCTATACAAGCTTATTTAAATTTAAAAAGATAAATACTGTTCTTTGCCCCATTTCTCAGATAGGGACGCTGACTCCCAGAGATAAAATGACTTGGCCAAAGTCACACAGCTGGAGAGCGAGGAGGCTGGGACCCACACCCTGGCAGGGCTCCTGCAGGCCTTGCGTGAAGCTTGTGGTAGACGGTCCTGGTATTTCTCACAGAGCTGAAGGCTATACCCATGATGGAGAGGAGGAGAGTGATTCACCCACTGAGACATCCTGCATGTTGGCTCTTTCCCTCACTTCGTTAGATACCGACGACTTCCAATGCCCTAACATCCAGGTCTCGCTCTGTTCATCCACTTGGGTGGTCCTTTCTCTCTCCGGAGAGCAACTGGACTACACTAGTCTCTCTCTGATCCCCTAGGGACGTAGTCACCCTTCTCCCTCAAGAACCTTCCTGTCTAAAGCAGCCCAATTTCCTTCCACACTGTACGTAGCAGGTCAGCCCAGATCAGAAGTTTACCTGCCTTTCCCCCCTTCTCTTTGTGGGTTTTTCTAGAATGTTCTAACCCTCCCTCTGCACAAATCTGTGAATCATTCCCCCATAGTCTCAAGAAACGCATTCCTGGAAATGGGCACTAGTGCTACATAATCATACAGAAGCAGCATGGGGACACAGGTGACAGTTTAGCTGCTTGCGTCCAGACAGCCAGGGGTGTGATGGGATGCGCGCCCCTCGTTCGGCCGTCGTTTACCTTTTCTTCTGAGTAGCCGCTCTGGCGTGTGTCTGTGCGGAAAGCCTCGTCCGTCTTGGAAGGCTGCGGTCTTGATCTCCGCGATAAGAGCATCGGTCTCACTTGAATCCGCCACTCGCGGGGCCTGCTTTGCTTCTCGAGGACGCTTAGTTCTTAAACCCAGGCGAGATGAAACACATATTGTGCATCCCTCGGGGACTATTTAAAATGTAAAATATAAATATTTCTCCTTTGAATGGACTTAACTTCGCAAGCCGGGGTCTGGTTTGTGTCCCTTCAGTCATCACGCCGACAGGATGTTTGCCAGCCCTCCATTTAGCTGAGTCGAGCCGCGCCGGGGGCAAAGCCACTCAGCGCTCGGGCCCGTTCTGCTGAGCAGCCCTCGCGAGGATTGCCAAGTCTCCCTTGACCACATAATGCCTTTCAGATAAGGTTAACTCTGCAGTGGGCCCTGCCTCGTGTTCGTGCTTTATGGGGACAGATCCCCTGACTCGGGCTCTTCCGTGACAATGAACCCCTTGTGAGGAACATCTAAGGGGAAGGTCACCCAGCCGGGGGTGGGGCGCCGGGCCTGGGACTCGTACCTTTGCCTTGTCACGGCCAACTCAAAGTCACCCCCCTCCTCCCCCGCTTCCCCTAACCAGGGTGTCCTGAAGAACATCTGAATAGAAAGGAGAAACCCGGGAGAGTGGCTACATCTTCCTTCTAACATCCTCCCACTTTGCCAGACTTAACGGCTGCTCTTCAAATATGACTGAGAATACTCTTTTTTTTTTTTTCTTTTTTTTTTTGCGGTACGCGGGCCTCTCACTGTTGTGGCCTCTCCCATTGCAGAGCACAGGCTCCGGACGCGCAGGCTCAGCGGCCATGGCTCACGGGCCCAGCCGCTCCGCGGCATGTGGGATCTTCCTGGACCGGGGCACGAACCCGTGTCTCCTGCATCGGCAGGAGGACTCTCAACCACTGCGCCACCAGGGAAGCCCATTGAGAATACTCTTCCCGTCTCACACGCTGTTCAGACGTCTAGCCCGCCCCTTCCTCCTGCCTTAATTTAGGACCCAGGGCTTTCAGGGGACCGGGGGCTGGCGGCATAGGGCTCTCTGATTGCCTTCTGCACCTGGAGTGACAGCTCCTGATGCTTGTGGGGCCGAGTGGTGGATATCTTCTGTATGTTCTATTTGCAGGTCTTCTTTGGTTCTGAGAAACATTAAACAATAAAAGAAACCTCATTGGGTGCAGGAAAAAATATGTCTTTCTTGAGCCAGTGGGTACTTAGCACTCCAGGGACAGGACCGAGTGGGAACGTGGCTTCTGAGTGTCCCAGCCTCGGACCCCTTTCTTCAAGCAAACTCTCATGAGGAAGCCCCACCTTAGCAGGGAGTTTTCTGGCTCAAGGAGGGTGTTGAGTGGATCACCTATGAATGGCACCCCTGGGAAACACCTGAGGCTTTGAGGAGCAGTGCTAGGGAAGCATCTGGATTTAAAGGGAACACGCAGCCTCGGGTTCCGGCTCCAGTTCTGACAAACCTTGAATGGTACCGAGCAAATCATTTCATACCTGGGGGCCTGTTCTCTCCTCTGCTGATGAGCGCTCAGGTGAGAATAGTGTGTGGTGATCAGTTTGCTTTGGCACACAGCACCTCCTGCTTGACTCAGTTTGCAGAGGAATGTTGGGGGTTGGTCCAGAAGAGTCATAGCTGGAATTCCATCTGTTATTTTTCTTCCTCTCCTCTCAGCTCCCATGTCATTTTGGATCAGCCAGAGAAGAGATTCTACCTGGGGTCTCCTCGCATCCCCAGTGTCTTGGTCCAAAGTTCCGTGGACTGGGTAGTTTACAACCAACAGAAATTTCCTCCTCACGGTTTTGGAGGCTGGATGTCCAAGATCAGGGCACCAGTACAACTGGCTTCTGATGAGGGCGCTCTTCCTGGTTGCAGACAATACACAGCCTTCTCACTGTGTCCTCACGTGGCAGGAGGGGGGATGGAGCTCCCTGGGGTCTCTTTAGTAAGGGAACTAATCTCATTCATGAGGGCTCCACCCTCATGACCCAATTACCTCCCCCAAAGCCCTATCTCCTAATACCATCACCTTAGGGGTTAGGATTTCAACATACGAATTTTGGGGGGGCCACCAACATTCAATCCATAACACCCAACCACCCCATATATTGCAGATCAGCCAACTGCAGGCATGTCCTGTCTTTTTCCCACTTTGGGGTCTTCTGTGGCTTATTTTCTCCTCCTCTATACTTGGTTTATTTTTCTTTTTACCTTCTCGTTAAAAAAACCAAGCAGTTGTGTGTACTAGGGACTGTGATGTCTCAGTGATTTGAAAGAACTGGGAGAGGGAACTGGAGTCTAAGGCTATGGACACAGAAAGGTGGGGGATGTCACAGCCCCTCCCCCCAGCCTTTCACAAGGCTGATGTCTCTGGAATATCAGAGGCCATTATCCCTGGCCTCAAGCCGTCATTTACTCCAGGCTCCTGCCTCACTGAGGGTCACTTGTTCCCCGAGTCCTCATCTATAAAATAAGGAGGCTGAGTTTGCTGATTGCCAAGATGCCTGTTAATTCTAACCTCCTTTGAGGGTACTGCCCCATATACCTCTTAAAATGGGCTTGGGCTGGAGCTGATAAGAGCAAAGCAGAAGTTTGAGGAATGAAGTTCAAAGGTCCCTCATTTTGCTGTCCTTGGTGCTGCTTGGCTCATAAAATAGAACAAAACGTCATGAGTAAGATATTTTACTATCGACGAGGAAGACTGCCCTCGGCCTCTTCTTTTGCATTAAATTTTACCAGAAATGCAACATGATTGCAGACTGTTTGGAACTTTGAGTTTACAAAAGTCACCTACAATCACATGACCCTGACGTTACAGCCATTATTTTTGGTTTTTCTGTTTCAGAGTTATCTCAGCTACGTGATTGTCTCAAAGACGGAAGACATTTGTTATGCATTTTTTTCTCTGACATCTTAACATGAACATCTTGGGTGCTAATGAGATCAGAGTCTTTGGAATCAGATAGCCACTTCCTACCTGGATAACTCTGGATAGCGTCTAGACCATCAGCTTCCCCATCTGTAAAATAGTACAACCACTAGGATTAAATTAAATAAGATGTATAAACACGTGTAGCACAGAGTTTGACATATAGGCAATACTTAAAATATCAGTTCCGCCCTGCTTCCTTCTGAATACCCCAGACAGCTATTATTTATGGCATTTCCTATCTGACTAACTGAACTTTGGAAAGGGATTATAAATCTAACTCTACGTTTTGTTTTGCCGAAATTATTTTGGTGTGTCATGTTAATCCAGTCCAACATATATCTATTGAACTGCCACTTGGAAAGACGCTGTGCCTTTTACTGTGTAGTGTAGAAAAAGCATGATCCTAGTTCTCAAGGAACTTACCATCTGTAAGGGGAGATAAAGCACATGTGCAAACAACTATCATCTTGATGCAAGGTGTGTCGAGAGACATAGGACAGATGTGGATTGCGTTGGGCTAAAAAGTAGGAAGAGGGAACTTCTGACCAGAGACTCAGTTCCAGCTCCGCCCCTTTAAATGAATCTGTCCACCGGCTGGAGCCCCGTTCTTTCGGCTCTCGTTCCTTGCTTATCGCATCCTCTGAGTTTTCCACCTTATTTAATGCTGTGCTTTCCTGCCTCTCCATTTAAACTTCTTAGCTACTTTTCTTTGAACCGTTTTTCTCATGCCTGCCCTTGTGACATCTTGACCTCCTGACTCCATTCACTGTATATACAGTAGGGTTCATCCTGTACTACTCTGTCCAGAGCTCCAAGAAACCCGCCTGGCCAGCCATGCCCTATACATTAGCCACGCCCCAAGTCATTAGCCACGCCCCAAGTCGTTAGCCACACCCTGATTCACCTCTGTCCTGTTCTTAGAAAGGACTTTTTGGTAGAGGAGAGATCTGATCTATTCCTTTAAGAGCAGATGGTTCTTTAAGGCTGGAAGGGATTTCTAAATGGTAGGAATGAGCCAAGCAAACGTGCGAATGAAGGAAATTGTCCCGTGTTTGGGAAATGCTGAGTAGTGGGGCTGGAACACAGACATACATAGAGGTGAGTCATCAAAGAATTGAGGATGGATAAATTGAGGTAAAATTGTGGAGGCTTCAGAAATCTCATTTAATAGTTTTAAACTTCACTTGACAGATAGGATGGAGTTACTGTAGATTTCTGATCTAAATATGTTCAAGCTTTACTGACAAGGGCTTTGCAGCATGGGAAGGAGTATAATCCCACATCTGGGCGCACCATGCTTCTTTGGGGTCCCTCTATGTCCCACTGTTACCCCAGATGTCACCTGGTGGCACTTGCTTCAGCTTCAGCTATCTTTTTCATTTTCTGGCCTGGCACTTCTCTGACGCTGCAGCAGGATGGGAGGGAAGACCCCTCGGAGATACCCCATCCTGCCAGCCTGGACGTGCAAGAACATTCACCCCCGTGGCAACCTGTCCCCCATGGGGAAGGATGTGGGTGATAAGTGCTACCTTCTGGGGAGCAGTCTCCCCAGCTCCTAGGAGTGTCCAGCACGACTGAGCCCAGAATGTACTTATGGAACAGCTGCCCTTATTTTCTGTTTCATTCTCTGCACTATTCCCCTTCTATTTCCTGGGATCCCTTCCCAAAATAAATACCTTTGAGAAATGCCTTGTCTCAAGGTCTGCTTTTCCTCAGAAAGCTGGGCTAAGACCCATGGGACTTGTGTCTCTGCCCTAGAGCACGGATGAGAAAAAGGTTTCAAACTACATTTCAAATTCATTAGCCTGTTGAACCATGTAGGGGGTTTCGTTTTATGTTTTTATTCCCCAAATTCTTCTTTCTTGTTGTTGTTATTATAAAATATATTTAACATAAGATTTGCCATTTTAACCATTTTTATGTGTACAATTCAGTGGCATTACTTACAGTATTGCGCTATCATCATCACTTAAACTTCAAACTTCTTTCATCACCCCGACAGAAACCCTAGAGCCATCGAGCAATAACTCCCCATGTCCTGGTAGCCTGGGTAACCTCTAATCTACTCTCTGGCTCTGAATTCGTCTGTTCTAGAGATTTCATATAAATGTAATGATACAGGATTTGTCCTTTTGTGTCTGGCTTATTTCACTCAGCTTAACACTTTCAAGATTCATCCAAGTTGTAGCATGTGTCAGGACTTCACTCCTTTTTATGACTGGATAATATTCAATTGTTTGGATATACCATATTTTATTTTTCTATTTACCCATCGATGGACACCTGGGTTGCTTCCACATTTTGGCTCTTGTGAATAATGCTGCAGTAAATAGTGTCATATAAGTGTCTGTTCGGATCCCTGCTTTCAGTTCTTATACACCCAGGAGGGGAATTGCTAGGTCATATGGTGATACTGTGTTTAGCTTTTTGAGGAATTGACAAAATGTTTTCAACAAGAGTTGCTCCATTTTATGTTCCCACCAGCAGTGTAGAAGGGTTTAATTTCTCCACATCCTCACCAACACATTATTCTCCATTTTAAAAATTATTATTATTATTTCCATTCTAGTGGGTGTAAAATGGTATCTCATTGTGCTTTTGGTTTGCATTTCCCTAATGATGAAGGACACTGAGAGCATCTTTTCATGTGCTTATTGGTCATTTGTATATCTTCTTTGTAGAAATATCTATTCAAGTCCTTTACCACCTTTGGGTGGTTTGTTGTTTCATTGTTGAAAATTAGAATCTCGTTATATATTCTGGAAATATGGTCAGGTATACCAGAGACACAATTTTCAAGTATTTTCTCCCAGTCTGTTAGTTGTATTTTCACTTTCTTGGCAATGTCTTTTTTTTTTTTTTTTTTTTTTTTTTTTTTTTTTTTTGCGTTATGCGGGCCTCTCACTGTTGTGGCCTCTCCCCTTGCGGAGCGCAGGCTCCGGACGCACAGGCTCAGCGGCCATGGCTCACGGGCCTAGCCGCTCTGCGGCATGTGGGATCTTCCCAGACCGGGGCACGAACCCGTGTCCCCTGCATCGGCAGGCGGACTCTCAACCACTGCGCCACCAGGGAAGCCCTTGGCAATGTCTTTTGATGCACAAAGTTTTTAATTTTGCTGAAGTTCAGTTTATCTAGTTTATCTTTAGTTGCTTGTGTTTTGGTGTTGTATCTAAAAATCCGTTGCCAAGTCCAAGATTATGAAAAGGTACCCCTATGGTTTCTTGAACTTTTTTTTGAAGACTTATGTGTCAGGCACTTTCCATATATAATGTTATTTAATTCTTGCAGCAAACCTATATGGTAATATTGTCCCCTTTTGATTGATGAGGACATTTAAGCTCAAAATTGTAATTTGCCCAAGACTGTGCAACTAGTAAAATGATAGAGGAGGGATTTGAACTAGTGCTTCCAAAGTCCTGATAGATACAAATTTGGGGGGTTCAGGAATGAGATACCATAATTTACAGAATTTCTCAAGAATTCCCCCAAATCATAACTTATTCTTAAAATACTTCCAACATTCTTTATATACTTAACTCATTATTATGGATATCTAAAAATTTTTGTTTAATAAACAAATATTAAATTTAGTAGAATTTATATAGTGAATGTTCAAACACTGGAAATGCCAGCAAACAGTATTGGCTTATATTCAAATAATGTAATGTTTGGATCTCTTAGCAAGATTAATAGAACGTCGAAGAATCTTGTGTAGAAACTGTCAATTTAAGGATTTATTTGCTTCTAAACCTTGTTATTTCTTAAATCATTCTTCATAGGATTTAAATAAAGCATACAATGTCTATAAGCTTATTAATATTTATTTTATGTGCCAGAATGACTCACTGTTAGCAGCAGACAGGGCCAGAAGCAAACACTAATAATCTGGCAACTGCCACAGGCAAGACTGATTAGATCGTAAATTCTCCTCTCCGGCGTTGACGGTTAAGCTTTAATTCTTGCTGGAGGATGATAATACTTTCTCCCTGTCCCCAATTTCTCAACTGATTTTTCTCAGGATTGAGGAAAACATAAATTTTCTGAGGAATGCCAAGGAAGAATTCTTGCATGGAAACACTAATTAGAACCAGATCTGGGTGTTTCCCCTTAAAATCCCAAGAGACGTTAGGAAGGAAGGAGGAAAGGAAAAGATCCTTCAGTTTTATGATGAGGAGGTCTCCGGTATAACACTCTGGGAGTGATTATTGGTGTATTAGTTTCCCGTTGCTGCTGTAACAAACTACCACAGACTTAATGGCTTAAATTAATTCTCTCACTGTTCTGAAGGTCAGAACTTCACAGTCAGTGTCACTGGGCTAAAGTCAATGTGTTGACAGACCTGGTTCCTCCCGGGGCTCTGCTGTTTCCCTGGGTGTTTCATCTTTGAGTGGCTGCCTATATCCCTTGGCTTGTGGCCCCTCGCTGATCTTCAGAGAGTGTCACTGCAGTCTCTGCCTGCATCATTATATCTCCTCCTCCTTGGACTCCTCCTTCATCCCTCTTTTGGGGACCATTGTGATTACACTGGGCCCATTGTGTAATCCAAGACAACACCCCTCGTCTAAGGCTCTCTAAAATAGTCACATCTGCAAAGTCCCTTTTGCCGTATAAGGTAACATTCCCAGGTCCCAGGAATAGTTCAGGGACCTAACGCGGGGGCCATTCTTTAGCCTACTGCACTGGGCACTGTGGTCCACTCTTCAAGTAAGAATGAAAGGCGGATAGAGGTGGCCGGGACCTGACAACAGGTGAGCCATCTAGATCAAGGTACTGAATAAAGAACGTGCCTAGGTGACAGTTAGGCTTCATCTCAGTAGGCAAAATTCAAGGTCTAGTGGAACTTGGCAGGCTCCTATCCTGATCAAAGTCAAGAGCTGGTGAGTATATGAGCTGAATTACAAGGGGCTCAACTTGAAAGGAAAGGAATTAAGATCCAGAAAACTGATGCTCTGAAGTTTAGGTGGGCAGCCATCACAGGAAGTCTGTCAATAGAACAAGAGCTCCTGTTGAGGCTCTGATTTTGAAAGGAGGTCTAGTCTCTTGGAAGGAAAACTGGTAAGAATCAAGTGTGACTTCAGGGCTCTCAGGATAACAAAGCAACCAGCTTGTTCCTGCATTACAAATTCAGAATGTGGAAAGATGCAAAAGCATAGCTCTTATGACCTGTGTGTTTTAGGAGAGTGTAGGTTTTAGAAACCATGTTATATGTTGTGGTACCTGGTGTGATAAGTGATATGTGGGGTAGGTGAGCTGTGACCTAAGAAAAACATGAGATTGTCTATGATTAGAATTAGGAATAGGCTTAGACAAATCAGATTTACAGAAAGAAAGATTTATTCTTCAGGCTACGGAGCACTTAACTCCTTGTATGTAAGTGCATGTACGCACATGGGTGCATCTGAATCTTAGAGTACATTTTACTTATCTACGTTCCCAGTGAGATATAGCCAGGTGCCTATACCTTCCTGATACCCTCCCCCAAAAGACTGCAATAATTATGCTGAAATACTTCTCCTTATGGACTCATATGAGGATTTCTTTGAATATATATCTGGAATGCGATTCCTAGGTCAGGGAATATAAGTGCCTGGTCACTCCCCAGAATGATGGTATCAGTCTACGTTTTTTTCCAGGAGTGCATGAGGATTCAGGTATCCTTACATTCCTGTTAACATTTATCATTTTCCAACTTTCTAACTTTTCCAATCAATTTATTAGGCAGTGCCTCCTTGTTGTTTTAATTTGTGCTTTTCTGTCTACTGCATTTCAACCTTGTTTCATATGCTTATAGTCATGTGACTTTCCTCTGCTATAAACTGCCTCTTTGTATCCTTTGTTGACTTTTTCTATTAGAGCTGTTATCTTTTTCTTGGTTCATACAAAAGTGTCTCTTGTATTCAGGAATATTAATCCTTTGTCAGTGTCAGGCATTACAGATAACTTTTCCATTCTGTCAATCTATTAGTTTTGTCCATGATGTTCTTTGCTGAACAGAAATTCATAATTTTGATGTGATCAAACACATCAAGTTTTAGCTTTATTGTTTGCACTTCTGAGATTTTAAGAATTTCCCCCCTTTCAAGTCACAAAAAATATTCCTCTGTGTTTTCTAATAACTTTAGGTCTTTAATCCATTTGGTGTCCACGTATCCGGTGCTAGATATTAATTCAGGTTTGTTTTTCTTCCTAATACTAGCTGCTAGATAATGGATTCTTTCTCCATTGATTAATGATGCCATTTTACTATACATTAAGTTCCCCTCTATACATGAATCTGCCTCTGAACTCTTTTTTCTGTTCTGTTGGTCTACTTTGCTGCTGTACTTTTATTACTGTGACTATATGGTAAGTCTTAATAATTGATACATGTCCCCCTTATAGATCTTCTTTTAAGAATAACTTAGCTTTTGAGAACCTTCATTCTTTTTTTCTTTTTTTCTAAAATTAAGATACAATTCACACAAACCATTAAACATACCCTTTTAAAATGTATAATTCAGTGGTTTTTAATATATTTAGCAGCCATCACTGCTCTCTGTTCAGAACCTTTTTATTCTCCCCAAAGAGAAACTTTGTACCTATTAGTAGTTACTCTCCCTTTCCCCCTTCCCCAAACCCCTGGAAACTACTAATCTACTTTCTGTCTCTATGGATTTACCTATTCTGAACATTTCACTTAAATAGAATCATACACTATGCGATCTTTCACGACTGGCTTCTCTCACTTAGCGTAACATTTTCAAGGTTCATCCATGTTGGTGTATGTGCTGTATTAGGTAG
Source organism: Mesoplodon bidens (assembly GCF_964165515.1). Lineage (NCBI taxonomy): Eukaryota > Metazoa > Chordata > Mammalia > Artiodactyla > Ziphiidae > Mesoplodon > Mesoplodon bidens. Next base: position 4,425,682 of record NC_138178.1, on the reverse strand, counting down.
TATATTTGTTGCCAAGTAGTATTCCATTTGTATGGATATGCCGTATTTGTTTATCATCCATCAGTCGATAGCTATTTGCGTTGTTTCCACTTTTTACTCTCTTGAATGATGCTGCCAGGAACATTCACGTACATGTTTTTGTATGAACAGTTTTCAGTGCTCTTGGTTATATACCTAGGAATTAAATTGCTGGGTCATATGGTAACTCCATGCTTAAATTTTGAGAAAATCCCAAGCTGTTTTCCAAAATAGCTGCACCATTTTACACTCTCACCAACAGCACTATCATCTTTTACCTGGATTATGGCTTAGGCTCCTAACTCTTTTCCCTGCTTCCACACCTACCCTCAGACTGTCTCTTCTCAATTTGTACAATACCAGAAAGATTCAATGGGTTTGATTTCCATTTCCTTAATGGCTGATTTATGTTGAGCATCTTTCTATGTGTTTGTTGGCCATTTGTGTATCTTCTTCAGAGCAATGTCTATTCAAATCCTTTGTCCATTTTTAAATTACATTGCTGTTACTGAGTTACAATTGGATTATACCACTCCTCTGAGAAAATTCTCCCCAAACCACTCAGAGTAAAAGCCAAACTCCTCGAAATGGCTTAGCAAACCTACAAGATCTGCGCACTCCATGAAAACTTTTCCTTCCACTCACCCCTCCTCAACTCTGCTCTAGCTACTGGCTGCTTCTGGACTCCTGCCTCTGGGCCTTTGCACCTGCTATTCCCCTTACCTTGATGCATCCCCACAGATGACCACAGGACTCTAAGTTTTCAGGGGTTTGCTTAAATTTCATCTTTCAGTGAAGACTTACCTGTTCACCTCATTTAAAGACTCACACCACACTTCTAGTACCACTACCACTGCCCTCCCTTTCCTAGTTCCCTGGTTTGTTTTTCTCCATAGCACTTGTTTCCTTTTAAGTGCTATATATTGTGCTTGTTTTTGTCGGTCTTTCTCCACCCCGACTTTAGAAAGTAAATTCCATGAGGGTAGGGATTTCAAAAGACATTACAATCCACAAGAACCTCCCAGGACCTGTGGCACTTTTCTGTTTGGAAATCAATGCAGTAGTGGTTCAAATTATTTGTCTTTCCTGCTTCACACGGATTTCAATGTAGTCTTTCCTCCTCCTCCTCCATGCAGGACTGCTCCTGTCACAGCACTGTGATTTCTACAAGGGCAAGTGGTGAGTTCATTTGTTTTTGTTGGTTTGCTTTTGTTTAAATATATAGATAAATTTATTTATTTATTTATTTATTTATTTATGGCCGCATTGGGTCTTCGTTGCTGCGTGCGGGCTTTCTCTAGTTGTGGCGAGTGGGGGCTGCTCTTCATTGTGGTGCATGGGCTTTTCATTGTGGTGGCTTCTCTTGTTGCGGAACACCGGCTCTAGGCGCACAGGCTTCAGTAGTTGTGGCATGCAGGCTCAGTAGTTGTGGCTCATGGGCTCTAGAGCGCAGGCTCAGCAGTTGTGGCGCACGGGCTTAGTTGCTCCGTGGCATGTGGGATCTTCCTGGACCAGGGCTCGAACATGTGTCCCCTGCATCGGCAGGCAGATTCTTAACCACTGCGCCACCAGGGAAGTCCTGTTGGTTTGCTTTTTAAAATCAAAAAGTGAATATGTGTTTAAATAAAGAAAGAAATCACTGGATTCTTAATAATTAATTCCTTATCTCTTTCTTTAAGAAATTTCCAATTGCAATCTGCCTTCCCCTCCCACCTAGAAAACTCACTGCTCCCAGCTACCCCTGGCATTGACTGGAACCCCGCAGGGTGGTGAGGGGCCCAGGAAACAAGCCTCATAACTTCAGGATAAAGCAGACTCTGCTTCCCAGCAGTCCTGCTTCCTTTATTGAGATTGTTCCCTGGTTCTCACTCTGTCGTTAGTGTCTTTTTTATTGATTAGCGTACAACATCCAGAAAGCACACAGATCATAAGTGTACAGCTCAATTAAATCTCCCAAGTTCAACACACCTGCCCAACCAGCTTTCACATCAAAAGACCAAATGCTACCCAGCAGAACCCATCTGGATTGGTTGTACTTTTAGCTGATGAAGGAGGTCAAGGCAAAAAAAAAAAAAAAAAAAAAAAAGACCATAGCACGATCCCTTTTTACCTTAGTAACAGGACTCTACCTTTTCAGAAATGAGCTTCCAAATGTGTCTGATACTCTTGAATTTCCATAATGAGCTCATCTAATCTCTGTGCAGATGTCTGATAATGCGATTCATCCTAGCATTTTAGCTTTTCTCTCCTTTTAAAAAATAAACTTAATTTTTTTTTTAAAAGGGATCTAATGTTGAATATATGTGGCCAGTTTGTCTTTTGACACTGTAAGTGGACGGCTTCCAGGAGGAGAAGGGCAGAAAGGCGCCATCTGAAGTTACTCTAAATCACTCTCAAAATCTTATCACCCCTTCTACTCAAGCAGCCTCTGCATGGGATCCAGGCTTTCCTCTCAGGAAGCAAAGCAGACAATCATCTATAGCCCAGAAGTGCTGAGAAAGCCCCAAGCTCAAAATATCCCTTCTGAATTTACTAGTTTCTCCACCAATTTCTGTCCTTTGTTCCTAGACCTTCATGTTGCCCAAAGCGAGTACCCCTAGAAATGTATCATTTGAAGCATGATGCTTTAAAAATGCAACAAGTTTGACATACCTTCCTGGTGTAATGCTTTTCTGGGGTAGGTTAGAGAGAATAAAACTCTGAGGGAGAAAAGGAGTAATCAGGAGAAAGTGACATTTGTGAGAATTAGTGTGGTTTAGTGGCGAAGAGGTTAATAAGCATGAGAGACAGACATGGGTTCCAGTCCTAACACTGCCACTATGCAAGCTGTGTGTGCTACAGGTTGCTGCCTTCAAGTTCCCTAAGCATTGGGTTCATTATCCACAACACAGAAGGATCACTGTAATAGTGCAATGAGATTCTGTAGAATGGGGATAATCATACTAACAGTGTGGTGAGAATCAAAGGAAATAATATATTTGCAGGAAGCAGAATAATGTTCCCCAAAGATGCCCACATCCTAATCCCAGGAATCTATGAATGTGTCACCTTATGTGTTGAAAGGGACTTTGCAGTTGATTACCTTTAAGGACCTTGAGGTGGGGAGATGGCAAAGGAGAATTAGGTTGCAGATAGAATAAAGGTTGCAAATCAGGGAGATTATTGAAATAGGGAGATGATCCGGGATTATCTCTGTGGGTCCACTGTACTCAGAAGGATCCTTAGAAGTGAAAGAAGGAGTCAGAAGAGAAGGTCAAGGTGACGTGAAGTATTGGGAGAAGAACTTGACCTACGATTGCTCTCTTTACAATGAAGGAAGGGGCAAAGAGCCAAGGAATACTGGCAGCCTCGAGAAGCTGGAAAAGGCAAAGAAATGGATCCCCCCGAGAGCTTCCAGAAAGAGACACAGCCCTGCTGATACCTTGATTTTAGCCCCATGAGAACTGTGTCAGATTTCTAACCTTCATAACTGTAATATAATACATTTGTGTTGTTTTAAAGCCTTTGAACCGGTGGTAATGTGTTACACCAGCTCTAGAAAATGAACACAAACTAACAGAAAACTAATAAAATATTTAAAGACCCTAAAGAAGTGCCAGGTACATAATGAGTTAATAAATTAAATCCATGTTAGTTATGCAGGATATATAGGGAAAAGGAATGCTGAATACTCTAAAATGTTTAATATGTAACAATTTTGTCCAGGGTTGACCCTGTATATGTCATCCAAAGCCTGCTCTGAGAATCTCAGAGATTCACAAAGCTGGCTTTAGAACCTAAAGTAATTCTTCCTCTTACTTGTTTATGGTCAGAGCCAGGGTTGTCATGTCTAAGTACACCCCCAATAGTCATTCTGTTCAAAAAGCACTTGAAGAAACGTGTTAGTCCAAATATATATATATAATACATTCTTTATATGTCTATAAATATACATAAATATATATTATTTATACATAAATATATTATAATATAAATATATGTATTATATACATAAATATAAGTATACATGAATATATAAATATACATAAATATATAAATATATTTATATGTAACTATATATTATACAAATATATATAAATATATATGTGTGTATATATATATATATACACACACACACAGAGACATACATATACTTATATAAATATAATTTATATTTATAAAAAATAAACCCCTTTCTGGGCTACAGCAATGTCAGATGGATGTATCCCACCTCATTGGTTACCACCCTTCTGATGCAGACCCTATTACCTCTCACGTCGATGATTTTTTTTTAACACCTTTATTGGAGTATAACTCCTTTACAATGGTGTGTTATTTTCTGCTGTATAACAAAGTGAATCAGCTACACGTATACATATATCCCCATACCTCCTCTCTCTTGTGTCTCCCTCCCACCCTCCCTATCCCACCCCTCTAGGTGGTCACAAAGCACCGAGCTGATCTCCCTGTGCTATGCAGCTGCTTCCCACTAGCTATCTATTTTACATGTGGTAGTGTATATATGTCCATGCCACTCTCTCACTTTGTCCCAGCTTACCGTTCCCCCTCCCCGTGTCCTCAAGTCCATTCTCTACATCTGCGTCTTTATTCCCGTCCTGCCCCTAGGTTCTTCAGAATCATTTTTTTTTTTGGTTCCATATATATGTATTAGCATACGGTATTTGTTTTTCTCTTTCTGACTTACTTCACTCTGTATGACACGTCGATGCTTTTTAACAGCCTTCCAACCCGTCTCCTGCACGTCGGTGGCTCCTGCCTTCCCATCCATCTTCCATGCTGTCTTTATGGAGCTTTTTAATAATAAAGATCTGGTCCTGTCCATGCCCACCCCTGCCCCCATGCGTTTAGTGATTTCCCAGAACTTTTATAGGAGAAGGTCCTGATATTATCAGTGATTTCAGAGGACTTTACAGGCTGTTTCCAAGCCCCTTTCCTTTCTAGAAAGCTTGAGATTTCCCAGCTTGCCTACTTGAGCTTTGGGCGGTGGCCTGCCAGGACGACTGCTCAGTCCCTAAACATCTACCTACCTCCTGACTTTGGCCATCCTGTCCCCTCCTCCTGGAAGGTCTTTCTCTGACAACTTGGCAAGTCGAAGTTTCATCCACTGTTGTCTAAAGCCTTTACAGACCAGCCCAGCGAGACGTAGTCTCCTCTCCGAGACCACAGAGCATCAACTGCCTTCTAGAACAGTGCATTCATACCTGGCTTAAATTCTCTGTGAGCACATAAACCTTAGAAGGCAGGAGGGATGGGAGGTGAGGGACATGGAACCTTACATATTGAAGAATCGTACACAGCGTCAGAACTGTGCCTTCCATGATGGTCCCCAGTGTCACATGTGGCTATTTAGATTTTAACTAGTCAAAATTAAATCAGTTAAAAACTCTTTAGTCCTCCTGGCCAAATTTCAGCTATTCAATTGCCATGCGTAGCTAGTGGCTACCGTACTGGAAAGCAGGGACATAGAACTTCCTGTCATCACTGAAAGTTCTGGGACTTCCCTGGCGGTCCAGTGGTTAAGACTTCGCCTTCCAATGCAGGGGGTGCGGTTTCGATCCCTGGTCAGGGAACTAAGATCCCACATGCCTCGCAGCCAAAAAACCAAAGCATAAAACAGAAGCAATATTGTAACAAATTCAATAAAGACTTAAAAAATGGTCCACATCAGAAAAAAAAAAAAGTTCTATTGGTCAGTGCTGATCTAGAATACAATAAATAATCAATAAATATGTGAAGAGGAAAGAAGGAAAGAAATAATGAAGGGAGAGAGAAAGGGAGGGAAGATAAATAAAATTCCAAAGGAAGTCAGGAGCAATTGTCCAAGATTTGGAAATGGGGGAAAACGATTAGAGTGTCCTTTCAGCAAAGGGCTGGAAGCCCCTTAGGAGATTGTCTAATTCTATAGGGCTGTGCACCTCTGGTTGACTTTTATATCTAGGTAATTTTATATCTAAGAGATATAAGAGAAGAAGTTATCATGCAAAAACTGATAGCAATGCAGTTGATTCTTGCCCACAACAAGGCAAATAAATTTTGTTTCACTAGAGTAATAATTCATTTCTACAATAAAGATATAAAAGATAATCTCAAAGATTACATTTAATTGCCCCATAAGATATTAACCTGTTTTGCATCTATTAACAAATTTTACCATTCTTAACCAACTGTTTACATCTATCTATCTATCTATCCATCCATCCATCCATCCAAAGTGTCTTTTGAACTAGTCTTAACGTCTTACTGGTTCCTTCATTAATTACCAAGTTGGTTAAAATCTTGGACACATGCTCATTTTTTACTTATGCATGAGATGCATATTTTTAACATTAAAAAGCTACACTTTAGAAATTTTGGAGGCTGCCATGCAGCACTCTCGTGGACTCACCTGGAAGCCCGGTACAGTGCATTGCTTGAGACGTGAAACTCATAGGCTACATAAGCCCAGGCTTGTCTTTTCTTGGCTGCCAGCGTGAATGACAAAAAGCAGTGGCGCTTGAACTTTGCTGACTCTCGGCTTCTTTAGGTTCTTTTATCCTCTCTACTGTTTGAGGTTCTTTTTAGTATGTATATGTTTGGTTTTGGTTCTAGTTCATGCAAGGCCACTAAGTCATTTCCACTTGGATGCAGCAGTGAGGGATTTGGTTTTATGGTCTTTCTAGTGATCCTAACCAGATGGATAATGGAGAGGATTGAGAGTCATGTTTTTAGTTTTTCTTAAGTTACACTCTGGCAGGGCAAAGCGAGTGACAAATAAAAGGAGGCTCCTTTGCAAGAGGTCCTTTTTGAGATACTGGTCCCTATACAACTTGTGAAAGAAAAATCAGAGTCTGACAGTAAAGTGGTAAGAACAGGTTTTATTCAGGGGCTATTGCACGAGAGGACGAGAGACCGCAGCCTAGAAGTGGGCTCAATTCTGAAGACAGCAAGAACAAGTGGATATTTATAGACCAGGAGCAGGGTGGGGGTCTGCGGATGGAACATTACAAAGAGAAAACAGCCAGGATGAAGGGGATTCTGGTTAAACCAACCTGACATTCTTGCTGAAGGCAGGCCAGGGTGATCAGACCTCACCTGGGGATGGGTGAGGAATTTAATCAGATATCAAAGTGATCAGAGATGGAGGGTGGGAGAATTCTCTTACCTGGCTTAGCAGGGCTTTTGGTAAAATTGGGCAATGCCAAGATAGACACAGGAGTCCAAGAGTTGAGTCCTTCTTGAAAAGAGTGTTCAAAGCAACCCGACCAAAGTTTGGTCAAGGATAGAGTTTTGTTACCCTGAACAAAGATGAGAGTTTGGGGTAACCTTTGGAAAGAAGAAAATTACTTTGCCAAATCTATAATCAAAAATACTCTAAGACAGTGAACATTGACAGAATAACAGACAAAAATAATATAAGGATGAAAAAGTGCTTACAGTCCCTGAGTATAGAAAATGGGGTAATTAATAAAGGCAGGGGCTGAAAAGTGGAAACCTCTGGAGTTTCTTTTTGGGGCTGAGACATTAACAGGAATGAAAAGCCTTTAAAAAGAGTCCCATGTGGTCAAGGTAGAAGTTTCTTGCTTTTATATTATCCTTTGACTTGTTAACAGAGGAGAGAAAAGATAAGAAATAAAGTGAATATAGCCAGGAGAAATGTTTCTTTGACAGATATAAAGAGAAATATGAATAAATATAATAAGGTCAGGTAGGAAAATCTTTATCCTCTTACAGTGAGTACCTGGGGGCCTGCAAATTAAGCTAACAAAAGACAGATTAACAGGAGAAGAGGCACACAATTTTCATTAATATTTATGTGCACAAAAGTTCATAGAAAAGAAGTGAAATTCAAAGAAGTGGTTAGACTCTGGCTTATATACCCTTTTAACAGAAAGGGCAGGGAGCTGGGCTTCAAGGGATGACAAATCACAGGGAAGTAACTAGGAAAAATATATGGGAGAGCTAATGGAAGGTAAGAGTTATTTTAGGGGGATGTTGACTCGCCTGTCTCCAGTGATATGAGTTGATCTTCTCTTTATGCTACAGAGAAAGGTAGGGAAGAGCGAGGGGGACACCTTCACACATGGAAATTAATATCTTCCTTTTTGGCAGAGAAGGGAAGGTCAGGGAATTCTTCTTGCATCCGCTGATTATGAATTGTCTTCAGCTCAAAATCATCTTTATGCCAAAGTGGCATCTTTGGGGAGGGCATATTCTGATTCCCTTCAATGGCTTTCTAAAACTGTATTAGGTTTTGATGTGTAAAGATCAGCAAAAATTGAAGAAAGCTCTTATTCATTCCTTTATTCATTCATTCAATAAATTTTTATTGAGGGCTACTGGTATGCCAGGCACTTGTCCAAGAGCTAAAAATAGAGGGATGAGGCATACTCTTTGCTCTTGAAGGCTTTCAAACAAGTGGGATACAAATATAGAAGAAATACAAATATAGAAGAAAATTCAGTGAAATACAATGCCATAGGTACTGTAAGTACACGATACAAAAGGAATTCAAGAGGATAAATTATCTATTTTGTCCTAGCAACAGATGTAACACAATACATGGCTTCTGACAAGGTCAGAGGACAATCTGAAATCAGAGTCAGTCTGTGACTCAGTAATGACTCTTGTCAAACAGCAGATGTAGCCAACGAGAACTCACCAGAAGGATGCTCTGTTCAATAAACAATTCATTTTGAGATGTTACTTGGGTTGAAAATGCATTTCTTTGAAAGTTTTACCAGTTGCTTATTTTCTTTGAAAGGAAAGTAAACCAACAAAATGATAGTGACTCTATACTCATACCCAGTAATATATCACTGTAAAAAGGTATATATAAAATTAGGAATTTGAGGGATTCAGTGGAATTTCCAAAGTCTGCTTCAACTGTCTGTTGCACCAACGGTTATGTATTCTAAACACCCATGTCTGACTTACTTCTAACCTTGTCTGAGAAGGAGCCTTTTGATCAAATGTTTTAGATTGGATTTTATGTAGTGACATCTGCTCCGTGTGTGAAAATTCATTCACCAGATTTGTTTAGTTATTTCTATGCCTCCGGTTACTATTTTTCTTAGAAGTTATCCAATAGCTTGCAAGCAAATTCTCACAAGAACTCAGGCTTTATGTAATAGACTTTTCGTAACTTGCTAAACATATCTAAAATCTGCTCTTGTTTTCCTAACTGCTTGATAGCTTTCTACACCCCTATTATAATCCGATCTCAAATCTCTTGCAAATAAACTTGACTTTTCTTAAGCTGTCAATCACAGGCAGGCTCTCTTCGAATTAAACCGGTTGCCCTGAGCAATAGGCGGTTAAATGGCCATTTCTTCTCAAAGCCAAGCTGCCTACTCCCCTCGGCAGAGAACAGAGCAGTTATTGAAAATCACTTTCCAAAACCTTATCTCTGACTGCATCTTTTGCCCTGCTCAAGGCTAGGTTCGTTTGAGCTCAGACCATTTACAAAGGGATTTCCGGACTTAATTTTTGTCTGGTACCTTTTTTTTTTTTTTTTCTGGGTCTTTCTATCAGGCTGCTCTGGGATTTTTCTTTGAGCATTTTATCCACTCACCCACCTGCCCACCACTTTTCAGACCAGGAAACAGCTGCCTGTGGGATCATGCCCTCCAGTTTCCACACTTGGCAGAGTTGAGAAGAGGGCCCAAGGCTTCTAATCGCAAAGCCCGCTGGACATGGGACTAAGTGTTCCTTCTGTAGAGTTTTGTTGAATCACTTGTGTGCAGAAGCTTGTCTCCACAGAAGAGAGTCCTGACTGGGATACTTGAAACCTAAGTATGGATGCGTTGCGTGTTTTCTAGTTAGAGACACTGCTGACTTCTGTTTTCTCCCCCTAGTGGCCATGAGGCTCCATTGAGCCTTCATCCCTTCCTTCCCTCAAAGTCGTCCCCTCCTTTTCTTTCCTTCCCTTTCCGTCTTTCACTCCTTTCACCTTCTGCCTCAACTATTTCCATGGCTACTGAAGACGTGGTCTCCGGTCTCCCCCTCACCCACCGAGTTCACCCTCCGCAGAGCCAGGAAGAAATAGTCAGATCACCTTGCCTGATGGCTCCATCTACCGAACCCTGGGGTCCACAGATCTGCAGGGGCTTGGTGACACCTTCTCAGGGATCTGTTCATTTCTTGATAAACATTTTTAAAAGTTTGTATCTTCATTTTGATGATAAGGTATAAAGTTAAAACAAGAATTGACTCATCTGGGTGCTTATAACCTAGTGTTAACAGGTGGTTTGAGCACCCACATCAGTTTCTGTGTTTACTCGTCCCCTACAGAGCCGTTTAAAAAAATGAATGTCGTTTTTCTTAAGCTTGTGGTTAGAGCTCTAAGGGACCTTAGACTGAGTGAAGTAGTGGAGCCGATTTTTTTTTAACATCTTTATTGGAGTATAATTGCTTTACAATGGTGTGTTAGTTTCTGCTGTGTAACAAAGTGAATCAGCTATATGTATACATATATCCCCATATCCCCTCCCTCTTGCATCTCCCTCCTTCCCACCCTCCCTATCCCACCCCTCTAGGTGGTCACAAAGCACCGAGCTGATCTCCCTGTGCTCTGTGGCTGCTTCCCACTAGCTATCTATTTTACATTTGGTAGTGTATATATGTCCATGCCACCCTCTCACTTCGTCCCAGCTCACCCTTCCCCTCCCCATGTTGGAGCCGATTTTTTAACCAGGCCATTTAGGCACGAAATGGTGATTGTCCAAATGGAGCCACATTTTTACAGATTATTCGAGGATCGAATATAATCATGGCCAGTGGTAGAAGATGCTTTCTGAACCATCTCCACTGTTCAGAGCCTCTGTCCGATGGGTGTTAGTTAGCTTTACACTGTGAAATCCCCCATGGAGCTGTTTGCTTTATCCTGAGTTGGTTTTCTGAAGCTTCCAGAGGACTGCGAGTTTATCGAGAGCTTTGCGCTCAACGCCTCAGGACTGCAGAGCCTTCTGAGATGTTTCCCCACACTCCTCAGTCCTTCCTCCCACTCTCGTTATCTGTCCTCAGTCTGGTGACTAAGCTTTTTGAATTAGAAGGTCCACGTTTCAGCAGAACAGTCACCCTCCTCCACTTTCTGGCTCCTTGTGGCTGGGCTCCACCTCCGGATCGCTGTTTCTTCACTCATTTCCTTCTCGTTTTAAGATAATCTGATGTTGTTGTTGCCTCTTCCCAGGAGTATTTCCAACTTGGGCTTGAAGTACAGGGTGGAGACAGGAAGCAGGTTCTGGTTGTTTGCGGGGGTGTTATTGACTAAAGATAAGTTGGTTCTTCAGCTGGGACTCTTCTCAGAGGTTATGTCTCATATCCTCCCCTCTCTCCTCTGCCAGCTTCCCAATTCCTCCCCTTCTGTCTCTGTCTCTCTCTCATGCACCCATGCACATACTCCAGAGCAGTGTCTCGTAAATCACGTAGATTACTTTTGACTCCTAACCTCTCTCCTACAAAACACCTTGAAAAAAAATAAAAGCAGTTATGGAACCTGCAAACTCTGTCAGGCACTCCGCCATGGATGTTCACACACTGTATCTGCTGGCACTTTCAAAAAAATATCCACCTCTGCCATTGAGGCAGAAGAGGAGATTCCCTGGCACCTCTCTGCAGATCAGCTCCGTTTTGCTCCCAAAACTCACACCTTTTGTATTTTTCACCCCAGGATTTCAGCCATGGGAGGAAGACAGACCACACTCATTCTGGTTTGAGTACAAAGTGTTGGCGGGTACATGTTGGTTTCACCTGAAACTAATCACCTGGGACCAGGGAAAGGGGCATTTTGTCTCAGTGCAGTAGCTCCCATGTGGACCCAGGGCAGGACAGGCAGGGGTGGGAAGGAAGAAGGCTCTACCAGGCAAGTCATCTTAGGCATCCATTTCATCTATGTCCCAGTATGTGAAAATCTCAACAATCTTAGGTGGCCAGTATTACTACTCTGACTTTACAAATAAGGAAAGATTCTTGGAGAAGTTAAGCCACACAGCTGATAAATGGCTGGTCGGATCAATTTCTGAATCAAAGTTTACCCTATTCCCACTATGACATGGCACACAACAATATCTGATTGGAGATGAACATTGAGTTGCTTTAATAAAATAAAGACATTCTTAACCAGTTGTTATCCAGTATTATTCACTGAACTTCACTAAAAGACACCACTGACTTAATTGTTGGTTCCTTTTTTTTTTTATGTTGGGGGTAGGAGTTTATTAATTAATTTATTTTTGCTGTGTTGGGTCTTTGTTTCTGTGCGAGGGCTTTCTCTAGTTGTGGCAAGTGGAAGCCACTCTTCATCGCAGTGCGCGGGGCTCTCACTATCACAACCTCTCTTGTTGCGGAGCGCAGGCTCAGTAGATGTGGCTCACCGGCCCAGTTGCTCCGCGGCATGTGGGATCTTCCCAGACCAGGGCTCGAACCCGTGTCCCCTGCATTAGCAGGCAGATTCTCAACCACTGCGCCACCAGGGAAGCCCCCTTGGTTCCTTTTATACTAAATCCAAATCATATGATGTTAGGGCTACAAGGACCTCTTCACCCAACGCTGCCAAAATCCCAGTGACCTTCAATCCCCACATCAGCATCCATACATCCTACACCCTAAGCTCTCGGTTCTTGTACCACCTGAATTCCAATAACCTCCTCCTTCTCTCACATTCCACCCCATCACACGCCAGCTAACATGCCACTCCATCTGCCTCCTTTATAAAACCTGAACTCCAAACTTTGTGTTCTGTATACATGGCCCCCATCCCCAATCCCTCACCCTGATCCCGCTACACCTGCCCCTGTCTCGTCAAGGTACCTTGTCCCTTCACCTCCCTGACCCCAACTGCCACTGCTACCTTCACCTCCTCAGGTCCTCTCTTACCTCCCTATTCAGACAAGAACAAATGCTTCTTCATGTCAAAGACTCTTTCCCAATTTCCTCCAGCCCCTGCTTCCACGGTATTCATATCATGCTTGGCAGCAGTTTCCTCAACTTTGAACCAACTAGGTTGTTTGTGTTCTCCACTCATTCCTACCCTCTGGAGAAAACATCACAAAGTACAGATTGGCACAACTAGGCATTAACCCCCAGGCTCTCATTATCCTTTCTCCACAGTGGCTATTTCAAGCCTTCCCTGTTTTCCTCAATCTTTCTACCCCACAGAATCCTCCCCCCTCTTAACCAGTGACTTTACCTTCTTCTGAGGGAAAATTGAAGCTTTTTTTAATAACCATTATCTTACCTTCCAACCTGAAAACCTATGATCTTCATGTATTTTTATTAAACCTTTTATCACAAAGGAATGCCCCTTTCTCTCTGACCTCAGGGGGACCAAGCCACCTCCTTTTCATCGAGTACAATCTACAGATTTTCTTCTTTCTCCCCTGAATCTCCCATGTCTTCCTATTTTATAGTTCCTTTCCAATAGAATTTTAAAACCCCTCAGTTTCATGCATCAAAACCAAACAAAGCACATACCTTCCTTCTTTAGACTTGTTCTGGTCTCTCACTTGTAGAATATGATCTCCTTGAAGAGAAGTGTGATCTTTTCCCACCATAGTTCTTTTTCCACCATATTTATCTATAAACATGTGATAAAATGAAAGAATGAACACACTAGTTCAACGCCTCTGTTGATGAATTAGGAAAATGAGACCAGATTATTATCCAGGTTTAGATAATAACAAACTAGGTTTAATATTCCCAATACCTTACTTAGTCAATTGATAGAAACATAGATATTCAAATATTCACAGTATATAACATGATTTGTACTTAGTTTGGGTGCTTTTGAGATACACATTCTTGGAGTAGCTGAAGAATAACATCTTGCATGGATACTGTGAGCTGATTTGGGTTTTAATAGAGTAAAAGCAATTCCTCCCGAGTTCTTACTGAAAGACTATCATCAACACAACAGGAGGATCTTCTTGAAGTCCATGTCAGAGCAGGACACTCCTCTGCTCAAAACCCTCCAATGCTTCCCATCTCACTCAGAATAGATGCCCACGCCCTGACCGTCACATCCTGGGCTCTTCAAGGTCCGACCTTCCTTCTCGAACCCGATCTCTGCATTCTTCATATCTGTCTGAACACTTGTTCCCTCCAGGGATGATCAATGTTTGGGCAGATCAACTTCTGAATCCAAGTTTACCCTATTTCCTCTATGACCAGACACAAAGCAGTGTTTGGTTGGAGATGAACATTGAGTTGCTTTAGTAAAACCCAACTTGCCTGGAAAGCTCATTCCCCAGGCAGCCACGTGGCACATCCTTCACTCTACTTTGCTTGAGAGTTACCTTCTTGGTAAACTTTGGGAAGCTCTGTATCGGTCACTGAAACTTAAAGAATAACTTCTCTGCTTATAGAAAACAATCGGGAGGCTGTCTTCCTGGGACTGTTAAGGGGGAAACATGGCAGCCACCAGGGACCTAGGGAGATGTCAAGGAAGACAGGCTTTGCCCTGAAGGGGCTCCACCTTCCCCTTCTGCCTCCTTATGCCTTTCTCTCTCCATCCCAGAAGCTCCTTGTGAGGAAGTGTGCTGATTCCTTTGCACTAGTCAGAGCCTCAGGGGGCAGCCCCCTCCCAGACGTTCTGTGTCAAGAGTCCCTCCCATCATCACCTCCTTTTCCTCAGGGAAACCGAATTCGCTGAGCGTGTTAGCTCTGTGGACACTACGTGCAAAACGTCTGCTATGTCTATATGTCTATTGTTTGCAGCTTGAAAGGTGAGCTTGTGGATCCAAACAAATATGGAGGTGGCAGAGGTTAAGGGAACCTATTTTTCACTCGGGAGAATCTCGTGGGCAGCTTGACCTCCTTTGGGACAAAATAGCGGCAGGAAGTAGATGCCTTACTTTTGCAAGTTGGTCAAACTGTAACGAGTGAGTAACTGTTTCTAAAAATGCTATAAAAGGCAAGTCATTGATAGACTAAGATTTTAATAGCAATACGTCTCAAATAATGTTATTCAGTTTCACATTGCACATTTATATATTTTTTAAATTTTATTGAGGTATAGTTGATTTACAATGTAGTGTTTAATTTCTGCTGTACAGCAAAGTGACTCAGTTATACATATAGATACATTCTTTTTCATATTCTTTTCCATTATGGTTTATCACAGGATATTGAATATAGTCCCCTGTGCTCTACAGTAGGACCTTGTTGTTTATCCTTTTTAAAAACATTTTTATATTTTTTCACACGTCAGTTCCTGTCAAGCCAGTACTGTTAGTGGGGGGCCCTAGTCCCACCTTGTTTTTGGCTGAGACTGTTTATTAGTTTCAAAGTGTAGCATTTGCTGATCATGGCCTGAAGGATACGTTCTGTTTTTAAAGGAAATGTTTCACCATGGAGTGGGACAACTTATCACAGGCACTTAATTTAATGTGGAAACCCAGCTGTTACTTTCTCTGGAACTTTCAGTAACTATTGAATATGAGGGAAGGTAAAGACAGCCTTGGAGCCTGAGTTCTGATTCGTTGGCCAAAACTGTTCTCAGGAAAAAGACCTCCAATTGGCTGGAAAGAGAGCTCAACTCATGGTGGACAACCCAGAATGCGGAGCCAGAATTCACAGAACACTTCAAACAAACACAGCCCAACCTCATCCTTGAGCTGTCGTTTGTTGGCCCATGGCCGGGGAAGATGTTTGGAAGTCCTGGGAAGCGTGCCCAAGGCAAGAGTTCAAAGCTCCCTTTCTGAGCAGATTGGGAGAACCAGTAGATAAAGGGACATCATTGCAGAAAAGACTGGGGGTGCTTTGCCTAGTGACCTGATCTCCAAATATTGCAGAAGATGCTGGTCTCCATGTCTCTCTTGCTTTAATCATCAGCTGTACCCAGGCTGTATTTTGGGGGTAGGCTTAGCAAAATATAATAGCTTTAGAAATTACAGAGTAATAAAAACAAAGGTTTTATGTAGAAAGGAGCAGTTGTATATCAACTGCCATAATGGAATTTTCCCCCAAATGATAGGATGCATATGCAGGTTTCAGACTGGATGACTGGTTCGGAAATGTATGAAGTTGGGAAGGGGCAAATGAAAATGTCTTCGTTCGAATTTAATTTGATATCCTAAGCGATTTCCCTAACTTGTCCTTTAACCTTCCTTTAAAGGTGAGTAAAATACAATCATGATCTATTACCACTCAGCATTTAGTTGTCAATTTTTATGAGCAACACCGGGGTAATATAGGAGGAGGGGAGCCTGGCGATCTGAGGCAGGCGATGTGTGTCGGTGGAGGAGGAAGGGTTGGCTTGGGTTGGGTCACAGAGCCCATGGAGAAGTGGCTTTAGCAATTCAGGCATCTAGCGAGTGGGGCTTGGGCTGGGATGACAACGGGAGTAGAGATTAGGTCATCTCGTTAAAAGAAGTGAAAGGAAACTAAATAGAAAACCACTTACAGTG
Source organism: Mesoplodon bidens (assembly GCF_964165515.1). Classification (NCBI taxonomy): domain Eukaryota; kingdom Metazoa; phylum Chordata; class Mammalia; order Artiodactyla; family Ziphiidae; genus Mesoplodon; species Mesoplodon bidens. The sequence goes on along the minus strand of NC_138178.1, from coordinate 4,409,282 downwards.
ACTGACTATGAGAACTGTTAATGATGACTCCCTGTTTTTCCTTCTTCCTACATTATGGTCTACAGACCCTGTAACATAGTGTTTTCTGAATTTCTGAGCACTTTTAAGATTGCACCTTTTTGGACCCATCTACTAGCTGCAGCATATAATAGAAAATAGAACGAGAATATGTGATTTAGAGTCATACGAACCTGTATCGCAACCTGGGATCTTTGTAGACTGACCTTGGACAAACCCAGTTAACTCTTCTGAGTTAACTTCTTATTATCTGCAAATTTAAGATAAGAATGCTGCCTAAGATAATTGTGAGGATCAAATATAAGTGAGAATTCCTAGGCTATAGGACCCCTTTCCTCTTCTCCCTTCAGAAAGGTTGTGAAAACCTAGAGAATCCATGGAATGTTTAGTCCTAAATCATAGACCATGTCAACTATTGCCAAGTACAAGCCATAGACTTTTCAGGAGGCATTTGCCCTTCAAATTATAAGGCCATCATCCCGGGACTTATACCATCTGGTCCAAATACCTTCCCCCAGCCCCACTTTACACACTTAATTTTCCTGTCTGCAGTCCTCACCCCCAGATATTAGAGTTTGCAACACACACACACACACACACACACACACAAACTAAAAAAAAAGAAGGTGCACACTTCTGTATCCTGGAAGAAAATACAGTCCTTGGTTCCCAGTGCCTCTTCTTTTTACCAGGCCTTCATTTGGCCTTCTTATCAAGGATGCCTCTGTATTTGCTGCAGTTATCTTGTAAGCAAATTCATCTTTTCCTAAGTGAGTTTTTTTGTTTGTTTCTTTTTTTTTTTTTTTACAAAAATAGGAACTTTGAGTGTTTAACACATTATATTCTGGAAAGTCATCAAATAGCCATGATTTAAAGAACAAGACACACTGAATTTGAGTTATTCATTAGCCTACTGATTATCACTTTTTCAAATCATCAGCCAGCTTTCCTGTGTAACCTTTACCCACCCGCAGGCTAGGCAAGGAAGGCCAACTCTTGAAAAGGTACTTGAGCTGGAGGAGAAGAGGTCCTTTTCACATCCGTTGAGAGTAATTCTCCTCAGTAAGAATGGTGCACCCTCAGACTCAGAAAGAGTCGTGAGCCAGATCAGATCTTGATGTGGGAAGATGAGGGCTTCTGAATTCAAAAGGAAGGAGGCTTCTCAGTTCAAATTGAACTTCTTCGGTTTTGTTTACCTAAGTTATAAAGGAACAGGATTTTATCGAAGGCTCACTGCGGGCTAAGTGTTGAACATTTCAAGAATATTCTCAAAGAACCTAAATGTTTGTGTGAGCAGAAGAAAAAAGCTCTTATTGTCAAAGCTGACAGAGTTTTGGACAGAATGCCCTAGAGGCACAGAACACTGCTTACGTAAAACACCTGTCTTTATGTGGGAAAATATCTAACAGACCTTTAGATGCTGTGAATAAATTTCAGAGTTAGGCTGGATGAAGGAGGGAGAGAAGAGAGGGCTTCCTTGCAGATAAAAGAAGGAAAATGTCTGGATGGAGAGAAGAGCTGAGGTTGGTGAGGACAGCCTTTCTCTGAGGAGAAAGATGGCCAATGAGAAAGTCTCTTTGCTACAGGCGACTGAGGGTTCAATGTCAAGTGACTCTGGATATTCAACTCCGGGTTATCTCCTGCTTTTCTAAGATGTGCTATTGTCTGTTACTGTCTCAGGTTTTAATAATCGTAAACTTCAATAAAATATATTAAAAATAACAACTTTCTTTGGAGAACGGAGGAAAACATATCCTAAAACATCCTGAAAGATTTTGTGATGGGAAAAATGATTACTGAATGTCCAGAGCATCCTCTCTGTCATCACCAGCTTCCGTTGTCTTTGGGCTGTTTGACAACCCTGCTGGCTAGAATGGCAGCAGCAATGCAAATGATTCTTGTTCACAAAAGTGCAAATTGTGGGGACATACAGTTGATTATCGCCATGTGGTATGGACCACTTTTGGTTTGATCTGCAAAATTTTTTTTCAGCATATATGCACGTATTTTCAAAAATTCTTATTTGAAGCAGTGGTAACATCCTACTGGTTCCCTCAACAATAAGTTAAGTAAAATCTTTGGCATCAGTTCATTTTCTATTTGTATGAGCATCACAATTTAATGTTTAAAAATTATCCTTTAACAAAGGAGCAGCAACATAGGAGGTGAGATGGAGGCCACACTTGGAGAAAATCTGTGTAGACTGTCATCAAAGAAAGATAAATAGTGAGAATATAGCAGGAGTTAGAAATTATAAGAAGAGATGACCATGAAAACAATCATCCTTCACTTGGATTCTCCACAGAATTCTTGGGAATATGGGCTAGACAGTTTCACAAAGAAATTGTCTTAAGGTATTTTATTTGAATATTAAAAGAAAGAGCAATCCCAGAAAGGGGAAGATCTGGGTACCAACAAGTAACACAGGTAAATAGATAATTATAACACAATGTGATAATTGTCAGATTGGAGATCTTTATAAGTTTCATGAAATCATAGCAAGGACCCCTAAATCTGCTGATTATATCAGCCAAGTTTTAATTTAGATTTACCTTAGCATTTGAAAGTTAAATCAAGTTCTCCAAAATAAAATTATAAATATTTACATCTATCTACATTATCTAATTATTTATCTGACATATTCATCTATCTATCCATCTATTGTCCTGTCTATCTGATATATTCATCTACCTATCTATTGACGTACCTACCTATCTGCCTGCCTGCCTATCTGTATAGTCTATCCATCTATCCAGCCAGCCACCTACCCATCAATTGATCTATCTATCTGTCTATCTATTAGAACTTTTCTCCTCAGAAGTCCTTCCATAGATTGATGAATTGATCACTAACCTCTTTGTGGGCATAGTCCAACCTTGTCAGAGTAACTGAGAATCCTTTACTTACCTAATATAAACATACTCTTTTTGAAATAAAGTAGCAATGTCATTTCTATGTCGGGGGGGAAAGATCCCCCCTCTCTCCATGTTCACTGAGTGACACTTGTGCAAATGGAGACAAAGATGGTTTGGTTCTTCAAGGACTCTCCGTGAGGACAGCGGTCAAGGACCAGGGGTCAGTGTATTGCACTGGCAGGAAAACCTCAGGTCTTTTCTCAGACTCTAAGGTCCTCTGTCCTTTTCTTTGTGCAAGCTTCCTTCAATCCTTCATTCACTGGGAATTACCACCCCGTTGGCTTTACCCTACAGGCAAATTTATGGAACCCTTACTAGAGGGATCTCAGCCACGAATACCAAAATCAGAGGTGCCCTTGTGGCCAGGTGAAAATAACAAGCAGTGTGAAGTCAAACAGATATGTCTTTTCCATCCCAGCTCCATGCCTTACTGACTGTGTAAAATGCAGTCAATTCTTAGCTTCCCTAGCGATGCCTTCTACATGAGATGTTGAGATAATATGCTAACCTTGGAGAGAGATGATGATAGATAGATAGATGAGAGATAGATAGATAGATAGATAGATAGATGAGAGAGAGAGAGAGAGAGAGAGAGAAATAAAGATAATTTACAGAACTTGGCAGATGGTAGATGTTCAGTATGATTTCCACTGCCCCCTCTAATGGCCAGCTCAGGAGAATCAACTAGATCTGAGATCCCACAAATAGATTTTAGAAAAAGGAAATATGGGATTTCCAAACAGTAACTTTTTTTTTTTAGGGGCATAACAAAAAAGAAAGGATCTGGGGCTTGGGTTCTCCTGTCTTTCTGTAATTAGGTTTGTATCTTTCCAGGGAAAGATGCGTGGTTCTCAGTGGCAATGGTCTTGCTTTCTTCTTTTCTAACCTCCTTTGGCACTACTGCAGTAATAAAAGCATCATTAATAAAAGCAACTGATCAACAGTCTGTGCCCATTGGTTCCTGACTAACTCTCTGGCACAGGGGTCCTAACCCTTGAGCATCTATGTAGAAGAATCACAAAGGAAGGGGGAGTCAGTGCTGTCCCTTGTACTCACTCTTCAATTCCAGTACATTCTGAATTTGTTTGTGGCTGGTGGACTCAGCCTCGGGACTCTGTCACCCCTACAACTAGTCACGTATTTGACTCCTACCCACCAAATTGCCTTTAGCTGAGAATACACACCTCCTCCTCATCAGCGCGGAGGGCTCAGTGTGAGTTTTCTGTCCCTAATTATTTTCCTGTGATGTTGACTTACATAGCGTCATGCCACGGCCCTGTTCACAGACCTTTTCTCTTCCTGGGACTATCTGTAAACATTGCTATTTCAGGGAGTGGCATCAAAGCCAAGGCTAGGAAAAGAATTTCCAGAATGTCCATGAGAAGGTCACATTTTAAAAGGATTTTCAGGCAGGACTCAGAGCGCTCTATGTCAGGACCATTCATTCTTCACATCAACACTTGCTGCAAGGCCACTCAGCCTCCCTAGTTGAGGGGGTAAGAAGAGGCGTAGCTGATGGTGCTGTGAGGCCCCCTGTTTGTGTGATACTTTAAACACCCTGAAATAGTGATGTGATTTGACTTTGTGTACTCTTTCTTTGCCTGTTAGAAAAATGAGTGATTTATGCTCATGGGAAGGTGCTGAACGGGGCTGTTTTAAAAAGAAGAAAGAAAAAAAAGGCAAGGAAAGAAGATTTCTGGGAGAATAGGTCTTTCACAAACAAGGTGATGCCGAGCCCTAGGCTGGATGCTCTCTTGCATCCACACAAGTTGCCCTAACCTCATTTAAAGAGGTGACAATCCCTTGCTCATGCTGGTGAATGTTTCCAATCACTGAGATTTAAACGGTTGCTATAGGCAACATATTTCTCAAACTGTTCAACTCTGGAGGGAGGTAAATAAAGATTGTAGAAAATCACATAATTGCTCTCCTTTGCAAAATAGGAGTATTGTCTTCATATCTATCTTGCAGACATCTTAAAAGCTTTTTTTCCTCCACAAATTATTTTGAGTCCTTCGGAGAAGGAAGCTCTGGAAATACTAAGAGATTGTGTGTGTGTGTGTTTAACATATTAGTAAAATACTCTTTTCCCACTAAACCATATTTGTACATGTAGATTTTCTCAGATTTTAAGGTTTTCTTCTCTTGCTTCTGACAATTCCCTTTAAGTGAATTTTCAGGCTTATGGTAGTTCGTGAAAATTAAGAACAGCAAAAAAAGGCTGCTTTTTCACATCAGCTATCAAATTGAAATAGGAATGGTAATTGTGTCCACTAGAAATTGTCCCTTGAGCTCATGTGAGTCATCCATATTTCTTGCCGGTTTATCAATTTCTTAGAGGTTCTGGAGAACTGTTATCTTGCTCCATCCATGAATGGAGTGTCTGTTATAAAATCTGAGTGAATCCCTCAGGGTGCAAAGCAAATATGAACTCATTCAGTTGCATAATATATTATTTTCTAAGCAGGATGTCCATTTAAAAGTACCCGAGGTCCTCTAGAGAAGAGGGTGAACATGATCTCATATTTTATTGATGCATGAGAAGCGTGATGATTAACCATGGTATTCTTTCAGAGGCAACTAAGTTTTCTTACCTTCATCCTCGAGTACTTACATACAGTCAATAGGAATATTTCCTTTGCCAGATATGGATCCTCTGTTGTATTTTTCTTTGTAATTAATTGTTAAAACTTACAGGTACAACTGTGATAAATTGTTATAATAATTATAATAATAGTCACCATTTACTGAGAACTCAATGGGGCAGTGAGAAACACCTTACATATTACCTCATTTAACCCACATAATTCATACTTCTGAAGCAAGTATTGTCTCCATTTTATGGATGAGGAAACAAAGGCTTAGAGAGAGAAAATAACTTGCCTAGGACACATTTTGAGAAAGTGGCAGAATTGCAGAGTATTTATACAGATTATTAGGTGTTTGTTTTTCTTTTTAATTTTCAGTGATCCCACATAAAAAGGAAGAGTAAAATGTCTAAGTTTTCTGCAAATGGGAGTCTGTTTCTGATCAGCTATGGGACCACAAATCAAGTCAAGAACATTAACAAGGATCTGTGCGTGTTCTATTCCCTTTTGCCTTGTTGATGTATGAAGGTCTAGTTGACATGGTGATAAATTGATTAGTTCATTCATTTACAATCATTTCTTATCTGAGTCATTTGATTTTCTTTATCCTCACACTCCTCCTCAATTCCACCTCGTCCACAAAGCCTTCCTCAGTATATGTTTATCTACTTTTCTTTATAGTCCCTTATTTGTTATTTCTTTATTCCTAAAATGCTGTATATGGAATGTTAGGGAGACATGAGGTGGTCCTAAGTGATACACAGACAAACATTTTAATAGATTTAGTTTTATGTTGTTTATTAGGGAAAACCTAACTAACACATTAAACCTGTGATTCACAAATATTATTGTTTATGCTAAAGCTAAATTTATCTGTCAGTTAAAAATACTAAATAAGAGACAGTAGAATTGAGAATATGGTATGTGATTTCTTAAGTTAAGGAGAGGTTGGGGAATACCATATCCAGTGACGCATTCTTATGTTTTATAAAGTTGTCTGTTTGTTACTATGAGTAAGTTTTATTTTGCAGACAACATTGTTATCATCATTAACACTTACTGAATGCCTACCACATGTCCACTCTGTACTAAACACATAGATACATGGTCTCAATTCTTTCTCATAACTGTGAGGTTGTTACTATTGTAAACCCATTTTCTAGAAGAGGAAACTGAGGGTTAGGGTAAGCAACCTACTCAAGTGCACACAGTTAGACAGTAGACCCAGGATTAAAATCCAAGTCTGTCTAAGGTCAGAACTCATCTTATTAGTACTTACACCTCCTCCTTCACATACAGATTATTCCTCAAGATTAGAAATTGTTGGCAGGTAATATAGTGTCTGAAATTACTGCTGGAGTGTCTTGACCTTTCAGTAAAAATTTAGAAAGCTAGAACTTTCAGAAACAAGGACGGATTTTTTTTTAAAAAAAAGGAAAAGATTTTTCTCTTTTAGAAGAACCTAAAATAAGCATCAAGAACTGGGAGAACATTACAGCCAAAATTTCCAGTAACAGGCTGAGTATGTGTAAACCCTAAGATAATTCTTTGTATCTTCAGTTATTCTTTGGACACTGCTGTCTGGGCAAAGAACAAGTTTCCAGCACTTTCTTTGATCCACCACACACACACACACACACCCCCCACACAGCACACACAGATACACACACCCCACACAGATACACACACAGTATTTTCTTTAGCTGTCAAGACAAAGTTCTGTTTCAGGCACTCTGATCTAGGGGCCTAACTGACTTTGTGGGGGCATGGACAATTTGCGGGACATTAGCTGATTTTGTGGACCGCCAACTTTTCCATTTAATTGCTGGAACTATCAATTCTCTGTACATTAAACATAAAGATAAGAACATCAATCTATTAAAATCTGTGTGGGTTCAAAACCCAAAATGAAACAAAACCCCCAAAGCCCGATTGGCTACATTTTAAATCCTTTTAGTTTTTAATAGAGAAAAATCTCCTTGATCTTTTATTGATGAACTCTGGAGATTGATTTGGATTTTTGGTACATGACATTCTCAGTTATTAAAGTAGATTCATTATGGTGAATACGGGAAGAAAAAGCCATCCGATTTGCCCCAAGTCATTGCCTTTCTCAATTTCAATCTGAGACAAGAATGCTGAGTTCCTCTTAGATAGGCAGTGAATGACCTAATTCCTCCAGTCTTGGCCTGGGTATATGTATTAGTCAGTGTTCTCCAGAGAAACGGGACCAATAAGATGTACGTTTACAGTTGACCCTTGAACAACATGGGGGTTGGGGTGCTACCCTCTGCACAGTTGAAAACCCATATATAACTTATTGTTGGCCTTCTGGATCTGCAGTTCCACATCTGTGGATTCAACCAACTGTGGATGGTGTAATGCTGTAGTACGTATTTACTGGGAAAAAATCTGCATATTAAGTGGACCCACATAGTTCAAATCTGCGTGGTTCAAAGGTCAATTATATATATATATTTGAGATAGATAGATAGGTAGATAGATCTGGAGACACCAGAGAGGCAATGATATAATTCCAGTCCAAAGGCTAACAGGCTTGAGACTCAAAAAGAACTGATATTTCAGTTCAAGTCTGAAAGCAAGGAAACAAAAACAAAAACAAAAAACCCCAATGTCCCTGTTCAAAGGCAGTCAGGCAGGAAGAGTTCCCTCTTATTCATGGGAGGGTCCACCTTTTTGTTTTATTCAGGCCTTCAACTGATTAGATGAAGCCCACCCACATTAGGGAGAGCAATCTGCTTTGCTCAGTCCACTGATTCAATCTCATCAAAAACAATCTTACAGACACACCCAGAATGATGTTTGACAAAATACCTGGGCACCTTGTGGCCCAGGCAAGTTGACATATAAAATTAACCATCACAGTATACTCTCCATATTGTAGTGAAGCAACTTTAGACTCTGTTATCTGCTAATTCTTTGACCCCAAGTTTGCAGAATTTCTCTAAGGCTGAAAAAGTTCTAAGCTCCTTTAATGCACTTCCCTATAGTAAGAAATCAATAAACATTGCTGAAATTAATTTTTTATAATCTTATTTTATTAATTTTATCATCCCTGTCCAGAGCCAGGGACAATGAAAGCTTGAGGCGGCAAGAGGGTGACAGTGAACTCCATCAGCTCAACTTCTGTTTTCTGTACACTTATTCTAGGTGTTAAGAAACAAGATAGAGTTCCTTGAAGACAGGAACAAATGAGACTAGCAGAGTGTATAACACGTTGTAAATAAGAAATAAATGTTGATTGTATTGAGGGTACTAAGGAGTGCTCTAAAAGGTACATTGCCTCCAATGTCAGGTTTTTTAACATTTCCATAATTATTAAAATGAGGTGGTAAAAAAATTTTTTAAGTGTAATCAGTAGAAGTAGTTATAAATTAATAATACCTTCAAGTCTATATTTGCTTTCAGAATGACCTTTGGTACTTTGTCCCAAAGAGGATGATCAAAATACTTGCACATGTTCTAGAAAATGAATGGGCATATAGGGTTTTGAGGATGCACTACAGCAATGACTTGCATTTTCTTCCACGTTGCCAAAAATAATGTTAATACGTTCTGGTGTTCATGGCAGGGAAAATAAATGCCCTCTGTCTTTCCCCTTGTCAGAAACACAGTAAATCATTCAGGATTGTTTGAAGTAACTTCTTCTATTTTTGGTCCTGTTTTTATGAGCATGGAATCTCTCTTTGGAACCTGGGGAATGCTTTCAGTGAAAGACCCATATGGCAATATGTTAATCTGTGGTGGCCATTTGTATGTGCATCTCATGGCCTTGAAGAACCCAGGTCACTTTGGGGAGGTGATGCCTTCCACTTGGCTTGACATTCAGCCAGAAACTGGGGGTCCCCTTTCTTGAACATCCTACTGTTTATATGAAAGCACACTGGTATCATGTGTCAAAACTATTTTTAAGAAAAAAGACTGAACACTACCTATTCTGCAGTAGACAAATGACAATAACCTGGGGTCTCATGTACCAACAAACTCTTAGTATCTCGGTGTCTTTTATTAAAAAGTCCTCCCTGAAATTGGTTCTGTGGTCTGTCACACTGCCCTCTGCTGGCCTGGCCTGTACTTGCTGATAGGGAAAATGAAAAATTCTTGAAGATGTTAGGAAGGGAAACTTTTGATTCCTCCTCTGGGTTTGACCATTGATTATAGCTCTCCCAATGGAATCCACAAGTATATCCCCAAAATGCCGTTTATTCAACACTGGTGGAGCATTTACTAGGCAATGCAGGCACTGAGAATATAATAACGAACAAATCACTGCTCTAAAGAAGTTTCCAGTTGGATGGTCTAGTAAGTTAGTAATTATAGAAGAGGTGAATATGCCCACATTTGAGTAACGATGATGTCGGTGGTCTTCCTGATCATGACTATGGATCCTACTCTTTCTCTTGCTATAAGAAAAAGACCCTATCCTGGTCTTCATGCATTTATCACAAATATTTAGCCCTGTAGATTTGTGACACTCCACATTTCTTTTGAGTGTGGGCTTGTCCTATTGTTTGTCTGGAACATGTAGATAAAATGTGGTGAATGGTTAAGCCCAATGTTTTAATGTACAGTTATAGAGACATTCTCAATCGTTAGAACAGCAATCCAATTTCTAATAATCTTGATATTCTGTGCCTTCTGACCAAGATTCCTTGCTTGAACAAACCATGTCAGCAATATAATTTAGTGGGTTAAAACGTAAAGAATAACATATTAATCATTTGCAATTGCATCAAAAGTATGGTCAAAATTTAACCCAAAGGTCTTTCAGGTAATTCTAGGAATGCATGTGATATGAGGTCAGAGAAAAGATTGATATTGAGAAGGTAAGCGAAGGCCTGAGACAGGAGCCTTTATCTTTAACTATACTTTTCAGGTTTGCAGCTGTAAGATCAGAATCCCAGTGGGACTATTGTTTCTTCCTGGTTATTTCACTTTTCTGATGTTAGAGCAATTGTCATTCAGGGGGATCTTGGTCCAAAGGCGCTGGTTCACTGAATCAAGGAACTTCATAGTTTTCCAACCAATTACGCTTGGTTCTATCATAACAGGATTCAGTCTTTCTTTACTCTTCAATTAGGAAACCATAATATATTTATAAAACCATTTAAGCAAGACTAAATGCATACAATTGCTTAGGCATCTTTTCTCATTAATAACTTGCATTAATAATTGCTTAGTTCAACCTGTTTTCCTCTAACGCTTGGGTAGAATATACCTTTCTGACTCACTGATTTTTGGGGGGGGGTTCTTTTTGTTTTTGTGTTTTGTTTTAACATGTCCATGACTCCAAGTTATCTATAGCTATTTTTCAATAAAAATTTCACATTGGAATTTTCCCCTTGGTTCTGGATTTTTCCTTGTATTTCCCTGTTTTTAAAATTTATTAATATATTTATTTATTATTAAAGTATAATTGATTTACAATAGTATATTAGTTTCAGGTATACATCATAGTGATTTGATATTTTTATAGATTATACCCCATTTAAAGCTATCACAAAATAATGGCTTTATTTCCCTGTGGTGTACAATATATTCTTGTTGCTTATTTGTTTTATACATAGTAGTTTGTACCTCTTAACCCTCTACCCCTATCTTGCCCCTCCCCCCTTCCCTCTCCCCACTGGTAACCACTAGTTTGTTCTCTATATCTGTGAGTCTTATTTCTCTTTTGTTATATTCACTAGCTTGTTGTAATTTTTAGATTCTGTATATTAGTGATAACATAGAGTATTTTTCTCTCTGTGTCTGACAGATTTCACTAAGCACAATACCCTCTAGGTCCATCCACATTGTTGCAAAGGGCAGAATTTCATTCTTGTTTGTGGCTGAGTAATATTCCATTGTGTATATATAGCACATATTTTTTATTCATTCATCTGTTGACAGACACTTCAGTTACTTCCATATCTTGGCAATTGTAAATAATGTTGCTATGAACATTGATGTTCATGTATCTTTTCGAATTAGTGTTTTTGTTTTCTTCAGATATATACCCAGGAGTGGAATTGCTGGATCATATGGTAGTTCTGTTTTTAGTTATTTGAGGAAACTCCATATTGTTTTCCACAGTGGCTGCACCAATTACATTCCCACTAACAGTGTAGGAGTGTTCCTTTTTCTCCACATCCTTGCCAACAATTGTTATTCTTAGACATTTTGATGATAGCCATTCTGACAGGTGTGAGGTGATACTTCATTGTGGCTTTGATTTGCATTTCTCTGATGATTAGTGATGTTGAGCATCTTTTCATGTACCTGTTGGCCATCTGTATTTCTTCTTTGGAAAATGTCTATTCAGGTCTTGTGCCCATTTTTAATTACCTTGTTTACTTTTTTGGTATTGAATTGTATGAGCTGTTCATATATTTTGGATATTAATCCCTTATTGGTCATATCATTTGCAAATATCTTCTCCCATTCAGTAGATTATCTTTTCATTTTGTTGATGGTTTCCTTTGCTGTGCAAAAGCTTTTAAGTTTAATTAGGTCCCATTTGTTTATTTTTGCTTTTTGTTTCTTTTGCCTTCGGAGACAGATCCAAAAAAAATATTGCTATGATTTATGTCAAAGAGTGTCCTGATTCTGGATTTATCATAAGTGAAAAACTCAATGACTTCCAACTTAATGAGAGGCGATATAGCCAGTGTCTGCCTAACAGTCTTAATTAGTTCTCTGAGTCCTAAAATGTCCTGTTGTGTTCCTTATGCCATCCATTTTTGTCTTCCTTACTGTAGCAAATAAATAAATAAAAGTATGAGGGGAAGATCAAACTTTAGAAAAAAATATGCTTGGGGTAAAGAATTCATTTTATCATTTATTTTTATTATTAGAGAAAGGTTTATACTGGATTATATTAATACTCCACTTGCTATTTCCCAGCAGTAGAGCTTGGATATTTGGGGATCTGCCATTGTAGGAGAGACTGAGAAACAAGACTCACTCTACAGAGAAGTCATGCTTGGATACAGATCTACCAGCAACCAACCAAAACTTATCACCGACGGCTAGCAAAGTAGTTAGTGTACAGCAGGTGATGAAATGTTTGTTGAATGAATAGTTGAAGGGATGAGTAAATCTGTTTCTGCACCTTGTAAAACCTACGGTTACTACTTGACCAAGGTCACACAATTACTTACGGAAGAAACCCAGAAATGAAGCTCGGTTTCTTGACTTTCAGCAAATATGCCCCCTCTTCTACACCCTACCCAGGTGGACCAGGACCAAGTGTCACTCAGCCTCTTCTCACCTGCTCTCACAGTCGGATTTGAGTGATAGAGTGCAAGGCTGGATGACTGGTATCTTTCTTTTCCATTTTTTTTGGGGGGGCGGATTTTTAAAAGTGAGTTTTTGTTATCTATTATGGTTTAGTAAGAAAGCAGAAAGTGGAAAAGGTGGCCTTGAAGAGAGTAAAGGATTTAAAAATTAGCAAAACTACATAAATCTACTTCTTAGATTGGTTTATATTTGACAAGAAACTGCAGTATAGCTTACTCTATTTTCTATACCATAAAAAGTAGAGTTATTTTTTAGACATCTTGTGATCTGGAAAATAGAGGATTTTATAATGACTGGCTTTCCCAGCAGTGTGTTTCACCCCATTAAGGTGGTGATATTCAGTAACAAATTTAGTACAAATTTAGTACATTCAGATTGCCCATAAACCCAAAGCGCAATTTAGTCTTGAGAGGTAAAATCTTACAGAGTGCAGTTTGGGTCCTGAAAAAAAAAAAAAACTCAGAATTTTTAATAACAGATGAAATTAAATTGCTCTTGATTTATTTAAACTGAAAAATGTCCTTCTAAAAACAGACTTAGATTGTGAGACCAGTAGAGAACATATCTGAAGATTCCGCTATCAGAAATAGCCGCCTAACACAGGAAACGTGAGCCTTTTTTTGGAAATGTAGTGAGGGTTTAAGTGCAGGTACTTGGACATTCTCTGATAAATTGAAAATGACTAAACATTTATCTGGATTAGGAGTTTAACAAGGAGAAGAGAAAAAGCCGTGTGGTTAGAAATGATCTACAGGATAGGAATGAATACCATCTTTCTTTTCTGAGTGCTTTTCAGATGTGTATTTCTGTGTCTCTAATACAATAAATAAATACTCTCCAACACTTGGGATTATTTATATTACTTTGGCACCTTTGTAATCTACTCATGTTTTAAAATCTCTTTTTTACACTCAGGTTTGTTGATTACCAACAGCCTTCTTCTTTCACTGTGAATTTTTTTTTTTTTTTAGTTCTTTTGGCTGCGTTGGGTCTTCATTGCTGCATGCAGGTTTTCTCTAGTTGTGGCGAGCGGGGGCTGCTCTTCGTTGTGGTGCGTGGGCTTCTCATTGCGGTGGCTTCTCTTGTTGTGGAGCACGGGCTCTAGGCGCGTGGGCTTCAGTAGTTGTGGCACATGGTGTCAGTAGTTGTGGCTCACAGGCTCTAGAGCGCAGGCTCAGTAGTTGTGGCACACGGGCTTAGCTGCTCCGTGGCATGTGGGATCTTCCACAACCAGGGCTCGAACCCGTGTCCCCTGCATTGGCAGGTGGGTTCTTAACCACTGCACCACCAGGGAAGCCCCACTGTGAATTTTTAAATTTTGTTTCCAATCTTCCAACTTTCCCGCTAAGAAAGTTTATTAAGTAAGATTCTTAATCTTTCTCATCAGGAAACGAGAAACATAACAACTTATTGTGATGGAATGCAAAGCAAGGACCAATCAGCTGTTCAGATTTAAATCCCAGTTTGGCCACTGCCTCGGGCCTTTGATCACTGGCCATTATTCAAGTGTTTGAGTCTAATTTTTTGCATAGTCAATAGAAAATTTAAAACCCACATAGAGTTGTTATGAGGATGAGATGAGATAATCTATGTAAAATCTTAGCTCAGTAACTGGCCCTTAATGAAGGTTAGTTTTTATTGTTATTATTATTTCCTCGTCCCTACTAAGAATCTGGCACTCTGGAGTTAGCTAAAATGTTAAGAAGGTATTGGCTGAATAGGCAAAAGAGGGGAGTGTTCTTTTACAGCCTTCGGTGCTTGGACTCTGGACCTCATTTGATCATAAAAGGAAGGGAGTGTGTGTGTGTGTGTGTGTGTGTGTGTGTGTGTGTGTGTATAAGAGACACAGAGGCAAAGTCAGAGACATGAATCATCCTGAGATGATTCAACTTCTAGATATATTTTGGTCTTTACACTCCTTTCTCCCTGCTTGCGGCTCCATTTTCCCTGCCCTCCCCGCTTCAACCCATCCCTGAATTTCTTGTTTCCTTCTCCACACTCCACACTCCATCACCTCCATTCGTGTCCATGGTTTCAGCACTCACACGTCTGCTGATGGCACCAAAATCTCTATTTTCAGCTCTCCTGAGCTTCAGATTTGTATTCCAGTGGTTCTTTGGGCATCTCCCTCACATGTCCCTTAGTCTTTTCAAACTCAACATTTTGAAATCTGGACACATTATTTTTAAGCCCCTCTCTCTTAGTTGCTAACCTACTCTGCCTGCGTTCCTCTCATTGGCCGGTAGTGTCACCCTCTACCCGAAATCTCCAGCTTAATAACCTCAGAGTCATTCTGAACCAATCTTCTAAGTCGACGCACCCGTCGATCCTACTCCTAAATCAACTCTCAGTTTTTTTGTAGAAGTGCTTTGGGGCCGGGGGTTATTGAAAACCAACACGAATGGACTCCCCAAAGCACTGACTGCAATGTTGTTCTTTACTCCTGTTTTCCGGTAGAGAGAGAAATCACTTTGCATAGCTCAGGGAAACATTTTCTTTCTAAAGTTCCGGTCTTCGTGGCAGCTGTTGAGAATCTCCCCAGCCTCCCTCCTTCCTCTTTACACCTCTGCCCTACCCTCACCCCCAGCCTCATTCACCTTCCTGGATCTGTCCCCCTGGGTGTCTTTCTGTTCTCATCTCGTGCAGTAAATTTTGGCCCATTCTTCAATTCAGGAATTAGAGTTCTAACAAGTCAACCCAAAAGAGTCCAGGATCTAAGCAGAAGAATAAACAAAGAAACAAACAAACAAAGACGATAGAAGACAGGGTGGTTGGGGAGTGAGAGTGGTGAATAAAGATAACAGAGGCTGTAAGTTCTTAAGCTTCATATTTTGGCCTCTCTCACACCAATATACCTTATAACCTTGTACTGTTGTGCTCTTCACATGGGAACTCTCTACTTTGAATGCTCTGCCCTTTCCCTGGGCTTCCGGTCCAGATTTTCAACTTTAACTGCTCATCCCTGAGGTGTAACTCCAAGATCCCTCTTTTATTTGAAGCTGTCACCAATCCCCACACCCAACACAGTAAAGGACTCCCTTTTCTATATTCTCAAAACACTTTGAACACACGAATTGTGCCTATACATTCTCTTCCACTAGAATGTGAGCTCCTCAAAGATAGGAATCCACTAATGCAGTAATTAAAAATTGAATTGTATTATGTGCCAGGCTGTGTTCAGAGTACTTAGAAGTGATCAGTGAAGGAAGCAGATGAAAATGCCTGTGCTTCAAGGAGCTTACATTCTGGTCAAGGGACGCAGACAGTAAACAATAGCATTCTTTAAAAAAATTTTTTTTGTTGTTGAAGTATTGTTAATTTACAACGTTGTGTTGGTTTCAGGTGTACAGCAAAGTGATTCAGTTATGTATATTTATATGTTCTTTTTCATATTTTTTCCATTATAAGTTATTACAAGAAATTGAGTATAGTTCCCTGTGTGGTATAGTAAGTCCTTGCTGGTTATCTATTTTTTATAATTTATATATTTTATATACAGTAGTGTGCATATGTTAATCCCAAACTCCTAATTTATCACCCCCTCCTTTCCTCTTTGGTAACTGTAAGTTTGTAAGTTTGAGTCTGTTTCTGTTTTGTAAATAAGTTCATTTGTATTATTGTTAAGTTTCCACATATAAGTGATATCATATGATATTTTTCTTTCTCTGTATGACTTACTTCACTTAGTATGATAATCTCTAGGTCCATCCATGTTGCTACAAAGGGCATTATTTCATTCTTTTTGATGGCTGAGTAATATTCCATTGTACATATGTACCACACACCTTCTTTATCCATTCCTCTGTCCATGGACGTTTAGGTTGCTGCCATGTCTTGTCTCTTGTAAATAGTGCTGCTATGAACATTGGGGTGTATGTACCTTTTTGAATTAGAGAACAATAGCATTCTAATTAAGTACATTACAGACTATGTGAGAAGGTCATAAATGTTACAGAAAAAAATGAAAGAATGTAAAGAGATCTGGAATACTGGAGGGGCAGACTTCAATTTTAGATCCAGTGGACAAGGTCAGCTCATTGAGAAGGAGAGTTTCAAGCAAAGCCAGAAAGAGGGGGAGGACTTAGCCTTGGCTGTACCTAGGAGAAAAGCATCCAGAAAGATAGGACAGTCACGTCCTAGTAAAGAACCCCAGGTGGGAGCCACTGGGCATTTTGGAGGAAGGGCACCATTCTGGTGTGGCTGGAGTTGAGCGGGTGAGGGTGGCCAGAGAGAAGTTTGGAGAGGTTGTGGGAATTATATCATCCAGGGCCTTGACGTCACAAAGGCTTTGGCTTTTACTCCGCATGATGTGAGAAACCCCTTCAAGGTGTTCAGTGCAGACAGACATACTCTGACTTACATTTCAGAAGGATCAGTCAGGCTGCCGTGTTGAGAACTGACCGTAAGAGTACACGGATGAGGAGCAGGGGAACATGTTACAATAAATTGAGGTAAGGTGGTGGTGAGGACCAGCGTAACAGGATTTCAGAGCATGAAACGTGGTCAGATTCTGGATACAAATTGAGGGTAGAGTCAAGAGGAATTTGAAAAAGAGAAGCCAAGGACGACTTTTAGGATTTGGGTCTGAGCAAATCCTAGGAAGGTCAGGCTTTCTTTAAACTGATAGAAGAAAGACTGTAGATGACATAAGTTTGAGACTCTCAGTCTCTCAGTTTTGAACATGATGAATTAGAGATGTCTCTTCAACATTTGGAGATAAAAATGGGGGCATGATGAGTATGGAGATGGTATTTAAAGCCAAGTGAGTGGATTACAGGGCCATGGGCATGAGAGTCAACAGAGAAGAAAAGAGGACTTGACATCTTCCACCATTGCTGGTCAAGACACAAGGGCAAACCAGCAAAGGAGACCGATGAGCCACCAGCAAGTTATGGGGAAACCCAGGAGATTGTCCTGGAAGTCAAGTGAGATGACTGACTATGCCAGATACTGAGGACTGGGACACAGGAGCAGCTTCTGTAGGCTGGTGGGGGGAAAGACCTGATGGAAATGTGCTTTAGAGACAGACCTTTTCAGGATGTCTGCTAAAGGGAGCAGAGAAATTGGTCAGAAACTGGGGTTATAGGAAGTGGGTTGAAGGGGAATTTGTTGGTTTCTTTCCTTGTTTGTTTAAGATGAAAGTATGTTTGTGTGCTGACAGTGATGATCCAGAAGGAGGGGTAGAGATGGATAAAAGAGGAGAGAGATGGCAACATTTTGGGATCCTCATTTTGGGTGAGAGGATACAGGCTCTAACACATAACCACTGGCTTTATTGGTTCATCTTTATTATCATGGTTTTCCCGAATGAGCACAATGCTTTGTTCATGGTCAGTGTTCACTGAATGTATGTGGACTTGTTTGCTCTTTCATTGATGTAGAAAAGGAAAAAATGCATATACTCTTTAAATTATCTTCTTCCCTCTCTCTTCTGTCTATACCATAGTGTACTCTAGTTCATTCCATTAATTTACCCAACATTATTTTCATAAGAAGAGAAGAAAGCAGTAGGGGGAGAGAGAGGGAAAAAAAAAAGAAAGAGAGAGAACGTACGAAACTTTGTGGAACTTTATTGTTCAATTTGGGGACAAATAAAAGCCCAGCAGGGAGGGGAATGCTGTGTTCCCTGTCCCTGCCTCCCATGGAGTAGCCCCGCAGTTCTCGGGGTCCCCTAGCTGTCCATTAACCAACGTCCTCTGTCCCCGGTGGCTTTCCTGCTGGTGGATGGGCTGCTTTCCTGCCCACTCTCCCTCCCTCTCTTCTGATGCTGCAGTGTTTTCCTCTCTTTGGCTCCGTCCCTATGTTCCCAATTGTCTCTCCACCCACACACACAGGGACTGATTTCCTCTGTAGGACAAACTTTCTATTTTCCTTATAAAACTTGAGTGTATTTTGTGTTGCTAAATGAGTTCTCTTTCTGTTCCATGTCTAGAGAGCCTGTTCTAAACACTGGTGAGAACTGGCCTAGTATAGAGACATTCTAAACTTCTCTTCCTCACATTTCCTAGTAATTAAGTATCTTCATTATCAAAAAATATATTTGGCCTAAATCTTTAATGAGGAAGCAAATCAGACCACTGCTAAACTACCTTAAAGGTAATTTAATAATCATTGATAACATCTCACCTGTTATCAGTGTGTTTGATGTTTGAGGACTCTGGGCCCAGGAATGAATGGCACACTCTGTACATTTGGCTGCTCTGGGAAAAACCATCATCCTCCCCGTTCCTTTCAGGTCAGGAGCACAGCACAAGCCATGGATTCCACAGAAGAGCTGGTATGAGGCTCTTTTAAGATTTCCCTAATTCAGGGATTCTGAGACCAGCAACTGGCTCAGAGAATCTAAGCTGATACCAAACTTCTAGGGATCTGGAGCTTCCTCTTATGTATGTAAATGTTGCAGGGTTCTTGCCACATCCTTATCTAACTTATGCAGTGAACCTCGCACATCCCATGTTTTAGTCTCTCAACTTTCACCCCAGAGCTGAGGTTCTCTGTTGCCTTAGCTTTTGACGCCCTGTGTGTGTGTTAGAGATGGCAATCAGAACTCCTGTTGAAGAAGTAGGCAGTGGGATCCTCCTGTATCTGGACTAGACACCTGACACAGGGCAGTCAGTCGTTTGTTAGGTTGATTGGTGATTTGTGATGGGGTCCAGTACAAAAGGAGAAGCTGGACCAATCCCTATCCTCCTCTTGCATTTTAACTGGGCAATATTGAAATGATTAGGCACTTACTAATGCGAGAGGATCTGAAGTCATGATGAAAACAAGCGTGGCCAGGGTGCTGAGTTCATGAGGAAGCAGAAATTATAGGTAATCCTAGGACACCAGCTGATGGAAAGAAGACCATTAACCCACATTAGAGAAGCTTCACTGCCTAAGAAATGAGAAGGTTAACTGGCCAATGGGGGTAGACGCAGGTATTCAAGTCTGAAAGTTACACAATTCTAAGGGTCTTATATAAGAAAAAGAATATAAAATGACAAACATAAAATTACTAGAGTCTCTCCCAGATTCTTGGTAAAGATCCAAACCAGTCACAGATCTTGAAGTTTAAGCTTTATTGAGTTTACAGAAAACCCTTTCCTGCTAATCACTACACAGGCTTGGTTTCTAACGGTGTTCAGATCTTTTTTCAAGTTAGTAAGCATCCTGAAAATAAACCCCATTTAACTTGTGTGAGATGTTTCATTGCAACAAAAGCCTGATTAAGACGCGGTGTGTACATCAAGTACTAATTTGCAGGTCAGCAAATCTGTAGATATGTTTATTTATCTGATCACATTGGCAACAGGAAAAACATTGAGTCCGCTAATAAAGAAAACTATCTAGGTTTCTAGGGTTTCTTCCTCGTTAGCAAGGTATAGAAAGCCTCCATTATTGTAATGCCCTATCTTCTAGGCTATTGGAGTTACATTCTGAGGTTATAAGCTGATTCTTATACCTTCTCCTTCCTCTTCAAACCTATGTTTGCTGTAGTATTGAAAAGGGTCCTGGAAAGAAAAATATAGAAAAAAATGTCTCAGTAAGTATGTATTTTCTTTAAACTTGATGCCTATATAAGACTCAATTCGATAATTCCAAGTTTTAACTTTAATGTAGTCAGATTTATCAATTTTTCCTTTACAATTAATGTATGGTGATCCTTTTCAAAAAATCTTGGCCTGTCTCAAAGTCACAAAGATAGTCTCCTGTGTTCCTTCTAAAAGCTTTATTGTTTTGCCTTTCATATGTATATCTATACTCCATTTAAGATTGATTTTATGTTATGGTGTGAGGTAGGGATCAAGATTCTTTTTTTTTCCCCCATATTATCAGTGAAGTAGAAATTAAAATCCTAATGTACTTGTACTAATATTGAGAGATCATTCTCCATGGGTCTCTTGCATTTCTGCATGTCTTACAAGCGGAGATAATACTCTGCTTTGAGAGCCTGCTTTTGTTCCTGATTGCCTTTTCACTGATGTTTATATAGTGTACAGCCTTGGAAGATAGAGGTAGTATCTCCTTCTGGAGCAAAGCAGGCCCACTTACTGCCCACTATAAAAAATTTGACTTCCCTAAGGCCAGGATTGCTCTCCCATAATGCACCTGACTACTCATGCAGGTGCCATCTGGCTTTATTTGCATTGCTCAGTGGGAACTGAGGCTCAGGGTACACATTCAGACAAGTTGATAGTCTGGTTACTGTAATTGATGTGAAGTAATAAAACATCCTTCAGCTCTGACCCGGGAATATTGTATCTTCTTCTAAGGCCTATGAAATTGGAGTAAGTAACTAATTTGAGTAGAGATTATAAATCCTCGTCCTTTATAGTTCTTGATACTTTGCATCCTCTAGAATTGCTGAAAATAAAAAGATGATTGATACCAACTATTGGTAACTATGTGAAGCAGTTAGAACCCTTCCTTTGGGGATTGTAAATAAGCACATCCACTTTGGGAAACTGTTTGAGAAACAGTTGAAAAGCTCAAGCTGTTCTAAGCTAAAGCTGAACGTCATATGCCATGACTCAGTAAATTCCTCTCCTGGGTTTATATAGAATCCAATACATTTCTATTCCCAATAGAAAGGTATTCATATGTTTACTAAAAGACACATACAAGAATGATCCTAGGCACACTCTTCATAATTGCCCCCAATACAAAACAACCCAAATATCCATCAACAGTAACATGGACAGGTAAATTGTTGTGTATTCATACAATGAAATACTACACAGAAATGAGCATAAACAAACTACAATTACACACAGCAACTTGGGGGAAATTTGCAAACATAACACTGAGTGCAAGAAGCAACATACAAACCAGTGCATATATCAGTGGTATATTCCAAAATAGGAAAGCTAATATATAGTGTTAAACATCATGAGAGTGATTTTCTTTGTCATTAGTTAGTAGAAGGCATGGGGTACTGAGGTACTTCAAAGGTGCTAATAATGTTCTCTTCCTTAACTTGAATACTGGTTATGCAAATGTGTGTTCATTATGTGAAAATGCACTAAGTTATAGACTCATGACTTGTGCACTTTCCTACATGCATACTATACTTCAGTAAAAAGACAGAAATCACAACTCTGAGGCCTTTTACTTAATATACGAAGTTACCTCAAGATAATAATTCTATCTAATATTATTCAAGATTAAACGGAGCATAATTTCAAGCTCCATTGGGTTTGGAGGGCAAAATTCAGAAACTCCATCAAGAAAACAACAATCATAGTACTAAAATTGCTTTAAAATGAAATGATTTAATGTTTATATGTCTTCATGCATACTCTATAATTTTCCTTATTTTTTGAAAAGTTGAAATATGTTATACAGGGTGAGTCATACTGATTCAGAGTATATTCATTAAGACAAAAAATAAGAAATTTACTTAATTCAAGACTGTCTATGTAAATTGGTACAGCCACTACGGAGAATAGTATGGAGGTTCCTTAAAAAACTAAAAATAGAGCTGCCATATGATCCAGCAATTCCACTCCCAGACATATATCTGGAGAAAACCATAATTCAAAAAGATACATGCACCACAATGTTCACTGCAGCACTATTTACAATAGCCAGGACATGGAAGCAACCTAAATGCCCATCAACAGATGACTGAATAAAGAAGATGTGGTACAAATATACAATGGAATATTAGCCAGTCATAAAAAAGAATGAAATAACGCCATTTGCAGCAACATGGATGGACCTAGAGATTGTCATACTGAGAGAAGTAAGTCAGACAAAGACAAATATCATATGATATCGCTTATATGTGGAATCTAAAAAAATGGCACAAATGAACTTATTTACAAAACAGAAATAGAGTCACAGATGTAGAAAACAAAAGTATGGTTACCAGGGGGTAAAGGGGGGAGGGATAAATTGGGAGACTGGGACTGACATAAGCACACTGCTGTATATAGGACAGATAACTAACAAGGACCTACTGGATAGCACAGGGAACTCTACTCAGTACTCTGTAATGGCCTGTGTGGGAAAAGAATCTAAAAACGCTTGGATAGACGTATATGTATACCTGATTCACTTTGCTGTACACCTGAAACTAACACAACATTGTAAATCAGCTATACTGCAAAAAAATTAAAAAAAAAAGATATTCTAGGAAAAAAAAGAAAAAACCCAGACATAACTTTAGTAATAATAACTAAAATAATGATACTAAATAACCTTTACTGAGGGCTTAGTATTTTCAAAGCAATCTTAGTCATTGATGGGTATGATTCCATTTAACCTTCTCAACGAACCCATGATGTTTTACAGCCCTTGAACTCTACACATAGCCCCAACCCCAGCATGAACTTTAAAGTTCATGAATTTATAGAGCATTACAGCTTACATTATCAACCATCCTTGTAGCAAAATAAACCTATAGCAAAGGTAATTTGTGAAAAGACAGCATATTATAGGAAGACTTTGAAGAGTAATTTTCAAGTAAAAACCGAATGGAAATAATCACCATTCCCTCCAAACCTGCTACAGAACTGAAGAAATTATGGATTACTCATCCTACTTGCTCATTTGTGTTCTGACTCATTTGCCATTTAACATCATGTTAAAGGAAGGTAACAACACAAAAGTTAACCCAAGCTTATCGAAGTGTGAAGGACAGAATTAACTGCAACAAATTTTAAAGAAGCTTATGTGAATTGGCTCTATTTAAAAATCCTTATTTGTTGAGGCTAGAGTTTATCCTTACACCAGAATACTGAAGAAGCAGAAATAATTCTATCTCCTATAACACGGTTTCTGATGTGCCACTTTAAAGCTCTCTGCTTTGGTGGGTGTTTAGTGGGGGCAGGGGAGGGGAGATTGTTCATATATAGTTCCAATTTTTACTTTTGAAAAAAGCTTAGCAACCATTTTTGAGAAGATATTAAAATACAAATGAAAGAATTTTGACCATTTGAATGTGCAAACTATCATGTAAAAAAGAGTAGTTTGGGGAGGATTTTTTACTAGGTTACAGGTTAAGTGAAGAGATGTATAATATACCTGAGGTAATAAAATCAATTTTTTTAAAGTTTGCTTTGGAATTGCTATGAGACACCCAAAATAGGCCTATCCAGGATTAAGTAATCTTTAAAAATTGCCTTTGGAAAACCAATGTTCCATATGCTGTACTAACGCAAGCATTCCATGTTAAGGGCTTCAACCATTAACCAAACATGCCATGGTAGGAACAAGACAGATTTCTGAATTCTCTGACAGCCCATCAGATATCCTTCATAAGGTTCAATCTGTTCTTTTTTGACAGAGTTTTGGTTCCCTTGTTTATTTTGGTTTTACTGTCACAAAGGTTCATGAATAATAATGAATACTTCTAAAGTGCTATATAAATTATATGCATCTGCGTTTACAAGCTCCCCCCTTAGAAAATTTTCTGTTAAAATAGCACATGGTTTGTTAAGACAATAAAATAATGTACTAGCCAAAACATTTATAAGTTGTTCTGTTATTGTCCCCCCAGTTCATAGTTATTAAGGTAAAGAGTAGACACGTGGCCACGTGAGGTAATCGCATGTGAGATCTGCTTTTGTATATTCAGAAAAGATTCAAAGGCTTTTTCTCTTTCTATTTGGATGGTCTGAAGGATGGGCTAATTCACTCGTTCACAAACTAAGCTGTATGTATGATGGTTGTGTGGTAGACACAATGCTAGAAACAAAGAAGCAGGGAGACAGGGTGGTGGGAGTAGAGATTTCAAGGCTCAAGGGCATAAGAGTTTGGGGAGGAAGAGGGAGAATGGGAAAGGCCCTCCATGGGCCCAGCAGAGAGAACTCAAACTCCATAGAAAGTTTTGTCCACACCAGAGGGACTTGGCACGAGTGGTGTTTTTGTTTTGTTTTTTAAATGAATCTATTGGCAGTGCTCAGATGTGAGTGGAGAGTGGAAGGGGCCTCCGGACCAGCACGCTGCAGAGGTTTCCAGATGGAAAGTGAGAAAGCCAGATTTGGTGTTGTTGACTAGGATGACGACAGTGAGGAGAGAAAACCAGAATTGCTTTGGAAGATATTTGTTAAGGAAATATTAATGTCATTTCCTATCTGGTCGGATGGAAGGATAAAGAGAAGAAAGGTAATGTGCAGGGTTCCAGCTGAAGCCATTAGAATAGTATTTCCATTGTGGAGAAGGAAATCAAGAGATTTGGCAACAAGCTAGATTTTAGCTTGTATTCACATATATATTTTAGATATATTCAAGCTTCTTGGTTTTATTTTATTTTTTGTTTGTTTTGTTTTTTATTGAAGTATAGTTGCTGTAGAATATTATAGAAGTTACAAGTGTACAATATAGTGAGTCACAATTTTTAGAGGTTATACTCCATTTATAGTTATTATAAACTATTAGCTCTATTCCTATGTTGTCCAATATAACCTTGTAGCTTATTTTATCCCTAATAGTTTGTACTTCTCAGTCTCCTACCCCTATAATGCCCCTCCCCCTTCCCTCTCCCCACTGGTAACCACTAGTTCGTTCTCTATATCCGTGAGTCTTCTTCCTTTTTGTTATATTCACTAGTCTTTTACATTTTTAGATTCCATATATAAGTGATATTGTACAGTATTTGTCTTTCTCTGACTTATTTCACTTAGCATAATACCCTCCAAGTCCATCCATGTTGCTGCAAATGGCATTATCTCATTTTTTTATGGCTGAGTAGTATTCCATTGTATGTATATACTGCATCTTCTTTATCCATTCATCTGGCGATGGACCCTTGGGTTGCTTCCATATCTTGACAATTGTAAACAATGCCACAGTGAACACTGGGGTACATGTATCTTTTCAAATTAGTGTTTTTGTTTTTTTCAGATATATGCCCAGGAGTGGAATTGCTGGGTCATATGGTAGCTCTCTTTTTAGTTTTTTGAGTAATCTCCACACTATTTTCCACAGTGGCTGCACTAATCTACGTTCCCATCAGAGCTAGATTTGTTCATCAGCAAGAAGATACAGATGTGATATTTTGTGTTCTGAATCTAGAGCTCCCATGATAACATTTTAATTAAAATGAATGTTATCTCTTCACAATTACTTGGTGTCTGGCTTAGTGGTATAGCTTTGGGGTGGGAAAAATATTAGCGTATCAGATCTCTACTTTTTTTTTTTTTCTTTTTTTTTTTTTTTTTTTTGCGGTATGCGGGCCTCTCACTGTTGTGGCCTCTCCCGTTGCGGAGCACAGGCTCCGGATGCGCAGGCCCAGCGGCCATGGCTCACGGGCCCAGCCGCTCCGCGGCATATGGGATCCTCCCAGACCGGGGCACGAACCCGTATCCCCTGCATCGGCAGGCGGACTCTCAACCACTGCGCCACCAGGGAGGCCCAGATCTCTACTTTTTATGAATGTCTTTGTTTCCTCTTTTTCTTCTGGATTGTGTGAGTGTGTGAGAGAGAGAGAGATTTGGGCCGTCACATTCATCACTGGGCACAAAGCAAGAGGCAGTGCCCTTATCCTGCAAACAACTGGCAAACAGGACTCAGAATCACTGCGTAAAGAACGCAGCATTTGAAGGTGTCACAGCTGCCAGCTAATGCTTTCAGAAAAGACATTGAAGGAAATAATTGTAACAGAATTATTTTATTTTATTTTATTTTTTTGTGGTACGCGGGCCTCTCACTGCTGTGGCCTCTCCCGTTGCGGAGCACAGGCTCCGGACGCGCAGGCTCAGCGGCCATGGCTCACGGGCCCAGCCGCTCCGCGGCATGTGGGATCTTCCCGGACCGGGGCACGAACCCGTGTCCCCCGCATTGGCAGGCGGACTCTCAACCACTGCGCCACCAGGGAGGCCCTAACAGAATTATTAATAAGACCTTTCGACTGTGTATTTCTTTCACACCTGCTGCCCCATCACTGTCGCTGCATATAAGTGAAAGTTAACCAAACCTTGGGGAATACCCCTCATTCTCTCTCTGCCAATAAGAAAGCATAAGAGAAGAAGGATTACTATTTATGGACTGGTTTCCATGTGTCAAACTCTCTATGCTTTTTCGTACATTTAGTCCCTACAGCTTCAGAAAGTAGAGATTATTTTTCCTAATTTTCTGACAAGAAGCCTGATCTTCAGAGGGGACAAAGGATTTCTCCAAAACCCCTCAGATCAGGACGGTGTTTGTGGGTATTCAAACCAAGGCCAGTGCAACACTTTAGCCAGTGCCCTGGAGCATTAATCCATTTTGAAAATTGTAGAGCTTTATTTACAATAGAGGACTCGGACTACATGGCCTGTTTAGAGCCAGGCTCATTTCATAATGAGGTTCATTAAATCTGCCTTGACCTGACAAGGTTTCAGCAAGTCATTCTGTTTCCTGCCTCCTTCCCTCCCTCCCTCCTCCCCTCCTTTTGAGTCATTATCTTTATTTCATAGGTTAAAATACATGTACACTGCCAGATGGCGGTAAAATCTCCCCATGTTGAATTACTATTTGTTTATCCATTTTACAGTCAGATGATTCCAAGACAAAACTCTAATACCAATAGTAGAAATGATTATATTGCAATCAATATACATACGTACATACATCTATATATACACACAGTATACACATACATACATATCTATAATCATTACTTGCCACCATTATCTGTTTAGCCTTGGGTGAGATTTTTCAACCTCCTAAAAGTCTCTTCCTCTTTATAAAGTGGGATAATAATGGAACCCACCTCACAGAACTGTTGTGAGGATGAAATTAAATAATGTGTGAAGCTTTTGCATGGTCGCTGGTACGTAGTAAGCATGTAGTATAATGTAAAAAGTTCAAATTGTGCATACATTTCATTGAAGTATTGTATTTCTGTTGCCTAGGGTTTAACTTGCCTACTCCCTTTTCTACAAGATTACCTCTAGTAACCCACATCTAGCCTGGCCTTCCTCTTGCTGGGGTACTTATGCTGGAGCCAAGTAAACGACCCCTCCCATATTGTTATCTGGCCTTAATGTGTGCGGTCAAAGCACACTTGTGTTCTCTCTACATGGGTCTGTGCTTAAGCCTATTCGCTTCCATTTATAAAACCCTCTGAGATCTTTTAGGATGAAAGAATGGCATTTTGTGTCTGTTTCATGTCTATGGTTTATGTGACAAAAGTACATCATTCCTCTCGAAGTGCTCAATGTGCAAAATGACAGCTCTTGGCCAAAATGTTGTTAGGCTTCAATTATTTGTAAAGTTCTTTGGAAGGCTTAGATGTAGTGTACCCTCTTGGTAAAAAAAAAAAAAAAAAAAAAATACTGTTATTAGTACTCTAATTATAAAGCTCCTTTAGGTGCCTCTTCAAGTATGAGTGAGATATTTTCCTTAAATATGTTGAGGCAGAAGACAGATGGGCCCTCAGGGCAAATGGTTTGAGTTCATTCCTCGTGGACCGGCGCTCCAAGACGGAAATAACAGGACAATTGAGAGAGGACGCTGGTCCTGGCCCAGATAAAAGATAAGAGACCACATATTCCTCATTCTCAAAGTCGGGAGACCTCCCTGACTACACATGTGCAGAAAGGCTCCTTGGCGCTCAAAAGGGGAGTGACGCTAAGTGGCTAAGTCTACCCATAGGCCTCTTCGGTAGAATCCCTCTGGCTAAGAGATGCACGCACACGAAAATCCTGAGATACACCACATAAGGACTTTGAACCAGGCAAATCAAAGTGATTGGCCATTTTTCAAAGTTAAAAAATATATATATTGGCCAAAGGAAACCCAGAAGGAATGCCCCATAAAAGTGATTCAAACAGTTGCGCCCACGAGGGCGCAACTCTCTCTCTGAGCCCACCCGTGCATCTATCCACACGTACTGTACTTCTTTTTTCTCCTAATAAATACTTTACTTGTTTCACTACTTTCTATCTTTGCAGGAATTCTTCTTCTGCAAAGCCATAGGGCCGGGACCTTGTCACTGACCACTGGTCTAGTGGCTGGGATTCGGTGCTCTCACCACCACGACCTGACCTCAATCACTGGCCGGGAACCGAAACCCTGCTTCAAGCCGCTGCAGGCCGAGGCCACCCGAGTTCAATATGATTCAGAGAGCTTTCTGTTAAATTATAAACATAGGCCAGGTACACAAAGGCCACATACATTCGGTAATGGACTCTTAGATAAGATACCAAAAGCACAAGCAACTAAATGTAAAATAGATAATTTGGACTTGACCAAAATTTAACAATTTTGTGCATCAAAGGATACTATCAAGAAAATGAAAAGACAACTTCCTGAACGGGAGAAAATATTTAGCATCCAGAATACATAAAGGACTCTTACAAATCAACAACAAAAAGACAACTCAATTATAAATGAGAAAAGAACTTGCATAGACAGTTCTCCAAAGAAGATATAGAAATGGTCAAAACACACATGAAAAAATGCTAAATACCACTAGTCTTGAGGGAAATGCAAATCAACACCATAATGAACTACCACTTGACACCTATTAGGATAGCTATAATCAAAACAATGGGAAATTGTAAGTGTTGGTGTGGATGTGGAGAAATTTGAACCCTTTCACATTGCTTTTGGGAATGTAAAATGGTACAGCCACCGTGGAAAACACTTTGTGGTACCTCAAAATGTTAAACCTAGAAGTACCATTTCACCCAACAACCCACTCCAAAGTATGTACCCAAAAGAATTGAAAAGAGGTGTTCAAACAAAAACTTGTACAAAACTTGTACTATTCACAACAGCCCAAAAGTGAAAATAGCCCAAATGTCCATAATGGATAAATGGATAAACAAAATGTGATTTATACATGCAATGGACTATTATTCAACCATAAAAAGGAATACAGTTCTGAAACATGTTACAACATGGATGAACCTTCAAAATATTGTACTATGTGAAATGTCAGACACAAAGGGATAAATATTGTATGAATCCACTTATATGAAATATCTAGAATAGGTAAATTCAGGGAAATAGAAAGAAGATTAGGGGTTACCAAGGGCTGGGAGGAGGGAGAAAGGATAAATTATTATTTAATGGTACAGAGTTTCCATTTGGAGAAATGAAAACATTTTTCAAATAAATAGAGGTGATGTTACACAATATTGTGAATGTACTAAATACCACTGAATTGTGTACTTTAAAATGGTTAATTTTATCTTATAGGAATTTTACCTTAATAAAAAAGAGATCACTGAAGTACCAGATGATGTGCTATAGCCTAAAATAAGAAAGGGAGGTTCGCAAATATGTCACTAAATAGCATAGGGATTGCTGGAAAATTTCTGTTCTAAATATGTGTTAGAGATTTAGAAAATGGTAAGCGTTTGCTTCCGTATCCTTTTATAAAGACAAAAACCTGAAGCTAAGTGAAGACTAATCAGCTAAAAGCACTAGAATGGCAGTAACCGAAAGTACAAACATAAGAGAAAAATTAAGACTATGACTCTGACATCTTGAGTGGCATTTTACTGTGGATCTGCTTGCCAATAGAAATGTGGGAACAGTTAAAAATAGACACGATGAAGGAATCATAACAAATGGTAGGGACACATCTGTAATAAGATTGAGGTTGAATTCTAAAGAGAAGTTCTTTTCATTGTTTACACTAGTATTTCTTCCAGTCCTATTGAAATAAGGATTCATATTTTGCTTAATTTTACAAGAATTTTACTGGTTATTAACTAAATGTTTGGAGACAGACATTAAGTATCTGAGCCCAGAATTGGAAACGTATATCCTGCATCACTTACCTTTTCTTTTTTATTTATTTATGTTTTTTAAATTAATTTTTATTGGAGTATAGTTGCTTTACAATGTTCTGTTAGTTTCTACTGTACAGCGAAATGAATCAGCTACACATATACATATATCCCCTCTTTTTTGGGTATAGCACAGGGCACTCTACTGAACGCACTGTGGTGATTTAACTTTTCTGAGCCTCAGTTTTCTCAGCTATGAGATAGAGGTAACAATATCCTCTTCCACACGAGTGGGAAGCATCACAGTAGATCATTTATATAAAGGAGACTGCCTGGCACAGAGTAAACAGCTATCAAACATTTAAAAGAAGACCCTCTGTATCCTAAAGCCATCTCATTGTGATTTCTGTTTAATATTTGCTCCATGTTTTAGGTCTCTTTCAGGGAGAGGTGGAAGGAGGAGTTCCCCATGTTTTGAAAACGGGAGTTTTTTAAGGAAAAGTACCAGGGAGCTTTGAAAATAAACATGGGCCTTTTCTGTGGTTTAAGGAGTGGGCTACTCCATATAAAATTCTTCCTACCTTTAAAGATTCTCATCAAAGGGCATCTCCAACTAAGCACATTCCTATTGCTGTTTGTCATGAATATGGTTTTCTAATTGTTTAATCATCTAAGAAGATACAGTACTGAACATTGGGAATCCAAAAGTCGGACTCATATGTCACGCCGTATACAAAATTAACTCAAAATGAATCAAAGACCTCAAGGTATGACCTAAAACTGTAAAACTCTTCAATGAAAACAGAGGGGAAGAGTTTCATGCCATTAGGTTTGGCAACAGTCAATAAAAGAAAAAATAGATAAATTGGACTTCATCAAAGTTACAAACTTCTGTGCATCAAAGGATACTACCAACAGAGCGAAAAGGCAACCCATGGAATGGGAGGAAACAGTTGCAAAGCACATGTCTGGTAAGGTATTAAGATCTGGAATATATAAGGAACTCCTACAATTCACAACAACGACAACAAAACCCAAAAACCCGTTTAAAAATGGGCAAAGGACTTGAATAAACATTCCTCACAGAAGATAAGACAAACGGCCAACAAGCACATGAAAAGATTCTCAACATCACTAATCTGTTAGGGAAATACAAGTGAAAACCGCAGTGAGATACCACTTCACACCCGTTAGGATGGTATTAAAAAAAGAAAGAAAGAAAGAAAGAGAGAAAGGAAAAGGCAATAAAGAGTGCTTGTGAGGATGTGGAAAAATTGGAAGCTCTGTGCACTGTTGGTGAGAATGTAAATTGGTGCAGCCACTATGGAAAACAGTACAGCAGTTCCCCCTCAAAATTAAAAATGCAATTACTATATGATCCAGCAACCCCACTTCTGGGTATATACACAAAAGAACTAAAAGCAAGGACTCAAAGAGGTATCTGTACACCCATGTTCACAGCAGCATTATTCACAATAGCACAAGGTGAAAGCAAGCCAAGTGTCCATTGATGGATAAATGGATAAATGTAGTAGATACAAACAATGGAATATTATTCAGTGTTAAAAAAGAAGGAAATTCTGACCTGGTTGAGCCTTGAAGGTATTATGCTAAGTGAAATAAGCCAGTCACAAAAGGACAAATACTGTATAATTCCACTAATGTAAGCTACCTAGAGGAGTCAATTCATAGAGACAGAAAGTAGAATGGCCACTGCCAAGGAGTAGGGGGAGGGGAGAATAGGATGTTATTGTTTACTGAGTATGGAGTTTCAGTCTAGGAAGATGAAAAAAGTTCTGGAGATGGATAATGTTGATGGCTGCACAGCAGTGTGAATGTACTTAATGCCCCTGAACTGTACACTTAAAAATACTTAAAGTGATAAATTATATGCTCTATATATTTTACCACAATAAAAAAAAACACTTCATGTGTATACTAAGAGGTTCATCCCAATGGAAAAAGAAAATAACAGCAGTAATAGACTATAACTTAGAGTTCAATAATCTTTGCTTTTCTTAGGGGATCCAAGCAGGTAATCCACAATCCTCTCAGACAGCACTGTCTAGCAGAAATGTAATGCAAGCCACGTATGTAATGATAGAAGCAATTCAAGGTTTTGTTTTTGGTAATTGTATTTCAGAAGTAAAAAGATGCAGGTAAAATTGATTTTAATAGTTAATTTGAATTATTTTAATACCATAACATCTATTGTATTTAACACAACATACTCAACATAGATCATTTCAGCATAGAGTCAATATACAATTATTTATAAGATATTTTAGTCTTTTGGGGGTACATTGCTTTGGTTTAAAAAGGTTTAAAGGTGGCCCTAGTTCCCTTTCAAGGACTCACTAGACTGGGGGCTACTGAATTGGCTAGGACAGCTCTATAGCACTTTTCCCCTGGAGCAATTAGTCTGTTGAGGTGAGAAGTACCACCCCACACAGGTAGGCACATCTTAAATGGTGCTAATGGACCACTGTGGAGGGCACGTATTCCAAAGACCTTCCTCAGTTTGATAATATGACAAGCTAGGCATGTTACAACGAGCTACTCTATGCAGAGGTCCAGAGAGTACCTGTTTATGGACCTAGAAGAGAACCAGAGGAAGGAAAGCTTGGTTTGCTCTCTGAGGTGTGTTTATTTCTGGCCAGAAAGGCCAAGGGTGAGCCAGGAAAGAATGAAGGGAGGAGAGAAATATTGAAAGGAGTGATGTCGGGTGGGAGTGGTGAAAGAGCAGTGAACAAAGTGTTCATCTGTGTTCAAGAGAGAAATATGACTTTATCTCAGAACTTTTAAAAAATGTTTGCATTACCATATCCTAAGGCCAAATGAATTTTTTTCCTCAGCAGGAATGTTAGAGGTTGAAGATTATATTTACCAAGTGCAAAAGAGCTACCAGTAGGGCTTCCCTGGTGGCGCAGTGGTTGAGAGTCCGCCTGCCGGTGCAGGGGACATGGGTTCGTGCCCCGGTCCGGGAAGATCCCACATGCCGCGGAGCGGCTGGGCCCATCAGCCATGGCCGCTGAGCCTGCGCGTCCGGAGCCTGTGCTCCACGACGGGAGAGGCCACAACAGTGAGAGGCCCACGTACCACACACACACAAAAAAAAGAATGATCTAAACTTACACCTTAAGAAACTAGGAAAAAAAGAAGAGAAAAAAGTAAACCCAAAGCAATCAGAAGGAAGGAAATAATAAATATAAGAGAAGAAATTTTTTTTAAAAATAGAGAATATAAAAACAATTAAGAGGGCCTCCCTGGTGGCGCAGTGGTTGAGAGTCCGCCTGCCGATGCAGGGGATACGGGTTCGTGCCCCGGTCTGGGAGGATCCCGTATGCCGCGGAGCGGCTGGGCCCGTGAGCCATGGCCGCTGGGCCTGCGCATCCGGAGCCTGTGCTCCGCAACGGGAGAGGCCACAAGAGTGAGAGGCCCGCATACCGCAAAAAAGAAAGAAAAAAAAAAAAAAACAATTAAGAAAATCAATGAAACATAAAGCTGGCTTGTAGAAAAGATCAATAAAATTTAAAAACCCCTAGTCAGACTAATCAAGAGAAAAAGAAAGGATGCAGAACTTGTTAATATCAGGAACAAAAAAGAAGTGTCATTATAGACCCCACAAACATTCAAAGGGCAATGAGAAAATATGAATAACATCTTTATGCCAATAAAACTGATAACTAAAATGAAATGGACAAATTCTTTGAAAAACACCAACTATCAAAGTTTAAGAAGAAATAGAAAACCTGCATAGTCCCATATCAATTAAAGAAATTGAACTGATACTTAAAAGCTTTCCCACAAAGAAAACTCCTGACCCACTGGTGAATTCTTACAAATATTTATGAGAAAAGTATTACTAATTCTATAGAAACTCCTCCCAAAAATAGAACAGGGGGAAACACTTCCCAACACCTGCCCTCACTTTATGAAGCCAGCATTCTCATAATCTAAAAATCAAGTTAAGATAAATTATACCTTAAGAAAGTTAATTTAATTTAATTTTTTTAAATGGAAGTATAGTTGATTTATCATGCTGTGGTAGTTTCAGGTGTACAGCAAAGTGATTCAGATACATATATGTGTGTGTGTATATACATATATATATATATATATTCTTTCACAGATTCTTTTCCCATATGGGTTATTATAAAATATTGAGTAGATTTCCCTGTGCTATACAGTGGGTCCTTGTTCTTTATCTATTTTACATATAGTAAGTAGTGTGTATATGTCAATCGCAAATTCCTGATATATCCCTTCCCCCCCCACCTTTTTACCTTCCCTTTGGTAACCATAAGTTTGTTTTTCTATGTCTGTGAGTCTATTTCTGTTTTGTAAATAAGTTCATTTGTATCATTTTTTTTAGATTCCACACATAAGTGGTATCATATAATATTTTTCTCTGACTTACTTCACTTAGTATGATGATCTCTTGGTCTATCCATGTTGCTGCAAATGGCATTATTTCATTCAAGAAAGTTAATTTAAAAAGAAACAAAATGTTTTGAGTAATGAAATGGTTACTAGGTTTGGTTAGGTTTGGTAGGATTTATCTTAAGAAAAACCCTAAAGTAAGAGAAGCTTAAGCAGTATAAATGCTTCTCTTTGCCTCACTTAAAAGAAGTCTGAAAGTAGGCAATCCAGAGCTGGTGTGGTGTTTTTATGGTACCATCAATGGCCCCGGTGCTTTTTTTATGCTCACTCAACCTCAACAAATGGCTTTCCTATGGCCTCCCTGTCTAAAACGTCCACTCATGGTTTAACCAATATGTCCATAATCTGGTCAGCAGGAAAAGAAAGGAAATCAAAGCACTTCTCTCCCTTTTATAGGTACATCCCAGAAATTCTTCACCCACTCTGCTTACGGTCAACAGAATGAAGCCCCATAGTTGCATGTAGCTGCTAGAGAGACTAGGAAGTACTGTATATAGTCTTTTACTCTAGGTGCGAATGTGTCCAGCTAAAAACAGGGGTTCCATAAAAAGGAGGTATGGGCAACTAGCAATCTCAGCTACAAATAAGCTGACTACTGTGAATGCATAAATTCAGATGCTTTTCTTGATAGAGCAGGTCTCATTTTCTATAGTCCTATGACACATGAACATACGTGTGTGTGCCTCCCATAAAGAAGTGAAGACGGTTTGAAAAGAAAAGGCAGGAGAGGCCAAAGGCTTTGCTTAGAAATGAGGCATTCTTATCAAAAGAATGGGGCCATAGGAGAGCAAAAGTGTCAATTAGATATTTTTCATTATCATTATCTGCCTGCCCCCCCATCTCCCAACCCTATTTTCCAGCTGTACTGAATTTCTTCACCTTCCATCTTTGTATTTTCGATTCTTTTTGCCTGGAATATTTTCCCCTGATCTTTTCAAGTTCTTCCCAAATTATTTTTCACTCATATTCATCATACCTTATCCATATGTTGCCTAATCTACTGTGTATTCAATAAGTACCAAAGCCATACCGTGTTCAATGCCAGTATCTCTATGGCCCTGGATTATAGTGCACGCACGCATGCGCGCACACACACACACACACACACACACACACACAATGACTTGGATTAATATCATTTCTGCTATTCACAGCAGGCCTAATTCTAGCAAGTACATGAATGTAGTCATCACAGCGTGCAAGCAACAGAAATATGTAAATCTGTTCCTCCAACCAGAAATGCAGCCTTAACCTGGGGGGCAGAACTCTTTGAAGCCTACCAGACAGGCAACCGTGTTGAACTCCAAACAGGTCTTAGAGTTGGGCACATGTTTAAGTCCTGCCACTCATCAGCTATTCAGGCTTGGTTAAGTCAGTCTTTGCTAGCTCTTCGTCAAAATTCACTCTCTTTGGGCTTCCCTGGTGGCGCAGTGGTCGAGAGTCTGCCTGCCGATGCAGGGGACATGGGTTCGTGCCCCGGTCTGGGAAGATCCCACATGCCGCGGAGCGGCTGGGCCCGTGAGCCATGGCTGCTGAGCCTGCGCGTCTGGAGCCTGTGCTCCGCAACGGGAGAGGCCACAACAGTGAGAAGCCCGCGTACAGCAAAAAAAAAAAAAAAAAAAAATTCTCTCTTTTTCTTCTTAATGTACCTGACTGGACTATGGTTCTCAGCTTGGCTTGTAGGCTTTTCATGGGATAGAGTTTTAGCCAGTAAAACATAATAAGTAGGAGAGATTTATACCACTTCCAAGCTTGGCCAATAAAAAATTTGCAAGCTCCACCATCTTCCACAATGTACGTTCCATGGCCACATTTTCAAAACAGTGGATCGTAACTCAGGACTTGGTTCCTAAATGTCAGCATGAAGCAGAAGCTTCTTCTGATGGTGAAGAGCTACCCAACATCAAAGGAATGCATTTCTCGTCCCCTAATCCACTAAATACCTTGGGCTTATTTGTTACCGCAATGTGACCTGTCCTAATACCTACTTCATAGATGAGATGATATATATAAAACCTTAGCACAGAGCCTTGCACCTTGTATGTAAACCAAAGTACCAGTTGTTATAGTTATGATTTGGATGAGAAATCAGTCAAATCATAAATGAATGTGCTTTAGAAACTAAAACGTGCTATACGGTACTGGATATTCCAGACCTCTGTCTCCTGGGTAATTCTAAGAACTCATGAAATCTTATTACTTCTGTGAAGCCTTTACTTTGGAAGTGAAGTTAAGCTTTCCTTGACCACTTCAGTATCTCAGTTGTATACACTGAGGTTCACTATACACATGCACACACACAACCCTCTTACATGGGACGTGCTTGCATGTTTATATACTTTTCCCCCCACATCTTTATTGGAGGATAATTGCTTTACAATGTTGTTACAATGTTAGTTTCTGTTGTACAATAAAGTGAGTCAGTTATATGTATACCTGTATCCCCATACCTCCTCCCTCTTGCGTCTCCCTCCCACCCTCCCTCTCCCACCCCTCTAGGTAGTCACAGAGCGGGGAGCAGATCTCCCTGTGCTAGGCAGCAGCTTCCCACTAGCCATCCATTTTACATTTGGTAGTGTATATATGTCCATGCTACTTTATATACTTTTAAATAACCATCTGTAATTCAGGGAATTCATTTTATAGCATACATTTCCAAAACGCAAATGTATAACTTAGTGGAATTATCA
Source organism: Mesoplodon bidens (assembly GCF_964165515.1). Lineage (NCBI taxonomy): Eukaryota > Metazoa > Chordata > Mammalia > Artiodactyla > Ziphiidae > Mesoplodon > Mesoplodon bidens. Next base: position 4,371,675 of record NC_138178.1, on the reverse strand, counting down.
TAGCAAGTTAGGCCAGTGGCTGATACAGGTATATCCTTATGAAAATGCTGTTAATAATGGTGGAGATCCAGAACCGTGAATGAGGTGAAAAATGATTTACTAAGTAAGATAAGAAACCACACTGGTGTATATCTGTCCTAAAGAACTCTTACTCCAAGGTCTTAAATACAATCACAAATCTACAAATCTACAAGCAAGAGAGGAGAAGTAAAGTAATTATAATCACTGGTTCTTCTACTTACAGGGGAAAAAAACACCCCAACTCTTTTAAACTTCTGGCTTCCTTGGCCAAAGTTTCTTACCAGCCTCTGTCTTCATTTTAGAGCATTAATAATGCCCAGAATGTGCCTGTCCATTACGAAGACTAATGAGCATACCCGCGTTCACATACAGCTTGAACAAATTAGTCATCTGCATTTAAATGCCTTGGCTGATGATTGTACATCCATTATCACTGGGGTGCATCTGCATACCTTTTAACATTGAAAAGAATTAGGCTTTCCATATCAAATTTTAGCTTTTATCTGTGGCTTTTAAGTACTGCCCAAGCCAAGGTAGGTTACAAACAAAACTGACCATAATAGAAAACATCCACCGTAAGTTTCCCAAGCATTTATCCCTCTGTATTTATTCTGACTTTGTTCCCTTTTTCAGGTAGGGGTAGCACTGTGTTACTTTTTACTTGAAAACTTTTACAAGTCAGACTAGAGTCTGAATGGGTACATTGTATTGTGTTACTGCTCAATGCAGGCTAACTAAATGAGCGCAGGTTTTTAAGGAAAGAATTAAAGAATTAATATAATCCTTTCAGGGGAGTCGTGATTAGGTAAATGTCTTTGTTAAAACTTGCAAAGTTATATGCTATGTTTTAAGGCATGTGAAGACAGATCATTCAGTCATTCACTCATTCATTTGTGCAACAGGAGTTTTCAGGCTCCAACTAAGTGCCAGACACCATGCTGGATGGGGGATGATAAAATGAGTAAGACCCAATCAGCTATCCCCAAGGAACTCTGTCTAGTGGCAGAGAGAAACATAAAAACAAAGACTTGAGTATCAAAAATTAATGAAATGAATAAAATACACTCTATCACATTTGAACCTTTAATTCAAACTTGGCTTGGCTATAAGTATAAGCATTATTTTAAATGATTTTCAAGGTTGTTTTGCTGTTTTGTGGTCTCTGTAAAAAAAATCTGATGAAAGATAAAATTTAACTTCCCAAATGGTCGTAATTGAATGCACAGATATTTGAGTATACTATAAGAAATCAAACATGTCATGGGGAAACACTGTTTCATCAAACCTGGCATTTTTTAAAACAGTGTTAGAATTCATCTGTCATTCATTCATTCAAGAATGTATTAATTGGTTTCTAAGTGCTTACTAACTAGACTTTAAGCTCCAAGATTTCTGGGTTTTGTTGTCTGTGCTCATCCAGTGGCAACAGTGGAAGCTTGATATATGTTTGATTGAACGGATATTGAAAGAATTCAGGGGGAACGGGCCAGATTCTGAATGTGCCCTGGTGAATAACCATGGCTCCTGTCCACACAGAGCTCACACTCTAATCTAGAACCAGATTTAATGTTATCCCTAGTCTTTAATGCTCTTGAGAGATTTAAACTCTCTTAAGAAAACTGAACAGTTTCATTAACTGACCTAGAAGAGTGATGCCATCGGCAAATCGTGAAACTAAAATAATAACTCCAAAACTTTAAATACAATGTCTTTTCCACTTTTGTATGTACATACATGCATATATATGTATATACATATATATATATATATATATATGTATATATACACACACATGCAAAAGCACTGCTGATTGCTTTTTTTTTTTTTTAACAAATCTTAGCCAGGGTTTTGGGAAGGCTATTAGCCATGGCTATGAAGCAGAGGGTGCCCCCTTACCTGGCTGGCTGGCCACCCACCCACATTCTAAACAACAGCTTCCCAGCTCCCCTGTCTGTTGCTTTTCAAAATGTGACTTTATTATTATCGTCGTTGTTGTTAACCAATTTTTCACTGTTTCTGTTTAACACTCAGTCAGGTTTTCCCCCCTATTTTGGAAATATGTATGTATGTATCTATGTATGTATTTTTCTTCCATTTTTATTGCGATTTAACTGAAGTACAACACTGCATAAGTTTAAGGTGTACAGCATAATGATGCGACTTACATACACCATGATTATCACAATAAGTTTAGTGAACATCCATCATCTCGTATAGATACAAAATTTAAAAAACAGGTAAAAATTTTCCTTGTGATGAGAACTCTTAGGATTTACCCTCCCGACAACTTTCGTATATAACAACAGACAGCAGTGTTCATTACATTTATCACGTTGTACATTACATCCCTAGTACTTAGATATCTTACAACTGGGAGTTTTCACCTTTGACTGCCTTCAGCTAACCCTCTGGTAACCACACATCTAGTCTCTTATTCTGTGAGTTTGTTTTTGAACCTTCAGTCACACTTAAATAAAAATGACAGTTTTAACCCCGAAGATTAAGCAAATCAATGACATTTTGGATATGCCTAACCAACACCTGATCTTTAGGCCTGACTCAAATCACTGTATGATGGAGGTGGATGCGTTTATCTTTGAGAAAAACAAGGACTGTATCCCATAATAATTTAATACACCATGGCAAAATATAAAAGGCAGCTGAAGCCTATAGTAGTAAATTTCCGAATGTATATCTCAGTATCCAGAACTGTCTACATTCAGTTGTTACAAAACCACACCGATGCCGGGAAAACTTGTTCTACATAAAGTTCCACTGTAGTAAAAGTTGTTGAAATACGAGCTACCCTGTAATACAAAAAATACGTCTTATTAGGAATAGCTGAACGTTATGCCGTAAAGGAAACATTCTTGCTACGGCTGCTACTCTCTTATCAAGAGTTCAGAATCCTAGGGAAATGCTTACACGTCCAAAATGGGATATTAAGACTTCTCAACTCTACAGAAAGAGGGAAGAAGCAGTTGGCAAAGATGAAGACAACCCGGAGCCATAAAGGGAAAACTTCGGATTTGGAAGTGGGTCGATTTGGACCCAGGAGCCCAGGCCAGCTGCAGATTCGGGCGGGGCCGCAATCCTCGGGTCGCCGGCGGCGTTTCTGTGCTGGCCCCTCGTCACTGCCGCCGTCCAGGAGCTCCAGCGGTCGATGGGGATGGGAGGTCTTCAGTAGACACTTGCTCCCCGGGGCCGCGCGAGGCCTTGACAGATTTCGGGCGTGCAGGGGCGGAGCGCAGCCTCCCGGGTCTCCGAGGCGAGAGACCTGTTCCCGCCCGCGGGCTCGTGGGGCGCGGAGGGGCTGGAGCTCGGCCGCCGGAGAAAGGAAGCCCCCGGGCGCGAGACCTGGCTTTCGCGGCTTTGAAAACTTTCCAGCGCGCGTGCCACGGCGACGCGCAGCGGCTGCGCCGGGGCCCCGGCGGCCCGCGCCTCCCGCGGGCAACTTTTCGGCCTTTCGGTGGCCTGTCACTCTCGCCGGCCGACGCGCCTCCCCCTGGGCTCGCGCGGCCGGAGCGCCCTCCCTCTCGGCGAGGACCTGCCCCGGCGCCGCTGGCTCCAGTGCCCGCTCGGCGCTCGCCCTGCCCGCGCCCCCCGCCGCCCGGCTGCCCCGCGCCTCGCTCGCAACCTGGCCCGGCCGCGCCCCGCGCCCTGAGCGCCGCGAGCCCCGGGCGGCCCCTGCAGCGGGGGGCGGGGAACGGAGGAGGGGACCCGCCGCCGGGGGCCGGCTGCTGGCTCCCGGCCGACCGTTCGCCAATGGTCCAGAGCGACCTGTCCAAGTCGCCTCCCACAGCGGCGGCGGCGGTGGCGCAAGAGATCCCGATGGACCTGCCGGAGAACGCGGCTCCCGCGGGGGCGCTCGGAGCGGCCGCACAGGTAGCGAGAGCGCCGCGCCCGCCCCTTTCTTTGTGAGCCACCCGGGCGCCGAGCTCCGTCTCTCCCGGCGCCGCCTCTGCCCGGATCCCTCGCCCGGCCGCTCGCTCCGGCCTGGGTCTCCCGCTCCGCCGCCTCCTCCTCCTCCCGCGCGTGGCCACCCCCTTCTCCCCTGCGGGCGCCGGCGCCCCTGCCCCTCTCCGCCTCACCGCCCCCCTCCCCCCCGCCCCGGGCTCTTCTCCGGCTTCCATTTTCCTCGGCTTCCCCGAAGCCCGAGGGAGGGAAGGGGCGGGGGAGACCTCGGGGTCCTCGGAGGCTGCCGCGGCCAGCCCTCGTCGCCCCTTCCCGGGAGAGGCACATGGAGAGCCATGGAGCAGGCGAGCGGACTGGACCTGCTCAAGATCGTGAGTGCGGGGCGGGGGCCGGGAGGGGCTCGGCTTCCGCAGCTCCGCTCCGACGCCGACCCCGCCGGACCGGCTCTGAGCCGGGGTGGGAGTGGGGGGCGTGGGAGGGGACGCTCCGCCCCTGCCTCCCCCGTGACCCGCCTCGGCACCTGGGCGTTGCGCCGCGCGGCCGGCTCCGCTCCCCTCGTGCCCCTGACCAAGGCTTGCCTGGACCCCTCGGCCCCTGCCGAAGAGAGCGCGGTGGGGACGCGAAAGTTTTTATTTTTCCCTTGGCCCTGAAATGTGAGCCGTCTCGGGGAGCTCCGGGACCACCTTCCCCTCCGACGAGTATTAGCGGTTTCTGGGGAGATTCCGGTTTGCTGCTCGTCGTGAAATAGGAGATGTCAGTTGCAGGCGCTGGGCACGGATAAGGTGGCTTTTACGGAAGGCTTTGGCAGGTACTGTTTGGATTACAGACGCCTCCAGTCCTCAGTGGTAAGGAGTCTCTCAACTTCTATCGTAGCAGGGAAACGACTTGAGACTCCTAACGGTGGGCTGCTTGGCGAGCCGCGGTGAAAAGGTCACGGTTACCTTTCAGGCATCACTTTTTGGAGAAGTGTGTCTTCTTTGCTTAGTGATATTGCCTTGTTGATTTCAAGCCTCCGTTTGCTAGACTGGAAATTGTAGAAAGATTAAGTAGCTTTATGTTTATGTAAAATTTCTAAATACATAATTTATATATTTGTATATGCTCGAGAGAGCGTGTTAGTCTTATTTACTGTAGTTGAGGGGGCAGGAGTGGGTCACAGTGATGATAAAATGTTTTGCTGCTTTGTTGTTTTGATAGGTGGTAGAAATTGACTGCTTTAGCTATTTTCATACTGTTAGTAATGTTGGTTCTGATGGCATGATCTTGGAGCTTTGTTGACCTTCCTTTTACCACTGGGAGTTAAGAGTGCAGACTTAAAACACATCATTCATTTTGGTTTGAGATGGAGGAAACATGTAGAAGGCAATCACTTGAATCATCAGAAATCCATGTCTTTCATACAGGAATTCCTTTCTTTCCTAGAGGTAAAACAGCTAGATTTTAGTCAGCCTCGGGCTGTTGTGCACAAGCCCAGTGGGGGCATGTAACTAACCACCTACATTTTCATCTAGCCTCTGCCAGAGGACATGAATTCTTACCAACCCCTGTCACGTTTGTTCTAGATTCCTGATTTTATCTAGATACTCACCAGGTTAGATGAGAGAGAGAGAAGTGTACTCAGGGGCCTCTGTTATTCTAGGATGAAGGTCTTGAATACTGATAGAGGAAAGGACTTTTAAACCCTCTTTTCTCTTTGATCTTCCTTCAAGGGTTTTTTGGGGTTTTGTTTTGTTTTGTTTTGAGTTTTTATTCTTATGATAAAAATAGAGTTCCTGAATTCCTGGAGATCAAAGTTAGGGCAAACAGAAAGCACGACTGCATTCAGATAAGAGATACTAATTTACTTTGTGATTTATGTAGTTAAACGTAAGGCAACAAGTATTTGTGATGCAGCTGCCGCCCGGAAATGATTCAGATACGAGAAGCCACACTTTCTGCCTTCAAAGAATGTACTTTGCAGTAGCTGCAAGGGTGACAAATGGATGACAGTCGTACAGCGTGGGACGCTAAGAGAAGTACTGAATCTTAGATGGTTGCAAAGGAGTCGAGAACACAAGTACTCCCTTTGGAGTAATCTGTAAGGGTTTCATGCAAGAAGCGGCATTTGAGAAGGGATTTGAAGGATGGGTCAGATTTCAACAGATTTTCAGAGAGATGGTAAGGAGCTATTCAGGATGCCAAGTCACAGCAGTTAGAAGTCTGATACGTTTGTAATCCCTAGTTTGGGAAGAGCGTGGGCAGGTACAGATTGGGCATAATCACGCAGAAGTCTGACAGTTTGTGGCAATTTGAGGCCACATCTTGGAGGCTTTGGAACCTGCAATGTATTGAAAAACAGAGAACCTTGGAAGGGGTTCAGGGAAGGAGCAGTATAAGAGCTCATGAGGAAGATTCTCCTGGGAATGTTCAGTAAGGTACTTTGGGGTCTTGGGAGTCTAGAGGTGGAGCTGCCAGAACGGAGATTGATGTAACAGTTTGGACAAGAGGTAATAAGGTCTAAACTGAAAAGAGAGAAAAGGTAATAGATAGGACAGAACTACAGATGGACACATTCCAGAGGCTCAGGGCACAGGAACTGCAAGTGATGGAATGAGGGAGGGAGGGAGGAATGCATATTAGAAGCAGGTAAGAGGTATAAATATTCAGCTGCATCGGCGTCCATCTCCTTGCTCTCTCTACCTTCCAAAAATGAAAGCAGTTTTCCTTGAATCGTGTTCATATCACAGCCATTATTTTGGGGAAACATTGCCTTGTTTATTTGAGATCTAATAACTCATGACATCACAGCGCAGTGAAAACTTGGCAAGGCATCTTTTCCGTGTCTCTGGGCAGGCCAGGCCAGCAGTAAAACAGCCTGAGGAAAAAAGGCTGTCTCTGGAGCATCTCTCTGTTTTGGGACCCCAAGTCATAGTAATTCTCCCGAGAAATGGAATTTTCATTTGCAAACAGTGTCTGTTAGCAATCATGGGTTTTAAGAATCCTTTCTCTTTCACCTCTGGAGTACATTGGGAGTCCTATATGAGCAAAGCAAAAGATGGACCTTCACAGACTGCCCGTTGTTCTTTTTTATGTCAAAAATCCTGCCTAGGAAGGGGTCACCTTCATACACTCCAACCCCTTCCCCCCAGCACACGGTCATAAACAAAATAGATCTATTTCCTACATGAGAAGTGAGTGACAATCTAACTGCAAATTCCTGAAAGTTCAGATCTAAACAAATTGCATCCCTTTTTTAGGTAACCTGTTGGACAGTTTCAGGGCAAACTTGGACACAGTCTGCCTCCAGAGTCAAGGTGCTAACTGAACGCTGTCCCTCCAAAGCTCCAAATCTGTACTGTCCACCATGGTAGCCACTAGTCCCATGTGGCTTCTGAGCACTCGAAATGTGGCTAGTCTGAACTGAGATGTGCTGTAAATATAAAATACACATTTTAAAATACACAAAAATACAGGTAAAATAAGTACACAGATTACAGATCAACTAAAAATGCAGATAAAATAAAAATATAAAATACAGATTTCAGAGACTTCATAGGAAGCAAAGAACATTCTGCATGTCATTAGTACTCTTACATCAACTGTGCGTCGCAATGATAATATTTTTGATATATTAGTTTAAGTCAAATACACTATTATTACAATTCATTTGACCTGTTGCCTTTTACCTCTTTCACAGAGCTACTACAAAATTCCTCTTATGTATGTCACTTCTATTTCTATCGGACAACGTTAGTCTCAAGTACAGCCCTGGGAATTCTCCAGGGAGCTGGACAGATCTGGATGGAGGCTGGGTGGACGCAAAATCCGGGTGAAAGGAGCTGAGTCTAGCATGGCAGCAGAGGAGGGAAAGAGTGAGAAGGAGAGCGGTATCTCAGCACTTCAGGCCTTAAAGAGATGGTAACCAGCACCTGCCGTCGCACCTGGAGGTGAACAGGCAGTAAGCAGACGGGCTGTTTGCTTTGCTCCTGGCAGCAGCCTAAATCGTAGAGCCGGGCGGCGCTTTATCTGAAAAGGCGGCAGCCCTTCCCCCCAGGTCAATACCACTTTCCAGAAACTTTGCCAGACACTTTCAGGTCCAGTTCAGTCTTTGAGGTCTCTCAGCATAATGGACGTGGGTACTGGGCTTTATGTTTTGCCGCCCCCTTTTCTCCTGACCCACATCGCTTGCCTCTTCAGTGGGATTTTGTTCTGGTACTGCCCGGGAGAAATTTTAAAACCTGCTCGTCAGAATTTCTGAGTGTGTTTTAAAATGCGAGACATAATATCTGATGATTTGAGTGACTGGAGGTTGAGTTAGTCATGTGGTTTTATGTTCCCGTTCTTTTTGTCTTTCCTTTTGTGTGAAGAATTAGTTTACCTGTTGCTCTACTTGATTGCATTGAATTATGCAGTCTGTAGCCTGGGTCCTTTCAAGAGAAACTGAGCAAAATATGTTAACGCTGCGGGGGGTGGGTAGGGGGTGGCCCTCTTTGGTTCTGTGACCATGGGGCCATGTCTCTATCCTACCAAGAGTCTATGGCACACACGGACTTTCACAGTAACAGGGATTTCGGGTTAATTATGACACCTTAATTAAGTGACTGGGTCTGTCTTAGAATTCTTTCCAGAACTGGCTGGAGGTATCGATTGTGAAGAAGGCAAGCTTGGCCCCTGGGCATCTTCCGCCCTGGCCTCGTCCTCCCCCCCACCTGCAAGACCCCCTAAAGAGCGCTATTTATGCTGCTTCTTGAGTCCTTTCTGCTTTTGTGTAAACTGATCCATATAGAGAACTTGATTCCCCTCTTTCCAGGGAAAGAATGTCAGTGACTTCTCCCCTAGTGAAAGGTCTGACAGCCTCATTCACACTAAACTGTTGACAAATGAGGACATTTCATGTCTGATTCCTCTCCATTTAGTTTCGGCTTCCTTCGCTTCCGACTCTAAAATGAGGAAAGTCTGCAGTTCGAAGGGATAAATATCAATGAATGCTCATCAAGAGGGATAGAAATTAATTTCAGGCATCAGCATTATGCTCATGGGGAGCAATTCATAGGTAGGAGAACTGTCACCTTATTCATCAACCACAGAAGCGACATTTTTAAAGCTGCCCCCAGGGGCCGCCAAGCCAACTTTGTGTGCAAGGCTGGGCTGAAGTCTGCACTTAACTGGCAACTTCTGTAATTAACTGTTACCGTCTACTTCAGTCATACAGAAATTAGATTTCATCTACCTGTGGAAATGTGACCATTTATTTGCTGATTTTTAAGATTACAGTCCAATTTGAAAAGTATTTGGTATGAAAGAAGACATTCACATGAAACTGATATTAACATCAGGATGAATGGTGGAGATCTTTTTAATAAGTCATTTATATATTTGTGGCAATTTCTTAAATTTCTTTCTAGTTTCTGAAATCTTACTTACTTTGGCTGATGTTTTAGGAAAAGTAAAGGAATTCAAACGTATGGTTTTCTTTTTTCCTATTTGCTGTGGTGACTTCACTGGTTTTTTATTAAGCTGTATATAACCAAGAGGCAATTGAGTGGGAATTAGTGACTTTTCAGACGGTGTTCCATAAGGATGTAGGGGTCTGCATATGTCATGGAGAGTATTATGGGTTACACTTAGCCCTCTGGACATACCCCCTGTCTCTTCTTCCTTTTACTTCCTGAAACTCTGGCTCTAATTATTAATTGTTTCGTATATCAGATGTTTATATACTTAGTGTTGTTAAAAAAAAATTTTAGAAACCCCAGTAGTCGTAAAAGTGGCTGCATTTGAAGTAGCCAATTAAGAAAACTATACTTCTTTTCCACATTTAGGCAACTAAATATTTGAATACTTAATCTTTCCTGTCTTTTATTATTTGGGTGAGGGTTGGCCTTCACTTTTTTTTTTTTTTTTAATTCCTTCGTATGAAACACTCTGGTCCTTATTTTCCAGAATTTTGAATAACTAATACACAAGTCATTTTAGTCAAATGGACTTAATTTTAAATATGCATGGAATTAAAGGCAACTTCATTTGGTAATGGTGGTATAAATTTTCACCAACCTTTTTTAAAGTACATAAAAATGGACTATTAACTTTGCAAAAGTTGCTTTAACTTTGCTTCTTCTTGATCCTGGATATTGTTATAAAAAGTAACTAGTCATTGAGGTGTCATTTGACAGGTAAATTTTTTTAAAAAAGGAGATTATAAGAGAGAAATTACTGCTGAAATTAGTAAATAGAATAGAGGTGTAATTAAGCATATCTATTTTGGTTTTAAGTAAATATATATAATGAATAAGAATTTGCTTTAACACCGTTAAGCAGAAACACTTTGAATAAATCATCCCTCCTGCATTTCAGTGATTGAAGAACAAGATATTTTTTCTCAAAACTATCACCAGTTTGTGTACAATTCAGTATGCCATCATTTTTTCTGTTTCTTAGTACTGTTGAAACCTGTTTCTTAGTACAGTTGAAACCTGTATTAATCCAATGTAGACACATTGCATTGGTAGCTAAGTACACCTGAAACAATGTTTGTGAACAGTGTTCCCAGGGGCCTGGAAAAATTAAAGTGACTTTTTAAATGTGTCTCATTTTTCTGCAGAGAACTGCAGCCTCCCCTGGGACTGGCTGTCTTAAATATTGTGTGGTTCTCACAGTGCCTGCCGGGCAATGTCAGCAGCCATGAAAAAGTTTATACTCCAAAGCAGCTGAATAGTAAAAACATACTTATCATTAAAAATCCGAAATAAATGATAATGATGGAATTTCAAAGAAGCTTTTTCCATCCATGTCCAAGTGATGCTGGAAGGACACGGGGATATTGGGATGAGAGAATATTTCGTCTTTGTTCTCAAAAATAGTTTATGCTCCGAATGAAGATACATAGTGTATTTGACACAGATTTGCCCTCACCTTCCCCCAAGGAAACATGTTAGGCCTTGAAAATGCTTTCAAGGTAATAAGTATTTTTCCATATGGAATAATATAAAAAAAGTTTCTTTTAATTTTAAGGAAACTTTCAGACTTTAAACGTTGTAGGCCTTGGAAGACACATTTGTCTAAACCTTTCTGTAAAAATTGGAAAAGGAAGAACATTGTTGAAAGAATGTTATTTTTCAACAGTTTACGGAATAATGTTTACAGAAGTAAGAAGAATATGCTGTTACGTGAAGAGAACCTTGTATTATGAAAGCCCAGCCTAGATTGTCTTTCCTTTTATGAAGCCGAGTTAATTAAATGCCATGGAAACACATTTGTATTATATAAATCCCTTTGATACTTGGAAGAGAACAAACATATTTAAGACAAATTTTTGCTTTAAAATTATACCACCCCTCTCACTGAGTGCAAATTCATCTAAATTGCTCACAACACAAATGTTTGTAAGAGATTTCGGCTTGTCTAAGTGCTACGTATATTATGGTTTATAAGATGTTTCCATTTTAATGAAAACCATATGAGTGTATAAAATATAACAAAAGTCTCATTTGTAAAACCTGGACATGGTGCTTTTCAAAAAAGCAAACTTGTAAATTCTGATCATCTAATGAAGTCTCTGTGGGCCTCATCCCTCTAAACACGTTATACATTTTAGCCCAGTTTTTCTCCACTCTTCTCACTCTTATGTGGGTATCACTTTTTAAAATATTATTTTGAGTCCTTACCATTGTGCTAGGCCTTATACTAAATGCTGTAAATACATTCCTTCATTTAATACCTAAAACCACCTTGGGAGGCAAGCCTTAATATCCCCATTTTTTTTTTTTTTTTTGCGGTTCACGGGCCTCTCATTGCTGTGGCCTCTCCCGATGCGGAGCACAGGCTCCGGACGCGCAGGCTCAGCGGCCATGGCTCACGGGCCCAGCCGCTCCGCGGCATTTGGGATCTTCCCGGTCCGGGGCACGAACCCGTGTCCCCTGCATCGGCAGGCGGACTCTCAACCACTGCGCCACCAGGGAAGCCCAATATCCCCATTTTTAAGGTCAGCTATAGTAGGATTCCCGCCTGTGCATATTTATCTGGAAAGCTCGGTGTTGAGCTATTTTTCACATATTTTAATGTGTAATTTTCTCAATAACTTTATCCATGTCTAGAATTAACCGTAGATGAATGCATGGTTTAGTCTTAGTGCTGCTGTCAGTGTAAGCTGTAGGTATATTAGAAGAAGCAAGTTCATTTGTAGATGTTTGTGCTTGGCCCTAACCTATTACTGAGACAAATTGTCTTACCTTTAACATCCTGTTCTTAAATGCTATCTTCTTATTATTATTATTACTATTCCATAAAATTTATTTTTTTGCCTTCTCAGCAAAATAATTAAGTGGTTAAAAAGCAAGTTTTTTAGATAAACAACAGGGTCCTACTGTCTAGCACAGGGAACTACGTTCAATATCCTCTGATAAACCATCATGGAAAAGAATATGAAAAAGAATATGTATATGTATAACTGAGTCACTTTCCTGTACAGCAGAAACCAACACCATGTTGTAAATCGACTGTACTTCAATAAAATTAAAAAAAAATAAACTGTGCTGAAAACCATGCTTTTCCAGAGCAGTTCCTCAGAGCTATCTGAGAGGCTGTCTTTCAGGCTATAGTCCTCGGTTTGACTCAAATAAAACTCTTTTCTACTCCTATTAATAATAATTTAAAAAAACCCCACAATCTTTTCACTTCATATTCAAACATTACAACAATGGGCCAGAAAACTGTACAAAGTAGTTTAATTTTGTATAATTCACTACCACTTCTATAGCTGTTTCAACATCTCAAAACATTCTCTAGATCCATCCAATAATGTGAAGAATTGGCACCGGGCTTCATTCATATTCCATCTAGATCAATCTATCTATCTGTCTATCTATCTATCTATCTATCTATCAACTATCTAATCTATCCATCTATCTATCGTCTATCTCAACTATCTAACCTATCTATCAACTATCTAATCTATCTACCTATGTAAAGGTAATGAGAATTCATACTGTAAAATATTCCTCAGCTACCATGTGCAAGGACCACCCCAGTATAGGAATACCTGTGGAATTACAAGTTAAGACATGAAAAGAAGCAAAAACTGGCTGTTGAGCGCCACTGGGAACAGTACTTCATTAGGCACGAACCTCCTGCCTCCCTGCTCTCTGAAGGGTTTTGACCAGTTACTCTCCTCTCGCAGTACAACTGCCACAGTCCCTCCTGCACAGAAATGCTTATTTTTTTAATGCCTTATCTTTAGTGGCCTTTGCCTCTTAACCACAGATATGCTAACAGAGAGCATAAATTGTTTTAATTTACCAGTTCTGAATTGCTTTTTCCAGAAACCTCTCCTCCCTATCAACTCACTGATTTGAAATAAATATTTGTGATTCCACCAATAACTTTTAAAAAATTTTGTTTTTTTGAAGTATAGTTGACTTACAGTGTTGCATTAATTTCCAGTCTACAGCAAAGTGACTCAGTTATACATATATATATATACATCCGTTTTCATATTCTTTTCCATTATGGTTTATCCCAGGAGATTGGATATAGTTCCCTGTGCTCTACAGTAGGACCTTGTTGTTGATCCATCCTACATATAATAGTTGGCATCTGCTCATCCCAAACTTCCACTCCATCCCTCCCCCACCCCTCTCACCCCCCACAACCACAAGTCTGTTCTCTATGTCTGTGAGTCTGTTTCTGTTTCATAGATAAGTTCATTGTGTCATATTGTAGATTCCACATATAAGTGATATCGTATGGTCACCCATAACTTCATAATCATGCCCATATGATGACAATCCATTCTTTGTCTTGATCTAGAACATTGTCTAGAGCTAGGTCTAGATTCCTGTGTGAGAGTCTAATAATAATCTCATTGGTCGTTTTGTCTTCTTTTTTGTAGTCATATGGAAAAGGAGCCAGAAGGAAAAACAGATTTAAAGGATCCGACGGGAGCACTTCTTCTGACACTACCTCAAATAGTTTCGTTCGTCAGGTAAGGGTGCTCTTCAGTTCATGGTTTGGAGAAGTCTGTGAAAATGAATGCACTTTTGGTTTTTTTAGAGGTGGTCTTACGGCGTCATCCCTGTGATGTATGTAGTATTATTGTGCTTGCTTTTAGTTGAAGTGAAAGTTGTGCCCTTGATTGTTGTCCTAATTAATATATTTAAATTTTAAGTGAGACCATATGTGTCATAATTACACTCTCCCGGCAAGCTGGGGAAGGAGAAACGCAAACTTCATTACAAAGGATTTCTTCAGAACGGCATGAATGAACCCCAGGAGAAATGATTCCAGGCTTGGGGGGTTTGCGGGGGGTGGGGGTAGGGAGACAGGCGGTGGGCATCCGTACCACCAGCTGTAAAGTTGAGATACTGGTCTTCCTCCAGCTGGAGTTTTCTTCTTCCCACCTGGGGCTTGAATTGTAAAAGAGAGGATTGGCTCCGCCCTTGAAACGGTGGAGGCTACTAAGGTCAAGTAGAGCACATGGTATCTTGGAGGCATAACTGAAACTGCTTTGTAGACAGAGCCTTCATCTTAGTTAAGGTGGATTCCTGCCCAGGAGTTTGGAGCTGCCCCCTAGGCTGTGTCAGGATCCCTGACATGGAAACGCTCTCATCCATGGTTACAGAAAGGACTTTCATTCCCAGAGAAGAGTAGAGGCAGCCAGATCTCTGAGGATAACAGGTTACAGGTGAGGCTAGAGTCTCATCAGGTGTAGGTGTGCAGTATCTTCATCTGATGCTTCTGGGTGGAGAGGAGATGGGGGAGGAGCGTGCTAGAGAGAGCCTGCTTTCCTGGCTGAAGGACCTCCCCTTCCTGGCTAGCAGGCGCATAAATCAGCTCTGGACGGTGAGCGCTGGCTCCTCAGGGCGCTGGCTGGCAGCTGCGAGTGCAGCTCCCTCTCTGCTGGAAAGGAAGCCATTTTCCCCGCTGCTTTGGGCGTCCTTTCCCCTCGTCTCTCCCCCCAGTTAGTGAGCAGCAGTTCAGCCCAAACGTGTCGACCTGTGGCATCCGCGAGGCTTTTGCCCTTGGCTTGTGGCTGCCTCCTTCCACTTTGCCAACACACACAAACGATGCTCCTCCGTCTCCCGCCGTCCATCCCGTCCTCGCAACATCAAGGGCGCCGACGGTAAGTCTGAGTAACTTACAGGAAAAACTCTGGTTGTGGTCTCCGCTCGTTGGGATTGTGTCGGTTGTGGGAAGGTGGAAAAAGACAGCTGGTTAAGAAGGAGAGGAACTTCTGTGTGGCTAAGAGACATTTGGAAAGAGAAAGGAAGGTGAAGCCACGTGAGGGCCCACGCTGGAGCCATGTTCTGATGGTGGCAGAGAAGCCGGGAGGGGTGCGAGGGGCACTGAAGGTGTGTGCGTGGGCCTGATCTTGTCGTGGGCAGAGTTCAGGCATCAGGGTCCTGGGTCTGAGTGAAGAGCCTTGAGAGATAGTGACTTAGCTTAGGTGAGCCTCTTAAAGGAAGGTCGCTCGAGGCCTTTCCCGTTTCAAGCCTCCATATTTATTCTGCCTCTGGGCCCCAGAGATTGACCCTGGGGAGTAATCATCTCAGGGCTGCACGCTGGAGTACCTGAAGCAGAAACCAATAAGCTTTTTAGGACCCAGAGAGAGTGCAGAAAAGCCACACAAAATGAGAGGCAGCTGGTTGAAACTTCGTGGAAAGAAAAACCGCCGTGTTTCAAGTGAGCAAGATATTGTGATAGAAATAAATTAGGGCTCCTTGAGCTCTGTACAAATGTCTTTTAAAGTCGTTCGCCGGGTACCATTTTCCAATTGTCTTGTTGGCTGTGAATTGCCCTGTCCTGGAGTTTTGATAACTTAATCCGGAAGGTTAGGAGGGGTTGTTACACTGGGTATGGTAACTGGAATTGGTTTTTCCTTGTGATAATTTCCTTCTGACTTTGTGTTCTTGGTGACGTATGAGATTCTGTGTGTGAAACACAGTTGTAAACGATAAAGGGAGCTACGAAACAGCTTACTATCAATTTAGATATATATTGCCATGTTTTGGCATGTCAGAGGACTGAAAAAAATCTATCCTAAAAGTCTGTCTCGTTGAAATAAAGGTCCAGCTCCTTGAAACAAAGACCCAGCTCCTTGAACCTCAGTATAATGAGGTGCTTGCTGTGGCCTGGATTTGGGGTTCTGATTATACAGGCATCATGAACCCTGAACTGCCAGCTTGTTTCTATCACAGAAGGAAAACCAGAGTCTTTGGCAAGAATGCTGAGTCAAACATTGTATTTTTCCTTTGGTAATTTAATCTCTATTCTGTTAGAACCACATTCATATTTTGCTACCATTTGAATAATAAGCAAAAGCTACTATGGCATAGCTAAATATTTAATAGATTATGGTTTCATCAGAGGATCTGCAGAAATGCAGGGTAGGTAGTAACAATAAGTATATGTTAGATTAAATCATTTGAAAGCACTCCTTTTGAACGTTTTTTTACCATCAGTAATTAATTGTTTTGTTAAGCAGGTGACATGCATCTGTATATATTACTTGTCTGTGGCTAGGGCATGTGTGTAATTGGCATTGGAATGGTGTTTGGTCCATATCGCTGGGTTCTATTTAAAAATATAATTAGATTTTATTCCTGCCCTTGAATTAAAAATACTTTCCATATACTGTTGAAAATCTTAGACTTACATTTTCACAAACTGTATATTATTAAGACTTTTTAAAACTTGGTCCTTTTAGGTGGTCTTAATAATAATGAGATTTAAATATTTTAGAGGTTGAAAATGTGAACAGTTTACATAAAGAGAAGGAATTTTAATTTTTTTAACAACAGAGAGAGTTTGTTATAGATCACATTGGGGACCCTTCCCAAATCCATATGTTGAAGCCCTAACCCCCAATGTGACTGTACTTGGAGATGGGGTCTTTAAAGAGGTAGTTAAGCTTAAATGAGGTCATAAGAATGGGGCCCTAATCTCGTAGAACCAGTGTCCCCACAAAGAAGAGACACCAAGAATGTGCACACACACAAAAATAGGCCGTGGAGAGGATAGGGGGGAGAAGATAGCTGACCCCAAGCCAAGGAGAGAGGTCTCACCAGGAACCAACCCTGCCAGCACCATGGCCTTGGACTTCAAGCCTCCAGACTGTGAGAAAATATATTTCTGTTGTTCTGTTACGGCAGCCCTAGTAAACTAATACAGATATGTACACAATTGGGCTTGGCAGTAGGCCAATTTTTTTAACTTTTAAAATATTCTTGGGAATTCCCTGGTGGTCCAGTGGTTAGGACTCCACACTTTAACTGCCAAGGGCCAGGGTTCAGTCCCTGGTTGGGGAACTAAGGTCCCACAAGCTGTGGGATCCACAAACAAATAAACATTCTTATTGCTATATAACATATATGCTGAAAGATGCACAAAGTATAAAGTGTTCAGTCTGATGAGATTTCACAAAGTAAACACTGCTATATAACCAACAGCCAGGTCAAGAAATAGGTATTACCAGCACCGAGGTGCCCCCTCTGACCCTTGCCAATCATTACTCCCTCCTTCCTCCCTAAAGGTAACCAATCACTATCCCTACTTCTGAGACCATAAATTCACTTGGCCTGTTATGCAGATTTTATAGAAATGGAATCATTTTATGTCTGAATTCTCTCACTCAACCTTACCATTGTCATATTCATCTATGTTGTATGTTTCAGTAACTGGTTCATTTTCTCTGCTGGACAGCCTTCCATTGGGTGAACATACGACAACTGATTTATCCCCCTACTGTTGCTAGACATTGAGTTGTTTCCAGTTGGGTTGATTGAGAGGCATGCTGTGACATGCATTCTTGTATCTACCTGTGGTCTACATATGATTGCATTTTCTGTTCAGTGAATAGAGTGGAACGCTGGGTCGTGTGTTCAAGTCAAGTAAACCCTGCAGAACACTTTTCCAAAGTTGTGAACTAGTGTTTACTCCCTCAAGCAGTGGAGAACAGTTTCAGTTGTCTCACAGCTTTGCCCACACTTGGTATTGTTGATGGTTTTTCATTTCAGTTGTTCTTATGACAGTGTAGTCATAACTTATTGTGGTATTAATATCCATTTCCCTGGTAACTAAGCTACAGTTTACCTGTGGCTGGATCTAGGGAGCATTGTGTGATATATAATATATATATTAATGAGTGTATATATATTATATAAAATATATAATATATATGTAAGTTTAGACTCCGAAAGATCTTACGATATGAAAGTGTTTTATTACTCTCTATGGTAAATAGCCCATTAGTCATTGTAATTTTGCCTATGGCTATTTGTTGGAAAATTATAACTATAGGTTGGAATATGTTGGAACATACTGAATCCATTAGAACATGAGCATGAGTGAAGGCTACAAGTAAAAAAGTAAAAGGCATGGTTTTATTTTTTTCCAAACTTTTAGCTGTGTATTTCTAGCCATCATGTGTTTGTGTCTCTCTAACTAATTCTTTCAGAAGATTCATTAGTCTTAAGGAAAGATTGCTTATAGATATGTTTCTGCTTTAGGCCCTCAAGCAGGACAACAGCTGCTGTAAAAGAACTTTTGTACTCTGGATCAAGGTTCCATTTTGGTAGTTGACCAGATCACTGTAAGCTAACCAAATAACCCATCTTCTGGTTCTTCACATCATCAGCCTACTTGAAGTCAGTGATATTTCAAAGATGGGGATGAGAGGATGCCTTCCCTCATGAGCTTAGTTAATTTCCCCCAGGATGACTGGAGCTCAGGGGGAGGGGCTGAGCCCTGATCAGTAAGTGTTGCATCATGGCCACGGTCCACGGGGATTGTTGGCTGCGTGTGGCAGATATTCATGGGGCTTCCCACGGGTGGACTGTGGGAAACCAGGTTGCTGTTGGTTCTACTCTACATAAGGTTGTTGCGAAGTCACAGCCTAGCTCACCTTGTATATCAAATACTTCAAAGACAGAACTTATTTTGGGAAGCTGCAAGGAGGAGCATAAATTAGAAAGTTCATTGTGGTTTATCTGTTTGCTTTTTAAGTCTCTTTCCTTTATGTTGCGCTTAAAATGTCACCTAGATGCAATACAGGTTCACTACATACTGAACTTAGAATTTCCATAGTTCTTTTTTATGTAAATTATGATGTTAGGAGATTTATTTCAAAGGTTTTTCTTCAAGAAGCAGCGTAGTGATAAGGGCCTGGACGCTGAAGCCAGTCTACCTGAGTCTGGATTCTGCCTCTGCCGTTTGTTTCTTAGGTGGCTCTTGGACAAGTGACGTAATCTGTCTGTACCTCCATCACAGCAGCATCATCTGCGAAATAGGGGCCACCTCAAAAGTCGTAAGGATTACATGAGTTAAAACTTGTAAATTGCTTAGAATGGTACCCGCTACCTAGTTAATACTATTTAAGAGTGTGTTATTCTTACTTATAAATATTATTACCTATTTAGAACATTAGTTAAAACCTGAATAAGAAGTAGACCATGGCAGAGGAAGTAACAATAATGGTTATTGACTGTTATGGTTATTTGCTGTATCTTCTGTCTGTGGCTCCATTTTACAGATGAGACCATTAAGACAGAGAGCAGTAACTTGTCCACAGTCACACAACAAGTAAAGTTGGAGTCAGAATTTGAATCCAGGGGGCTGACTAGATCCTTGCTGTCCTGGGTTATGCTGCACTCCTTTGTAACAAATGCCATGAATAAATGAAAATCAATTTCACATGTTTAGTTCTTTCAGCTAAGAAAGACTTGGAGAAGGACTCCTACCAGTGTTTTTAGGACAAACACAAAGTTATTCTTTTAACTTCCTTCCTTGTAGGAAGGTGATGAGGATGTCTCTAGCGCTGACAGTTTTCCCTAGCATTGTGATTTTAAAAAGAAACCATTAAGTATCAGTTCTTTACTTCTTTCCTCAGAAGTTGCTCAGATTCCCACTTGGTGTCACCATTTTAGCAGACTCTGTCATTGTCATTGGTCCTGAGAAGTAGAGAAGTATAATTGGAAGAGTGTTTATTTTTTCCTTTCTCCCGTGAAAGTCAAAGAAACACAAACTTTTTGCAATTGTGAAAGTCCTTTTTTTCTTTTTTTTTTTTTTCAATAAACTTGGATGTGAACTCAAGTCTGCATCACCTGCAGTGTCACACTGGTTGGTTTCGAGGTTTGACTGATGCTGTTGTTGGCCCGTGAATCTGGGTAAAGTTAGACATGTATATACAGCGCCTGGGTTTAACATCAGACCCCTTTAGAAATGATCTTTTGGTTCATTAGGGCTTGCGCTTTGTAAATAGGCACTTTAATTTTAATGTATTGAGGGGTGGAAAGTGTTAAACATGACTTATAGGCACCGTAATTGGAATTAATGAAGATTCTTGTTCAAATTGTTCATGTCCTAAAAGGTATTTAATACAGCAAGCTGTGGTTATCTTGGATTTATTATTAAGACATAAAGATATCCAGGCTGTCTTTGATTGTAGTATAAATTGTTTGTAGTCTTTGGCCCTGTACTGTGAATAGATCTATCAATAAGAGAACTTCATTTCTCCTAATAATAAACCTGGAAAGGCTACAGTTCTTAAAATCCTTTGCATTTCAGGCCCGGCGTAAATTTCTAGTTGATGAAGATAATTCAGTTTTCATAGAATTTAGCTCTTCCCCCCAACTTCATCCAAAGAAAGGGGGAAAAAAATCCCTGAGATTTGTTGTCAGACACGGAGAAGGAGAGAGAAGAGGTGAACTAGATGTTTATTTTCGCACCAGTACCTAAGCAAGTAAATTAATTTACTGGAAGAAAACAGGAGGCTAGGAGTAGCAAGGCCCACCTGGCACTGAAGGATAGAACATTTGTGCTGTTCTTTTCAGGAGATTGTGCAAGAACTGCTAACTGTATAAATGCTTTGATCCTGCCAAGGTCGGGGAAACTATGTACATCTGCAAAGAAGAGCTGGTCATCAAAGTTAAAGCAGCTTGTGGGGTGCGGTGAGGGCAGTGTTAGTAACTGCTCTTCAGTCCTGTCACTTTTCTCTTCTATCCTCCTCTCCTCTTCTCTCTCTTTTTTTTTATTTCTTCATTTTCTTAAAGAAGTGTTCTCCCTGGCTACGTTTATGTACCTGGCAGTATTCCTAAGATGAACAACAAATGCTAAGGGGATGACTGCCAGTTTGCTTTATTTCGATGATCCCACAGCCCGGCAGCTTCCATTCAGTGTTCAGGGTACCCCGTGATCTGAGCTCTCTTCTGTGCTCTGCTGAGTGTAGCCAGGACTCACCAACTGTCTCCACAGATAATTCTGATAGGTCACCCAGTGGTACCAACTGGAGGCCTTTGTGCCAAACGTGGAGCCTTAGAAATCAACAACTCTTCTTGGACTTTGCAAGCACCATTATTTTGGTGGGGCTCACGGGGAAGAACTCTGCAACTGATCTGGGATTTTGCTCACCAATTTACGTTGCGATTGTCAGGAAGTAATCCTGTCGCATCTAAGGGCTTCCAGGATACAAATCGGAATGACAAAATGGAATGAACCAAATATTTCACAGAAGGTTGCACGACACTTTTCAGAACATGGTATTCTAAACACATTCCATTGCTTTCCAGTACCTTGTTCTTGGGGCTGCCTTTTTGGACCTTTTCTTCGTTCAGATTGGCTTTAAATACAGATGATTAATAACAGAGACACACGGTCTATTTTTTAGTTTTGTTTTGCAAAAGACAGATTAAACTGTGATAATGATTACAGACTCCAGGCCTGCATAGACTGATATGTTTAAGGTTGGATAAATCTTTCAGCCCTTAAATACTGGCTTGTTGCCGTGTTAGGCTGTATTCGTCACAAACACAACTATAAATAATAATGCAGTAGATTTATTGCCACTGTGATTTCCTGTAAATGTCTTTCTATCTTATTAGGCATTCATTTAGATTTTGTGAATGGCAGAATCTGTTCTGAGTCCTCTGAAGAACTCTTCTTAAATATATTAGTATAAAAATATCGAGGTCTTCAAAAAGCCCATTGTTTCCATGGTGTAGGCCTTTGTTACTGAGAATGTTTTACTTTTTTCTTTTAGTTGACATAAGTACTTTACAAAGTATTTTTTAAAAGTCCTATTTTGTACTTCACCATATCATGAGCTTTTAACATGTCTTTTTCAACACAATTTTTGTAGGAGAACAAGGGCATGGTTATATACCAACCTTCCTCATTTTCAGATTGTTTTCATGTATTTGGAACACCTACCCTGTATAAACTAGTTTTGATTAGGTTTCCTCATTATTAAAATAATTTTGGAGGTTGATGCATTTTTTATGTTTGCTTACCTTTTTTTTGCTTGCCTTTTTTCCACTGAGATCAAAATATATCACTTTACAACCCAGAATCACTTCTGTAGGTGTTTTTAGTTTTTAGACTCTCAGGTATATTTCAAATTATAATATACTTTCCACTTATGCCCCATTTTCTTCCATTATGATTCATCTTCTGCTTGGCCAATCCATGCAAAGTCCTAGCTAAATTAGCCCCACTAAATTCACTGAAAACAAACAGGTGATCTAGTATGGAGTAATTAGGGTGGCTAAGAAAATGGGGTTCCATTAAACAGTGAACTTTCAGTAACTTTTCCGAGTCGTGCTGAAGTGAAGGTCAGTTACTTTCCTCCAGGTTAACTGTTCACATGTCTCAGGTCTTCACAGGCGTCCTACCCAAGAGAGTAGGCTGATCCAACCAAGGATTAGTTGTCTCTTTCCTATTCTGTCTTTCATAGATGTAAATATCGTCAGCTTCTCTTTGTTCTCTATTAATTTGTTTCTGGAAATCTTCATGCCTGATGATTATCAGATGCTAAAGAAACCCTTTTTGAGAGTTTGGCTGATGTCTCAGAAATATTTGCAACAGTTCAATTCAACAAGTATTCCCATCTTATCTCATCATTTTTCCACATTCATGACCAAGCATGTGTCTTTACTGCAAAGACCTGAGATGGAGAAAAGGAACGGTTTCTCCCACCCCTGCCCCAGATCTTACCATGATGCTTCCTTTCACCCTCTGCTTTTTTTTTTTTTTTTTAGAGTTTTTATGAGTTTATTTGTAAAACATTTAGAATAGTGGTTCTCAACTGGGGACAATTTTGTCCCCCAAGAACATCTGGCAATGTCTGGAGATGTTGCTGGTTGTAACAGCTGGAGGAGGAATGCTACTGGCATTTATCCAGTGGGTGGAGGCCAGGGATGCTGCTAAACATCCTATGATGCACAGGACAGCCCCCCAGCAAAGAATTCTCCAACCCGGGATGTCAACAGTGATGTGCTTGAGAAACCCTGATTTGAAACGATGCCTTGCCTGATAAATGTTATATTAGCTAGTGTGACTTTGATGTGTTATGTTAAAGATTCCCTCTCCACTCAGAGTGAAGATATAGAAAAGAATAAAAGGGAGAAAGGGGACCAACGACTCAGTGCTGCATGTACACGACGGGTATAATGATGAGAACTTTTAGGAGGGTCGCAGGTATTCAAGATGGTGTCTTTAAAGCATTTAGCCCAGTGCCTGGCACGTAGTAGGTGCTCAGTAAATGAGAGACTTTAGGACTACCCCACCTTTGTCATGGATCCCAGTGTCACCCTCTGCTTATTTTAGAGTTTGAGGGTAAAGGAGGGGGAAAAAAAAAAAAAAACCAGGAAGATGATCACTGTGGGAGGGAAAAACTTTTATAGAGTCTTCTATTGACCCATACCGGAGAAAATATAAAGTTCTTCAGGAAGTTCCTTGCTACCATCTCACCATCTGTGTCATTCCTGTAAAACAGTCCTCGAGTTTTAAGAAACTTATCTGGGCTTAGGGCTTTACATTTCCCTTCATATTTCCTTATGCCTTTGATACACGTAGAAAAGTACCAGCTTCCATTCCTTCTTGTATGTGACACCTGGTGACAGGAGAGCCCAGGGGACAGCTTGACTGTTTGGACTCTCTGACAAGGACACTTGGCCTAGACTCGGCTTTCTCCTCTCCACCCTGAGTGTCTGGGCATTGTGACCTCACCAGTTCTTCTTTCCTAGAAAGTGCTATTTTCTCTGAGCCAGGGGTCCTCTTTTTCATGTAGGTGTGACGTTGAAGTTTACTCCCATTCAGATGTCTCACTCCTGTGGAAGGATTTGTCCACTTCTCTTTGGCCCAGGTGCTGTATCTGAAAACTGGAAAATGGCCAACCGCTTCTTTAAGGCAACCCCCGCCAACCAAAACAAGCAAACTTTTCATTTGAAAGAAAAATAACATAGACGGTGTATTCGTTTGCTAGAGCTGTTGTAACAAAGTACTGCAAACTGGGTGGCTTAAACAACGGAGATTTATTTATTTATTTATTTTAAAGTATTTATTTATTCATTCATTTTTGGCTGCGTTGGGTCTTCGTTGCTGCGTGCAGGCTTCCTCTAGTTGCAGTGAGCGGGGGCTACTCTTCGTTGCGGTGCGCGGGCTTCTCATTGCAGTGGCTTCTCTTGTTGCAGAGCACGGGCTCTAGGTGCGTGGGCTTCAGTAGTTGCAGCACGCAGGCTCAGTAGTTGTGGCTCACGGGCTTAGTTGCTCCATGGCATCTGAGATCTTCCCGGACCAGGGTTCGAACCCATGTCCCCTGCATTGGCAGGCGGATTCTTAACCACTGCACCACCAGGGACGTCCCAAACAACAGAAATTTATTGTCACCTGTTCTGAAGGCTAAAACTCTGAGATCAAGGTACTGGCAGGGAAGGAGAGATCTGTCCCAGGCCTCTTTCCTTGGCTTGTAGGTGGCTACCTTCATGTTAACATGGTGTTCTCTCTGTTGTGTGTTTGTCTGCAACTCCCCTTTTTATAAGGGCACCAGTCACATCAGATTAGGGCCCATCCTAATGACCTCATTTTAATCTAGGTACCTCTGTAAAGACCCTATGTCCAAATAAAGTCATATTCTGAGGTACTGGGGCTTAGGACGTCAACGTATGAATTTGGCAGGGGCGTAATCCAACCCATAACAGGTGGTCACTCTGTTATAATTAGCATCACATATAATTTGTTTCCTTATACCTTAAGTGTTTAACATGATGATAGACTTACACTAAAAAGCACTGACCTCAAAATTAACAGAAAAACATCTTTTACTAGAGTATTAAAAGAATAAAAAGGTGCATTTCCCTCACATATGTCAGTGATCCATATAGAAATGAAACAACCATGTATTTTTGTAATCAGCCCATTAAACTAATATCTCAATTATGAACCCACTTTGATTTTCTTTATCATTTGACCTTTTATTTAGAATATTCAGTTTCTTCAAAGTATAAAATCTCTTCCTAAGGCCTTGATCACTTACACCTAGGGACATGTCAGAGGTTTGTAAAACACTTAAAAGGCTTGAGGCTTTTAAACATTCAACTCATCAGCATAATCCAGAATCTGGTTCTCACTTTAGCATATGAGTAAAATGCATATGAACTGTTGCACATCTACAGTAAATGTTTTCTTTGCACTCAGCTTCAGGACAACCACGAGTACACACATATACAGACATTTATGCATATATGTGTGTGTGAGTATGTATTCTGTGGCTTCGAAGTTTTTCTTTTACCCTTTTCCCTCTCATATTTAAAAACAGCTGTATTTTAAAATGTAATTTTATCCCTAAATCATATGTGTCAAGATTGGAGCTACTGTTTTTTTTTTTTTTTTTTTTTGCGGTACTCGGGCCTCTCACTGTTGTGGCCTCTCCCGTTGCGGAGCACAGGCTCCGGACGCGCAGGCCCAGCGGCCACGGCTCACGGGCCCAGCCGCTCCGCGGCACGTGGGATCCTCCCGGACCGGGGCATGAACCCGCGTTCCCTACATCGGCAGGCGGACTCCCAACCACTGCGCCACCAGGGAAGCCCTGGAGCTACTGTTTTAAAATAATTTTTGTACTTGAATTTCTCACAGTGAATTATTGTCCGTTGTGTTCTTGCAGTTGTGACTTCAAGCTTATAGATGTTTAATAGCAAGAAGAATGAGGAAATAACATCCTCACTTAATCTTTCTCTCTGACAATTACAAGGAGAGCTGCAGCAAGGAGAAAAACCACATGGTGGGTCAGAATGCCCTGCTATGTGTTAGTTACTTGTGGGGAAGAAAAATCAAAGATCATAGGTCGTCTCTTGCTGATTTATTTGAGGATGCTTCCTGGTTTGCCCAGGTGAGGCTTATACAGAAGAACAGTACTCTTTTCAAGGTCTTATTTCAAGTGGTGTTCCTTTAGGAAGCAGGCTGTGTCTAAGGAGTCCAGACTAGAAATCTCTATTAAAGGTTTCACAGTCAAGTGTGTTGTTAGGATCAATGGCTAGACATGTGCATTTTGGAAACAGTTCACAAGGGATTCTAATGCTCACTTACGATTAAGCACTATTACCTGAAAGGGATCAAGGGATCAGAATGTATCATAAAGAAAAAAAATTAGGTAGCTAGTGGTGACTAGGGAAGTAGTAAACCAAGGCATGACTTACTGACTTATGAATGACCATTCCTGAACTTGAAGTATATACTATAGTAGAAAAACAGAAGAAAGTCCTGTGTGAGCCCTGAGGAAGTGACATTTTAATCTGAATAGTAAGGAGAGATAGCATCTAAGCATTTACCCCCCAAATAGTTTTCAATTTAAAATTCCAATTTAAACGTAACAACTTAATTTAAAATGGAAATTTTTAATTAATAATTTGAAACTTAAAATGTAAGTGTGCAGTGTGTTTCTGGGATGGTAAGTACCCATGTGCATGGAACCGGGGCATATGGAGAGATGGATGGGAGATGAAGTTGGGAACAAAGGAGTGACCTTGGGGGACCGTGGGGTGTGGTGGCTTGAAGCAGGACCTTGTCTTCTTTGAAGAAAGAATTCAGCAAAGAGACAGATTGTGAAGCAGATAAAGTGTTTACTGGAAGCAAAGTACGTGTGGAAGAACACACAGGCAGACTTGGAGTGAGTCGAGCCCAATAGGGGTGGCTGGGATTGCTTATATGGGGGCAGTTTTCCGAGTTCCCTTTGGCCAATTATCTCATTCATGCCCATATTTGTTCTGACTCAGGGCCCTACCCAATTGGCACATGCATCTTTCAGCCAAGATGGATTCCAGTGCAAGGGTTTCTGGGAGGTTGGCAGGACATATTATGGGCCGGCACCCCTTCCCTCCTCTGACCCCTGAGGAACTTTTCTGTGCACGTGTGGTCTGGGAGGTCTCCTTGACCATGAGAATGAGAAAAATGTGGTCGCCTTATCTTTTACTCAAGCAGGGCTCTGCCCCTGTGGTATCTTTATCTCCAAGTGTCAACAAGAGACCGGTTGCAGCTACTCTGCCTGGGGCCCAGCTATCTCCTGCCTCAGGAGGCCACCAGATCCCAGACGCCTCTGTGCCATGATGGGTTGTGATGCAACGTCCTGGGGCAGGGAAAGGTTTGCAAGAATGCACTGATGGGTTGGCTAATTGGAAAAGCAATTGGTGTCGAAGAAACTATTTGAGTAAAGATGATAGTGATCGCTAACGTTTATTGAATGCTGACAATGTGCCAGCCACTCTGATAAGCATTTTATTTCATCATTAGCACAACTCACTGAGGTGGGCACCATTAGTATCCCCATTTAAGAGATGATGAGTTGAGGCCTACAAAGATTAATAAGTTGCTCAAGTTCATACACTTAAAAAGCACATAGTATTTATTATGTCAAATTGGTGTCCTCTTGGGAATGTCTAGGTGTTTGTTGGGCAGTGAGAAACTTTAGACAATAGTGATGATGCTCAAAATCTGGGAGAAAGTGGCATGGCGGTTCTGGGTCATTGGGCCAAAGGCAGCGACTGTGACTGTTGACTCTTGGTGTAAGGCATGGGGTCCAGCCACCGAGCCAAGACTCTGCTAGAGCTGGACATAGGAGTGAGTCCCAAGGGCTGAGGTGGCCTCAGGGTCCAGCACCATCAAAGACTCAGGAGGGTCACCTCTTTAGTATTGAGCACATATGAAGAGAGAGAGGTGTTCACAGTTAGGAAATCTGAGTGGAGGTTATGCAGGTGTTTTTTAAAAATTTTATTGAAGTATATAGTTGATTTCCAATGTTGTGTTTAACTTCTGCACAGCAAAGTGATTCAGTTATACATATATACATTCTTTTTCATATTCTTTTCCATTATGGTTTATCACAGGATACTGAATATAGTTCCCTGTGCTCTACAGTAGGACCTTGTTGTTTATCCATTCTCTCTAGACTAGTTTGCAACTGCTAATCCCAAACTCCCAGTCCATCCCTCCCCCACCCCCCTCCCCCTTGGCAGCCACAAGTCTGTTCTCTATGTCTGTGAGTCTGTTTCTGTCTCATAGGTATGCTGATTTGTGACATACTTTAGATTCCACATATAAGTGATATCATGTGGTATTTGTCTTCCTCTGACTTACTTCACTTAGTATGATCATCTCTAAGTCCATCCGTGTTGCTGCAAATGGCATGATTTCATTCTTTTTTATGGCTGAGTCATATTCCATTGTATATATGTACCACCTCTTCTTTATCCATTCACCTGTTATGGACAGTTAGGTTGTTTCCATATCTTGGCTATTGTGAACAGTGCTGCTATGAACAAAGGGGTGCGTGGATCTTTTGAATTACAGTTTTGTCTGGATATATGCCCAGGAGTGGGATTGCTGGATCCTATGGTAGGTCTATTTTTAGATTTTAAGGAACCTCCGTACTGTTCTCCATAGTGGCTGTATCAATTTACATTCCCACCAACAGTGTAGTTTCCTTTTCTCCACGCCCTCTCCAGCATCTGTTATTTGTAGACTCTTTAATGATGGCCACTGTGACCAAGGTGAGGTGGCACCTCTTTGTTGTTTTGATTTATGCAGGTATGACTAACTGTACCTGTCTTTACATTTTTCTATAGGTTTGAGAAATTTCAAAATAGCTAGGGGCAAGAGGAAGACGTAGGGTGGGTGGGAGTGGGCAGGGTGTGAGGTAAAGTGAGGGGAAGAAGCTCTTGTGAGAGAGACGAGGACCCCAGGGTGAGGCTCAGAGGGTGCTCGGCCAACACCTGCCCCACCGGCACACAGAGAATGGGCAGTGTCGCACTCTCAGAGGTTCCATAGCCATGGCCGGCCTGCCTGCCCGCCTCTCCAGAGAGGTTTCTGGGCTGAAGGACCTGACAGAGCACAGCTAGAGGCAGAAGCTGATGTTTTCTCCTGGCAACCTTATTAGGGTTTTGCATTTTTTTAAATCCGTTAAGAGTTTTCCAGTAGATAAAATAAAACCGCATGCCAACACAATATAAACAGGTTTTCCTCATCATCATCAAGTTGAAGAAGGCTAGAGGGATCATAGCCCCAGGCAGCTGCTTCTCTTAATGTCATGTTGTGGCTTTTTCAGCGAATGTGTGCAAACCCTTTCAAACCAGTGCTGCGACTAACAGCCTTTCCCCTGGAGTAGCAGTAGTTAGCTCCTAGATGCTGAGAATCAGCCATTCTCTCTCTGCCTCAGGCCACTTGTTTGCGGGAGAGCAGTCATTTGCGAAAATTAGGTTGTTTGGTTACCGAGAGACACTGCCCTTTGCCCTATCTAATTACCCTCTTTTGGAAGAAGAATTGCTTAGTGTCTGTTAGACAGCTCTGCATGCTAATGGTCTTTGGGGAGCTGTTTACAATATTCCCATAAAACAGGTCAAAACAGTTTTACTAGCCTTTTCCACAGTTGCTCTCGATCCAGATAATACAGGAAGCGTCAGCATCCTGAAGATGTGGTATGTCATACAAATATAATAAACTCTATTTTAATGATTAAAAAAAAAAAGAAGATTGCGTGTAGCCTGATTTCAAACACAGTCGTTTCAGGACCACACACCAGTGTTTAGTCTTTTTTATTCAAAGCAGAAGAACAACTCGGGATCCAAGGTTTGAAGGTACCTACACTTTCTTAGGAAGTCATGTCTCTGACTAACGTTTGGTTGTTTACGAAAACGACATGGAAAACAGACCAGCTACTGATATATCTGTACTTCCTGACTCTGCTAGACTTCATTTGTACTAAGTTCTCTCTACTGGCCCTCATGTACCCAAAGCTGCTTGTTCATTCATTGATTCATTTATTCACCAACGTGTGGCATGTCTTTGCCAGGCACGGGGCCAGACAGAGAATAAAATAACCAGGTTCTTCCCAGTTTAAAGATAAATAAGTCCTAGGGATGTAATGTACAGCGTGGTGACTGTCATTAACAATACCGTCGTGTATATTTGAAAGCTGCTAACAGTAAGTCTTCAACATTCTCATCACGAAGAAAACAAAATCGTAACTTTATGTGGTGGTAGATGTTAACTAGACTTATTGTGGCGATCATTTCACGATATATACGTGCATCGAATCATTATGTTGTACCCCTAAAATGAATCCAATGTGACGTGTCGATTATATCTCAATAAAATAACAAGGTGCCTAGGATAAAATATTAAAGCATTTTATTAAATGTATTAGTGCTTTAAAGTCCACTCTTAGGAGTCTGGTAATAGAGGTGCTTTTGCAAAATGTGTTGGGTACATGGGGCAGGGTGGGGGAGGAATTCTATCATGGGAAATGGAGGACATGTCACAAAGGAGGTCTGGTTTGAGCTGGATGTTGAAAGGTGGGGAGAAATGTTCTAGGGGGAGAAACTGGGAAGGATGCGCCAGGCTGAGAAAGCTCGTGTCAAGGCAGAAAAAAAGGGCAGAAAAATGACACGTTCCATCTGCTGTGACTGGTGGGAGGCCTTTGTAGGCCTCAACCCAAACAAGTCTACGGAGGAACAGCATCCCTGCCCCGTGCGCCCCCTGGAGCACACCTGTGGGTCATCTGGCATTTCCCGCCAGGACCGCCTCTGTCCCAGAGGAGACGTTTCCACATCTTTCCAATACCTTCTTCACATCCATCGGTTCTGCATAAACTGTTCAGAACCTACTCCATCTCAACAAGCACCAAATAAGGGTTTTCTCTCTTAGCTCTCTCTTTACGTGTGGGGCATTTTAAAGGGCAAGATGGATATTAACAAAGGCCACATGCCTTCTTACTTACCTTCAAACTGATGTTAGGTTGACCGTGGATGTTTACATTTCTGTGGTTTGAAGAGTTGTAGGTTTCTGGGTCAAAAATGTGTTTTGTTTTAGATTTCATGTCAAAAATGATCTCTTGAGAAAGTTGTATAATTTAAAAAGCAGGCTCTAAATAGGAGTTGACCTTACATCCATAATATATGACTATATATGTACATATATATGTATAAATGTGTACACATTTCCTTCTATGTATGACTTTTGGGATAATATATATAATCTAACATTATTATTAAGGTCATAAGTATTTCTGTGAAAGTTAGCAGTGATCAATCGTAAAAAATCAAAGCAGTTCAAATCTGAATTAATTGATAAGCACACCTCTTTAGGAGTTCCTTTATTTTAATCTCGAAACATAACTCTTCCCGGGTATGTGTTTAGGAAATTATGTACACTTTCTTACTTTGAGGATAGTTATTTGTGCACCAGTTCTTTTGCCTGAAGAGGTCTAGTCCCCAGTGAGAAAGAGGAGGGAAAAAGTGTTGAGGGTCCCCAGACCTCCGCAGAGTGGTAGAGAGAAGGAAAGAAATGAACAGAGCTGGGAAGCGCTTTGAATTCTCTCTCAAACTTCTAGATCCCAATGGCTTCCCATTTTCCTTCCCAATTACTGAGACTAAAACCGGAAAGTTTCTAGAGCCCTGAGGCCAGGCCTCCCTAGTCCCCTGTTACCCCACCCCCATCTTGTTTTTAAAGGGAAAGTTGCCTAGAATTGTTCGCTGAGGAAACAGTGGAACAGATTGGGGATGGTGGGAGAGGGGATTGCCAGAGACTGGGGGGCACACCCCGTGTTTTCTTTCTCACTGGCTACTAAACCCTGCAGCTCATTTCAGAAATGCTTGCGTTGACTGTGGAAGTTGACTGTGGAACAGATTAGCCTAAATAACCTTATTATACCAATAATAACTGCAATAGCATAGACTTTCAAGGAAATTCAGGGGTGATAATACTGGGTCATTGGTAGTAATTTTTTTAAAAAAAACTAGCTCCTTTTGTTTGATAAATGTGACCTGTATTAGAAAAAATGTCCTGTTGTACATGAGGACATCTACATGTTTACCAGGTGATTCCATTTCACATATCTGCTATCATCATCCTTGTTTTATGTTGCAAATAAATCATAAAATACAAATATAATATTTATATGTTTATTCTCGTTGAGGCTCTGCTACTCAGTACCTCTGTGACCTGGTAAAGTTACTGGAACTCTCAGGTCCTCTGGGAAGAAGGATAATAATACAGAACTGGTAGGGGAGGAAGGCATTCAGCTTGGTCACAAACACATCTATACTCTGAGGGAAGACAAAACATTCACTAAGTGACTGCAGCTTTAAGCCAGGTGTCGTATCAAAGGACCTGAGTGCAAAACTACCTGCTTAGCTAAGCAAATGAGGCTTCTCCCCCAGGTCCCCACCCACCACCTGTTCCAAGCAGTGTTTGTTCTAAGCCCCTTTGGTGTGGAAGTTCTGGGAGAACCATTTGTGATGCCTCCACATCTAAGAAAAAATCATGAAGACATTCCATATTCCCTGGAGCTGGATTTTTTTAAAATTGTTGTTTGCCTGTTTTTTACTTCCTTTGTCAAAGGCAGCTCAGGAGGCTGGTAATCAGGCCGAAGGCATGGCTGCTGAATAAATCAGCTACTAGGAGGGTTTTTAATCAACAATGTGATTTTTTCCCCCCAGAAATTGATTTTGAGCAAAGCATTTTACATCAAAGGGTCTTCATTCAGCAAAAATGTGATTTCTGGGTGATATCTTAGTCTAGATTTGAATCCCCCCTTCTTTTTTTTTCCCCCTGAAGCTATATTTAGAATCTATCAATCACTTTTCACTGCCGTCTTTTTCATTCTCTCCCTCAGGAGCTTAAAGATCCATTTTGTCCATTCAGTTTTCCCCATTTTACTCAGACATTGAAATACAAGCTTCCAGTTTTTTTTATCAACATGCTTTCTTCTTTAGGTGCTGTGTTACCATGGAAGATTGGCCTAGGTGATTTAGTGGAAAATCAGTTGGACCATGGAAATCCAGTTTGAAAATCAAATGTATTATTTTCCCCAAATGTAAGCACCTGGAGAATGATTTTTAACTGTGGCAACTTTACATAGGCCAGTGGTGATAATTTGACCAGGGCTTGGGTTTCCCTGCAAAGACCTGAGAAAACCTACTTAATCTGGAGACTTGTTACTTTTCCACAGTCTATTCACAGCCAAGAGATTTTTAAAAACAATGGTTTTCTTCTGTTTAGTTCATTCAGAATCCGCATCTTAAGTATACATGATAAATGGTGATTGGCCACCCAGATTAGCCTAAATGACCTTATTATACCAATAATAACTGCAGTAGCATAGAATCTCAAGGAAATTCAGGAGTGATAATACTGGGGCATTGGTAGTAATTTTTTTTTTTTTAAAACTAGCTCCTTTTGTTTGATAAATGTGACCTGTATTAGAAAAAATATGTCCTGTTGTGCATGAGGACATCTACATGTTTACCAGGTGATTCCACTTCAAATATCTGCTATCATCATCCTTGTTTTATGCTTCAAATAAATCATAAAATGCAAATGCAAACATAATATTTTTATGTTTATAATACTATAATTTATAAATGCAATTTATAAATTATATTTATTATATTGTATTAGAAATACAATATAATTGATAAATACAATCTAAATACTTATAAATTATACGATATATTAAATAAATAATAAAATATTCAATATTTTTAAAACCTGCTGAAAATATCTGTTGTTATCATTCTTGTTTTTTGTTTATTTTCAGTGATGAATCATTTATTCGAACAAGACAAAAATGTTTCCACATTGTTTCCTTTTATACAGAAAGGGGAACATTTCAAATATATTAGCTTTTCTCTTTTTCAACAGGATTTATTTCAGTCTGGTCCCAGGAACTGCCTTTCATTTTAGGGTTCACGTTTTAGTAACACGTATGCACCCGTTACAACCAAAAGAGCACACCTGAATTTTGGATGGTCCTTCATTATTATGGTGACCATACCAACCTATGGTAAAAGCCCTCTGGCTCTCCCCAGCATGTCCCTCTTTTCAAGCCAGCTCTGGCCTTCTTTGTACTAGCCTCTATCCCCAACTTCATTATTATCTCCCCTGGTCAGAAATTTGATGTCTCCACTATCTTTTTCATGAACTTTGATAACTCTGTGAACTATTGGAATGTCTCGTCTTTCGACTTTAAAAACAACGATTTCAGCAGCCCTAATGGGGTGTTCCAGGGAATTTGTTAGGAACAGAAGGTGACCCCTGTGAAAGGCTGGCCCATGCTGTCACTGGGCACCACCACGATGGGACTCCCGCTGCCAGTGAGGGCGATCAGGCCTTTCCAGATCATGAGCGCAGAAGACACAATCATGGCGAAGTTTAAGACCTGGTAATAGAGCTGGCGCTTGTTCATCTTCCTCGGGTTCCCAAAGATGTCCAAGCCGGACACGGGGAGATGTGACCCCACGGTGCCCATGCGCACCATGCCGGGCTCTCTGGGGGCCGAGGCGGCCCGCGGGCTCCGGGTGTCACAGACAGCTGCGGAGCACCGGCTAGACCCCCACCCAACGGCCTTCATCATTCTTGTTTTCTGATTAAATGCAGCTGGTTTTCTCTGAATATAAAATTAATATAGGCTCACTTAAAAATAATTCAGAAAAGAAAGATTACCCATGATTCCACGACCCAGATCTATTTACATTTTAAAATAACATGGGAGAATTCGTGATAAAAGATATGGTGACAATATTGCCCTCTGAATAAAGTCTTCTGATTGAGTTCAACTTCAGTTTGGAGGACTTTACTCAATCGATTTTAGACTTTTGACCAAATGCTTGTATTTTATAAGGTGGATATTTTATACAAGGTAGTGCAGACTGACTCCTTTATTAGAAAATTGTACTTCTTGGATCACAGCATTTGTTTCCTTGGTCTTCATTTGTACTTATGGACCCGTTCTTCCCCTTTGTTCACATCTCCCCTCCAGTTTCCCTGTGTTAATCTTCGGAAAGATCCTTCTTTCTGGAAGGGACATCAGTTAGAATCCTCTGTGGCAGGAGCCTGCACACAGGACCCAGGCTGGCTTAAGCAAAAAGGAGGTTTGGGGCTCATTGAACTTTCAGGCCCAGGCGTCAGTGACTGGAACGGCACCTCTGTCCTTGGGCGCCTGGTTTCTCTCCATCTCTCGCCTCCGCTCTCCCCCATGTGTGCTTCATCCTCAGCTCTAGGCGGTGACAAGATGGTGCCCGACAGCATCAGGCTTCCATCCTTCCAAGTTCATGTTCTGTTGCCCCTCATTGAGTGTGACCTGAGTGATTGTGCAGCCGTGGATGAAGAGCTCAGGCTGTGGTCTCTGATTCACTGATGGGCCAGACCCAAGCCGCATGCTCACTCGGGAGGATAAGGAGGGAGGGAGAAAAGTCAACTCCATATAAGACACGTGGACTAGGAGGGAGAAAGGTGGCGACTTCCAGAGGAATATCCAAGAGCTGTTACCAGGGGAAGAGTGAACGGGTTTAGGATGGTGGCGAAAAGAGCTGAGGTCCACTTCAGAGGATGAACGAAGCCTTTAGACCTGTGAGATCTCAGGTTCCTAGGGGGGGCTCAGGAAAACACCATACCCCAGGTGTAGGTGCAAGAAGAAATCATTGGAACCCCTCAAGCCTTCTTCCAACCATACTATGCTTTCTCCCATCTAGAAGCAAGTGGATTCCTAGTGGGAATGAGTGAGTCTGAGAAAAGGTATCTTCCTGGAAATTTGTATGTACATTTATGTGTCTAGAAATATGTGTTCGTGAACATGTGTGCTGCCCCTATAATTTTGAAAGTATCAAATCTTAGTCTTTGTTATAAAACCACTCCAGTTACCAGTGTAAAATTAGAATGTTTCAGTGGTATATGTGTGTGTTATATGTGTTGGTGTACGTGTGTTGAAAAAGCCCATGTGGGGACCAGAGGACTGGCTAAATCTAATTATTGTGGTCTTAATAAAATTTGAGTGGCGCTAATGCGCTCAAGGCAGAGGAGAGAGTTTGGCTGGTTTTAGAAACCAAGAAGTTGTGTTCTTGATTTTTTTTTTTTTTTTTTTTTTAGCATGAATATAGTATTGTCAGGTTTTACCACAAGACTAGACACCTTAAGGGAATTTAATGAGATGTTTGAGAATCTTACTAATTGGGGCAAATTAAGATATTAAGATTGAGATTGTATTTTTTTTTAAGGAGTAATCATAACTTTTGCTTGGGATCTTAATTCAGTGGAAAGGAAGGTTTCATTTGTCAATTTGTGAGGTGTTCAACACTGTGTGTGTTACCATTGGCTTTGTCATTCAAAGTACCCATGGCACCCATCCAGAGAAAACTGTTGTTCTTGTTCTCAGATCTCTGTAGTAAGGATTTTTTGGTTGTGAATGTCAGAATCCCATCTGAAACTCACATAAGCAAAAGGGAATTTGTTTCCACTCATAACTGTCAAAGGCCTGGATGTTATTAGAAATGATAAGATGCTGGTAGGACTGTGTCTCCTGCCTAGGTGTTGGAGTCTCTCCTACCACAGACCAGATTTCACCGTGGAGGCCGGGACATGACAATTGGAAGCCCCAGGCTCCCTTCCTGCCATCTTTGATAACGAATAAAAGTCTGTTGCTTCCTGTTCCCCTTTTCTAATTCCATTTCAAAGAACCACCGATTAGGACTCTTAATTGACCTGCTTTAGTTCAGGTACCGCCTTTTGGACCAGTCTCTGTGGACAAGGATGAAGGAGTATGGCGGACCAGTTTGGCTAAAATGTGTGTGTCAAGGGTGGGCAGATGGTGTGGTTAGAGTGGGGGAAGGACAGACCAAGGAAGGAGGGTGTGGGTTGCCATCAGAAGAAGTCAGAAAGGAGTGGGGGGCAAGCCAGTCATCAGTGGAAAGAGTTGACTTCTGTTACCCACGGTGCTCGTATGAGTGCCTCTTCAGAAAGCAGACATCTCAGAGACACGGGTCCTTTATCACACTCTCTGTCTTCCCCATGAAGTAACGGAGCCTCACTGGAGACACAGATCCAGAAGAAGGATCGAGCAAGGTGGAAGGTTAGAAGATCTACTCTCTCGGGGAATTACATAACCAACATCTTTCAAGGTGTGAAAAGCTAGCCCTTGCACCTGAGGAGTTGATCGAAAATCCTTTTATCTTGGATTTCACTCTTCCCCTTAGGTTCCATTCACATTGGGCTTTCTAGTTTCCCAGGCATGTTTTCATACACCATTTCTTTCCAACTATACAGTCTCTTCTGAAGGTATGGAAATAGAAGTTCAGAGAAATTTGACCCAAGGTCCCAGAGCTAGGAAAGGGAAGAGGCAGGGTTTAACTCCGGTGCTCACCACACCGCACCAGGCTCTCTTGGTTGTT
The DNA here is from genome assembly GCF_964165515.1 of Mesoplodon bidens. Taxonomy (NCBI): domain Eukaryota; kingdom Metazoa; phylum Chordata; class Mammalia; order Artiodactyla; family Ziphiidae; genus Mesoplodon; species Mesoplodon bidens. Next base: position 4,334,284 of record NC_138178.1, on the reverse strand, counting down.
AGGTTCTGTTTTCATCTTAGTGTCACGAGTGTTCACTGCTAAAAGCCTACACCTATTTCACTTTACCTTCAACGTGTGTCTTAATCAACAAGTGTTAAGACGAGCGTGTTTATTTCAGTCATTTAGTGGCAGGTTCACCCAGCCATTTTGAGCACAGACTCTGGAGTCGGACTGCCCGAATTCAAGTCCAAACTCTCTAGTTCTCTGACTTCAGGCAAGTAACTTAACCTTTGTGAGTTTCAGTCTCTCTTCAAATGGGAAAAATGATAAGACCTATCTTACAAAGCTGTTTCGAGAAATGGAAAAGCTGATGGAGATGAAGGAAAGATAATTCATCAAATACTCTGATTTACATTAGCACCCTCCCTTGCTGGTACAGGGGGAATGTATGAATATTGGCTTGAAAGGTGCTCATAACAGATTCAGGTCAGCGGCTTATTTTAGGTCAGTGTACATATCTTTACAGGATACCCACAGGTGAAAGATGTATTTGTGATGGAAGGAGTCTGGAACATGTTAAGAAAGGTTTCTTAAGAGCTGTAGGCCACAGGAGCTTTAGGTTTGATTTTGACTTTCGGACGTGGGTTAGGAGTCCTTAAAAAAGCAAGTTGTGGTTTAGTGTTTTCTGCCTTTGAATTTGGAGGTAGGTGATAAGTCACTGAGGTTTCTGAATGTGGGGAGACATGCTTCCAACTGTCGAACATGTTTTCCATGACATGTTTTCTCACACGAAAAGCAAGGACATGGTATGTCTTGTGGATGTTCAGACGTTTGTATCCTCCGGTCGGGCTGTGTCTTGTTACATTTTTGTAGGATTTTAAAATGATTAGCAATTCACTGAGACTTTCAAATGTTTGGATTTTACATTTCCATCAAGTGACACAAACATCCTTGCAAATTAGTAAGCTCAGGGTAGTTTTCCAGCAGAAAGTGAAGCTGCTGAGTCTGGAATGGCCTCTATGAAATGAGTAAATTTGTACTAAATTTGATTAGTACAAATTTAGTAATAGAAAGTTATAGAAAGTGAAAAAGAGACTATTCTATAATAGCTACTGAATGGAGACTCTGTTCTATAATAGTTAACCTTCTAAATGCTTTGAAAAGGTGCCTTGTCTTTGTTTAATTTGGCCATTATTTGAGAGAATAAAAATTTAGCACCTTTGAAAGTGGGGCTTTGAGACACTTTTATTTCTGACTTCAGATTTGCTTTATTGTTTTCCTTGATTCAGGCACCACAGTGAGTATGTGAGCCAGATGGCTGTTCTTTCTAACATTTATCCAGATTTCAATAGAATTTAGATTCGTTGAGCACAGCCTTTAGATTGTTTTTCCCTTGGACTAATACAAATGTTTAAAAAAACAAATTCATCTTAGAGAATTGAGACTTTTCACTTTGATTTCAAGACTTAAAAAACAAATTTAGGAACACAAATCAAAATGAAGAGTGTTAGAGCATCAGTGTCATACAATTATTTATAAATAAAATATTAATACATGATATATCAATAAAATAACCTTTAAACATGCTCTATTAACCATCTTCATCTGGAGATTGATATATACGCAGCAACATGGATGGACCTAGAGATGATCATACTAAGTGAAGTTAGCCAGACAAAGACAAATATCATACGATATCACTCATATGTGGAATCAAAAAAAAAAATGGTACAAATGAACTTATTTACAAAACAGAAGTAGACTCACTGACATGGAAAACAAACTTACGGTTACCAAAGGGAAAGGGGGGGAGGGATCCATTAGGAGGTTGGGATTAACATACATGCTATTATATATAAAATAGATAATAAGGACCTACTGTATAGCACGGGGAACTCTACTCAATATCTTGTAATAATGTATAAAGGAAGAGATTGTAAACAAAGAAAAAAATATGTACATGTATCACTGAATTACTTTGCTATATACCTGAAACTAACACAACATTGTAAATCAGCTATATGTTGATAAAAATTAAAAAAAAATTTTTTTGTCTGGCTGATGAGCATTTACCTCCCAATAGGGTCTTGTTTTTAAATCCTTTTAAATAAATCTATAGAATCTTTGGGGTTTCCACAACTCTTAATATTACACACAATGTAATTATGTAGATCAGTGTCAGCCTTTGCATCGTGCTGCCTGCAATACACGTTTAAGAAGCCAGTCGCTGCTGTCCGTTTCCATGTTGGTGCCAGTGTGGTCATGAGGGGTCTCCTTTGACTGAAGGCCCCAGTGAAGTAGGCAGAGACTTGAACAGAAATATCTGTCCCCTCGAACACATCCCTGGTCACCTTACCTTCTACCGGCTGACTTTGTTACATATTAAATGAGCAAGGTGGATGCAAGTCAAAGGATTGGGTCAGAATAAAGCTATTATGTATGAAGAAAAAATGAGAATGATTGAAATGTGAAATCAACATTCAGTACCAAAAGTTTTAGGAGGAGCGTTCATTTTGTTCAAGTTAAGGTTCCTATTTGCTAAGTCTTTGGAAATCTCTCTCTCTCTCTCTAGACACACACACACACACACACACACACACACACACGTCCATACATATGCAGAGCCACTGCCAGGGGACTGGGGGCTCCAGTCTTCTTGTTTTTTAAATTCAAAACATGTCCCTCACCCACTGTAATTCAGTGATACATGTACATATTTTTTTCTTGTGGTGTCCAGTAGAAAGCAAGCACGGTGTGTGCTTTTCCAGTAGCAACTTAGGGTGGGGAGTGAGTTCTTGCTGTTGTACTTGCAGCAGACACTTTCAGAGCACTGAGATTGGATTGAATTCTGAATTCAGCACCTTACGAGATGGGGGCACATTTTTTGTCTTCATCAGAGTCATTCCTCATATGCCAAGGAAAATTGTGGACTTCGATTCATGACCACGTAATGTTTCCTTGTATTATTACATGAATGTCTGCATATTTGGCTTCGTACAAGCAGGGTAAGGAAAGGGAAAGCCTCAGTGATTGTGAGTGGGATTGACAAGGACCTACCACCCAACACCCAACAGAGGACACTGCCTGATTGGGTTTCTGATCCCAGGAAGCTTAGAGTTTTCCATAGGAGCTAAAATATGCACAGAGTGTGCTTAATAGAAGAGAGTGGAAGTGCCTTAAACAGGGAAACAGAGAATGTGCTTCAGGACTTGAGTGTTGGAAGATGGAGTGCTTTTTTTTGAAGATTGTGTTCCTACCAGGGAATCACAAAAGGAATGCAGGAGAAATTAGATGTGATCCTCCAACAGTGGGAAGGAAAGGCATTCTAGGCGTAGGGACCAGGGAGACACAGATGTGGCAGGAGGAGAAGCATGATTTCTGTAGAAGAAGAGTGAGGAATCTTTTTACCTGGTGTTCAGGGAACACTAAGGATTCATGGCAGGCAGGTGTAGAAAGGTGGGTTGAAGGAAATGGTGGACAGATAGAATGCCAGATGAAAGAATTAGAATTTAGAGGCTGGAGACAGATGGTCTGGAAGTACCTTCTCCGTTTGCGGGGGGCTGCAATAGAGGGGTTCCAGTAAGAGCAGCCTTAACTCAGAGAAGCCTGGGCAGGCTTCAGCTTAACAGGTGAGGGATGTGGGGAAATCTGTCCATTTCAGCCCAGAGTTTCAGGGGACAGAGAGAAAGTGAGGGGAAAATAGGGAGCGGCTGAGTGGCGATCTTGGTTAGGAGTAGAGAATGCCAGAACTTGATAAAAATGCCAGTGAGAAAGGGGATAGAGGTGGGTGGGGGAGATGCCCTCTGTTTCAGGCAGTGACTGGGGAAAACTGTTCCACTCACATCGCAGTCTCCCTGTACCTGGGATTTAGGTTGTAAAGACATTTGGTGAAGAGAAAAATACAGAAGCAGAAGTACCCTTTAGAGTCCTACAAATCCCCTGTAAGATACAGAATGTATATATAGCATTGAATTCATCCGGTATACAGAAAGTAGCTGGCTTGTATTTAGGAGTCATGTTGTGTGTATTTTGAAGCTAAACTCCCATCTAACAGGGCAAGGCGACCATCCTGGGAGGACAGAAGCTATGAGAGTGATGGCAGGATGGGGTACCTCATCCCCCATCTCAGGTTCCCAGGGGGACACATACTCATCACCATCCTCTCTCTCCTTTGTTTAGTGGTTGTTGTTGAGGACGCAGAGTTGAATATGGAGATCGTGGAGAGGATGTGACTTTGCTGTATTTGTTCTCTCTTTCAGTAGTCAGTCTGTAGGGATTGAGGGCTTGATCTTTGTCATAAAGCCAGGGCACACGATTCTTTGTGTGTATGTGTGATACTTGCTGTCAGTGGTCTTCATAGTGATTTTTAAACCATTTCACAGGTACTTTAAGCATTAAGCATACCTTATGAGTCTTTGTTAGAGCTTAAGTAGTAATGAAACGTCTCAGATTCATTCTCGTTCAGGAAACATTCATTGAATATCTTTTTGGTACATGCCTATCATTTAAATATACGCCAGACCCTGAAAGTCACAGGAATTCATCAGACAGGGGTCACGTCCTCAAGGATCCGCTTGGCCAACAGAATCTCTTCTTTTTCGATTCATGTGACTCTTATTTATTTCATCAGGGTAAGATAAGCTCACACACACACACACACACACACACACACAAAGATTGTGATGGGGGTGGAGGGGTCTTTCCCCTTTTTCTTGTTTCATTTAGCATGGATGATAGAAGCTTCTTTGGCTGAAGGTGAGAAGATTGGGGGTGAGGGTGCATAGATCCTTTCTATGGAAGGACTAGCAGAAATTCAGGTGAGAAATCTGAGTCAGCCTTGCTGCTTGTAGTACATTCTGTTTCTGAAGTTGGTGAGGACTAGCCTTGGTGTTGCCATGGGGATAGGGGCTTAGAAGGAGCCACCATTAGCAAGTCTATTTGAAACTCTGAGAACCTTTGAGCCAAAGGGAAGTGGCCGGTGATGGATCCCAGGGGGGCTCCTTGGGTGTTTCAACTACCAAACCCTGCAGGGAAGGGCCCGAGGGAGTGACCAAACTACAGAGCAGCATCGAGCTCTTCACTCCACCTTTTTGAAGGGAGAGACAGAGACCTTCTGGCATCTATGTGTTCTAGTAGAGACGTGCACGTAAACAAATGATCATTTTCTAGGCTTTGCTTTCGAATGGGTTTCTACCAATGGAATAACTACCAACATTTCCATTGCAATGTAATTACCAGGAAATAAATGTCAGGGACTTTAATTTTCTTACCTCCTTTTAGCAGAATGTCAGAAAACAAGATGATCTTACTGTGAGGTCTGGAGTGAGAAAGCTCATAAAAAGCCAGGACAGTAGCCCTTGCTACCTTGCAAATTGTTGTAGGAAATGGCTAGTTATCCGACAACCATTAAGAAGGGTCCTCCGTGCCTCTGGGTCAAAGGGGCGGGGTGCGTGGTGGTGGTCGGATCCGCTCATCTGCGGAGAACTGGCGTCGCCGGTCTTTCTTCTCACGGCCCTTGCCCCCGGCACCCCTCCTTTCCATTTAGTCTCTAACACACCTGCTCGCTCTTGTTGAATGAAACTTTGGTGTTTGGGGTCATATATGCTCTTTTGCGATCTAGAACGTGCCCTAATCAGCCATGCCTATTTATCTCCTTTCCTTCAATTTTTTGACATCTTTGGACAAAGTGAAGCTCACATCAGTAGGTTTTTCAAGACAGAACTCAAGAATTTCTTCCGAGTACTTGAGTTGAGGCATTTGTGTTTGAGTTTGGGGCTCACATGTTTGCCTGATGCCTTCTTGGATACTGGTTATTTTCTTGCTCTTATTAATGAACATATGCACACATACGTTTAAAAGGTACTTTAACAGCAAAGAAGGACTTTAAAACTCTTGGCATTCAGACGAGTCATCCAAACTGCATTTCCCCCTCCAGGAGTCTCACTTGGGGATTTTACTTTTCTCTGACTTGCATTAACTTCATAAAAAACCCCTTTAGCTCATCGTTGGCAAAGGTGATGCTCTCCGTGGTATACTCCTTGGGTACAGATGCGGCTCTAAGAGAAGACGCGTCCTGAAGGTCCCATCTTTATGCTTGTATGCACAAGTTGGCATGACTACGGGGTCCGCTTCCTCTGCTGGCTGGAACCCGGGCTATTTATAGTGTCTTTTCTTGGCTTCTGAGTTAGCGTATCAGCGTGTATTTATGCAAGGGAGAGCTCCGAGGCCATATAAGACTGTAGTTTAGAAACCTAGTAGCCTCATTTGCCTTCTGCATATTCTGGATGCAGAAGAGTGATATTATATTTTGCCAACACAGAAATGGAACGGGAATGGAGTGACAAGACACATTACTCCAGCTTTGCTGAAGTCACGGGTGACGTAAGCGTGGCACGAGGCAGAGTCTACACAGGGAGAAGAATTGTCCAAGGATGAGTGACAGGGGAGTTGTCCCAGATAACAGGGCTGCTGTCAGCGGCCCTGGATGAAATCTTCCGTTCCTTCTGCAGGTGGACAACACCTCAAATTCCTGCTCATTCCCAGAGGCATGGATGTTTTCACTGAGGCCAGTGATTTCCCATAATGATGCCAGGGCAGGGAGAGTGATGTCATGGAAAGAACATGGGCCAGATAAGACTGGCCTTTCATCTTGGGCCCTGCAGTCACGAATCTGGTGACACTGTAAAGGTCAGTCTCCCCGATCTCCAGTTTTGTCATCTGCAGAATGGGAAATTTACATCCTCCCCTCACAGGGCAGTTATGAGGGGCAAGGATAATATAAACCATAAGCAAAGTCTGGCATAGAGCAGGTGCTAGTCAAATCCTGAAAACTCCCGAGAAATAAAAGTAGATGGAGCATAGGCAATCGTTTCCTCAAGGATCCACATTAAGGTTTTTAGCCAAGTTGGAAAAAAAGAGACCAAGTGTATCTTTGGGATCCATTTCCCTTCTGCCTCTGTACCTGGCCTCCAAGGGTCACCTTGTCCTTTAAATTCTCCATCTGAGTCAGTACCTAGATTGGGAGGACCTCGCCTCAGTCTCCTCCCATCTCCCATAAATCTTCCCTCCAGGTAAAAGCGAAGCTGAGACTTCAAGAGATTCTCACAGTTGGTTAACAGAATCTTAACAGTGAGTAGATGGAAGCCCATAGCTTTGGTTAAACCTCTTTCCCTTTGTGGCATTTGGTACCTTTGCTGACAGTATTTGGCTAAGTTTTAGCCTTTAGAGAAAATAACCTACCAGGAGTGCTCATTTGCCATCCTCTTATACGGCCAGGAGTCAGAGTTTTGAAATTTGAGGTTAACTTAAACAGAAGCCAAATGAATCCTAAGAAGGCCTAGTGGCCCCTGTGGGCATTTTATAGCACACTGCGTGCCTTTGTTGTACAGGCTGATTTGACTTGATTTTTTTCCCTTTTTTTTAATTGAAGTGTAGTTGATTTACAATGTTGTGTCAGTTTCAGGTATCCAGCAAAGTGATTCAGAGATGTTCTTTTTCAGATTCTTTCCCATTATAGTTTATTACAAGATACTGAATATACTTCCCTCTGCTATACATCCTTGTTGTTTATCTATTTTATATGTAATAGTGTGTTATCTGTTAATCCCAAATCCCCAACTTATCCCTCCCCCCGCTTTACCCTTTGGTAACCATAAGTTTGTTTTCTATGTCTGTGAGTCTGTTTCTGTTTCATAGATAATTTCATTTGTGTCATAGTTTAGATTCCACATATGAGTGATATCATATATTTGTCTTTCTGTCTGACTTAACTTCACTTAGTATGATAATCTCCAGGTCCATCCATGTTGCTGCACATGGCATTATTTCATTCTTTTTTTTTTTTTACGGCTGAGTACTATTCCACTGTATACATGTACCACATCTTCTTTATCCATTCCTCTGTCGATGGACATTTAGGTTGTTTCCATGTCTTGGCTATTGTGAATAGTGCTGCTATGAACACAGGGGTGCATGTATCTTTTCGAATTACAGTTTTCACCTTTTCTGGATATATGCCCAGTAGTGGGATTGCTGGGTCGTATGGTAGCTCTATTTTTAGTTTTTTAAGGAACCTCCATACTGTTCTCCATAGTGGCTGCACCAATTTACAGGCTGATTTTAGTATCAAAGAGTAGGTCTGCGGGGGAGTGACAGTGGTATAAAGCTAGTGGGGTCCACTGGGTGACTGGGGGAGCAGCGTCCCCTGAGTAGACCATGGGCTGCCCTCCCTCTGGTCCACTTGTGTCTGCAGTGCTTGTTTACCATTTTTGAACGTTAGTAGAAGAGGTACGTAAGCTTGATAAAAAAATTTTTTTTTTTTTTTTTTGTGGTACGCGGGCCTCTCACTGTCGTGGCCTCTCCCATTGCCGACCACAGGCTCCGGACGCGCAGGCTCAGCGGCCACGGCTCACGGGCCCAGCCGCTCCGCGGCATGTGGGATCTTCCCGGACCGGGGCACGAACCCGTGTCCCCTGCATCGGCAGGCGGACTCTCAACCACTGCGCCACCAGGGAAGCCCTAAGCTTGATAAAATCTTATAGAAACATAACGTAAACTTTCCAAGCATTCAGTCATAATTTGCTATATTGCTTTTTTTCTAAGCATACATGTCACACATCCTCATAATAGAGAATGTGAGAAAAGTCGAAAAAAGTTTCAAGAGGAAAATAAAGATCACTCAGAATTCCCTCCACCTAAAGGTATAACCATTACTAATATCTTGGGATCTTTCTGCCCAAATCCTTTTACCTCTCCCTCACATACCTTCACATATATGTGATTGTGACACACGTGTGTAGCAGTTGGGGAAACAGTGTACAAACACAACTGTAGTTATCCTTTTATTTTTTTCACTAATAAGAGACAGAAGAGCAAGGTGGTTGAGAGTCTGTGCACCTGGACAGACTTATGTTTGAATCCAGCAAAGTATTATCTGATGGTGGAGGGACCTTTTGGCTCTCCCTTTTGTCCTCTGTAAAGTGCAGATTCCAGCATCTCCCCACACACCACGGAGTTGTGAGGGGATTAGTGAGACATTCTATTCAGTTGCCTTAGGCGCATCTTGCCTGTGACAGTTTCTCAGACTTAACTTTGTTTTTGATGACTTTGACAGTTCTGAGGAGTACCACTCACGGATTTTGTGGAATGTGCCTCGAGTGGGATTTCTTTAAATGGAGATTTCATTCACATGCCATTAAGAGTCACCCTTTTCAAGTGTACAGCCAACTAAATTTAAGAGAGTCCTTGGGTAGCTTGATTTTGTTCAACTTAAAATTTATTAACCAAATCATGTTACTTAAATTGTATACAGAGTACTTCCACATAGGAAACGTGTTATCCGAATTCCATTTGTATGGTGAGCTCAGCTGCTTTGGGTGAGCGTTGATTTGAGCACAGTTATAATGCATTTTGGCAAAAGAGACCCAGAAGGTCATCTTGGGTTTGCTGTTACCCTGGAAATGTTGAAAGGAATGAATTTGTTCTGGCATCTTCGACTGTTTTGGACACAGTTTCTAGCAGGGTACTTGTTTTTATATACTAACTGAAATAGTACTGATGTCAGAGTAGCTTGCATTTGGAATACAGAAAGGAAAATGGAAATGCATCTTTTACCTTGACGAAAGGCTGGCAACAGATGGGCAGTGATGATCAGAAAGTAGAAATCAGGGTGTGTGAGTGGGACTCCCATTTGTGCACATTCATTCATTCAACAAATCTTTATTCAGTGCCTACCACATGCCAGACACTGTTCTTGGTGCTTGGGATGCAGCAAAGAGCAAAGCAGATAAAACCAGCTTCTCATGGTGCTGAAGCAGTGGTGGTGTAGACAGACAATAAAGAGATCAGTGTGTGTCAGCGGTAATAAGTGGTTTGAAAAAGCATAAAATGGGGTCAGGTGATACAGAATCCTTCATGAGATGTGTTCCAGAAAGACCTCTTTGAGTTGACATCTCAGCAGAGACACACACATATTTGATTGAACGTATGTCTACAACATGGACGTTCTCTTGGGAATGAAGTTCATTCAATCAAAATCAGTCCCCAAAAATGCAGTAGTTTGTATACAGCTGTCCCTGTGCACTGCTCTGGGGACTTAGTGGTCAGTAGGATACACTGTCCTGGCTTCCAAGGAACTTCCTGCCTTGAGTGGGAACAGGGTGTTAATTAATTAACAGTAAGTCCTTTCGTGACAAACTGTGAGAAGGGCTGGGAAGGAAGGGTGCAGATTGCTGTGAGGCGTGAGAGGGGAGGAGAGGAAGCCAGTCTAATTGGGTGGTCAGGGAAGGCTTCCTTGAGGAAGGGACACAAACTGAGAGGCAGCAGAAGAGGTGGAATGAACAGAAGTGAAGAGGGCTTGGGAGGAAGGCCAAGGATCCTGGGTACCGGGAACCAGGGAGAATTATGAGAGAGATCTGCAGCAACAGCAGCACCTAGAGCATCAGCTACATACAAGTAAGAGGAAGTTCTCCGTCACCTGATGCCGTCGTATTCTGGAAAATGGCTATCCTTATGATCACTATAAATACCCAGTAAATGGTAGCACACGAAAGTAAGTTCATCTGAAAAAGGCCATCCAGTTGACTTGCTTGGACATTCTTGGAATTTAGAGTGTACTTTCGATTTTGCAAAAATAACTAGAATGTCCTATTACGTATCAACTTTCTGATTCCTGGTTTGAGTAGCCAAGAATTAGAAGAGATGGATCACATGACAGGGTTTTTAAAATGATTGTGTTAATAAGAAAAAAAAATAGATTCTTTTTAGGAAGACAGTCTATAACTCAAGGCGTAAAGGGTTCTTTTTTTTTTTCTTTCCTTTAAAAAAAAAATAGTGGTAAGGGAAATTTTAGAGGAGACGTTGGGTTGTATTATACAATATGGTTCTTTGAGGCAAAATAGCCCTCAGGGAATGTTTTTTAATCTAATAAAATGAATTATCTTTGTTTAAAGCTTTTCCTCTAGTACATTCAGTTACTTAATGCTGTGCATCAACTTTTAAGACTGTTTTGATATGGCACACTCAAAGTCCAATGACTTTATAAAGACTGAACAATGCTTTTGTTAAGGATGCAAAAATGCCTAATCTCTCTGGCTTTTAAAATGTTTCTGCCTTTTTAGGAAAATCAAGATGTGATTGTGGAGTTGTATTAAATGAAGGGCTCACCCCGGTGGTGGTTGTTAATGATGCCAGGGGGAGTGGGGTGGTGTGAGTTTCCAGGACTGTTCAAATCATGTCTGGATTATGACCCTTTCATGCAGGTAGACAGCAGACCTTGTCTAGTGACATCTGCATACTCAGCTTCAGATTTTCATTAGTTAAAACAACAACAAACACATCCCCCAAAGTTCCAATTATTATTTAAATTCTTCTTTCCCAAGCTTCAAAATTTTGATCAACTTTGAGAATGAGGACCATCTTGTTTGTATATTTCTAATCCATTTTTTTATTATGAAAGTCATATGTGCTTATTTTGGAAAATTTGGGGAATACAGGAAAGTAAAAGGAGACAAATATCTAACATCATCCCTAATGTCTCCTTATGGCCTATGGAAAGGCTATTTAAATGAAAATAGTTTTATTATTTTTTCTGATTATACAAATAATATATAGAGGTTGGGATTAACATATACCACAAGTATATATAAAATAGATAATCAGGGCTTCCCTGGTGGCGCAGTGGTTGAGGGTCCGCCTGCCAATGCAGGGGACACGGGTTCATGCCCCGGTCCGGGAAGATCCCACATGCCGCAGAGCAGCTGGGCCCGTGAGCCATGGCCGCTGAGCCTGCATGTCCAGAGCCTGTGCTCCGCAACGGGAGAGGCCACAACAGTGAGAGGCCCGCATAACGCAAAAAAAAAAAAAAAAAGAAAAGAAAAAATAGATAATCAACAAGGACCTACTGTATAGCACAGGGAGCTCTTCTCAATATTTTGTGATAAGCTATAAGGGAAAAGAATCTGAAAAGGAATCGATATATGTATATGTATAACTGAATCACTTTGCTGTACACCTGAAACTAACACAACATTGTATATCAACTATACTCCAATATAAAATAAAAATTAAAAAAATAACAATATATGCTTAGTGCAGAAAAGAAAGGTAATATGTAATGAGATAGCTACTGTTAAGTTATGGGGTTATTTCTGCTCTGCGTATGTGTTTCATATTATAAAACTTGAACTCAGATCGCTATCAGGATAGACTCTGGGAAGGGTTAAGGAATATACTTTAGAGGATTGTCTAGTAAAAAAAACACAGTTCTTCAAAGTAGCTGCATCTTGAAAAGCTTGGACTTTCCCATTTTGATAATATTCTGATCTTTTCAAACTGGCTAATTTCATAGTTTTGGTTGGGGGCTTTGAGGGCCTTACTTTGGAAGAGAACTTAATGCTTATGAGTAGTCCATTAAAATAGTTACTAAATTATTTAACCAATAATTCATATTAATTGAAGAGGGATTTGAAAATAAATAGAACAAAAAGGAGGTAAGCACACATGACACAACTCCTCAGATAATGTATTTTTATATCCTTCCTTACTTTTCGGATGCACATATTTGAGTGTGTATGTGTGTATTTTTTTAACATCTTTATTGGAGTATAATTGCTTTACATTGTTGTGTTAGTTGCTGCTGTATAACAAAGTGAATCAGCTATACGTATACATATATCACCATATCTCCTCCCTCTTGAGCCTCCCTCCCACCCTCCCTATCCCACCCCTCTAGGTGGTCACAAAGCACCGAGCTGATCTCCCTGTGCCATGCAGCTGCTTCCCACTAACTATCTATTTTACATTTGGTAAAGAAAAAAAAAAAAAAAAAAAAGGTTCTGAAGAACCTAGGGGCAGGACAGGAATAAGGATGCAGATGTAGAGTATGTGTGTATTTTTACACAAATTTATTTCATATTTTTTGTGTAATACTGTTGCTTACTTTCCTCATTAAGTTGAATATTGTGTACCTTTTTCCATTTCGCTCAACAGAATTTTCTATTAGGATTTCCAGTGGCTGTAGAGTATTTGGTTCTCTAGTAGTACTGTAGTTTAAGCAATTTTTGTTGTAAAAACATTTGGGTTGTCTTCATTTTTTCCCATTATTACAAGGAGTACAGTGGTGAATAGTGGTATCAGATTATTGCCTGGAGATACCTTTCTAGAAGTTGAATTGTTCAGCATTTTGAGTACAAATATTTTTTAAAGCTTTTGTTTTATTGCCAACTTATCCTCCTGGAACAGTGGACACACTGCCCCCACATTTTCTTTCACATCTTCATCAACATTGGATATAGTCATTCTATTAAATTCTTGCCTACCTACTAGGCAAAGAAAATGTCTGTTGGCTTTAGTTTCCCTATATCCTGGTCATTCTGATACCATATTTTTTACACAATTCATTTGACAAGTGTTCATGGAAAACCTGGAGGCATATTCTGTTAAACCTCAGCACTTGGATGATGACCCCAAGCACATGTTGCAAACAAGATGGCAGTGACTTCAGATTCTGATAGTGGAGAATGGGAAAGGGAGCGTTGGAAACTTGAACTTGTTCATATTTCCTTCAACATCATGATGGGTGTTCATGCCACTCAATTGCAAACTTATTCTTTCTGAGGGTGTGTTCTCATCGTACACAACAAACAATCAGACTATCCAATTTCTGAATCTATTTTCTGTCTACATTTAGTAGTAATCATTGGAATTTGAGGAGATTATGTGATTTGCCATTAAAAGATTTAAGTTAAATTTTATGAAAAATTTTTTTCAATTTCCAAATTTCAGCTTTTGCTCATATTTAAGGGCTAGAGAATCCTATAAGTAGGGGAGCTTTAGGACATCTTGCCCCATATTCACATATTTGGAATCTAAGACATGGAAAGGTAAACTGGCTTGCTTCAAGTTAGAGGTGATTGCAGAGCTCCCAGGAAAGTATGTTTGTTGGTGTCATGCCTCTTGCTTGCCCCCTGTAGCTGAGTGTGTCAACCTGCAAGGAAGGATATCAACTTCTCCCCTTCCACCGTACAAATATACCCAAGATGTGGACAAACTTTAGTGGACAAACTTTAGGTCAAAACAATTGAACAAGCTGAAGCATCCCCTTTGGTAAAGATGAATATTGGGGCTGGGGAACGGGGTATAAAGGTGACCCTTGTGGAAATATTCTTTAATTGATACCATCACCTTTTAAGTATTTCTCTCTTCCTAGGGTTCTTTTCCTCCCACTTGGTTCTTCTAAGAATTACATCTTTATATATGCATAATTCTTAGAAGTCGTAGATGACATTTATTTTCCCTATATTTCCCAACACTTCATGTGACCATCTCTGCCTCCCTGCTTTCCCGTGCCTGTGAAGGTGATGATCCTGACCCACTGCCTACAAGAGATGTGGGTCTCCCTGTGGGAGGAGATGCTTTGAGGGGAGCCATTCTTCTATGGAAGAGGTTTTGATCTATGTTCCTTGAGTAAGTCTTTCTTTTAATGTGAAATGAATGATTCACATGGGTTTTGAACCTATGACCTTATTCTACAGGGTAGTGTTCTTTTCCCAGACTAGCTGATGAGTTGATGAAATGGGACCATAGTCAACGTCACAGGTTGGGTTCTCTGCAAGGCAGACTCTGAGACAAGAGTTTAGTTGGGTTTATTGTATTTTCTGTATTTTATTTTGTATTTTGTATTTTATTGTATTTTTTAGGGAGTGCACTTGGGTCCAACACTGTTGGAAAGGCATGGTGCTGGGAAAGGAAGCAGGTGATGTGGAGATGCAGTCAGCATCAGTGATCTTTGGACAAGTTTTCTTGTATCTTACATAAATGAAGACAGGACAGTTGGCCCTGAGGATGGAGATAATGATTTTTATCTCACTGGTTAAACTCCAGGAATTGGCATTTGTTCAACAGGGACAGAATACATCCCCACAAATAAAAAGAGAATAAAAAGAGATGGAATGAGCTGCAGCTTTCATAATGAGCCCAAGTGTCCATCATTAATAGGTCTACAAGGTGAGGCGGTTTCTTGTAGGCAGTGATAACACTTTATCCCTGTTTGAGGGAAGACTCACTCCAGGTCCCTCTTTCCTTCCAACTGTGGGTTGAAAACCTTGAGCACCACACGTACTCCTCTTCGTGTGGGATTATGGGTCAGTGGTCACGGATTTAATGGGACATGGGTCAGACAGGTCCATCAAGTCTTGTCTACTGCACACGGTTGTGCTGGTCACGCCAGTTGGCTCCTACACAAGAGACCTGCTAAGGTCTGCAAGTGGGTCTTGAAATTGACCTGTTCCTCTGGCTGGTCTAAAGAAAGGCTTGCTTCTTTCTAATCAGTTTCCCTGGAGGGGGTCAACATTGCTGATTGAAACAAAGCTACTGTACGTACTGGTAATAGTCCTGTTCAGAGACCCTCACTGAAGACCATTTTAAGTGTGTGTGTGTGTGTGTGTGTGTGTGTGTGTGTGTATATGTGTGTTAAGGCTCCTGTAAAGCTCAGAGGAGTGGTGGGGATGTGGTAACTCATGGAGAAGCCCTGAGATGACCTTCTTACCCCCTGAGCCCCTTCATTGTTGGAGCTCTGTGAGGTCCCAGCCTGTTTAACTCACATGTGTATCCTCTGCACTTCTTAGAATAACAGACTCTCAACAAATACTAAAGGGACTCTTACATTGGCTTTGTACCATGATCCAGGGGGCAAGAAGAGCCGTGTAATAATATAGACATATTCACATGGGTTTTCCCAGATATGGACGGTCCAAGAATATTGATGGTATAGGAGTAGCTTCTAATCCCTCAAGGATATTCCCTCCAGCTACTCTTTCAGTGGGAGAAGACCCAGGGACTTCCCTGGCGGTCCAGTGGTTAAGGCTCTGCGCTTCCAATGCAAGGGGCGCAGGTTTGATCCCTGGTCGGGGAACTAAGATCCCACGTGGCATGTGGCACGGCCAAAAAATAAAAAATTAATTTAAAAAAAAAAAGAGGAGAAGGTCCAGCCACCCACCTACCATGTTTTCTCTATCTGCTTCTGAGATCTAACCCATCTAAGTGACCCCCCTGGATTAAGTGTGGGAGACTTGGTAGGGGAGGGAGGCTGTCATGGAAAATTTCCTGAAAGAAGCAATGTCTTATTGAAACTTTACGATAGCATTTGATAGAATGTATCCAGGCAGAGGCTTGGAGAAGGTGGCGGTAGTGCGAGTGGGGGGTGTGGGGATTTGAGGGAGGTGGAGAGATGGGGAAACGCTCTCATGCAGCATAGTGTGTTCCAGAGACTGAATGTTAAGTGTGAATGAGAGAAGAGCAGGAGAGATAAGATGCGGATGTATCATAAAAGGTCTTAAAGCCAGTTAAGGAGTTTGCCCCAGGGGCAATGGGAAACTCTGGAAGGGTTTTCAGCAGGGGTGGGGCATTCTTGGGTCTGGTTTTGAAAGATCATCTGGTAGCAGAGCAGAGAATGCACGGGAGGAGTGCACAGTGGAAGCAGCAGAGACCTCCTTAGAAGGTTAAGGTCAGCCACGTGCAGGCTGATGATGATGTCGTGAACAGGTCCGTGAATGTGAAGGTGAAAAAAAATAGATGGGTTTGCAAAATACTGAAAGGAAGAATGGACAGGACTGGGTAGCTGGGTATTTGCCAAGTACATTTATATTCCTCTTCTCGTTTGACAGTTGAAATAATCTGTAGACAAGTAAAATGGGAATTCTTATCTGTATTTCATGATTGAAGAAACTGAGGTTCAGAGACATTGAATGACGTGTCTGATGACAATGTCACGGGGCTGGTACAGGAGCTAGAACTTGAGAGCAGCTGCCCTGTTGTATTGCTTCTTTCACAATCCTGTGCTTCTTGTTTCAGTGACTGCGTGAGGCTGGGGGAAAATGAAACACCTCCACATCTGGTTTTCTTGACCTCCACGTGTTAAAAGGATTAACGTGTTCCCTACAAGACGCACTTGAGATAACTAGTCTTGAGGCAGGGATCTAGGAGGTTAAATCCTGAATCCTGGACAACCACCTTCCCCGTCCATACACTGCTTCCACTGATGCCCCATGGGTCCAGAGGCAGAGAACAAGGCCAAAGGCCCCCTGTGTTACTCATCTGGGCTTTGAACCAAACCCCCCCAGTGGATCTGATGACTTGAACCATCAAGGACGTTTTGTCTGTACTAAGTGGCTTCATTTTTAAAATTTTGCTTAAACAATAACTCCCTGGGGTAAAATTCACATAACCCAGAACAAACCATTTTGAAGTGAACAATTCAGTGGCATTTAACACATTCATAGTGTTGTGCAGCTACCATCCCTGCCTGGTTCCAGCGTATTTCCATCCCTCCAAAGCAAAACTCCTTCCCTCTTAAGCAGTTTCTGCACATCCTCCCTCTCTCCCCCCAGCCCCTGGCAACCACCAATCTGCCTTCTGTCTCCATGGATTTATCTGTTTTGGATATTTCCTATAAATGCCATCATACAATATATTGCCTTTTGTGTCTGGCTTCTTTCATTTAGCATAATGTTTAGAGTCATCCACACTGTAGCATGAATGAATACTTTATTCCTTTTCATAGTTGAATAGTATTCCATTATATGGATGTATCACGTTTTTTTTATCCATTCGCCTGTTGATAGACATTTGGGCTATTTCCACCTTTTGGTCATTGTGACCAGCACTGCTATGAACATGCAAGTATGTATACTTGTTTAAGTACACGTTTTCAATTATTTTGGGTACAGACCTAGGAATAGAATTGTGAGATTGTATAGTAACTGTATGTGTAACTTTTGAGGAACCACCATACTGTTTTTTATGGTGGATGAACATTGTACAATGATGTACAAGTATTCCATTTTCTCCCCATCATACCAACACTGGTTATTTTCTGTTTTTTTTTTAAATTATAATAGTCATTATAGTGGGTGTGAAGTATAAATGGCTTCTTTGTATTAGGCCATTCCTGCTTTCTACTTGAGGACGGAGCCCCCTTAAAGCAGAAAGGAAATAAGGACAGCCTTATTTTGCCAGGAGGAAAAGAAGTCTTCAAGGAGATTGATCCTAGAAGGACCCTAAAAAGAATTCCTTCTGGAACTCAGGACTTCAGTCCCTTGGTCTGACCTTGTGATCTCCCCACTCTAGCATGGAGGGTGGAGGTTTCGCCTGTAAGGGACTCACTCCTGTTCTCTCTCCTTGAAGGTGGGATGAGTTGGCAGACAAGCAAGGAGGGTTTGTAGGAAGGAAGCCAAAGCTTTCTGGACAAACAGGTCGTCTTAGACTCATTCTTTATGCAATAAATATTTGTGAATCATCTGTGATGTACCAGGCATTCTTCTAGTTGCTCACGATCCATCAGTGATTGAAATAGATACATTTCCTTGCTTTCATGAGCTTTCATTCTGGTAGAGGGAGACAGACATAGAACAATTAAATGTAATAAGTAAATTATATAGTTTGTTAGAAGGTGATAAGTGCTATGGAAAAAAAGGAAAAAGTAGAGTATGGTAGGAAGGTTCTGGAGAGTTGGGATGGGGGGCAGTTTGAACTACTAAATAGGATAGCAGGGTCGACCCTTTTGAGGAGCTGGCAATTGAGCACAGACTGGAAGGAGCTGAGTGTGTGGTGCTTCTCTGAATCCAGAGATTTACCCAGATGGTCTGAGATCCTCCCTGCTGCTCTGGTTCCGCTAGGAAGTGATATCTTAGTCCCCACTTGTTCAGGTTTTTCATTTTCTTAGTCATATTTTCTTTAATTGAAGTATTGTTGGTTTACAATGTTGTGGTAGCTTCAGGTACACAGCAAAACAATTCAGTTATAATATATATCTATTCTTTTTCAGATTCTTTCCCATTATAGGTTATTACAAGATATTGAATATAGTTCCCTGTGCTATACAGTAGGTCCTTATTGTTTATTTTATACATAGTAGTGTGTATCTGTTAATCCCAAATTCCTAATTTATCCCTCCCCTCTCCTTTCCCCTTTGGTAACCATAAGTTTGTTTTCTGTGTCTGTGAGTCTGTTTTTGTTTAGTAAATAAGTTCATTTGTGTCATTTTTTTAGATTCCACATATAACTGATATGTGATATTTGTCTTTCTCTGTCTGACTTACTTCACTTAGTATGATAATCTCTAGGTCATCCATGTTGCTGCAAATGGTGTTATTTCATTCTTTTTCATGGCTGAGTAATATTCCAGTGTATATAGGTACCACATCTTCTTTATCCATTCATGTGTCGATGGACTCAGTCATCTTTTGATGCTCGTCTGTCTGCCCCACCTTGCTCAGCTGACACACAGGTGTTTCTAGTTATGACAAACTGATAAGCGATGGTGAAGACTGAGCACCTCAGGGCCTTGAGCAACCCTAGGTCCCTGGGATGCAGGAAGCCAGGTGTGAAGGAACAAAAGTTTCCCAGTTTAACTGAGATGGAGACTCAGAGTTGTAAAGACCTGTAGGCCATCGCTGGATTTGCTAGGGATTTGGGGTTTTTGTGTGTGTTTTTGTTTTTGTTTTTACTCTCTCCTCTGGAAGGAACTTCTAGAAGATTTTGGACATATTTACAGCTAAGAGTTCAGATCATGTGTAATTCTCAGACGCCCCCTGCACTTCTGGTGTTGTGCCCTGAGGGCCCCCAACAAAGGCTTGAAGCTGGCCGGGTTTCTCTGTGCAGTTTCCTCCTTACACGTTCATTTTGAGACAGGAGACCATAGCGAGGCGTGGGGAGTGTGGCAGAGATGGGCTTGTAATCATGTTGTCATCAGGAGATTTGCACTTGAAAGAGGATTCTGAGGCTCTATCCAGATTGGACTTCATCTTTACCGACCTTCCACTATTCTGTACTGAACATATATTCATAATGTTCATGTGTGCATTATGAAATGAACATACCTATCATTATGCTTTTAGCAGTCCCCATCATGGGAAGCAGGGGAATAGGACATAGATTTCATGATGTGGATAGATTCCATGATGTGGGTTCGCTTTACAGCGGTGGCTGATTTCGAGTCTGTCAGAAGATGGTTCGTTTTGGAAATAAAATTTGCTTCCCATTTTAAACTTGTAGCTTGACATTCAGCATTTAGAGAACGGCATGTAGTCTGATGATCTGTATGTTTGTGGTCTCTAAATTTTATTTAATTTTTTTGAATTTGAAAATATATGGCTCAATATAATGAAGACAAGATGTTGCTTTAAATATCGTTTCTTTAAATATCCTGCTATTGCAAAGGAAGAGTTCAAGATCTTCTCCGGAATACTTTCCCAAAATGTAATGGGGTTTGCTCTTTTTCACTTCAGTTATTTTAGGCAGTCATTAAACAATTGTTAGCCAGTTTAGTCAGTGTATATAAAGCTGCATATTTGGAGGCTTTAAACGCCACAGGAGAAGTTCCAGTGTAAACAGAGGAGAACAAAATCGGTGCTTCAAACGGAAGCGCCCGGCACGGTCCCTCATTCCAGGGGGGTGGAAATGCTTACATGTACAAGGTCACGAACACAAGCCAACTCACCCCAGCCGTTAGAGAGAGTCCTGGGTGCTGCGTCTCTTCAGGTTACTGGGAGGGGCCCAGAGGCCAGGTCCCGCTTCTAGGTCCCCAGGGGTCAGCTCGATTCACTTTGTTCTGCCGTCACAGATGATGTCTCAGATCCTGGTAAATAGCTCATAAAAGCATTCCACTCAACAAGAGAGTGTGGATCATGAGCTGCCGGCTCCCGGCCAGAGGGAAGCTTCACAGCCCCGGGACAGGCGTGCCAAGAACGTCCTCTGTTCAGACCGTCCTTGCCTAATGCGGCGGGGATGGCCCTTGCTGAGAGTGACACCTGCCTTTGGTGGCGAGCTTGGGAGCTCACTCCTCCCTATGACGACTGGCTCTGACAATGGCCAGTTTCTCCCAGAGCCGCTGCTGCAGAAGGAACACGGAGTAAAAGCTACTGCTGCTTCCTGTGTAACGTCCATGAACTTGAATTGCCCACGTGAGTCCCTCTTCTAGGACAGAGCAGCCTATTCCTTGTTCATTAACTGAAGTGCCTTGGTATTCTTGAAAAGCAGTTTTCGTCTGTCATCTCTGCGATGCCTTTTTCAAATTCCGGGTTCCTAGCTCCTCCTATTCACAGCACAAAAAGTAGCACGAGTCACACTAGTAACAGCTGACACTTTTTAAGCACTTCCTACATTCCAGGCTGGGTTTTGCAGGGTTTATATATATTAACTTATTTGACCCTCAAAGGAACCCTGTGCAAAGGAAGCTATGATTAGTATGACCATCCTCATTTACAGATGGGACACAGAGAGATTCTATGGCTTAAAATCCCACAATCTGATATGCAGTTGCACCCACTATACAAAGCTGTTCAACCACACAAAACAGATACAGCGACGACAAGAACACATTTTTGAGTGCGTCCTTGGTGTCGATCACTTGGTAAAGCAAGACTTGCCTTTTTCAGTGTCATCTCATCTCATGGGTGTCTAAAACAAACTCATCTTCCCAACAGAGGGGGACCCTATCTCTTATGCCACCACTGTGAATGAAGTGCCTTCGTATGTGTGGCCCACTTTGTTCTAAAATTCATTGGGGAAGGCTTTAGAACAGTTGTCTTCCAGGCAACCAAGCTTAAATGACCAGTTTCTCTATGTTCCTGATTTTTCCAGTACAGAGGCTTTTGTTTCCATCCTATTCTGAGTCTTTCTTGCTATTCCTGGGTTTAGGATGCTCTACTAGGATTCCCTCCCCTCCCCTTTCCTCTCTTTTTTCATTCCTTATTGGGCACCCCATTCTCCCTCATTGCTACCCAGGCATTACACTATGATAATGGTCATGACATTGGTCAGTAATTTTCAGAGTTCTTTGATGGCAGGGACTGTGTCTCATTCATCTTCTTTGTTCATCTAGCACGTAGCATTTGGGCCTGGCACTTAGGGAACGCTCCGTAAATGTTTACTGCATGAGCAAATCCCTTCCTTCCCCTTCCTTCTTTTCCTCTGCCAATAACCTACTCCAGACACTGGTTATTATTTCATGCCGAAGGTATATAAGTTAGAATATTGTTGCCTGCAAGTAACCGCAAAGACAACTCAACCTGGCTCAGGCAGTAAGGAATGTTATTGGCTGACGGGACTGGAAGTCCAGAGACAAAGCAGGCCCCGAGATGGGCTTCATCCAAGCATTGCAGTATTGCTTTCTGATTCTCTTGGCCCTGTCCTCCTTCGGCCAGCAGCGTGGTGGCTGTAAGGATTCAGGTCCTCCAGTGCAACCACAGTGACATCCAACCTGTGTCTTCAGAGTGCGCTTTTCCTGGAAATGTCTAGGAAGTATCACTTTGCATTTCATTGCTTTGGATTGGCTCACAGATCTGTCCATGAACCAGTTCTTGGAGCCAGAGGATTGCCGAATTCTGAATCATTTACAGCTGGATTTGGGAACCAGGCCATGGCATGAAGGAAGGGATTACTTTGAGATAAAAATACAGTTGGATCACTTCTCCTGAAGTTGGCCTCTTATGGAGGATAGATAGAAAGCTGAATAAACTTGGGGGTACTGTTGAGAAGGGGGATGGATTTGGGGGGTTGTAGCCATTAATATTCAGCCCACTGGGCTCTGCAAAGCTTCCTAATTGGTGTCCCTCCCTCTGGGTCCTCCCTCCTTCTAGTCCTTTCCATATAAAGCCACTAGATTAATCTCTCTGAAACACGACATTTATGGTACAACACTGATGAAGACGTTAACTAATTCCCCAATGCCTCCTGGAAAATATTCTGACATTTAAGCCTCCAGTGAAGATAACCCCATTTTATTCTTGCAGATCCATTGCCCACTTCTCTTGTGTACTAAAGCTGGTGCTATGAACAAATGTTTGTGTCCCCCTCAAATTCATATGTTGAAATCCTAACCCCCAATTTGATGGTATTAGGAGGTGGGGCCTTTGGTTGATAATTAGGTCATGAGGGTGGAGCTCTCATGAATGGGATTAGTGCCCTTATGGAAGAAGCCCCAGAGAGCTGTCTAGTCTCCTTTCTGCTACATGAGGATGTAATGAGGAGAAGGCCATCTGCAATCAGAAGAGGGTCCTCACCAGAACTCAACCAGGCTGGCGCCTAGTCTCAGACTTCTAGCCACCAGAACTGTGAGGAATACGTTTCTGTTGTCTATAGGTCACCTAGTCTATGATAATTTGTTACAGCAGCCTGAACTGATAAGACAGTTGGGCTTTGGCCAAATGGGTTTGCTAATTATCCTCTGATAATGTTGGTTCATACCGTTGCTCTTGAACTTTCGTTTTTTCCACCTGGAATAATTGCTCTCCTCTGTGCATATCAAAGTCCTAACCTTGCTTTCAAGATCCACCATAAATTGTTCTCTCTGAAGCATTTTATGACCACTCTGCTTTGAATCAATCTTCCTCTATTCTCAAATCTAGAGCATTTATGAAGGTAGCATGGCACTCCACACATGTTGCTTTGTAACACTGAATAATTTTTCATTGGAATTTCTTTTTCTTTTCTCCCTAAAGGTAAAATCAAAGAAACATATGCATTCACGATCCTCCTAATATCTAAGTTACTGTCTTGCAATTGGTCAGTGCTCATTGCATACTTTACATGTGCCTGCCGAGAAAAGTGGTAGCAAAGAAGCATGGTGAAGGCATTGAAAATATGAAGGTCTGTCCAGCAATTTGAAACTCAGTAGCACAAATATTAACTGATAACCTACCTATGTATCAGGCGCTGTTCACAGTTCTGGAACTTACAGCAATGAATCACCAATGTCTCTTCCCTCAATGTGCTTGCATTTCTAGTAGGGAGACAAGCCAATTAATATTTAGTAAAATTTCAGGCATGCCAACTGCTGGAAGAAAAACAAAGGAGGATAAGAGGACAGCGGGCTGATATTTTGAAGGTGGAGTTAGCAGGGAAGACTTCTGATCAAAGTCCTGAATGGTGCCTCAGGGGATGATATGGGGGACAGAGGGAGCCTCCAGAGCAGAAGCGCTGAGGAGAAACCTCGCCTTGGCATGCTTGAGGGCAAGCAAGAAGGCTATAGCATGGTTGGAGGGTGCCGATGGAGAAGGAGGGATAGGAGGTGGAAGTATCCAGGGTGCCAGACTGTGGATAATGTAGGGCCTTGAGGGCCATACCTGAAGTTCAGTTTTATTTTAAATGATGCAGGAGGGCTTTGAAGGACTTCGATCAGGGTAGTGGCTGGACCTGATTTACATTTTGCGAGAATTACTTTGTCTTTTGTGTAGAGAAGAGAGTTTCCGGGAGCCCGATTGGAAGGAAGAAGACCAGAGAGGAGGCTGTTGTAGAAGAACAGGGATGAATGAGGGCGGCCTGGGGTAGAATGGTGGTGGTGAAGCTGGGGTGAAGTGGTTGGATTCTGCACATGTCCTTTGGAGGGAGAGGTGGCAGGATGTGCTGATGGATTGGACGTGTGTGTGATTATTACTGAAGATAAATAAATAAGAGACTCAAAGACGAGTGAGATAATAGTGGCTTTTCAAATAGAATACTTAAAAAATTTTTATTGAAGTCCAGTTGATGTACAGTGTTGTGTTGATTTCCGCTGTACAGCAAAGTGACTCAGTTATACACATGTATGTATTCTTTTTCATATTCTTTTCCATGACGGTTTATCGCAGGATATTGAATATAGTTCCCTGTGCTCTATAGTAAGACCTTGTGGTTTATCCATCCCATAGATAATAGTTTGCATCTGCTAATCCCCAACTCCCAATTCTCCCCTCCCCCTCCCCCTTCCCCTTCCCCTCAGCAACCAGAAGTCTATTCTTGTCAAATAGAATACTTAGTTTATGGTTTTAAAAAATCGAATTAACACTTCTGAACAGTGAACATTTTAAATGATGGGTGGTTATGAAAACGTGTCCAAAAGTTCCAAGATTATTTAAAAATACTAAATAAATGACAAAATAAAATCAAAGCAGGCAGAGTGATCATTTGCATTTGTGACACTGTTTGCCGTTCCTAAATCTCTATAATTTAGGTATCTTTTTGTTACATTGCATTAATTAGACTTCAAAAATTTTGCTGTGTTGAAAAATCTTCATTGTAGGAGTCATGAATAAATTGAGAGTATTTTGATTTATATAATCCATATATTGTACTGACTTTTAAAATTCATCCTGCTCAGTATAATCTTTGGTGTGTCATAAGGCTTGTCTGAAATCTGAGTATGTCTCCTTTCCATTGATAAAAGAAAGGGGAAATTTGCTTGAATGAGTACACAAGAATGAACATAAATACTTTAAAATATTAAAATCTAAAACTCCTATAAAAACAATCCTTTGTTTTTATAACTTTTAGGCATGTTTCCTGTAGTATTTGATTATTCATCATTTTACCTATTTAAATGAATTGGTTCAGTTTTTTTTCCCCCCTGATAAGGTACTGCTTACAAAATGAGACATTTTGTATTCTTACACCAGATTTTTCTAAGAAACACAGAACTTTATCAAATTCATGAATTTTTACAATAATTTTATAATTGTTAAGCAGGAATTATTTGTTGTCCCTATTTCTTAAGTAGGGACAATTTAAGAGATGAGGAAATGCCATTTAGATTGCCATTTAGAAATTGTTTCCTCACGCCTCCATGCCCATGGTAACCTCCATCTAGAACACCTTGGTTCTAGAAACAGCAGATTTTTGCACTACATATGTTTTTTCACTGAGATTCACCTCCATGACATTCAGACAGACTCTTTACGATGGGGTAAGATTTTGGTTTTGATGGGATAATCAGGCTGATTGTTCACTGGCTGTGGTTTTATGGCCAAACTCAATCTCTTGGATGATAATTTTTTGATGTCCCTTTAGGGGAGTTATTATTTGTTTACTTATTAACTTCTTGGAGCAGTTTATCTCTGCATTATTACTATTTTATTCATTCGGTATTGAGGACTATCTTTTTCTAGCGACTGTGGTTGCTTGTTTATTAGAACTTTCAAAACAGTGGGCCTGTGAGATTTCTCACCTACTGCCTTCTAACAGGGTCAAGTATCATTTTTAAACTCTTGTACAATCTGAGGACCAGGTAGAACAGAACAGGTGGAATTTCAAGCCTCCCTACTCTGTGTCTGTTCATCTGCTTTGATTCTCAGATTTTCTTTGACAAGTGACAAAATCTTTTATTATATTGCAAAACAGAAAATGATTAAAATACTAATTTGGATTGAAGGACTCTTTCACGAAAACTTCACCTAATCTGTGTTCATAGATGGTTCCCCAGTTTGGTGGTGATTGGGTTGGAGAAGGGAGAGTACATGCTTTGGTCTCCTGAAATAGGAGGTAGAATTACTTTTGTTGGGTGAAGGAAGTCAATGAAAGAGTTACCTGGCAAGACCAAAAAAAAAAAAAGTTGATTGTGGATGGCTTGACAACATTGCCAGTATAACTTTATTGATTCCTTTGGGTGGGATCGAACAGGACTGCAAAGAAGGTCATCTTGCATGGTTTGGAAGACAAGTGTTCTCAGGGTGAACAGATCTAATTTCTAGTTTCTTCTCTGGTGATGATTGAGTACTTATAACTATCTTCCTTGTGCCTTAAGTTTCTTCAGCTCTCAAATGTGGCATCTGCTATGGTCTGAATTCTCCCCTCAAAATTCACATGTTGAAATCATAAGTCCCAAAGGTGATGGTATTGATACATGGGGCCTTTGGGAGGTGATTAGGTCATGAGGATGCAGCCCTCATGAATGGGATTAGTGCCCTTATAAAGGAGATCCCACAGGTCTCCCTAGCCCCTTCTACCATGTGAGGACACAAAGAGAAGACTGACTATGAACCAGGAAGAGAGCCTTTACTGGGCCATGCTGGCACCCCAATCATGGACTTCCCAACCTGCAGAACTGGTGGAAATAAACTACCCAGTCTCTGGTATTTTTGTTATAGCAGCCCCTAAGTGGACTAAGAAAACACAAAATGCTATAAATGTTGAGAGTCTCTTTAGAGTCAGAGAGACCTGGTCTAAAAATCAGCTCTGCCATTTACTGCAAGTTATTTCTTAAGTCCTCCAAGCCTTCCTTTCCTCCTCTGTAAAGTGAAGATAACAATACACAGTCCCTAAGGATTTCCAAAAAATAGAGATAATATAGATTATGGATTTAGCGTAGTGCCTGGAACAGAGAATTGCTCCGTAAACAGCAGCCGAATAGAATGAACTGAGAAGGTTGGACCAGAGTCCACAGCCTCAGAATCACATTCAGGTGCCCCTGGGGGATGCTGATCCATATGCTGTGTGATGCCTGTGCAGTGTAACCTCCATCTGAAATATTGCCGCTCCTAGAAGCAGGAGGTTCTTTGCCTCTGCTGACTTTATCTCAAGAGGCATTCACCTTGTAACCTATGATGTTTTTACATTGAAACATTGTCTCGACATATATACTGACCTTGTGATTAGCTCGGTTTCATATTGTCTCTGTTATTAAATAAGACAAGGTTTCTATTGATTAGAAAGCTGTTAACAAGTCTCATTAACAGAGCCATCACTGAACACTGCCTCCATTGATGCTTTAAGCTTCTGTCACTCACCTTCTGAAAATATCAGACCATGCAGCGCGGGAGCAGGCTTTGGCAATTTTCTGCAGTGTCTCGTGGGTACACAAGAGGCACTAGGAAATAAGCATGTGCCCTCTGGCCACAGCATCCAGATCCGATTCTCAGCGAAAACTTGGCTCCTTCTGTATTCCACTCAACTGCAGGATGTAGACATAGCCAGGCTGACCCTAGAGAAGGGGGAACTGTGATGGAGTGGGACCACAGAGAAGTTGCCCAGTGGACAAGCTGAGGCCAGAGGCACAGCACCTTTACAAGCCAGGAGATTGACAGGGATGGTGCTAAGCATGAACCCACGATTGAAAAAGGGGTTTGCACCTTGGCTGGTAATTAGCCTTGCCCTTTTTTGTTGAGATGTAATTGACATGGAACTTACAGTAAGTTTAAGACGTGCTGATTTGATGCATGTATATTGCAATATGATTGCCATTGTAGTCTTATCTGTCACCCCTGTCGAGTCACATAATTATCATTTCTTCTAGTGGTGGAACAATTAAGATTTAGTCACTTAGCAAGTTTAATGTTTATAATACAGATTTGTTGTCTATAATCCCTGCACTATGTACTAGAGCTTCAGGATTTATTTATCTACTGGTTGCACATTTATGCCCTTAAAAAAATGTCTCTCCTGTTCCCCCCACCCCCAGCCCCTGGTAGCTACCATTCCACTCTGTTTTTTCACACTGGGTTTTTAGTTTTTTAATTTATTTACTTTTAAAGTGAAAGCAAGTTTATTTAGAGAGATACATATTCCAAAGGCAGAATGCCGTCTGTCTTGGAAGGCAAAAGTGCCAAATTTGGTTTTTTAGATTCTACCTAGAAGAGATATCATGCAGTATGTTTGTCTTTCTCTGTCTGACTTATCTCACTTAGCATAATATCCTCAAGGTCCATCCATGTGGTTGAAATAGCTATTTTTTCCTTGTCTGATGGCTCTCTCCTTTACTTTGGGTAACACACCATGAATGAGGGCAGGAAAGCTTTCATTACAAAGGTAGTAGTTTTATTCGAGATTGAAAGATTTTGTTATTTTCCATATGACCTCAACTAATTCCTTCAAAAAAAAAAAAAGATGACGCAGTGAGGGAGAAAGCATAAATAAGTGAAGACCCACACATATAAACAAAATCCAAGTATACATATGTATGTGTATCTATAGAGAGAGAAATTTAAAAGTGACATGTGAATGATTGTTGATTATTTTTGCAGAGGCTAGAGAGTGAGCAGCACAATTACGTATATGGTAATGAAGAAGGAACGGTAATCGTGTTGTAATTTCCCTACTCTGCTTTTTTTTTTTTTTGCAAGTGACAGCTATTATGAAAAGCTGGTTGTTGGAATATAAAACACTAAATAAACAAAGAACTGTCATTTTATTATAGCATTTTATAGACTCTGTCTTTGGAAATATTATAAAAACTTTTCACAATCCGTGTTTCTCTGCTTCTGCCAATTATCCATTATGTTTGTGCTTTTTCCTTTATGCATAAAAGTTTCAGCAGGAAAATACAG
The DNA here is from genome assembly GCF_964165515.1 of Mesoplodon bidens. NCBI lineage: Eukaryota > Metazoa > Chordata > Mammalia > Artiodactyla > Ziphiidae > Mesoplodon > Mesoplodon bidens. The sequence goes on along the minus strand of NC_138178.1, from coordinate 4,305,275 downwards.
TCATTTTTGTAAAGGTAAGATTTATAAGGCTCAATAAAAACAGGTTCATTCAAACAAAAAAGCAATCAGATCGCAAAACAGCAAATACAGGAGGAGCTTATCCTTACAGGAGAAAAAAATATTAAATTTTAACCTTATGTTGAAATAGACAAAGGGACCTACTGTAGATGTTACAAGTGCTCATTTTGCTTCCCCTGCTCTGGTTCAGCTTACAGATGGTCCACGCGATAGTTGCTATAGAAACCAAACCTTTTTCATCAATCTCTCTCTGTTGCTATGGTGTGTTTGGTGTTGCTGCATGTAAACTTTTGTATCAAGTGTCATTTATGTTTTTCATGACTGACCTTATAATGAAGCCTATCGATTACACATTAACCAACAGTGTAGCATGAAATGATGCATGACCACTAAACATCAGTTATTAAGTAGAATAGGTGAACCTAAAATCATTTGTAGATATCACTGTGCATTTGTTAACCGGGCTATTTGAAACTTTAATGTGACAAAGAAAACTTGCTCAAATTCACAGAGGTGCAATCTTTTCTTTTCTTAAAAGTGATAGTTTTTTCTTGTAAGATATAAGATCTACTGAAAGTTAAATCTGTAATAGGATTCAGAATTCCTGCATTGTAATTTTTGATCTGACATTTGATGTGTGGCCTTAGGCCAGTCAGCCTCTGGATTTAATGAGATAATGAAACTGTGGCATAATAGATGTATGTAGGGTAAGCTCCAGGAGGGCAGATATACAGCCTGTTTTGATTATCCTTGTACATTCAGAGCCCAATTCAGTATCTAGAAAAAGAGGCTGGAACATAGTAAACACTCAAAAGTACTTGTTGAGTGAATGAATACACATGCCATGGCTTCTGATCACTCGGGCATCTCCTGCTAAAGTTTCTGTGTTAATTTCAAGAAACAATTTCAAGAATATGCCTTGTTTCATTTTAATTCAACAAATATTTATTGAATTCCTAATAATGGTAAAATGCTTCACTTCTGGCTGGATTCTGTACACTTTACAAAGATTTGGCTTTTCTCCTTGGGATTCTGCGATTCTGTATTCCAAATTCTCTTTTACTAATCTGTAGATCTCGAGTGATTTTTTTGTTTTGTTTTTGGTTTGCATGTGAAGGTATGCATATTTGAATATAAATTTCCTGATCTTTCTTTTCAAGGTACATTATTAACAAGACAGTTGTCTACTAAGGCTAGAAGCACAAAACTTTGAATCAGACAGACTCAAGTGTAAATGTACTACCTCTGCACCATTGGGAAGGCCACTTCCCATCACTGGCCTCTGTTTTCTCATGTGTATAGTGGGAATAATAATACCTACCTCTTATAGTTACTGTGAGAATTAAACGAGATTCATAAAGTACTAAGTACAGCAGTTAGCTGAGTGAGAGCTCCATAAATGGTAGCTGTTGTTCTCTATGTGGGCAGAGAGGATGAGCTTGCATCTAGTTTGTTGGGAAGTCACACATCTGTGGATTTTATCATTTCATGTTTCTATTCAATGTCTCTAACTGTGCTGTGCCAGCTCTTACTTTTCCACTGGGTAAGGAGCTCTTAATAACCTTTGGCATATTCTGTAACTCCCCAGTCATTTGGGGCTATTTTAAAAAGTCCCATGTGGCTTAAAATCCCAGATGGGCTTCACTCCGGTCCCTCTCACCTCCAGCGCAGACTCCTGAGTCTTGGAGTTGGATGGGGCTTAGTCTGTGCATCTACTCTTCCCTCCGCTCCAGCTCCTTGGAGTTGGGGGGAGACGGTGGTGTTTAACTCTTTCCTGTCCCTCATCAAAGCCTGACTCCCGTGGTTTAGATGAGAACTCAGGGTAGCGAAGATTTTATATCATCTTTGAGACATGGGAAGACGTCCTTGGTCTTGCTCTGGTCTGGTCTGGTTCCATCTGTGGAGGCTGAGGGCTGCGGGTGGATCCCAGGGAGAGGGCAAGCCCGGTCTTCAGTTGCCCCATGTCCCTTCCATAGACGAGGATTCTCAGAAAGGGCAGCTCTGTCCTTTTGACTCCTGCAAGCAGTCTTTTTCCCCAACTTTCTCCCCGAGTGGAAATCCACTTCCTTGGGCTGCTGCTAAGGCATCCTTCCAGCAGCTGCCAACATGGAACCAGGGAACTGGTCCTGCCCTGCAGCCCTGCTCTTCCTCTCCCCTGGCCCCCCTTCCCTGCCATGTTTTCTCTATTCCCTGTTGGCAACAGCTGCTCCAAAATGCCTTCCTCCTCCTTTAAGACATTTCCATGGAAATGGAGAAGCAAGACACGGACTGTGTCCATGCACTTGCCCCAATCTCCGGACTCTCCCATGAATCCCCCAGCACACTCTGCACCTCTCCAAAGGGGGTGCGTGGAGGGGTGCGGATGGGGGAAGGTGCTTCCTGCTGGCACTGCCCCTGGGCAGGCAAAGGCTCAGGATGGAGATGCCCATCTTCTTTTCCTGTTGGCAGGTCAAGTAAGGCATGCTCACATATATATATATATATATATATATATATATATATATATATATATATATATATCAGTAAAATTAAAAAGTCCATTCTGCACAGGGACTGGTATATCTTAGTTCATAAACGTTGTATCCTACAGCGTTACAACACATAGAGTTATCCTTTACCAAAATTACAGTTTGTAACATATGGAAGCCATATGGCGCTTAAAGCTTTAACACAAGCACCTGCGGTCCTGGAAAGCTTAGAAAATCATTTGCACACGTTCATTTACCTCTGGCTCTGCCTTCAGTGTTCTGTCTTTTCAAATATATTGAACATGTACATTCTAATCAACATGATATACTATGTTGCATTTCATATAGAAAGAACTTCAGCTTCATTTGTTACTTAAGAATAATTACTGTGAAACAAAGTTATCATTGTACCAGCAGGGGGAAAAAAGCAAATTATTAATTGCTTTGATGTCACATTCAGCATAGCAAGTTGATGCATGCATGTTTTGTGTGTGCTGCTTTTTAAAAAAAATCTTCTCTTTTTAAAGCCCTGAATTTTTAAAAGATACAAATATTAGAGGCATTTTCAAGTCAGAAGGACACTAAAATAACAGTTGAACACAAGTACTAAGATCCAGACATATAAATGTGTAAGTAAGCTTTTTTTCTTGATCATTTATGAGGTGCTCCAAAAAGGCCGTTCTTTAAATGAATCTGTTGCTAATCTTCATTTCTTATTTTTTGATCACCTCGTTTGTTAAATTTTAGTCAGCAAATAGACTGGAGTCCAGCATGAGGGAGGTCTCAAGGCCTTTTCCATAGTTATCCTAGCTATTGGAAAGGCAGCTTTCAAGCTTACTATTTTTGAGGGGGTCTAAGCTGCAGAAGTTACCATGTTTAGAGAGAGAAAGCCACTGAACACAGACAAGTTCTCAGGAATTCTAAGGAATGGATAAATGGACCATTGCATTCTAACCCAGGGTGCTCTTCCTCTGCGGAATTCCATGGTATGTGCCATTGTTTTGTTTGTTGACAATGAAATCACTTGATCTCAACTGGAGAATGCCCATATTGAAATAGAAGCTGAAATATGCCATGCAAAACCAACTTAATCTCTTCCAGATTAGCTGCCTTTTCACATGACCTACAGAATTGCTTCCTTTGCCTGTGTGGGTCTTCGGCTTGACCGCATATGAAAAATAACTTAAACTTTATGCCTTATTCATGTTTCCAGGGAGATCTGCCTTAACAATGACCCTTCATCACACTCACAAAAATGTGGCTTAATTGTTTTTTTTAATCACGTGCCTTGGGCAAGAAAGAGTTTAATGGCAAGGTCAGCTGCTTGGAGCCCTAAAACTGTTCTTTTGTGGATGGATGTGGTTCTGGAGGGACCTTCTGCTTTAACTGACAAATGGTTATTACATTTTTCAAGGAAGGCCTAATTTTTTTTTTTTTTTTTTTGCGGTACGCGGGCCTCTCACTGTTGTGGCCTCTCCCGTTGTGGAGCACAGGCTCCGGACGCGCAGGCTCAGCGGCCATGGCCCACGGGCCCAGCCGCTCCGCGGCACGTGGGATCCTCCCGGACCGGGGCACGAACCCGTGTCCCCTGCATCGGCAGGCAGACTCTCAACCACTGTGACACCAGGGAAGCCCGTGGAAGGCCTTCTTTTAACTCTCAAGTTTACCCACTTTTGACTTCTACAGCAGGAAATTGAAGTAAGGATGTGCTTTTCCAGATGTTTCCATCTTTTCGTGAGTGATTTTATAAGCTCATACCTAATTTTGAGCTGTATTACACTGACAGTGAAAGGATCTACATGCAAATTTGTAAAAACATGGCATTCTTTTCACATATTTATGCTTTATCGAGTTGGGGAGAACTGATACATATTAGGTATTGATTATATATAGCCTATTCAAACTTAATGTTTTGAACATTATATTGTTTTAATTAGTGCCAACAAATTTGTCTTAAGGGCAACATGATATAGTTTTTTTTGTTTGTTTGTTTTCACCTTAGAAACTAGTATTTCCAAAATCATTAATTTTCTTGAGCAGTTTATGTGATGAATATTACTCTGGACATACATAACAGGAAAAATCAAATGTAATCTGAAAAAAAAAACCTCTTTCAAGACCTTTATTTTTGTGAAGATAAAAATATTAAATTAGTTTGGATCTGCAAAAGAGAAAATAGTATTTTGTCATTGACAAACGATCAGGAGCTATTTATAAATGTCTAAGTTTTGAAATGGACAGAGGGAAAAAAAAGATGTCTTTTTTGAATACCATCAGGCACTTAAGCTTTGCTAAAGTTGATGAAAAAAATCCCCTCTAGGTTTACAGAAGGAGAGAATGTTTCATCCTTCAGTTTGAAAGTGAACTGTTCTTCCTACCTTGGACACATTTCTGGTGGCTCCATTTGGGAGCGTGGCAGGGTTGGGACCTGCCAGGCAAGCACTCAGGCTTTTAGACTGTATTGAAATATACTCAGGTTGGTGACTGTAGTCAATTTTAAGCCAGCATAAGCATGTCAAAGGGATAATGCAGCTCTCTGTAGTTCTGTGGAAAGAAATATAAACACACACATAATATATGCATGTGTATGTATATGTGTGTATGTATACAGGTAACAGTTTTATAATAGTTATCAATAGCATGCGAACTGATTAAGGTTAGTTACTGTATTTAGTCCTCTTTGAACAAAGGTGATGAGTTTTTTCCCCATAGTCTTTGAGAGTTGGTGGAGAATGGGGTGGGAGTGGAGTCAATAAATGGAGGGTCATTGTTTAAGAACCTGGGCTTTTGGCTTGTACAGAGATTTGGGCATTGGCTCTGCAACTCATGATCTGTAACTCTGGGTCATACTTACTTACCTTTCCTAAACCTTGGTTTCCTTGTCTAAAAATCAATGATAATAAAGGACTCTACCTCCTAGGTTTGTTGTTAGCATCCCATGAACTATGAATATGTACTGAGCTGGTTTTGAAGTGAGACGGTAGATGCACATGTGACTTTCTGCTTAGGCATTGGAATCACCTCTGGAACGTTAGTCTTTGAAATGCATAATTCTCTATTCCTTAGATAAACATTTATTAGGAAATAATTGACTTTTTAAAAAATTTATCATGCAATTTTAAAGACATACCAAAAGGCATAAAGAATAGTAAAATATTGTATACCCGTCACCATCACCCAGCTTCATAAACCGGATTCATTTTTTTTTTATTACCAACACACTTGATTCTCTTTGTGTAGACCTCTCTTCCCCCACTGGCAGAAATCACAACCCTCAATTTCTGAAATCAGTTCCATGAATTTTTCACATTTTTATTATGTACGTATCTATCTTTAAGGGATGTATACCAGTGAGTATTCTTACCTGATTTCCTGTAAGGTATATTTGCATGTTTCAGTTTTGTATAAAGAATAGAATACTACAGTATCCTTCTAACACTTTTTTTTCCCCCTGCTAAACATTATGGCTGTGATTCATCCATAATTTTACACATAGGGATGGTTCACTCCTTTTCATTCAGTAGAGTATTCTATTATGTGAATTTAGCACGATTCATTTACTCCTTCTTCTGTAGATGAGCATTTAGGCAGTTTCTCCTTTTTTCTCTTTTGGCTATGACAAACAACGATGCTGTGAATACTCAGGTAAGTGAGCCCTGGTACAAATGTGCAGGAGTTTCTAGGGCAATGCTTTCCCAACCTTCTCTGAGTTATGGGATACGTAGAAAATAATATTTTTGCAGGCTGTTCACAGCTGCAGGAACTGGCCCAAGCTTCCAGACCTCAGTAGATTGATTGAGGAGCTCTGCTCAAGGTAAACTTTGGAGTGGAATGGCTTAGCTGTAGGGTGCGCATATTTCTAACTTTGTTAGACGTTGTCAAATTGTTATCCCAAATAGCTGTGCCATTTCTCCATCCCAACCAGCAGCATATAAGCATTCTCATTCCCCCACATCCTCATCAATACTTGGAAATGTTGGATTTTTCACAGTTTTGTCCATCTGATCCACTTTTGCTTTGATACCTCTCCTTTATATCTTTTGCCATATATCTGTTGTGTTGCTTGCATTTTGTATTGAGTTGTATTGGGTTTTTTTAACTGAAGTATAATTCATTTACAGTATTGTGTTAGTTTCAGGTATACAGCTTAGCGATTCAGGTTTTTTTCAGATTACATTCCATGATAGGTTATTACAAGGTATTGAATATAATTCCCTGTGCTATGCGGTAAATCCTTGTTGCTTATCTCTTTTACATATAATAGTTTGTATCTGTTAATCCCATACTCCTAATTTGTCCCTCCCTCCGTCCCTTTCCCCTTTGGTAACCATAAGTTTGTTTTCTATGTCTGAGTCTGTTTCTGTTTTGTGTATAGATTCATATTGAGTTATATATTCCTCATAGTAACCTTTTGTCAGTTCTCAGTGCTGCAAATATCTGCTCTCAGTCGATAAGTTGTTTTCCATTTTTTTTGGACACTTGTAAGTTTTAAGTTGTGATGTTGTCAACTTTAACAGTTTTTTCCTTTATGTTTTCCATTTCTCATCTTGTAAGAAATGCTTCCCTAGTAATAGAAGGACATAAAAATACTCTTCTTATGTTTACTTATAATTTTTTTTCAATTTTTGCTTATTTGTGTTTATGATAGGAGGTAGGAATCTAATTGTGTTTTCTGCTTGGATAATGAATTGTTCCAGGGCCCCTTATCACATGGTCGTCTTTCCCCCCCTCCCCCAGATCAGCAAAGGACAACTCTGTCAAAATAACAAGCACCGATTCTGAGTTTATTTTATTTTATTTTGCGATACGCGGGCCACTCACTGTTGTGGCCTCTCCCGTTGCGGAGCACAGGCTCTGGACGCGCAGGTTCAGCGGCCCTGGCTCACGGGCCCAGCCGCTCCGCGGCATGTGGGATCTTCCCGGACCGGGGCACGAACCCGCGTCCCCTGCATCGGCAGGCAGACTCTCAACCACTGCGCCACCAGGGAAGCCCCCTGATTTTATGTTTTAAGTTTGCTAAATTTTGATTTTGAAAATAGAACTTCAGGAAAAAAACTGGAATTCTTCCTTTTGAAATGAACATCACTGGGTTGGAAGTAGGAAGACTTGAGTTCTGAACCAGATTGAACGGGCGTGCTCTGGTCCTGTCCACTAGTACAGACAGTATATATGACCTAGGTCAAAAGTGTTCGACTTTTTGGCTTTGAGCCCAAGTTCAGATTCCTCCACTTTGGGAGTTTGTGGTAAAGCCCATGAGGAAGAAAGGGAATAGAAGACCCTGCCTCTATAAATGATCACCTCATGCAACTAGAGGGTCACGTGTGGGAGCAATGTGGTCAGAACTAATTTCTGGTTTGTTCACCTGTGGCTCTTGGTAGCAGGTCACGTGGCTGAAAGCCTGGATGCAGAGGAAACCTGTGGAGCTGTTTGCCCCATCAAGGGAACTGAGGCATGGCAGACCCTTGAGGTGGCAGGGACTCAGCTCAGTAACGTGAGTCCTTAACCTCTTTGACCTTGGTCTCCCCATCTGTTAAGCAACACTGAGCAGCCGCTTTCTCATGTCTTTGGTTTTCGCGCGTGTGTGGGGTGCAGTTGTGTATAGCATCAGTCACCGTAGAACCAGGGAGCCTGTCCCATGGCTTTCTGAATCTGTTGTCTTTACGCTTTCAGAAATTGGTGCTGTTTCATTTTATAATGGCTGAAAGTCACATTTGGAATAAATGTCCATTTTAGAAGGCTCCAAAATACTACTTTTTGAAAAATTTCCCCGGTTCATTCCATAGTGGAGATTATCCTACAAACAAAAGGACTTGGGCAAAACTCTCTACTGGTGGAAATGTGTTCAGCTTTACTGATGTATTTTCACCAACAGACATCAAATTTTGTGAGTTTCTGAGTGACATTGCTGTAGAGAACGGGGTGGGAAATTATTCTTTCATTTATAACACTGTGGTCATACACACCCCCAAAATATATCGTTTAGGTTACTTGTGAAGAAATACAGTCTAATGACCAAGAGAACCATTTGGACTCAGATCAGGGTTTCAATGATTGCAAACTAGGAGGAGGACCCTGTGGAATTAAATTAACTTCTTCTTTAAGCCTTAGTTTATTCTTTTTTCTATGAAATAATAAGAGTAATTCACCCACATGGCTCTGAATTTTCAGTAAGGTAACACATGTAAAACACTAAGTTGTTTGGTCACATGCTAGCTACTTATATTATTATTGATGTATTTTCATGATTCTTGACTTATTTTTCTTTATTAAATTAAAAATCATCTAACTCACACTGAACTCTTTACCCACTGACCATAGACTTTTCCCATTTTATTTCCCAATACTCTTAAGTTTCTGTACACAGAGTTAATAATATTGGCTTGTAGCACGTACTTGATCTGGATCAGAGCTTATCTTTAAAAAGAGTCCTCTTTTTATTATTTATAGGTGGTGAAAACTGACTGGAAAGAGAGATAAGTTTATAAAACTTCTTTTATAATACTCACCTATTTTGTATGTCATATAATCCAAAAATTGTTTGGAAGGTTGATGTCCAAAAGACACATTTTATTGTGTGTGTGATAAAGGAGGCTCCATCTCTTATACGTAAAAAATGTTACAGAATTCTTTATTATTGTTTCTCCCAGGCCTGACTCCTCTTTCCCAGGTAATAGGGTAGACAGGGAAGAATCTTCACAGGTGCATGCAGGGTGAGGCTGCTGGACCAAGCAGGGGGTGTCCTTGTGACCATACAGGAAAAGAAAGTAATTGTCACTCAGTTTTTGCAGACTCAAATAAAACAAAGCGAAAAGCCAAGAGTTCAGACCAAAAAAAAATGTTACGTGAGACTTCTTGACTTCATGATACAATAGTGGAACCACTCCTAAGAGGTCAACTCTACCTCATTTGCATGTGCCATCCTGGCTGTTAAAGTTACATATTTTGAGGAGAGCTTCAAGATGGTGGAGGAGTAAGTCACAGAGATCACCTTCCTCCCCACAAATACATCAGAAATACATCTACACGTGGAACAACGCCTACAGAACACCTACTGAACGCTGGCAGAAGAACTCAGACCCCCCAAAAGACAAGAAACTCCCCACGTACCTGGGTAGGGCAAAAGAAAGAAAAAAAAAAAAAACAGAGACAAAAGGATAAGGACGGGGGCTTCCCTGGTGGGGCAGTGGTTGAGAGTCCGCCTGCCGATGCAGAGGACACGGGTTCATGCCCCGGTCTGGGAGGATCCCGCATGCCGCGGAGCAGCTGGGCCCGTGAGCCACGGCCTCTGAGCCTGCGCGTCCAGAGCCTGTGCTCCGCAACGGGAGAGGCCACAGCAGTGAGAAGCCCGCGTACCGAAAAAAAAGAAAAAAAAAGAATAAGGACGGGACCCACACCAGTGGGAGGGAGCCGTGAAGCAGGAAAGGTCTCCACACACTAGGAAGCCCCTTCGTGGGCAGAGACTGCGGGTGGCGGAGGGGGGAAGCTTCAGAGCCGCGGAGGACAGCGCAGCCACAGGTGCGGAGGGCAAAGGGGGGAGATTCCCACACAGAGGATCGGGGCTGACCGGCACTCACCAGCCCGAGAGGCTTGTCTGCTCACCCGCCGGGGCGGGCAGGGGCTGGGAGCTGAGGCTCGGGCTTCGGAGGTCGGATCCCAGGGAGAGGACTGGGGCTGGCGACGTGAACACAGCCTGAAGGGGGCTAGTGCGCCACGGCGGGCCGGGAGGGAGTCCGGGAAAAGTCTGGACCTGCCTAAGGAGCAAGAGACCATTGTTTCGGGTGCGCGAGGAGAGGGGATTCAGAGCGCCGCCTAAACAACCTCCAGACATGGGCGCGAGCCGCGGCTATCAGCGCGGACCCCAGAGACGGGCATGAGATGCTAAGGCTGCTGCTGCCGCCACCAAGAAGCCTGTGTGCGAGCGCAGGTCACCATCCACACCTCCCCTCCCGGGAGCCTGTGCAGCCCGCCATTGCCAGGGTCCGGTGATCCAGGGACAACTTCCCTGGGAGAACGCACGGGGCGCCTCGGGCTGGTGCAACGTCCCGCCAGCCTCTGCCGCTGCAGGCTCGCCCCGCACCCATACCCCTCCCTCCCCCAGCCGGAGTGAGCCAGAGCCCCCGAATCAGCGGCTCCTTTAACCCTGTCCTGTCTGAGCGAAGAACAGATGCCCTCAGGCGACCTACGTGCAGAGGCGGGGCCACATCCAAAGCTGAAGCCCGGGAGCTGTGGGAATAAAGAAGAGAAAGGGGAATCTCTCCCAGCAGCCTCAAGAGCAGCGGATTACATCTCCACAATCAACATGATGTACCCGCATCTGTGGAATACGTGAATAGACAACGAATCATCCTAAAATTGAGACGCAGGACTTTGGGAACAACTGTAGACTTGGGGTTTGGTTTGTGCATCTAATTTGTTTCCAGTTTTATGTTTATCTTAGTTTAGTATTTAGAGCTTATTATCATTTGTAGATTTGTTTATTGATTTGGTTGCTCTCTTCCTTTTATATATATTTTTTTACCCTTTTCTCCTTTTGTGAGTGTGTATGTATGTGCTTCTTTGTGTGATTTTGTCTGTATAGCTTTGCTTTTACCACTTATGCTAGGGTTCTGTCTGTCCGTTTTTTTTGTTTTTTTGTTTTTTTTAGTATAGTTTTTAGCACTTGTTACCATTGGTAGGTTTGTTTTTTGGTTTGGTGGCTCCTTTCTTTTTTTTAAATTACTTTTTAATTTTTTTATTTTTAATGATATATTTTAATTTTTTTATTTTAATAACTATTTTATTTTATTTTATTTTATTTTATTTTATTTTTCTTTCTTACTTTTGTTTTCCCTTTTCTTCTGAGCCGTGTGGTTGACAGGGTCTTGGTGCTCCAGCTGGGTGTCAGGCCTGTGCCTCTGAGGGGGGAGAGGCAAGTTCAGGACATTGGTCCACCAGACCTCCCGGCCCCATGTAATATCAGTCAGCGAAAGCTCTCCCAGAGATCTCCCTCTCAATGTGAAAAACCAGCTCCACTCAATGACCAGCAACCTACAGTGCTGGACACCCTATGCCAAACAACTAGCAAGACAGTAACACAACCCCACCCACTAGCAGAGAGGCTGCCTAAAATCATAATAAGGTCACAGACACCCCAAAAAACACCACCGGACGCAGTCCTGCCCACAAGAAAGACAAAATCCAGCCTCATCCACCAGAACACAGGCACTAGTCCCTTCCACCAGGAGGCCTATGCAACCCACTGAACCAACCTTATCCATTGGGGGCAGACACCAAAAACAACAGGAACTACGAACCTGAAGCCTGCGAAAAGGAGACCCCAAACACAGTAAGTTAAGCAAAATGAGAAGGCAGAGAAATACACAGCAGATGAAGGAGCAAGATAAAAACCCACCATATCAAACAAATGAAGAGGAAATAGGCAGTCTACCTGAAAAAGAATTCAGAATAATAATAGTAAAGATGGTCCAAAATCTTGGAAATAGAATGAAGAAAATACAAGAAACATTTAACAGGGACCTAGAAGAACTAAAGAGCAAACAAATAATGATGAACAACACAATAAATGAAATTAAAAATTCTCTAGAAGGAATCAATAGCAGAATAACTGAGGCAGAAGAATGGGTAAGTGACTTGGAAGATAAAATAGTGGAAATAACTACTGCAGAGCAGAATAAAGAAAAAAGAATGAATAGAATTGAGGACAGTTTCAGAGACCTCTGGGACAGCATTAAATGCACCACCATTTGAATTATAGGGGTCCCAGAAGAGGAAGAGAAAAAAAAAAGGGACTGAGAAAATATTTGAGGAGATTATAGTTGAAAACTTCCCTAATATGGGAAAGGAAATAGTCAATCAAGTCCATGAAGTGCAGAGAGTACCATACAGAATAAATGCAAGGAGAAACACACTGAGACACATATTAATTAAACTATCAAAAATTAAATACAAAGTAAAAATATTAAAAGAAGCAAGGGAAAAGCAACAAATAATATATAAGAGAATCCCCAAAAGGTTAACAGCTGATCTTTCAGCAGAAACTCTGCAAGCCAGAAGGGAGTCGCAGGACATATTTAAAGTGATGAAAGGGAAAAGCCTGCAGCCAAGATTACTCTACCCAGCAAGGATCTCATTTAGATTCGACGGAGAAATTAAAACCTTTACAGACAAGCAAAAGCTAACAAAATTCAGCACCACCAAACCAACTTTACAACAAAGGCTAAAGGAACTTCTCTAGGCAGGAAACACAAGAGAAGGAAAAGACCTACAATAGCAAACAAAAAACAATTAAGAAAATGGTAATAGGAACATACATATCGATAATTACCTTATATGTAAATGGATTAAATGCTCCAACCAAAAGACATAGACTGGCTGAATGGATACAAAAACAAGACCCATATATATGCTGTCTACAAAAGACCCACTTCAGACCTAGGGACACATACAGACTGAAAGTGAGGGGATGGAAAAGGATATTCCATGCAAATGGAAATCAAAAGAAAGCTGGAGTAGCAATTCTCCTATCACACAAAATAGACTTTAAAATAAAGATATTACAAGAGACAAAGAAGGACACTACATAATGATCAAGGGATCAATCCAAGAAGAAGATATAACAATTGTAAATATTTATGCACCCAACATAGGAGCACCTCAATACATAAGGCAAATGCTAACAGCCATAAAAGGGGAAATCGACAGTAACACAATCATAGTAGGGGACTTTAACACCCCACTTTCACCAATGAACAGATCATCCAAAATGAAAATAAAGAAACAGAAACTTTAAATGATACATTAAACTGGATGGACTTAATTGATATTTATAGGACATTCCATCCAAAAACAACAGAATACACTTTCTTCTCAAGTGCTCATGGAACATTTTCCAGGATACATCATATCTTGGGTCACAAATCAAGCCTTGGTAAACTTAAGAAAATTGAAATCATACTAAGTAGCTTTTCCAACCACAATGCTATGAGACTAGATATCAATTAAAGGAATATATCTGTGAAAAATACAAACACATGGAGGCTAAACAGTACGCTACTAAATAACCAAGAGATCACTGAGGAAATCAAAAAATACCTAGAAACAAATGACAATGAAAACACGACCAACCAAAACCTATGGGATGCAGCAAAAGCAGTTATAAGAGGGAAGTTTATACCAATACAATCCTACCTCAAGAAACAAGAAATATCTCAAACAACCTAACCTTACACCTAAAGCAACTAGAGAAAGAAGAACAAACAAAAGCCAAAGTTTGCAGAAGGAAAGAAACCATAAAGATGAGATCAGAAATAAATGAAAAAAAAATGAAGGAAACAATAGCTAAGATCAACAAAACTGAAAGCTGGTTCTTTGAGAAGATAAACAAAATTGATAAACCACTATCGAGACTCATCAAGAAAAAAGGGAGAAGACTCAAATCAGTAGAATTAGAAATGAAAAAGGAGAAGTAACAACTGACACTGCAGAAATACTAAGGATCCTGAGAGATTACTACAGGCAACTTTATGCCAATAAAATGGACAACGTGGAAGAAATGGACAAATTCTTAGAAAAGCACAACCTCCTGAGACTGAACTAGGAAGAAATAGAAAGTATAAACAGACCAATCACAATCACTGAAATTGAAACTGTGATTAAAAATCTTCCAACAAACAAAAGCCCAGGACCAGATGGCTTCACAGGCGAACTCTATCAAACATTTAGAGAAGAATTAACACCTGTCCTTCTCAAACTCTTCCAAAATACAGCAGAGGGAGGAACACTCCCAAACTCATTCTGTGAGGCCACCATCACCCTGATACCAAAACCAGACAAAGATGTCACAAGAAATGAAAACTAAAGACCAATATCACTGATGAACATAGTTGCAAAAATCCTCAACAAACTACTAGCAAACAGAATCCAACAGCACATTAAAAGGATCGTACACCATGATCAAGTGGGGTTTATCCCAGGAATGCAAGGATTCTTCAGTATATGCAAATCAATTAATGTGATACACCATATTGACAAGTTGAAGGTGAAAAACCATTTGATCATCTCAATAGATGCAGAAAAAGCTTTCGACAAAATTCAACACCAATTTATGATAAAAACTCTCCAGAAAGTAGGCACAGAGAGAGCTTACCTCAACATAATAGAGGCCATATATGACAAACCCACAGCCTACATCGTTCTCAATGGTGAAAAACTGAAACTATTTCCACTAAGATCAGGAACGAGACAAGGTTGCCCACTCTCAACACTATTATTCAACATAGTTTTGGAAGTTTTAGCCACAGCAATCATAGAAGAAAAAGAAATAAAAGGAATTCAAATCGGAAAGGAAGACGGAAAACTGTCAGTGTTTGCAGATGACATGATATTATACATAGAGAATCCTAAGGATGCTACCAGGAAACTACTAGAGCTAATCAATGAAGTTGGTAGAGTAGCAGGATACAAGATTAATTCACAGAAATCTCTTGCATTCCTATACACTAATGATGAAAAATCTGAAAGAGAAATTAAGGAAACACTCCTATTTACCATTGCAACAAAAAGAATAAAATACCTAGGAATAAATCTACCTAAGGAGACAAAAACCTGTATGCAGAAAACTATAAGACACTGATGAAAGAAATTAAAGATGATACAAACAGATGGAGAGATATACCATGTTATTGGATTAGAAGAATCAACATTGTGAAAATGACTATACTACCTTAGCAATCTACTGATTCAATGCAATCCCTATCAAACTACCAATGGCATTTTTCACAGAGCCAGAACAAAAAATTTCACAATTTGTATGGAAACACAAAAGACCCCGAATAGCCAAAGCAGTCTTGAGAAAGAAAAAGGGAGCTGGAGGAATCAGGCTCCCTGACTTCAGACTATACTACAAAGCTACAGTAATCAAGACCATATGGTACTGGCACCAAAACAGAAATATAGATCAATGGAACAGGATAGAAAGCCCAGAGATAAATCCACACACGTATGGTCACCTTATCTTCGATAAAGGAAGCAAGAATATATACAATGGAGAAAAGACAGTCTCTTCAATAAGTGGTGCTGGGAAAACTGGACAGCTACATGTAAAAGAATGAAATTAACACCATACACAAAAATAAACTCCAAATGGATGAAAGACCTAAATGTAAGGCCGGACATTATAAAACTCTTAGAGGAAAACATAGGCAGAATACTCTATGACGTCAATCACAGCAAGATCCTTTGTGACCCACCTCCTACAGAAAGGGAAATAAAAACAAAAATAAACAAATGGGACCGAATGAAACTTAAAAGCTTTTGCACAGCAAAGGAAACCATAAACAAGACGAAAAGACAACCCTCAGAATGGGAGAAGATATTTGCAAACGAAGCAACTGACAGAGGATTAATCTCCAAAATATACAGGCAGCTCACGCAGGCCAATATCAAAAAAACTAACAACCCAATCCAAAAATGGGCAGAAGACCTAAATAGACATTTCTCCAAAGAAGATATACAGATTGCCAACAAACACATGAAACAATGCTCAACATCATTAATCATTAGAGAAATGCAAATCAAAACTACATTGAAGTATCATGTCCCACCAGTCAGAATGGCCATCATCAAAAAATCTACAAACAATAAATGGTGGAGAGGGTGTCCAACCCTCTTGCACTGTTAGTGGGAATATAAAGTGATACAGCCACTATGGTGAACAGTATGGAGGTTCCTTAGAAAAGTAAAAATAGAACTCTACCATACGATGCTGCAATCCCACTCCTGGGCATATACCTTGAGAAAACCGTAATTCAAAAAGAGTCATGTACCACAGTGTTCATTGCAGCTCTATCTACAATAGCCAGGACATGGAAGCAACCTAAGCATCCATCAACAGATGAATGGATAAAGAAGATATGGCACATATATACAATGGAATATTACTCAGCCATAAAAAGAAGCGAAATTGAATTTTTTGTAATGTGGTGGATAGACCTAGAGACTGTCATACAGAGTGAAGTAAGTCAGATAGAGAAAAACAAATACTGTATGCTAACACGTATATAGGGAATCTTAAAAAAAAGAAGAAAATGGTTCTGGAGAACCTAGGGGCAGGATAGGAATAAAGACATAGACGTAGAGAATGGACTTGAAGACACGGGGAAGGGGAAGGGGAAGCTGGGACGAAGTGAAAGAGTAGCATTGACATATATACACTACCAAATGTAAAATAGATAGTGGGAAGCAGCCACACGGCACAGGGAGATCAGCTCGGTGCTTTGTGATCACCTAGAGGGGTGGGATAGGGAGCATGGGAGGGAGAGGCAAGAGGGAGGAGATATGGTGATATATGTATACGTATAGCTGATACACTTTGTTATAAAGCAGAAACTAACACACCATTGTAAAGCAATTATACTCCAATAAAGATGTTAAAAAAAAAATAAAGAAGAAAGTAACAATGAACATGGAAATGCGAGAAGAGGATTTTTTTAAAAAAAGCAGAGGGAATACATCAAGTTTAAGGAGCATATGCAGCTTTATGTAGGAAGGCATGTTTATCTTATGGGAAGAAATTGTCCGAAGAGGGAACCTGGGATTGACAGGTGGCTTCCTAGCATACCTCCTACATCTGAGCTTCCTTTACCTTCTCTTTGGTGCTAGGGATGAACCTGATGGCTTGCTTACCTATGAATGTCATGGTTTAGAAGTGAAATTGGGTATGAAAACAAAGTCCATTTATCCAATAAGATACAAAGTAGTATGTCTCTTTTATAGCTAGCGTATAAACAAAATACGAACTGTCGTTTAATGACACAGGTGTGAGGAAACACACACTGGACTAAAATGTTAAAGATATTTGTTCCACATGTGCAGTAAATACTAAACAAGGAGAAAGCTCCAAGGATTCTACAATCCTTCTTACATATCAAATTGTATTTTTCTTGCTTAAGAGGCATTAACATTTGTCATCTTTCTACAAGATCTCAGTTACATGGGGTGAGTCAATAATTTTATGAATAGTTCACATTCTCAGAATTTTTAATTTCCTTTTTAAAATAGCAAAATTTCCAAGATGTATAGTTCACAGTTCTATGTGTTAGTAAACAAAACTTACTGAATTTAGGGTCACCTTTGTTATAGAGGCAGATGTTTGGGAACATTAAGTTGACTCTCTATTAAACACTGTAAACAACCATAAAAAATTACATATTTTATTCAACATAGTACTTTTATATTTTTTAAATTTAAGCACAGTAAACTGTGTATTAGATTTATCAAGCAAGTAAATATAGATTCCTTGCCATTAAACTTGCATATTTTCCATGCAATCATTCTTGTCCTAAGTTCTTCTTTTAATATTACATTTTTATAAGGATTTCTATCCTAGTATTATGGACTTAAGTACATAAAAGCCTGCCTATGAAATATGTGTAAGTAAAAGATGAATTCCTGATAATTTCCTCAGATCATCCTAACTGTTCCTCTCTGAACAAGAAATATTCTTTTAAATTTCTGTTAATAAAGATCTAATTCCGACAGATGCAGTATAATATGCTCATGCATTATTCATATCCTGTCATTCTCTGATTAGGGGTTAGCAACTGGGAACACAGAAGAATTTAGTTAATGATAAAGTGGGTTATTTTCCAAATGCCACATCAAACTTCAAAATATATGTCGTTCATGAAATAGTATGTTGTATTTTTCCTGTTACATATCTGTACTTATATTAAAATTCGTCCTTTTTTCCCCCAAGTAGGTAGGGGTAAATTTAAATAAATGGTTCATTTTGTGTTCCGATGAACAAAGTAAAATTGCATGTATCTATAAATGTCCTTAAAAATACTTAGCTGCCTAGGTTTCTTAAAGAACTTTAAAATTGGTGAACCAGAGAAATGAATTACTTGTAGGTCTATAACCCAGGTTGAGAGGTTATGTATCTCTGTCGCTTCTTCTTCTACACACAGACACACAGGAGATCACGTAAATGCGTTTCCAAGATTTTTGCTTGCATTGCCTGTCCCTGGTAAGGATACCATTGCTCTCACTTCTACTGTTATTTGTACACTTAAACTTTCATTTCATCCCTATATCTTTTGCTTGAATATTTCCAAGGAAGCCCTCAACCTTCTCCAGAAAGGTACCTACATTTCACCCTCCATGACTTATCTCAAATTCATTGTTTTCAAATAAAATTGCAGAGGATCCTGGAATTCACTTGGAAACGAGTGTTTCTTCCTGGATTGGATTAAAAACAGAGAACCTGAACTTGTGCAGCCATTTTTACCTTACACAGAGATGCGCCGAAAAATATTTGACAGCTGATCAGGGAGGTCGCCCACCACAGCCTTGCTGAGACAGCCTGTAACTCAGTTGTTGGGTCTGGAGGGAATTTGGGGGCAGCTGATATGACCAGAACTGCGGGGGAGGATTGGAGTGGTAACTCTCTATGAACCGATAAGGAATTGCCTCAATATTGCAGCAGCTAGTAGGGCTGGGCCCGTGGATACTGGCTCTGTGGCCCCGTGTCACATCCTCTCCAGGCTACTTTGTCCAGACCGTGATGGGAGGAAAGTGGTACCGAACACTGATGATCACAGTAAAAGTCATCCTTATTACTTACATGGCTTGAGTTTTTAAGAAAGAAAACATTGGTGAAAAATCCCTGGGCCTTCTTGGCTGTGCAGTGCTAACCCCACAGCACCAAAATCATGACTGTGGGAGATTAAAGGTCTGTTGGAACCTCTCATGTTCCTTCCAGGTTCCTGGCGTTTCACCGTTTCATGAGAGCAGTGACATCTAGTGCCCTCCCCTCCCCCCCAGGACAGCAGTGACTCTGAACTAAGTGTGTTTATTTCAGAAGTAGCCTAGGTGCAACTAGAGGTGATCATACCAAGTGAAGTAAATCAGAAAGAGAAACACCATATGATATCACTTATATGTGGAATCTGAAATATGACGCAAATGAGCCTATCTGTGAAACAAACAGAATCACAGGCTTAGAGAACAGTCTGGTGGTTGCCAAGGGGGAGGGGGCTGGGGGAGGGATGGATTGGGAGTTTGGGGTTAGTCGATGTAAACTGTTATATATAGAATGGATAAACAACAAGGTCCTACTGTGTAGCACAGGGCACTACATCCAATCTCCTGAGATAAACTATAATGGGAAAGTATATAAAAAAGAATGTATATATATATGTATAACTGAGTCACTTTGCTGTACAGCAGAAATTAACACAACATTGTAAATCAACTATACTTCCATTAAAAGAAAAACCTAGGAGATACCTTATGAGACAGCTGTATGAATAAAAAGTTTATAACTCTGAAAAAAAACAGAAGTCAGATAGAGCTGGATTGAATCATGTTTCTAACACTGAGATTAGAACTTCTCTTATCTTTAATTTCTTTATTATAAAAGAGAGATATTATTGCATAACTCACCAGGTAGTTACAAAGATTAAATCAGACAATGTATGTCAGCTGTTTAAAGTGGTTTGTTTATAATAGTCTTAAAAAAAAAGTTGCCCCTGGGGAAAAAAAAAAGTAGCTTACACGCTTGACTTCATCTGGGGCCTGACTTTCACCATTTTTGAAACCCATCTCATTAATCTAAGTCAGGGGCCTCGTCTGTTCCAGATTTTCATGACCACTGGGGCAGGTTGGCCTGGGAGGCCAGACATTTTCTTGTATTCTGGCCCCGTGCCACACAGTACTCAGCTCAGAGGCTCCCTGGGAATAAGGCACTTCTGGGACCAATCTGAGGATTTGCAAAGCATTTCAAGTGAGCCCAAAACTACTTTTAATAAAAAGGGGGTAGAGGCTTAAGACCAGCCTTTTCTCCTAATGCATTTTGACAAAAACGGTTGTTTTGAATTAGATGGGAGTGGAAAGCTCTTAAGGAATAAAAATGAAAACTCACCAAAGGCTTTTATGTTCATACGTGTTCTGAAGTTTTCTGCTCATTATCAGATTGGTTTTTTATGCCTAGGACTTCATGAATATGTATTTTATTTGTACTTTTTGGTGAGCACAGTACAGAGGAATTGAGTGAGTTTGAGAGAAAAGAATGTGGTTTTTTTTCACATCTTTATTGGAATATAATTGCTTTACATTGTTGTGTTAGTTTCTGCTGTATAAAAAGTGAATCAGCTATACATATACATATATCCCCATATCCCCTCCCTCTTGCGTCTCCCTCCCACCCTCCCTATCCCACCCCTCTAGGGGGTCACAAAGCACCGAGCTGATCTCCCTGTGCTATGCGGCTGCTTCCCACTAGCTATCTGTTTTATGTTTGGTAGTGTATATATGTCCATGCCACTCTCTCACTTCGTCCAAGCTTCCCCTTCCCCCTCCCCATGTCAAGTCCATTCTCTACGTCTCAGTCTTTATTCCTGTCCTGCCCCTAGGTTCTTGAGAACCTTTTTTTTTTTTTTTAGATTCCATATATATGTGTTAGCATACGGTATTTGTTTTCTCTTTCTGACTTACTTCACTCTGTATGACAGACTCTGGGTCCATCCACCTCACTACAAATAACTCAATTTTGTTTCTTTTTATGGCTGAGTAATATTCCATTGTATATATGCGCCACATCTTCCTTATCCGTTCATCTGTCGATGGACACTTAGGTTGGTTCCCTGTCCTGGCTATATTGTACATAGAGCTGCAGTGAACATTGTTGTACATGACTCTTTTTGAATTGTGGTTTTCTCAGGGTTTATTGAAAGAGAAGAATCTTTTTAGAAAGGTTTGCTACAAATCCTGCCCACCCCACACTCCTGAACACTCCTCCCCCTGCATCACCCACCTCTGAGGCCTTATAGATGTTTAAGAATGGCTGTAAACCTCTGTTTCTGTTTCTGGTTTTAGTCTAATGTGGGTGGCAAGGAGGTCTTTTTATTGTTTCTTATTTAGAGCAGTTCCTGCTGGGCTGTACACAGTTGAGCTTGTGCTAATGTGGACCTTTGAAATACCCACTTGCTCTCATTCTAGAATTCTCTTTTTTAATTTTCATTTAAAATAAGTCTTGGGGCTGGCCCTCTCTCTTGTAGAGTCTGTCAGAAGAGCTTTTTCATAGGTCTCATCAGTCCCTTCAGTTTTAAGCAAAAGTGAAAAATACATAGTTATTTCATCACTAGTGGGCATGTCTTAGGATGACAACTCTTTGAGCCATTATTGGCAGCTGACTTGGTTAGTGATGTCAGATACTGAGTGCTAGGATGCCTCTATCTCATCTACGTTCAGTTGTTGTAGACACACACACACACACACACACACACACACATATATATATTTTTTTTTTTTTTTTGAAAACTTGTACAGAATAGCATAAGCGCTCACCTTGTGTTAGTTTGGGTTGGGGGAAGCAGGCTGAAGCGCCATCTGCTGGTTCCTTCCCCTTTTTCACAAAACCCTTCTTGTAGTTTAAGAAAAAAAAATCCATTATTTGAAATTCAGCCCTTCCTCTCCAAATTCCAACACAGATTTCTCATGAAAAGTTTCCTAAAAGCTAGCAAAAATCCATATATTGGTTTTTAGATTTCGGCCTGGGTTATGGGGCTAGTGACAACATAACCCAGTGAGGATGGAGGTACATTTCTTTAACCAGCTCACTTATTTGGACCAAGTTCTCCAATTCCTAGAGATAACCAAGAGATCCTTCCTGGGCTGTAAATAGATCCTTGATCTTCATTCACTTCTTCATATAGTCATTGAACAAATATTTACTTAGCATGTGCTATGAGCCAGCCACATGGGATGCATCAGTGGACAAATATGTCTTGTTATCCTGTATCCATCCCAGGAAATTCCTTGCCCACATGGGTTTACATTTTAATGGGAGATACAGCAATAAACCATAAACCTAATAATTCCATTGTTTAATACGGTGGAAGCTTGGAAATGTTGTAGAAAAAAATGGCAATCAAAATAAAGGAGATGGATGAGCAGATGGAAGCTGGGATAGTCCTGGTTGAGAGAGTATAGCTTGAGCAAAGGTAGACATGAGAAAGAAGTCATGTACATATCCAGGCGCAGAGGGAACAGCCACTACAAAGGCCTAAGGAGAAAGTTTGCCTGGTGGGTCCAGAAACACCTAGAAGACCATGTGTCTGGGGCAGAGAGAGTGAGGGAGACAGAGGGTAGGAGATGAGGTGCGCATATGCTAAAACATCTCTTGTTACCCTCTCTCCACCCCAGGAAATGCCTGCCCCTAAATCACCTTTCATGGACTTTCCTTGCTTGACATGGCTGAGCGTATTCTAGTTGTCAGTAGGAATTTCACATTAGTATGAAGAGCCCCTTGTATCTTTAGTATCATTCTGTGTCATGATTGATGTGCCTTTTATCCCCTGGGTTACATTTTCTGGGACCTTCTAAAGGTTTGGGGGAGAGCTGAATTGTAAGGGACTGTCCCCTCTGGGGCTGGGATGGCAACAAGCCTGGCATTAGCAATCTAATAGAAATACGTCTTGTTTGACTAACCTGTAACAAATGTAAATTCTTTGTTAGAGCTTCCCTTACTAAACCTTGAAGCTGTTTTTGCCATGAATGGGATGGCAATCTATCATTTTGGCTAATCAGTTCAACTAAATGACCTATTGAGTAAGTCAAAGAGACAAAGATTTGTTTTCCTGCTATATTGATCCTCATTGAGTCTCATGCAGTTTGATTAATTTGAACTCGTAAAAGTATAGATTCCAAGGGACATGAGCTATCCTCTGTTGTAACTTTTTTATTCCATAGCTCAGAGAGTTTTTTCTGATGTATAGCACAACCATTCAATCAGCTCTGTGTGTGTGTGTGTGTGTGAAATTTATCTCTTACTGTAAATTCTCCCTCCAGAATTCAGGATGGTATTTTTCCACTCGTGTTCTTACAAGAAGACAAGTGAGTTTCAGAGATTTGTTGTTTATAACTGGTTCCTTCTTTGCCTCAAATATAAAATGACTCAACAGTCACTGCTCTTTGGCGGGGGGGGGGCGGGGGGAGGATGCAGGGGGGTCGGGAATAATTGATTTGAGCTGGTGATGAAAAACAGAATCAGATGACCTGAGCATTGAGTTTCCTGGTACAGTTGGCAAAGACATTTGACCTTCTCAGAAAGGTCAGGCTCTAAGGACTGGATATTGTCAACTTTTCAATATTAGTTACTAGAAAATGCACTGCCTGACCCCGCTGCCATGTTCCTCTTGATGTATCTGGCCCTGAAACAAATTGTCAAAGACAGAAGTGAACCAGCACAGAAGACATATCAGAAATTCTGTGTGGCTCTGTGTATCACATCTAGATTAAATAGCCAGTTGGGGCATCCTTTGGAATATAAAACTTTGGGGGAAATTCAGGTATTACATCCTAATCATCTTTCACATTTGCATTTCCCTAAAGTTCAATAGCTTCTATTATTCACCTTATCTCTGAGCAATTTTACTTTCCATCTTAGCTTCTCTTCTTAGGTATCTCCTTACTGGATCTCATTATCTATGTTTATTTCTCTAGTCTAGAGGATCCTGAAGGGCGAAGTTTGAATTTTTCCCTTTTATAGGAAAATACAGTCTCGCTTGTGATACAGAGAAATTAACCTGGATGGGGCACAGGGCCACTCTGCCTGGCTGGCTGCTTTGCTCTAGTTAGAAAGGAAAGACTGAATCCCAGGCAACTGGCTGGTCCCTTGCAGAGGCTCCCAAGGTCTTCCTCCTTTTTCCTGTAGTCTTTAGAATTTTCAGAACTTGATACCTGTTTCTATTCCAGTGCAAGAATAAAGCTCATTCCATGGAGAAGTAACAGTAGTATTGACTGTGTCATGCAGCAATGTGGAAATGAAGAATTTACTGGTACTCATGCCTTACTGCCATCTGCTAATTCCTGGAACTATCGTTTTCTTAGAATTCATTAGATATTTCACAAGTTTCCGTTAAGGACACTTTTTGCTTGTGAGCACTTAAAAGCACTTTAAAAGACCTTTATAAATCCATTAAAAAGAAGTAAAAAGTTTGAAAAAGTTCTCTCTTCCTCCCCTGATATACTTTTCCTTTTCTTCACTGAAGCCAATACAGAATCTCGGACTGCATTTTGTATCTTATCTTTATCCAACACGGCAATGTTTACCTTCTAAACGTAGCACGGACCCAATCGCCATTGAGACGGAGTTGCTCTTTATATCAGTAGAAGTGTTCCAGCTAATAAGTGAAGACGGGATCCAGGAATTGGAGTTTCACTGTTTTTCAGTCCTGATGACTGACGGGCTGTAGGCCGGATACCAGTCGTTGCTACCTTTACAAAGAAGGGGAGGACCTGGCATGACATTCCTCCTGGTGGGAGTACACAATACAAGTATAAAGAGTCCTCGCCCAAGTCAGATAGGAATTGGATCAAGCCTCTAGATCTCACTAGCCGTCTACACTGGATCATGTAAGATGAAAATACAGGGATGCCAAATCCAGAATGTGTAAAATACTCCAGGACAAATGGCCAGTTTTCTTTATAACCAAATTGCAAGGGAGATGATGAAAAGGGATGGTAGGGAATCTGTAGGTGAAGGAAATGTCAGAGCCAGCGGCCATTGCACTGTCTCGACCTCATTTAGATCCTGATTTAAGCAAAAGGTTGAAAAACAAATGTTATGAGACAATAGGGGAAATGTGAACACAGACGGGACATTTGCTAATGTTAAAGAATCACTGTTAGCTTTTTAGTGTGCGACACTGGTCGTTATTAGGTTCTTTTTAAGTAGCTCCAATCTTTTAGAGATCCATGCTGAAAGATTCATGAATGAATTGAAAACAAGTCGTACTGAAGTCAAAAAGGAAATGGAATACAAATTATGGGAAATGTGTCTCAGAATTATGCTTTCCATTGTTAACTTATTCCCTTTGGGTGTTCCGCATGTTATATGATTCATAAATCCCATCTAACCCAACTTGAGATGCTTGATTTTTTAAAAAATGTTATTGAAGTATAGTTGATTTACAATGTTGTGTTTAATTTCTGCTCTATAGCAAAATGACTCAGTTATACATATATATATTCTTTTTCATATTCTTTTCCATTATGGTTTATCACAGGATATTGAATATAGTTCTGCACGCTATACAGTAGCACCTTGTTGTTGATCCATCCTATAGATACTAGTTTGCATCTGCTCATCCCACACTCCCAGGCCTTCTCTCACCCACCGCCCCACCCCCGCCCTTAGCAACCGCAAGTCTGGAGAAGGCTTGATGTTTTGCTGTCAACCACATGCATCTGTTACAAGCATACAGACAAGTTACAAGTTACAGACAAATGAAACCATTTAAATAGGATTCTAAGAATTACTAGTTTTGCTTCAAAATTCTTTTATTTTGATACTTTTTCCTTAATTTTCATGTATCTGGTCTTCAACTATGGATGATAGTTTAATCATTTACTCAACACTTCTATTTATGTAATACTGAATATTGATAATTGATATAAGTACTTACAACTCCTCACACCTCTGTAGATATCATACCCTTAAAGAGGCCAGCCAGCAATAAGCATGCAGCCAGTATTTGTTAAATGAAGAAATGAAATTTTCTTTAGTACTATTTTAAACTCGTTGTGAAAGCCAAAGAATATTATACTTTTAATACACTCCTCTTGTTCAGTAATTACTGATTAACATATTTTACAAGATTTTTAAGAGTAATCATTATAATTTAAAAGCACTTTTTAATACTTCTACAGAAAAAGCAATTAGAATGTTCCATATTCCTTTTTTTACATTAAGAAACTTTTTAATAAACATTTTTTTCTTTAATAAAAATGTTACATAATCACTAGTGAGAAAATCAAAAGTACCAAAGAAGTCTTTATTCTATTACCAGACACAACTGCTATTACCATTTTTATTTCTTTTTAGTCTTTGTAAAAACAAAGTTACACTCAAATTAAGAAACATTCCTGTCTTCAATTTTAGAGATAGAATCCCATCACATGAATGTTTTTCTTTGAAATTTCCTCTTGGTATTGTTTTTTCTTTAATTAAAACAGTAACTTCGAAGCTTTTTAGAAAAATGGGAACTCTTCTACCCGGTGAAATGTACACAAAAACAGACTGTAAGTACAGGCACTACTTTCTGGCAGCATATGACAACACCTTGAAAGAAGAGGGCTATTTTTAAATTTTTAAAATTTATTTATATTCATTTTTTGCCCTGGGAACAGTAGGCCTATTTTAATTTCTAGTAATAGGTTTAGCTTGTTAAGTCATCCTTTTAGATGGACCTAAAGATTAGTAATAGGAACAACTTATACCAAGATATAAAATAAAGAAATAAAACACTACCCCTTTGCAGTGCTTTCCTTCCCTAAACCACGCTCCATTAATGCCACTATTGAATTTTGTCCTCTTTGCATTGAGTAGCTATCAAAATCTGGAGCAAGCCATCATATGTCTTTTTTAAAATTAATTAATTAATTTATTTTTGGCTGTGTTGGGTCTTCGTTTCTGTGCAAGAGCTTTCTCCAGTTGCGGCAAGTGGGGGCCACTCTTCATCGCGGTGCGCGGGCCTCTCTTGTTGCGGAGCACAGGCTCCAGACACGCAGGCTCAGTAGTTGTGGCGCATGGGCTTAGTTGCTCCGTGGCATGTGGGATCCTTCCAGACCAGGGCTCGAACCCGTGTCCCCTGCATTGGCAGGCAGATTCTCAACCACTGCGCCACCAGGGAAGCCCCCGTCATATGTCTTTTACTTGAAACACAGCAAAACTTTTGAGCTCAGTCCTGTTGGGCTTCACCACTGTGAAGACCCCCCTTCTTTGTGCCTTCCCTCTCTCTCTTCTTCTCTCTCCCAATTTCTCCTTTCAAAGGAAATTTATAATTGCTTTCTAGTCTCAGAGCTCAACAGGCAAATAGGAAAAAGGCTTACACAGCTAGAGAAGTGAATTTTGAGCAGTGAGTTTTGTACAAAATTAAAGGCATTCCGTTCCATGTGATAGTAGTGATTGACTCCTATGGTCCCTCATTTTGTGGCTGCTTTACACTTTCCAAGGGATTTCTTTGTCTAACCCATAAGGGATTGGAACAGACGTTAATCTTCTCATTTAATAAGACTTAGGCGGTGATGCAGTTTGGTTCACGTTGAAGAGCTTGACTTTGACGGAGCCTAGATGAGAATGGGACCCCGTGACCCCCATCCTCCTGCGTCACACACTCGGAGGTTATGCTTGGGGACAGGAGGCCCATTTCCCACAACCATGACCAACCCAATGTTTCTTGGAGTTCAGTCTTCCAAGGTAATAAGTTTATGAAGGCTCCCATGGTCTACAGAGCTGAACTGAAGTCAAGCCAAGTCTTGGGGCCACAGGGGCAGAAATAGGTTAAATGGCCTGACCCTCCCACTCTGCCTGGACTCATCTGCATCCTGATCCACACACTCACCTACACCCCAGCCCATCACCTTGCACTACCTTTGTCCAGATGAGCTGAGTGTGGGCACCAAAAACATCTGTGTGTTCCACTCATCTCCTTTAAAATCTTTGTTCTTTTCTGATGTCAGCCAAGCTTCTCTGCTCAAGGCCAAGGGTAGACGGTCATTTAGCATGGACGTTCTATTTCCTTCATTTTACATGTCCCGCTATTCCTCAGGCGCTGGCTTTGTAGGATAGACTTTTTTCTTAAATGCGATCCATTATATTCCTCCAGGTTGGGAAGAGTCAGTGGGACATTTTTTTAAGTTTTATTATTTTTTACACAATTTTAAAGGTTACTTTCCATTTACAGTTATTACAGAATATTGGCCGTCTTCCCCGTGTTGTACAGCACATCCTTGAGCCTGTGCTACACCCAAGGGTTTGTCCCTCCCACTCCCTCCGCACTGATAACCACTCATTTGTTCTCTCTATCTCTCACTCTGCTTCTTTATTGTTATATTCACTAGTTTGTTGTATTTTTAGATTCCACATATAAGTGATATAATACAGTATTTGTCTTTCTCTGTCTGATTTATTTCACTCAGCATAATACCTTCCAAGACCATCCATGTCTCTGCAAATGGCAAAATTTCATTCTTTTTTATGGATAAGTAATATTCCACTGTATATCTGTACCACATCTTTTTTTATCCATTCATCTGTCGATGGACACTTAGGTTGTTTCCATATCTTGGCAATTGTAAATAATGGTGCTGTGAATGTTGAGGTGCATGTATCTTTTTGAATTAGTGTTTTTGTTTTTTTCTTTTTTGGATCTACCTTGGGGTGGAATTGCTGATCATATGGTAGTTTATTAAGTTTTTTGAGAAACCTCCATACTGTTCTCCATAGTGGCTGCACCAATATACATTCCCACCAACAGTGCACGAGGGTCCCCTTTCCTCCACACCCTCTCCAGCATTTATTGTTTCTAGATTTTTTGATGATGGCCATGCTGACAGGTGTGAGGTGATACCTCATTGTGGTTTTGATTTGCATTTCAATGGGATCTTTTTAATGTTGGATGTTACACAATCCCTAGCAGGGTGAGATGCAGATGGAGGGTAAAGAGAGTAGAAATATGGTAAGTAGCTTAAAAACACCTCCATTAAATCCATACTCAGTACAAGTGTTTTATATGTCATCTCAACATATTGCAGTAGTCTTTCACAATAAATATTCTATCCCCCATTTTACAGAACAGGAAATGAGGGTTCTGGGAAATGTGACCTGAGTAGGGACAGACTCAGGATTTGTGACACGGATCCTCCTTCAAGTAATATTCAAATATTTAACACATTTTCATAGCAGGGAGCAGGCTGGCAATGATGAGGGATGCTTTCCGATCTCCATTCATGGGCACTGGCTGTTTCAGCAGGAGTTGGACTCATTTTGTCAGCTTTCTAAGAGTTACCGAGAGATCTGAGATCTTTTCCCAAATTATTTTAGCCCTGTTTTAACACTCCTTATAGATCAGTCCTCTGCTTTCCACTTCTTAATTTGCTCTGACCCTTCCTAGCTGGTGAGTGGCAGAGGTGTGGTTTAAAACGTGATCTTCCTGTGTTCTTTGCTTGTATCATCTGCCAGCATTTCTTAAGATTCATGAATGTGTGTGGTCGGTCAAATGATCACTAGTAAATTAACTCCATAAACATTGATTGAGTGGCTATTCTCTGTCTTGAATTTGGATATTGTTTTATGGTTTACAAAGAGCTTTCACAGCTATAATCTCATTTAAATCTGACCCAGGAACACAGGGATGTCACAACCAACCCTCCTTCACATGCAGAACAGACTCCCCAGTAGGGTCAGGACACTCTTGTCTTCTAACTCCAAGTTTTATTATACTGTAAAGCTCCTGTGTTCCTGGGTTTCTTTCAGGTGATGCTACTGTCCAGCCTGAGAATAAGAAAAAAGAGGGAAGGCGGGGGGGTGGTTACTTAGTAGCTGTGATTTTGAAACCAAGAGAATGGCCACTTCAGTGGCCATTTCTTCGCCCAGAGCTCTAAGGATGGCATTAATAGCCACGTTAAACACAACACTGTAATTCAACTATATTTCAAAAAAAATAAATTAAAAAAAATAGCCACATTAGAGGTAGAAGAGGAAACCTTCCTTTTGAAAAGACTATGATGATAACACACTTCTTGAAGGTTTAGAAGAGTTTTATATTTCATGATATAATGGGGTCAGTAAGGCTTCACAGAGGTGATGCCGTCGGAACTGTGTCTCAGGGAGTCAGGATTTATCTGAAGCAAGAGGGGGGATAAGAGGCAAGACTGTCTCTTCCTGGGAGAGGAATAGGAGCCACACTCAGAGGGGTGCTAGAGCAGGGAGGGTTCAGGAGTGCAGGGCAGGAAGGAAGTGTCGGTGGGGGAGTGGCTGAAGCCCCCGGAAGCGTCCATGCCAGAGGTTACATGACCAAAGGGATGGATGAGAATCATGACCCAGTTGGGAAGGTCGACTGACAGAGGAAAGCCCAGAAATGGGATACTAACATTCTCTCAATTCTCTACTTAATTCCGTCCTAATAAACCTGTTTATCAAGAGTGAGAGGTGGTGAGTGGTATCTTCAAGGTACCTTCCACAAAGAGGAAATGTCAGCCCTCAATGTTTTTACGTTCCTTCAAAAGAGAAGACAGCCTTCCCACTGAGTATTGTTCTGGAGACACATGCAAACCTTACAATCAAAGGTTGGATTATTTGATGACTTTTTTAGGCTCAGTTGGAAAGCATCCTGTTCACCCTTCAAGGCAGTATAGGGTAGCAGGAAGACAGGACCTCAAGAGACAAAATTCCTACACTGGAATCCCAGCTCTGCCGTGTGCTCCCAGTGTGACCTTGGGTATATGACACAGTGTGGTGACAACACTCAGAAGTGTGCTTGGGGACAAGGATTAATCTGTGACTTATAGTTCAATCCTCTGCCTATTGTGCTTTAAATGAAGTGCCTAATTTTCACCCCTTTCCCGTTTTCTTTCTTCATTTAAAGGATTTCTTTGTACTTTTAAAAAGCATTTTTACAGTGGGAAAAAATATGTAAGATAAAATACCCCAATTGTGTTTCTTATATACTCATGTGAATAATGTTGGTATAGTTAGTATGAGATATTAATTTTATTCATTAGTATGGGTAATATTGGTATATGAATGAAGAAAAAAGACCAGAATGTTGCTAATCTGAAGACTAAATCCAATTTCAGTTACATGATTTTATTTATTTATTCTTAGAAAACAGGAACGATTATTCCCATATTCAGGGGTTGAGGCGGAAGTTCAAAACTTTAGTTGTATTTCTGCTTGGGAAAATAGCAGAGATCTAAAATTAGTCTTAGAAGACCACAGATATGTACCCAGCCAAATTTAATGTGGGATTTTAAAGTTCATGGAGTTAAATAGTTTAAGGCAACACTGTACAAAGCAAATAGAAAGTGCACTTTTAAACAGGTTTTTTTGTTTGTTTTATTTGGTAAGGTATCAAAACCATTTGAAGAACGTATTTACATTTTTATGATAATGATACTTAAAATATTTGGCATCGTGAAAAATGTATTAAATGTGAAAACATTAACAAAGTGAGAGGTTTTTCTTTAAAGGAATTTCTTTAGTGGGTATCACAGTGGCTACCTCAAAAGAAAACACTCCTCTATGTGGTAGACGTTCCTAATTCTTAGCTATGGATTTCTACACTTACAATTTAGTTGGTAGTTATGTGTGGCAATGACTAGTGTTAAAGTTGTGATGTTGTATCTATGGAACAGAAACAAACCCACAGACGTAGAAAACAGACTTGTGGTTGCCAAGAGGCGGGGGGGAGGGGAGGGAAGGATTGGGAGTTGGGGATGAGCAGATCCAAAATATTACACAGAGGATGGATAAACAACAAGGTCCTACTGTAGAGCACAGGGAACTGTATTCAATATCCTGTGATAAACCATAATGGAAAAGAATATGAAAAAGAATATATGTATGTATAACTGAATCACTTTGCTGTACAGCAGAAATTAATACATTGTAAATCAATTATACTTCAGTAAGATTTTTATTTTAAAGAAAAGCTGTGATGTTAGAACACTTTTTGAAAGGATGTCTATGATCTAGTTATTTCTTCTCCTGTAGTTCAATAAACTTGAGTTAAGGTTTAATAAAATAAGATGAGGTGTAGCTTTAGTCCTACCATTTGGGAAAACTGAATTATGGAATGTAGCTCCTTCAGAATTGAAACTAGGCACCTACTCTCAAAGCAAAAAAAAAAAAACTTTTTTTAAAAGCAAAGAAGAATCTTGTGATTTAGTCTCTGCAATTCAGCCTCCTGTCTTCCTAGAGTGTGTGACTTCAGTTGACAGCAGTTATTTTAACCTGAATCCCTCAAAGACCAATTTTTCATTCATTCGTCATGTTCCAAGACTAGCCACTCTCAATACCTAACGGAGGAAATTGCTGGCATCGCATTTTATGTAGTAGGTTCAAAGGGACTAACTTATCATTGGAGGGAAGGTAGGAGAAGTTCACAGCGTCCCGAACTCCCTCATTCCCCAACGCGGGCAATGCCGTCCAATAGGGAATAGGTAGGGGAAAAGTGGTAGAACTCTCAAAAACATCTGAAATCAACAGCATCCATTTCTGCGACAATGCACAATCTCCTTGAAGTTAGAAAATAAAAGCAAAAAGAATGAGCTCCGTCTTGTGGAGAGACCATCCTCTGTCACACGCATCTGTTACCCCGATATTTTTTATATGATGCTTAAACAAATGAATATGATATGGGGGAAAGTTTATCAACTGTGGTCTGATTGGAACAATTTCCAGTAAATAAAGACATTCGGTAGCATTAGTGTATGTGTTGGTTTCTTGAGATTTAAGAACATTTTCAAGATATATGGTACTAAATAGTAATAAGGGACAGAGAAATCAGGAGAAAAAGCTAGCTTTCTGTTAGAAAAAAAATCTATAAATGATGACAAGCAAAAGGCGTGATTCTTAAAGAATCATAGACATTTAGATCTAGAAGGAATCTTGGACATCATTTAGTCAAACCTCCTCATCTAACTAGGTGAGGAGATATTCTTTATTTCCTAATTAAAATGATCAATTATCATTTCAAGTCCCATGTGAAGTGGAACTAAACCAGGGAAAAGAGGTCCAGTGTTGGGGCAAGTTGCATTATGTTTTTGAAGCTTCTAGTCAAAACAGTTATGTACATGAAGAGATTAAAGTGAGCTGGAAGTTCCTCAAGGAACTTCAGTGAGGGAAAAATCAGGGAGAAGTTTAGTTTGGCTAGAGTGAAAGGGTACTTCTGAGAACCTCAGTTTTTTTATTTTTATTTTTAATATTCTAACAACAGGTATGGAAATAGGTCTGGTTAGCAATAGTCTAAATGCAAAGTGAAAAATACCGTCCCAAATTCTAGGTATTTGGTCATGCATGGCTCATGGTGTTGTAGTCACCTGTTTTATCTTGTATGTATTTGAATCCTCTCTCAACTAGACTGCCATCTCTTTTAGGGCCTCTGCTGTATATTACAGTCTGTTTCCTATCCATTGCACCTTACCTGGCACCTTAAGTGGCACATCTTTATTTTTTATTTTTTTATTTTATATTGGAGTATCGTTGATTAACAACACTGTGTTAGTTTCAGGTGTACAGCAAAGTGATTCAGTTATACATATACAAGTATCTATTCTTTTTCAAAATCGATTCCCATTTAGTTTCTTACAGAATACTGAGGAGAGCTCCCTGTGTTATACAGGAGATCCTTGTTGGTTATCTATTTTATATATAGTAATGTAACTTCTTAAAAACTTGATGATTTATTAGTTGTTGATTGATAACTGTACCTTTAAAATAGAAACTTCATGTTCCTTAGCTATGTGATTCAAAGGTAAAGCATGATGAAGACATACCTTTCTAAATCAGATTCTCTCACTGACTCTCTCTGGGAGTTCTAATTCCTTTCTGTGTCCTTTATTCAAGACTTAATAGATGATCTTACTTATAAAGCAGAGATAGAGGCAGAGACGTAGAGAACAAACGTGTGGATACCAAGGGGGAGGGGGCAGTGGGGTGGAAAAAAAAAAAAAGACTTAAACTAGGAGTTACAGCCCTCAATACTTCCCTAGCATAAAGCTCTTTGTAAGCAACAGGAGAGTTTTCTTTTCTTTTGTAAAAGTCTCAGCCACGATAGTGATACTATCTGCAAAAATACATACTTGGAATGGACCAAACCCCCATATAAAATATACTAATGCCTTATTTTGGAAGTTTTCCTCTAGTGGTTTTATTTTATTTTCCTTCCCCAAGCACATAAAAACGACCACAAAGGTATTTCTACAAAACATTTCAAGCTTTCTTTTGAAGATAATGATGATACATATTTTATGATTTTGTTTTCCTTTGGGGGTTAATAATTGAAGGACATTTTTAAAAGCTTAGTAAGAAGAATTAACCTGGAAGGAAGAAGAGGGACCGATATCAGTAATACCGCCCACGGCACTTTATATGTAATCGCTCACCTAATTCTCACAACCTCCCTATCCAGAAGTTTATTATTATCATTCTCATTTTACAGGAGAGGGAATTTGGAAACAGAAGGAGTCAAGTAACTCATCCACAGTTACTCAGCCATGATCTGGAGTTCAACCCTGTCTCCACAGGCAATGGGCTTAACCAGTGTACATACAGCCCTTGAATGGACAAAAAGTATAGGAAAAGAATCATTTCAATCTCAAATTCGTGGTTTGCAATGTTTGCTTTAGTGAGGATAAAAAGTTTATTGAGTTACCTGTGAATCTTTAAAAATATGCTTTTGGTGGTGGTGGGGGGTAGCATTATACTAATCTCATACTTGGATTGTTGGCTGTTGTCCTCAGAGTGGGTTTGTGTCACCTGCTGGCAGAGCTG
Source organism: Mesoplodon bidens (assembly GCF_964165515.1). NCBI lineage: Eukaryota > Metazoa > Chordata > Mammalia > Artiodactyla > Ziphiidae > Mesoplodon > Mesoplodon bidens. The sequence continues at coordinate 4,270,454 of NC_138178.1, read as the reverse complement.
ACTTACGTAATGCCATCTCCGCCTGCTGCAATTTTTGGAAAGCTTAAAAAAATAATAATTCTTTAGTGTATTAATTAAAAACCTAAGGCCGAGTTTCCCAGTGTCTTTTACATAGTTTGTAGGGCTTGGGAAAACACAAAGATACACTCCCCACGCATGTTTTTGACCTGAAATTGGCTAGAGTCTGGCATGGCAGCCACGCCCACACATCATAGCAGCATCGACTGCCCTGCTCTGGGGATGACCGTCGTTCCAGAGGACACTGAAGTCGCACAGGCAGCTTCCCTCACCGCAGTTTACACTGGAGGATGGAGCCTCTCTCCATTTATTAGTGCTGCTCCAACTTCGATGTGTTTAGTGACCTTCAGTTGTAATTTGTGTGTGTTGCTTTAAAAACTTGTAAGCACTTGAGACTTCGGAGCTAGTCTCTAGTGGAAACATCTGTTTGTTTCTATTACTGTGTCTATCTACGTTTCTTTCTGTTAGGTTAAGAAAGGGATAATGTCCTAAAAAAGGAAAAAAGCGGGAGTGGGGGGGACCCTGCCCTGGGAGATGAGGATTAGGGCTTGATCTCAGGCTCTGCCAACACTGTAGCTCTAAGGAAGAGAGTCAGGTCAGCTCTTCGAGGGTCGCTGTTAAAAGAGCCAGGCGAGGGCTTCCCTGGTGGCGCAGTGGTTGAGAGTCTGCCTGCGGATGCAGGGGACACGGGTTCGTGCCCCGGTCTGGGAAGATCCCACATGCTGCGGCGCGGCTGGGCCCTTGAGCCATGGCCGCTGAGCCTGCGCGTCCGGATCCTGTGCTCCGCAATGGGAGAGGCCACAGCGGTGAGAGGCCCACGTACTGCAAAAAAGAAAAAAAAAAAAAAAAGAGCCAAGCAATTCCTGAGCATTAACTGGTAGGCGTTGTGCTATTGAGACGCTCTTTTTTTTCATTGGAGTGTAGTTGATTCACAATGTTGTTAGTTTCTGCTGTACAGCAAAGTGAGTCAGTTATACATATACATATATCCATACTTTTTATTTTAGATTCTTTTCCCATACAGGCCATTACAGAGTACTGAGTGGAGTTCCCTGTGCTATAGAGTAGGTCCTTATTAGTTATCTATTTTATATATAGCAGTGTGTGTATGTCAATCCCAATCTCCCAATTTATCCCCCCTTTCCCCCCAGTAACCATAAGATTGTTTTCTACATCTGTGACTCTATTTCTCTTTTGTAAATATGTTCATTTGTACCCTTTTTTTAAGATTCCATATATAAGTGATATATTTGTCTTTCTGTATCTGACTTAACTTCACTCAGTATCACAATCTCTAGGTCCATCCATATTGCTGCAAATGGCATTATTTCATTCTTTTTTATGGCTGAGGAATATTCCATTGTATATATGTACCACATGTTCTTTATCCATTCCTCTGTTGATGGACCTTTAGGTTGCTTCCATGTCCTGGCTATTGTGAATAGTGCTGCAATGAATATTGGAGTGCATGTATCTTTTGGAATTATGGGTTTCTCCAGGTGTATGCCTTTTATCAGCAGGCATCTTTTGAGCTTCAACTATGTGTGAAAAAAGTACTACCCTAGATTCTGTGGGGTACAAAAGAGTATAAGAGAAGATCCCTTCTCCCAGAGATTATCCACCAGCGCGTCGACCGCCTATATTACAACAAATCTTATTTGAAAAATCACTTCAGTAGTAACTTGGGTTTAAAAATTGTTTTCATGTCCCTTCTTCTGTCTCCACACCTGTAATAAACATGGCCAGCAGGTGCCCTGCTGGGGGCCGAGCTCAGGAAGATCAGCCAGTGTCCATCTCCTAGGCAGAGAGGGCTTCTGTCACTGGGTGTCCATCAGACCAGCCGAAATCCCCCAAACCTCCAGTGTGTTCCTGTTCAGAGCTTCAGAGGCCCCTGCTACCGTGAGCACAGGACTGCAAACCTAAAGGGGAGGATAGGCATCCCTGTTTGCTGGCATTAAAGACACGTCAGAGACCTGAGGCAGGCAGGGCTTGGCCGTGGATCGCAGGCTGTGAAATTAGATCTGGGCCTTAGAGGTTATCTTATCTAATATCTATAATGTATCCAAGTTATCTTGGAGAGACACATGTTCTCCTACATTGGCCTGAGGTTGTCAGAGGATATGGTCAGGGTCTCGTTTCCTGATGTGCTTTGTACCCAGTGAGGGTGTGTGGATCGCTTTTTATCTTCAGTATATCTTAAATGAGAATAAAGAATGCAGCCTTGGTGGGGATATAAATGGTGCAGCCACTGTGGAATACAGTATGGTGGTTCCTCAAAAAAATTAAATATAGAATTACCGTATGATCCAACAATTCCACCTCTGGTGTACACACAAAAGAATGAAAGTAGGGGCTCAAAGAGATCTTGGAGCACCCATGTTCATAGCAGCATGGTTCTCAATAGTCAAAACCTGAAAGCAGGGGCTTCCCTGGTGGCGCAGTGGTTGAGAGTCTGCCTGCTAATGCAGGGGACACGGGTTCGGGCCCTGGTCTGGGAAGATCCCACATGCCGCGGAACAACTGGGCCCGTGAGCCATAGCTACTGAGCCTGCGCATCTGGAGCCCGTGCTCCAGCAACAAAAGAGGCCTCGATAGTGAGAGGCCCGCGCACCGTGATGAAGAGTGACCCCCCCGCTTGCCACAACTAGAGAAAGCCCTCGCACAGAAGTGAAGAACCAACATAGCCAAAAATAAATAAATAAACAAATGTGGGTTTAAAAAAAAAAAAAAAAAAACACTGGAAAAAAAAAAAAAAAAAAAAACCTGAAAGCAACCCAAGCCTCCATCGATGGATGAGCGGATAAACAAAATGTGGTCCACCCGTACAATGGAATATTATTCAGCCTTAAAAAAGGAAGGAAACTATGACACGGGCTACAACACAGATGAATCTTGAAGACATTCTGTTCAGTGCAACAAACCAGTCGCAAAAGGACAAACGCTGTATGATTCCATTCTTCTGAGGTACCTAGAGCAGTCAGATTCACAGAGGAAGAAAACAGGAGGGTGGATTCAGAAAAGAATGCAGCCTCCTTTTCCACGAGAGAGGAGGCGTCTCTTTGATTAAACCGAGAGGACGTAATACACACTGGTGGAGATCGGAGGTTGGTTCAGGCTGGGGGGGGACGCTGCTGCTCTGTACCTGTCAACAGCCAAAGGCACGTCAGCTGGACCACGCTGGGCCTGCTCGGTCCTGCCCTGAGCTGCCCCAGACCTCAGGTTTTCTTGCTGTGACTGAGTCAACAAGAGGGCCGATGAGATGCTGGCTGGGTAGTAGTACACTGGTCGGGGCTTCTGATCCTGACTCTAATCCTGGTCTGCATCATCACATCGTTCAGTCCCCATACAAGCCTGGTTGCTACAGCACCACCTAGATCCCAAACGTGGAGGGGATGAGGGTGAGTGCAAGGCGTAGACAGTTCTGTGTGGCTGAGACGTGATGAATCCATGAGGGGCAGAGGAGGTGCAGTGCTCTGCAGGCGTTTCGGGGCCTCCCCGGACGATCCTTCGTCTTACCCTCATGTCCAGAGCCATCTCAGTAGGTACCCCCAAGAGCAAGCGGCCACCTTCTACAGAAAGCCGAGTGTCAGTATTAGTTAAAGTGTATAAAGAGAATGAAGTCTAGTCGTTTGGCATCAAGCTGTTGCAGAAAAGACATATTCCCTTAGGAGACATGTATTCACGTCACACACACACACACACACACACACACACACACACACACAACTAGTACCAAATCAACGATACTCCAATTATAAAATAAAATTTAAAATAAACCCGGTACCCCCAAAATGGTAGGCTCTGGTTTGCAGCCTACTCACCCTCCAGCATTCCCTGCTACTCCCTGAGGCCATCAGCATCCCTGGAGATGTTGTCTTCAGTGATCCAGACACCTGTCTCCCCACCCTCACTCTTTCTAACCCAGAACTTTGCAGCCTGAGCCCATCCTTCAGCTAAGATCTCCTTGAGGGGAGTGTTTCATTCTGACGTTGCAGCTTATCAAATAGAGGACGTGCTAAGGAACTGGATATGTTCCAGAGCCCAACTGCTGAGAATTATGCTCATTCATGGGCCCAGAATACTATGCATCAGGCACAGTGCCAAACAAGGCAGACACAACAATGGAAAATGGGAAAGAAAGAGGCCCTGCTGACCTGGGGATGTCACAGGCTAAGGGGTGTGGGCACCTGTAATATGGTTACAGATGCTGCGGGGATATGAAGAAAGCCCAGAGCGAAAAAGTAGCAACTAAGTATTGAGGAGAGAGATAGGGAAAGACACAATGTGAATTGTGTCCCCCAAAAAGATGTGTCGAAGTCCCAATTCCCAGGACCTGGGAATGTCACCTTATTTGGAAGGAGTCTCTGCAGCTGTAATCAAATTAAGATGAGGTCATACTCCATTCGAGTGGGCCCTCATCCAACGTGATCGCCATCTTTACAAGAAGAGAAAACTGAGGCGCAGACGCGAACAAAGGAGATGGCCACGTGAAGATGGCGGCAGAAATCTACAAGCCAAGGAAAGTCAGGGACCACGGGCAACTCCAGAAGCTAAGAGGAAGGCGTGGAATAGATTCGCCCCTTCGCCCCTTGGAGAGAGTAGTTCTGCAGGCAATGAGCAAAGACAGGAAGATGTGGGGCACAGGAAAAATAAGAGCTGCTCAGAAAGGGGTGCCCCACTGGGGTACCCTCTGGTACCGAGGGCAGAGCGGAGCTGTGACTGGGAATGGTGGTAGGAGGATAGGCAGGAGTCAGAGCCCACACAGGGTGTGTATGCCATGCTTAACAGTCTGGACTCGATTCACTGAGGGTTTCGTGGCTGAATGATTGTGAAAAGACACTCGCAGCCTCTCACACTCCACGTGCCGCTCGTTCTGTAGCTTAGAGCATATCCTAGTTTGGACCTGATGTTGCCTTGCCCTCGAGTTCTTCCAGACGGAAGGCCGGGCCAGATGTAGGCTGACTTTCAGACTGGAAATATGGAGACTGTTTTCTGAAACATGCCAGTTCCTTGCATTCGGCATCTGGTTTGATATAGCAACTCCTGTCCACCCCAGACACAGCCTTATGATTGGCATAGAGTGTGCTGAGATGCAAACCGTGATTAAAATCTGTTTTGTTTCTCAGATTCTTGGCACTGTTTCATGAAACACTTCCAATTCTAGTCCGGGCCTTGCTTAACAAAACCAAAACATCTGCTAGCTAGTCTTCCAGGATTGCCTTCCTACATGTGCGCTTATTCTGCACTGTTGAAAGCCAGGGTTTTGAGGTCTACCTTGGTTCAGTTTTTCAATTCTTATTTTCTTATCAAAAACCCACTCTGTCTTTTCATTTTTCTCATTATTTGATTAATGATATTTCCAAGTCTTTTCTAATACATTTTCCACCTAACGTGAACCTGAAAAAAAAATCTAGACGTAATCTAAGGCACTATTTGCTAAAATTTCTGAAAGGACCATTTCTAAGTTGTTCTAAACAGTGAGGCGTGAATGAGCTGGCTGCCAAGGGGTAGGGCAGTAGAGTGGAAATTCCTTCCTGATCTCCTCTAAGAATGACATCATATTTGCCCAGAATAGCTTCATTCAGATAATAGTAACTGTTACAGTGCTATAATTTTGAAAACAGTGTGGAAAAAAGTACTAAAGGGAGACTGCAGAGGCCAGAGTCTGAACCCCATTTCTGCCATCAGCTAACACAAGAGCAAACCATTCTTCTGGCCTCAGTTTTACAGAAAACGAAAGAGGGTCTGATTAGGGTATTTCTAAAGTCTACAGTTGTGCGATCCTGAGCTTCTTTGTTAATTACAGAAGCCGTGTGAACTCTGAGGAAATATTTTAACATTTGATGACAGCTATAGCCCAAGTGCTTTTAGTAAGGTTTGAACCTTGTAAAAAATCTTTTCAATGGTGGCCATATTCTTTGGCAAAGTCTGCCACCTCGTGGCCACAAAGACTGAAAGTCTTTATACAGTTGAACCCCTTACTAAGTTTAATTGACCATCGAGTGCAATGATTATACTCACTTTTAAAACCTTGAGTCTATTTTTAAAGTAGGAAAGTGTTCACAATACCAGTGAATCTGGATCTTTCCTTTTTCCAGATTCTATTTTTAGTTTCTAGACAACCCCCTCTCCACCCTCCACTCCCCACCCCCCCACCCTGCCCCAAATCTTATTAAGGACTGAATGCTTTTATTTGTCTCAGAGAAGGAATAGAAGGTCCTAGTGACTCTAGGACCTGAGTCACGTGTCAGGGCATGTGTACATTATCTTTGCTTTGTGGATCCCTTTAGAGTCTGATGTAGACAGCTGCGTCATCTCTGCAGCAACCTTACATGACCCTTGAGTAGCTTCAGATTCTAAAAAGTATTTGAAAACTTTAAGCAGGAAGGGTCAAGTATTATATTCATAAAAATATTGAATGACTGGAATCATAAGAATAGATCATCCTCTGAATACTCATAGTATGTGTATTCTACTGACGTTAGACACATGCCTAAAACCATATTCTATTCGACATTTTTCTTGGTTCCACTTGGACCCTCTCTTGGACAATATCAGTCAACAGTCCAAAAAAACACTTTGCAAAAGATTTGCAGTGACTCAAAGAGCTAAACATCTTTTCTTGCATTTGTAAAATTTGACCAAAAAGATGATTAAAGTCCTTGCAGAGAGTTGTTTCCTACTTAGAAGGATCACTGCCCTGCTCTGCATTTGGATAACTTGCCTGCAGTGAGATGATGAGAAAGTGGAGGGCGTAACCAGGTGACTGATTGTTCATCTTTTGTTCTGGGAACAAATCTAACTGCTTTCTAGACATCTCCTCTTGATTTTTCTCAAAGACACCTCAGACTTAGTCATGTTCAAAACTGAACCTGTGGTCTTGTCTCCCCTAGACCTGACTCATTTACAGTCTTTTCTCCCTTAGAAAATGGAAGTTCTCACTAACCCGTTACACAGTTACACAAATCAGGAACCTGAAAGTCATTCTTGATAACCTTGGTTTCTCTTGAAAGCATTTATGTGCTTGTTATCAAAAAGCAAACCCCAAAAAAACCCCAGCCTAAGAAGCATGTAAGGTAGGTGTTATTTTAGCCCCCAGTTTTGGAGATGAAACTGCTGAGGAACAGAGTGGTAAAGAGCTTCTAAGTGGTAGACCTAGGATGTGAACCCAGTCTCTGTACTCTCACACAAGAGGCACTCTCTTTAAATCTAGGAAAAAGTTAAGGCTACCCAAAATCATCATTATTTTTAATACTGATTTTGAAATTTCAGACAATGCAACAAGACATAAATTACAAGTAAAAATGAATATCGGAAAGACATGGATGATCCTACCAAAAAAATAAAATCCACCAAGTGAAAGGCATTTTAGAATAAAAAATGTTTCAACAGAGATAGATATAAGAAAAAATATATGAGATACTATTGCAATGGAGTTTTTAAAATTCACTGAAAACACTACATCTGGAGTAACAACAGAAAATGTTTACTTTTTAATGTGTGCTCTACTTTGTTCCATTAAACATACAGGTGACCTATAAAAAGATACTTGGAAAACAGAAATTAAAAATTAATGAACAGTAGGTATTAAGGTCACTCCATCGTGTGATAAGTAGCAAAATCTCACATGGGAGAACAGAGACCAGGAATTTATAACCGAGACTTCCTGCTACTTAGTTGACCTCTATCCCAACCACACACAAACACGCACATGCTACAATTTCATAAATAATAGAATATGATATGCCTACCCCTTGAGGCGTAACTCAGAGGTAAAAACAAACTGATCTGAAGTATCGTAGAAAAAGAGTCAATTTGCTCACCCTATAACAAATATTAAATGGTTGGGCAGAGCTGCTGCCTAAGCATGAACCAAAAAAAAAGAAAAAGAATCAAGCAAAAGACTACATCCAAAACCACGTAGAAAAGCACACAGACATACGATGCAAAAGAAAAAGAACCCACAGCCAAAGAAATATCAAGGTGCAGAAAGAAATTTTTCACAATTACCTCATACATGGTGTGACTGAGAAGAACATGGATTTAATAAGATAGACACTCACAGAAAACATGACAAAACAATAGAATTTTTAAAAGGGAAATGGCAGATCTAAGGAAATAATGGATTGAAACACTGTGTTTCCAAACTAGTGTATCAATCAGATCAGCAAAGAAAAGATGATATACCCTTGAAAACGGAATTACTGACACAGAGGAAAGGCTTGGGCTAATCATAGTGACTTCAGATGGAAAAGACTAATATTAAAAGCAATTAGAGAGAAACTAGTAGATGCAGAAGGCAGACAAAGAGGAGCCAGCACGAGGATAATCGATATTGGGGGAAGGGACCAAATGAATAGGACACAAGGTGTAGCATTTGAAATGAAGAAAAATATGGAGATTGCAAGAGTCCGTTGTATTCCATAAAAATATTATACAGAATACCTATTGAACTTCAAGGATTAAAGAAATATATGCCTCTTAATGCCAGAGGACAATGGAACATTCTCTACAAAGTTCTGAGGGTAAAAGCATGTGATCAAAGTATATTGTTCCCATTCGACATGTCCATCCAGTATAATGCCAAACGTGAGAAGCCTCGAAGAATATATTATCCATGAGCCTTTTTTGAGAAACCGTTTTGTCAATAAAATCCAGCCATTTCATACTTGCATCAAAAGAGAGAACTCGGGGCTTCCCTGGTGGCGCAGTGGTTGAGAGTCCGCCTGCCGATGCAGGGGACACAGGTTCGTGCCCCGGTCCGGGAAGATCCCACATGCCGCGGAGCGGCTGGGCCCGTGAGCCATGGCCGCTGAGCCTGTGCATCCAGAGCCTGTGCTCCGCAACGGGAGAGGCCACAACAGTGAGAAGCCCGCGTACCGGAAAAAAAAAAAAAAAAAAAAAAAAAAACTCAAGAAAAAAAAAAGACACTATGGGAAAAGGTCTATGATAAGCACTGAATTAATTTAAATGTAGAACTGATAACAAAGAGAAGTATGTTACATAACAACAGAAAGTATGTTATTAAGCATTAGGATATAAAAATAATAGTATAAAGAAATAAAAAGTGAGGAATGGGAAAATAAAAGGAAGTATAAGATTGCTAATAGCCTCAGGTTATATGAAAAGACTATGATTTCTGCTCTCCAGAATCAAAGCCTGTAGTTACAAAAGAAGAATGTCTTATTTTCCCCCGACCTTCCTTCTTAACTATAGAGGGATTTAGGAAATACTATCTATTGTGTGAAGCAATCATTATTTGAAGTTCAACAGTTCATTTATTTTTATTTGTTTCTTTTCTTAACTTACTGAAATGAATGAAATTCAGGTTAAAAGTTTCTATTAAAAATAGCATTTAAGTTGATTCTATTTTAGAAGCATTTGTTTCTATCCACCTAATTGCAAAAGTTATTGTCTGAAATGATTACAGTATTTATTTATGGG